>NW_027507758.1:550661259-551261259 GCF_037356315.1 Lithobates pipiens | reverse complement strand
AGATGTCTGTAGAGCCGAAATCTCGAGACGAATCGTCTCAATCTTATTTTTGAACTGATAAGAAATCTCCTGGGCAGTGAGTGAGTTAGTGGGTGGGGGTAATGGAGGAGGAAGTAGAGTGATAAAGGTAGAAAAGAGTTGACGGGGACTGCGTGAGAGGGTTTTAATGAGAGTGATAAAGTAGGTCTGTTTGGCAGTGTGCAGGCAGGAATGGTATTTTTAGAGGGCAGATTTATATTGGCTGAAATCTTGCTGTGACTTAGTTTTACGCTACAGATGCTCAAGAGCGCAGCTAAGTTTTTTGAGGCTTCTGGTATTGCCTGTCTGCCAGGGTTGTAGCCGTCGGGGGCCTGATTTTGTGCGTAGTGAGGGGGGAAAGGTATCCAGGGTGGATGACAATGAACTGTTGTAGACAGAAGTAGCCAAGTTGGGGCAGGACAAGGATGAGATTTTGTCGTAGAGACAATCTGTAGCAGAAAAAAAGAAGAGAAGGGTTAAGATAGCAAAGGTGTCAGGGCTGGCTTAGCCCTTCCTCCTCTGGGCTGGCCGCTCAGCTGTTGGCTAATTGCCAGCTCTCTTCTCTCTCCACAGTTACCAGCTGTTCCCGATGATGCTCGTCTGGCCTGCCTATATAAAGTCTTCCAGCTCATTTCTCCTTTGCCTTCACATTTGGTCACATCACTAGGAACCATCTCCTGCTGTTGTTTCAAGACTGGCTTGCTACATCCCTCCTGGCTTCCATCCTGCTTGCAGTCGCTCTCCCTGGATCCCTGACTTCTGGACTGGCTGATTACCCGATCTGGTTTATGAACTTCGGACTGGCTGACTACCTGATCTGGCTATTGGACTCTGGCTTGCTTGACTACACTTTTTCCTATTTACTTTTTTATTTTTATTAATAAACAAGTGTGATTCGATTGTACTTCTGTCTCTGTCTGTTTCATGGTTCCTGACAAAAGGTTTCTACGGGTAATAGTTTAGTATTTGGAAGGTAAGGAGGAGGCAGACAAGGAGAGAGTGAAACTAATAAGGTGGCGATCAGATAGAGGAAAGGGAATATTGGAGAGTGTGTGCGGAGTGCATAGGTATGAGAATATGAGGTCAAGGCAGTTGCCAACAGAGTGAGTAAAAGCACTTGTCCATTGTTTTAGATCAAAAGAGGAGGTTAGGCTCAGCAGCTTAGAAGTAGCAGGAGTGTTAAGATTAACAGAGATGTTGAAGTCAATCCCTAGAAAAGAGGGATTTCTACACTGACACCAATGTAATAAGAGGATTTACACAAACCACCAGTGTAAGGAGGAATATACAATGTCCTCCATGTAAGGGGGAATTTGCACTGACAACCATTGTCGAGGAGATTCGAACTGACCACCATGTAATGTGACAAGTGCAAGTTTGGATTTTTTTAACGATTACCAATATAAAGAGGAGTTTCTACACTGGTTACCAATATAATGGGGATTTACACTGACCACCAATGTAAAGGGAAATGTACACTGATCCCCAATGTTATGAAGAATTTACGCTGACAGCCAATGTAATGGGGAATTTTACATCAACAGCCAAAAAAGGGAGATTTATACACTGTCCACCAATGTAAGGGAGATTTACACTTACCACCAATTTAAAAGGGGGCTTCTACATGGACCACCAATGTAAGGGAGGATTTGAAACTGACCACAATGACCTCCATGTAATGGGGAATTTGCACTGACAGCCATTGTCGAGGAGATTCGAACTGACCACCATGTAAGGTGACAAGTGCAAGTTTGCATTTTTTTAACGATTACCAACATAAAGAGGAGTTTCTGCACTGGTCACCAATGTAATGGGATTTACAATGACCACTAATGTAATAGGAGCATCCACAGTACTAAACACCAATGTAAAGATGGATTTACACTGACCACTAATGTAAGGGGGACCTTCACACTGGCCACTAGTGTGAATGAAAGAATTGTACATCAAGACCCAATGTAATGAGAAGATTTACACTGAACACCAATGTAAATTAGACATTTAGCCTGCGTTCACATTTGTGCGTGTCGGGAATACATGCAAAATCACTTTCCTGACACCACTGAAACGTGCTGCCCTTTAGCAGATACATAGCAGTGCCATTAATTGTTAATGACACCCTCATACACCGGCTGAGATGTGCGTAATCACACCTTGGCACCTTGTTTTTTTGAAGAAAGGTTCCACCTCCAATTTGCTTACATTTGCAGAACAGGCTGATGTTAGGCTTAATGACTATCGTTGTAGGCAGGATTTTCAAGCATGCTCCTTTACATCCCCAGTGGGCAGTATTAGGCAGAAGTGATGGTAGATAGGACCTCAGGGGGACATGATATACATATGAATGCCACCTCTATTTACAACTAAATGCCACGGACCACGACTATTTACATATTAATGCCACCACTATTTACATATCAATGCAGGTTATTTACATGTAAACACAACAATGATAGGGCCCAGGGTAGCTGCACCTTTTGCCCTGCCTTTAAAATTCTCCTACGTGTTATGTGACTAAAAAGAAATTAATTAAAAACAAATTAATTAAAAACAAGGGTTTGGACTTTATATGAAGAACAGGGCGTGTCAAGCCAAGTGCTTTCATCCCTATTATGTGAATGTGGAGAAAGATATGGGACTTTATATGAAGCATGCAACCAGGGAGATAACACAACAAAAATGTGTCTGGCAAGTACATAATGAGCTAGAAACATGAGCATTGGATGAAGGCATAATGCACAACAACAATTTGTACTCAGTATAATTTATTACATACAATTTGTATAATAACATAGTAATATAGTAAGATACAGGTTCACGTTGTAAACATTGTAAAAAACAAACTCATTTTTGAATGTCTCCACAGAATAATAAACATAGGTAAATTAATTGGTACAATTCAGATAAGTATAGTGGGTAAAATGGTAAAAAATCTCCCGGTTTGTTGCTTCTGCAGATGTGGGATAGGTGGCTATATAAAAAATGTTCAAATTACTGTAGATAGAAATCATATTGTAAATAAGATCTGTCTATAGGGAGGGAAATACTTACTGGCAGACATGCTAATGAGTCTGGGCACAAGCATAGAGGGCTGAAGGCAGGCCAAGAAGGGTCATCAGCCCCGAGAGCTGAGGTGGAAAGACCACGACACATGAAGGTGACATGAAGGTGAAAAACCAGTGGGAAACAGCAGTCCCTGGGAGAAATCCCCATGGATATTGAAAATTGATGGGATCCACATCACCGTAGTCATCTATAAAAAATATGTATATTGTAATATAAACAGTGGTAAAGATATAGAAAGGAGTAATTAATATAGCTATCTACATGAGTAGTTGAGGTCCAAGGATGCATAGTGGTCACAGGGATAGCAGCCCTAGGGACTGTCAGGATCAACTGGTCGTGGGTGTCCACCAACGCCATGACCAGTAGCAGCCAATGAGGAGAGAGGCACAAACAGCCAAGCAGTGGCACTGCTCGCCATTCAGTGCCAACTGTCCTCGCATGAGACACCAAGCTGGAATCACACAGTGCCGGCACATCCACCCGAGCAACATCTGGAGGAATCCTGGTTGAAAATGGTTGCTCCATATGTATCCCCTTTTGCTCATCCATTGACAGTTACATATAAGGTAATGTAGGGAGTTCAGGGAGGCGGGTGTGGGGCAGAGGAGCTGGACCAGCACAGACAGTAATTAGACACTCCCAAGAGAGGAGGAAGCTGTGACATGCAAGGAAAGAGGGCTGTGCTAGGGAATTGACTATTTCAAAGTAGTCAAATTTGCTAGCATGTTAAGGGCTTGTTCACACCAGCTTCTGCATTGAAACGCAGCAGCTGGTGTCTGGTGCGATCCATCCTAGATCAGCGCAGTGACAATGTGCTGATCTCAGTGCATCTCTCTCTTTTTTTCTATTTAACAAACTTTGAGATGTCACGCAGACATAACTTATACATCATAAAGTTCAGTTGTGGGCCATGCAGTGTGTGGCGAGGAGATTGCCTCGCACTGCTGCACTGAAAAAATGTTCTGCGTGCAGTACTTTTTTTAGTCTACACCATCCACACATTATGGTGATGTGAGCTGGGCAGGTCGCGATGAGGAATAGCCACCCAGTGCAGTCCCACCGCATCTGAGGCATATTGCAGATCAGCAGAAAAAAAATTGTATATGGAAAGGAAAAAGGTTCCAAATAAGTAATTACAACGTTCTGTCCTTTTACCTGAATTTTCTAGTTGGTTGTAGACATGTGCAAAAGGAAAAATTTCGTTTAGTTTCATTTAGTTTTAATTCGTTAATTCATTAATTTCGTTTAGTTATATTCGTTAACTTCCTTAAATTCGTTTTCGAATTTCGTTTCGTTTTCTACCGAATTCGAAAAATCGGCCACATTCGAAAATATTTCAACGAAATTCGAAAATATTTCTACCGGATTCGAAATGATTTCAACATGATTCGACATTATTTCAACCACATTCGAAAATATTTTGTGACCCGACTTTAGGGCCATGTATCTCGGGGTCACTTTGTGCTAGACACTTCAAATTTGGATATGTTGTAGTGCTAGTACCCTTGTGTTTGCATACCAAATTTGGGGTTTCTAGCTATAAGTGACCCCGAGATATGTGGCCCCAAATTCGGGTCGCAAAATGTCATTCTCTGCTCTAATAACGAATAACATTTTGCGACCCGATTTTGGGGCCACATATCTCGGGGTCACTTATAGCTAGAAACCCCAAATTTGGTATGAAAACACAATAATACTAGCACTATAACATATCCAAATTGAAGTGTCTAGCACCAAGTGACCCCGAGATACATGGCCCTAAATTCGGGTCACAAAATATTTTCGAATGCAGTTGAAATAATGTCGAATCATGTTGAAATAATTTCGAATGCGGTTGAAATAATTTCGAATCATGTCAAATTCATTCGAATTCATTCAAATTCATTCGTTATATTTCTTTCGTATTCGTTGTAATTTGTTATTTTTTTATTCGGACATTCAGATGCATTCGAATGTCCGAAAGATGCAAAATTTGGCCGAATTTCGATTCGTTACGAAACGAATTGCACAAGCCTAGTTGGTTGCAGGGACTAAAATATGACTCTAGAGGGACTCTTATCCACAACCTTTGAATTACTACATATTCTAGAAGTCCAATGCGCCATTCATTGCACAACAGAGCCAGCTACTTACCCCCTATTGTAACCAATCACATTATTTGACCTCTTAACATTTTATCTGCTACAGTTTAAATGCTGGGTTATTAGAACAAGGCTTGTGAGCAAGGTGTTTAAAACTTCACTTTAGTTCTATTTACTCTGCAGTGCTACAGCCTATGAAATATATTGGCCTGGCCTCCTAGTTTAGGCTTCATAGCCTTAATATTTTTATTACATAGTTGTGTTTTGTCTGTTATTTGAACTGCTTATTGGATTATTCCACTAGAGCAGCCTTTCTCAGCCTCTAAACCCATGAAGAACACTTGGAAGAACTTTTAGGTCTTGGGGAACTTTTACTTTTAGGGCTCAATAGGAAAAATGTTGCTTACATTGGTGGTCAGTGGGAAGCATGTTGTAATTACTGGCACTCCGCTGAATCTACCAAGAGGTGATGACCCTGAAACTATGTAGGCACCATCAATTGGGGGGGGGGGGGGGGGTAATCAACCACAGCTCAAGGAACCCCTGGCAATGTCTGGTGGAACCCTGGCCGAGAATGGCTGCTCCATAGTTTTTTCCCTTCATTCCCTGGGAGCTACATAAAAAAGGTTATGTAAAGGTGGGGACACCCTATAAGAAAATTGGAAGAAAAACTCTGTATGATTAGTGTGCATACAACTTTCAGCATCCGATTTAGAGTTTCCAAATGAAAATTTTCGAAAGGACAAACTGCAAAATGTACGTGAACAGAAAAAATTAAAAATGGTTTAATTTGTACTGCTTTGTACGGTTTTCGTACGAGAAAAATCAGATACGAAACACTGCACATGACCAAAAACCATAAACAAAAAAAAAAGTCTCTGTCGTATGAAAATTTTGATACATTAGCTCCATCATTTTGCTGCAAAACAACAAGGTAAACCAGACGATCGTTCAATTGATTTTCTTGTAGAGTGTACCCAGCTTAAGAGTTCAGGGGAGAGGCAGAGGATCTGGGCTGGCACAGACAGTAATCAGTAAATAGACAGTCAATCTTAGTATTTGATACAAAGCTAGGCAGGGCAATAACTTCTGCGCAGGATATGGAAACCTTACAAGAAGACCTAAATAAAATAATGGGTTGGGCAATTGAGGTTTAACATTGAAAAATTTAAGGTAATGCATTTGGCTGCTAAAAATATGAATGAATTTTATTTGCTAGGGGGAGAACCTCAGAGGGAATCCAGGATGGAAAGGACCTGGGGGTCCTAGTAGATGACAGGCTCAGCGATGGCATTCAATGTCAGGCTGCTGAAAGCAAAGCTACTAGAATATTAGCATGCATTAAAAAGGGGATATATTCAGAGATAGAAAGATAATTCTGCCACTCTGCAAGACTCCAACCACATCTTGAGTATGCCGTTCAGTTCTGGACACCAGTCCTCAAGATGGATGTGCTGGAACTGGAGAGAGTTCGGAGAAAAGCAACAAAGCTTATAAAGGAACTCAGTTATGGATGTAGCAAGGTCCCCGGCCTCTTTCAGTCCAACGAGAACCTCTAGGGCCAGAGATAGCTGACATCCTTCTGTATATGGTGGGTTACAAGGCATAGTGGATGTAATGCAAGTTAGATTCATGGGCGCCAGACACTTCTTGAATGCAAAGAGAGTTTATTTCTCTTAAGCAGAACTTTGGGAGAGAGAGTTAGGGCCAGGGCACCCTTAGGTAGTTGCAATGTTAATTGGCAGACTCCAAGACTTCTACAGGAAGACAGCCATGCAGGGAAAGGCATCCAGCAAAATGTGACATCTGCATGTGTAGAAGTGCTGTCTTCTATGGCAACAGTCTTTAGAAGTTTCTAACACAAGTGTAACAGTTCCGCCACTTCCACTACAATCACTTCTTGTAGTTCTTCAGCCCACTGAGCTCCCAGTCACTCTCTCTCTAGACTAGACGATTCACTGCCACAGATTCCCTTGAGCTCTTACAATCTTCACTGTAGTATCTTCCTCAAGCGTCGCCCCTGCTTCTCTGCTGGATCCCTAGTTTGGCACTCAAGATACTTCTTAAGCTTCACCTCACTGGCCCGATCCGTCCCTGGCTTGACACACAAGGCTGCTCTACAAGAGTTACCTCAGCTGGCTGGGTCCCTGGCTTGATACTTGCTAAAGTTTCCAGATTCTCCACTATCCCCGCTTGGTGAGAATACTGCTCCGGGTACTTGCTTCAGATACCCACTGTGGTCCCTGGTAATTAGGTGGATGGTCCCTTAGTGGCGACAGCTTCCCCTCTACCTCCGACCACGTCAGGTTCTCCAGGCTGGCAGAACCCTCAATTATGGTTGCACTGCAAGCCGCAATCCCAACCCTGCGCTTCTCTCTTGCTTCTGAATAGGCCCTCAGACAGCCTAGGAGCCAGATTTCCCAGGGATATACTTAAACTCCGGCCCAGCACCCCAGGCAGTACAACACATGTCCACCCAGACAGCCATCAAGGTGGCACAGAACCCTGATCACCTGACTCCACCCAAATGTATAGGTTCTCCCAGCAGGCCAAGGGATTTAAGAAAACCACTGCCCATTGGCTGAGGTATCCCATATACTCCTAATCTGTCCTTGCTTTGCCCTTGTCTTATCTAATGCCACAAGGTACCCGGCCACCCAGTGGCAGAAGAGAGAAGTGCAGCAATTCCAGACTTAGGGTGAACTCAATTAATCCTCAACAATTAGCCAAGGTAGCTATACCTGGCAGGTAAATTTATTAGCAACCCTGCCTAAACACCGGGGTGCTAAATGGGGAAAGACTACGAGTATTGAACTTATTCCCTCTGGAGAAGAGACGCTTGAGAGGGGATATGATAGCAAAGTACAAATACCATACTGGTGACCCTAGCATAGGGAAAAAACTTTTCATTGGGAGGGAGTTTAATTAGACACATGGTCATTCACTTAAATTGGAGGAGAAGCATTTTAACCTTAAACTGCGTAGAGGGTTCTTTACTGTCAGAGCAGTAAAGATGTGGAATTCTCTTCCAGTGGTATCAGCAGGGAGTGTTGATGGTTTAACCACTTGCCGAGCAGCCGCCAACATTTTACTGCAGCAGATCATCACGATCCCGCAAACTGTCGTAGCTATATGCACAGCTGGGGGCGATGCTCGTGGCCGATGGTCGCGATGACTGCCGGCCATGAGTGATCGTGAGCATGTGGGAAAGAACATGGTTCTGTTCTGAGAGGAGTGACAGATTGTGTGTTCCTATTAGATAGGAACCACGATCCGACACTTCCTCTAGTCAGCCCCCCCCCTTCAGTTAGAATCACCTCCCAGGGAACACAGTTAAGCCCTTGCTCGCCCCTAGTGTTAACTCCTTCACTGCCAGTGACATCTTTACAGTAATCAATGCATTTTTATAGCACTAATCGCTGTATAAATGCCAATGGTCCCAAAAATTGTCCAATGTGTCCGCCATAATGTCGCAGCCATGATAAAAATCGTAGATCGCCGACATTACTAGTAAAATAAAATAATAAAAATGCTATAAATCTATCCCCTATTTTGTAGACACTATAGCTTTTGCGCAAACCAATCAATATACGCTTAATGCGATTTTTTTTTACGGGTTACAGGCAGCTCAGCAGTGTCTATGGAAGGGTTACAGGCGGCTCAGCAGTGTCTATGGAAGGGTTACAGGTGGCTCAGCAGTGTCTATGGAAGGGTTACAGGTGGCTCAGCAGTGTCTATGAAAGGGTTACAGGTGGCTCAGCAGTGTCCATGGAAGGGTTACTGGAGGCTCAGCAGTGTCTATGGAAGCGTTACTGGAGGCTCAGCAGTGTCTATGGAAGGGTTACAGGCAGCTCAGCAGAGTCTATGAAAGGGTTACAGGTGGCTCAGCAGAGTCTATGAAAGGGTTACAGGCAGCTCAGCAGTGTCTATGAAAGGGTTACAGGCGGCTCCGCAGTGTCTATGGAAGGGTTACAGGTGGCTCAGCAGTGTCTATGGAAGGGTTACAGGCGGCTCCGCAGAGTCTATGAAAGGGTTACAGGCGGCTCAGCAGTGTCTATGGAAGGGTTACAGGCGGCTCCGCAGTGTCTATGAAAGGGTTACAGGCGGCTCCGCAGTGTCTATGAAAGGGTTACAGGCGGCTCAGCAGTGTCTGTGGAAGGGTTACAGGCGGCTCCGCAGAGTCTATGAAAGGGTTACAGGCGGCTCCGCAGTGTCTATGAAAGGGTTACAGGCGGCTCAGCAGTGTCTATGGAAGGGTTACAGGTGGCTCAGCAGTGTCTATGGAAGGGTTACAGGTGGCTCCGCAGAGTCTATGAAAGGGTTACAGGAGGCTCAGCATTGTCTAGGAAAGGGTTACAGGCGGCTCAGCAGTGTGCAGGAAACATGACACTGTGTGGAAGGATATCTGGCTTGTGTGTTATTTATTCATCCAGAGAGACATATGGTGACTGACCCCATAAGGAGACATAAAGAGCTCCATCATCTCTGGATTTCGGCAAATCCTTAACCCTCACCCCATTATTTCTGTCTGATTCTCAGCATGCAGGAAAGCCCCTTGTAGGCTGCACTGGTCTCTTCCCCAAAGTTCCCGGCAGTGAGGGAATGTGCTAAGAATTGGGGGTGATTCTTCGGGATGGGTGGCAGCTGTGTATTTCCAGGTGTTAAAAATTGTATTTATTATCAAAAAACTATTTTTTTATGCTGTAAGGGCTCATTCCCACTGCCCTCCCACTAAACAATCCTTTTTGTGTGTGCTGGCAGCTGCAGCGAGCGACAGTGAGGGGGCGCTGTGATGTGTGTTTCAGCACATCACACTGTATACTTTTTCTTTTTACTTTATTTAAAATGCACAAAGCGACACTTCATTCACATCCCAGTAGCACATGTGTGTATTTTACGGCAGCTCACTGCACCACCCCTCTGGGCTGTGTTGCAGTGCACACAGGTCACAATTGTTTTTTTTTATGTGCCCTAGCGGAGATTGGCGATTATTGCTGCTCCTATAAAAAGTTGAACTCCAGCCTTCAGTCTGCACAGTTGTACAGGATCCTCTCCTGTACTGAAAATGTTGGCTCTGATTTCACTGCACACTGTAAGCCTTTCACAGCATATATTAGATACCTCGGAAAGTCAGATAGAGCCCACGTTGTTTCCTGTCTGGAACGTGTCAAGCGTCATCTATCCCTTTCCCCACCAGCCTGACTGTCCATGGCCTGTCTATTTCAGTCATTGGATTCCAGTTCTTTCAATCATGGAGGCTCAGCATCACATGCGAGGCATTATCTAGGGTGGCCTGAATGCAAAGACAGCCAACCTAGAAACACCTATTCCTCCAGACTGACATCCAATCATCACGGCATTTTGATATTTTCATGACATCTCCCAAGAGCCAGCCTACTGCTTGCATCCGGGCTTAGCCACTCCTGAAGGGGGTTTGCAGGAAGGTGCTGTGATGTTTTTTTATTAAGCTATGTACAGCAACGTGTCAACCCCTCATACCTGCCATGATCTGCCTGCATTGCATAGAGAACCGAGAGCCAATGATGATATCACTGAGTCTAAAAATAAGTTACATAATGAAAATAAAAATTAAAAATTTAATTAGCATACTGAAAAGAGTGAAAATATAAGAAGATTAAACTTCAGCTTAACCACTTGCCGACCAGCCGCCACAGTTATACTGCTGCGCATTTAGCCTTAGGTGTACGTCGGGCTCCTATACAGCGATTTGTGGCCAGCAGGGGAGCCAATCAGCGGGTCCAGATCGTTCCCTGCAGTGACAGAATGGGGATCTGCCATAGTAAACAAGGTAGATCTCTGTTCTGACAGGGGATGGCACACAGATCTTTGTTTTTTATGATGTCATAATGTAGAGTATAAGATTTCCTATCATTTGAGCCCAGCCTTGCCACAAAGAGTTAATCCAGCTCTGAGCAATCCTCTTTTATTGTTCAGTGAGATAAATCTTGACAAACAGAGAAAATGGATGATTCACACCTTAGCGTAATTGGGCATGCTGAAGTCATGTGGTTACTTTCCTGTCTTTTCACTGGATGTTAGAGATCATAGCAGAAGTTCAGTATAAGAAATACACAGGAGAAAATGCATATTGATAAGGGGAGTGTAGAGGTGGGCGGGGAGTCTACTGACATCACAACTCCACCCACTGAGCTCCAGACAACAGACCCACCCACAGAATCTGCAGTTTTTCAGGTCTCATAACAAACAGAGGGGAGACATTTGACAGGTAAAGATACATGCAGGAGGCATGTATATCCTTATAGATAACCCCTATGGCAGTAGTTTAGAAAGGATTACATTGGGTTTACATCCACTTTAACCCCTTCCCTGCCAGTGCCATTAGTGCAATGTCAGTGCATATTTTTAGCACTAAAAAATGTCACTGGTTCCCAAAAAAGTGTACAAAATGTCAGTTAGGTGTCCAATCTGTCCACTGTAATTTCGAAGTCCCGCTAAAAAAAGCAGATCACCCCCATTACTAGTAAAAAAAAACTAAAAAAAAATTATAAAAACTGCATTAATCTATCCCCTATTTTGAAGACACGATAAATTTTGCGCAAACCAATCAATATACTCTTATTTTTACCACAAATATGTAGCAGAATTGTCAGGACTGGCTTAGCCCTTCCTCCTCTGGGCTGGCCGCTCAGCTGTCGGCTAATTGCCAGCTCTCTTCTCTCTTCACAGTTACCAGCTGTTTCCGATGATGCTCATCTGGCTTGCCTATTTAAAGTCTTCCAGCTTATTTCTCCATTGCCTTCATGTTTGGTCACATCACTAGGAACCATCTCCTGCTGTTGTTTCAAGACTGGCTTGCTAACATCCCTCCTGGCTTCCATCCTGCTTGCAGTTGCTCTCCTTTGATCCCTGACGTCTGGACTGGCTGATTACCCGATCTGTTTATGAACTTTGGACTGGCTGACTACCCGATCTGGCTACTGGACTCTGGCTTGCTTGACTACACTTTTTCCTATTTACCTTTTTATTTTTTATTAATAAACAAGTGTGATTTGATTGTACTTCTGTCTCTGTCTGTTTCATGGTTCCTGACAAGAATACAATTTGGCCTAAATTGATGAAGAAATTCGATTTTTTTAAAAAAATTAATTGGGTGTGTTTTATAGCAGAAAATAAAAAATATATATTTTTTTCTTTTTCAAAACCGCAGAGGTGATCAAATACCACCAAAAGAAAGCTCTATTTTTGTGGGGAAAAAAGGACATCAATCTTGTTTGTGTGCAACGTCGCACAACAGCGCAATTGTCAGCTAAGTGTCAGTGCCGTATCACAAAAAATGGCCTGGTCAGGAAGTGGGTAAATCCTTCTGGGGCTCAAGGGGTTAAAGGAGAACCTGTGTAAAAAATAAAAATATTACTGTCAGTTACAGCTCTCTGCTTCTCCATGCTCACTGGATCACTGAGCTGGGAAGGGGCGGGGAGCGGCTGTCTTAGCCTCATAGCGGCTCGCTGTGAGGCTAAGACAGGCATCAGTCCAGGCACCTAGCGGATCCAGACCTCTGAAGTCAGGATGACGTGGTGTCTGGACTGATATTGGTGACATCAGCAGAGAGCGGACTTCAGCCCGCTCTCTGCTGAAAATGGGTCACAGGAGTGCAAAACGAAATGCACTTCTGTGACACTTAGGAGAAGCCCAGTATAAAAAGTTTAGGCTGGACTTCTCCTTTAAGCAGTCAACACTTAACTTTTATTTTATGATAAATCACCCCCTGGTACATTTCCCCATATGGCCTCCACTTTCTGATAAGGAAGAATAGGCATCTTCTTGCCAGCACTTGTCATTGCAATGTCAAGTGCCTCAGGAGTCAATCAGGCAATGACTTTTCTGTGTGAAGTATGGGGAGGCGTGGCCATATATCTGCAAGCTTTGACTCTGAGAAAGTCACCATTTGCATATGCATTTTGGGAAGGCTCTTGCAAAAGAGGGAGTGAGAATCGTACAAGTATAAGTACTGTATGTGCTGATTGACTATGCTTATTGCATGTAGTTACACCAGTATCTGAACAATGTCATGTCCCCAGTGCCTGAATGATGTTATATCCCCAGACTCTGAATGATGTCATGTCATCAGTATCTAAATGATGTCATGCATTAATTATCAGAATGATGTCATGACCCCAGAATCTAAATGATGTCATGTCTCCAGTATCTGAACAATGTCATGCTACCATTAAATTTTTGTGTCTGGACCTTATCCTGAACCTTAAACCTCTGTATCTGGATTTCATTCGGATCTGCAGCTTGAGTAAAGCCAGCCAACACTGTGTTTATCTTTATTATCTTTATTATATAGGTGTGGGAAGGAGGCATTTTGTAAGCATAGGGAGTCCTCATTAAATCTAAATGTAGCCATCCAAGGGATCCTTTGCCAGAAATTGTGACCATTATATTACATATGGACAAATTTAGTGCATACTTATGATCCTTAACTAGCCATAACATATAATGTAGGTAGATCAGCCAGATATTCACATCTCCTTATCAGATCCAAAATTGCTGGTTTAATGAGCACTTAGCAACAAAGTACGCCCAGTCAGTAAGATTCTATATAAACTTTACCATCATTTAATTTCAAAAGTCATTCTCAATACGCCTAAATCCATATTAATTTCAATAAAATAATACTTGGTGATCCTGCCACAAACCTTTTTGGATTGCGCACTTCTGTTTTTTGAGTGACAACACTCTGTTCTTCTCTCCCAACCTTGCTCCTGCATTGTCACTCTGTCACACAGGCTTTTGACAAAGACTGCAAGTAGCCCTTTCAACACACTTACTTACCTGGCCAGCTGTTGTCACCTTTAGTAAACCTGTCATGATTAATACCATGCAGCCATTGCTGGAGTGCCATACAGGTCAATTGTTCTGGATTTTGCAGGACAGTCCCACATCTTGGCCCTCTGTACTCTTATGCCCCGTACACACGATAGGATTTTCCTACGAAAGATGTGTGATAGGACCTTGTTGTCGGAAATTCCAATCGTGTGTAGGCTCCATCACACATTTTCTATAGGAATTTCCGTCACACAAAATTTGAGAGCTGGTTCTCAAGTTTTCTGACAACAAAATCCGTTGTCAGAAGTTCCGATCGTTTGTACACAATTCCGACACACAAAAGTTCACACATCATCGGAATCAAGCAGAAGAGCAGCACTGGCTATTGAACTTAATTTTTCTCGGCTCGTCGTACGTGTTGTACGTCACCGCATTCTTGAAATTTGGAATTTCATGGGATTTTGTTGTCCGAATGTCCAATCGTGTATACGGGGCTTTACTGGTGTGCCATACAGGCCAACTGTCCCTGATTTGCCAGGTTAGTCTTTGGCCCTCTGTCCCCTGTTTTTCTGGAGTGCCATACAGCCCAACTGTCATGGATTTGCCAGGGTAGTCCCACATCTTGGCCTTCTGTCCTCTGTTTTGCTGGAGTGCAAAACATACTAACTGTCCTGGATTTGCTAGGATAGACCCACATATTGGCCCTCTTTCCTCTGTCTTGCTGGAGTGCAATACAGACCAACTGTCTCATATTTGCCAGGGTAGTCCCACATCTTGGCTCCTTGTCCTCTTTCTTACTGTAGTGCAATACAGACCAACTGCCCCGATTTGCCAGGGTAGTCCCACATCTTGGCTCTTTGTCCTCTGTTTGGCTCAGAGTGCAATACAGGCCAACTGTCCTGGATTTGCCAGGGTAGTCCCACATCTTGGTCCTCTGTCCTATATCTTCCTGGAGTGCAAAACAGACCCACTGTCCTGGATTTGCTAGGGTAGCCCCACATCTTGGCTCTTTGTCCTCTTTTTTACCAGAGTGCAATACAGACCAACTGTCCTGGATTTTCCAGAGTAGTGCCACATCTTGGTCCTCTGTCCTATGTCTTGCTGGAGTGCCATACAGGCCAGCTGTCCTGGATTTGCAGGGACAGTTCCACATCTTGTCCCTCTGCCCTTGTTCTCTGTGTCCCAGGCCATGTCTTTAAATTGCAGCATCAACAGTTTTTGAGTTATTGCACATACTCAAGAACTAAAAAAGACATTACTTGAAGTGATTAGGGCCACGGATGGGCAATCCTCACAAATTTAGAAGTGGAGTCTTTGTGGGGCCAACCTGTAAAATAGGTCTTTTAAGTGTCCCTTCTTACTTACAGATGGATTCTAGGTGGGTCAGCCCATAGAGTGGGCCTGATTTCTGCACACCCCTTTTTCCCAACTGTGCTCTTGCATTGTCACTCTGTCACACAGACTTTCGATGGAGACTACAATAGGGTGACCAGACATCCCCGGTTTCCGAGGACAGTCCCCGGATTGAGGACACTGTCCCCAGACAAGTCTGTCCCCGGTTTTGTCCCCTAATTGGATTTGAACAGGGGCTGGGGCAATTTCAAAGACGGTCAGTGCAGAATAAAAAAAAAAATTCCGAATCACCCAGCTCCACCGCACCTACTAGCTTAGGGGGTGTATTTTTTCCATTATCTGTGCCCCTATTTGTATTTGATGATCATATACTGGTCAGAATGGAGGGACCATTTCTTCAGTTTGGGAGCCAATCAGCGGCTCCGGCAGACTCGATGTCCACCCATTTCCACTGATCGTTATGTACATAGAACGGTGGTCTGTCAATATGGAAGACATTGATCTTGTGATACTGCAAAGCAGGTATAGGGATCTATGCCTTCCTTTTAGTAAAAGCACCTCACCCACAGTAAGAAAACACTTGTTAGGCATACATTTAACCCTTTGATTGCCCTAGATGTTATCCCCTTCCCAGCCAGTGTCATTAGTACAGTGACAGTGCATATTTTTAGCACTGAGCAATGTATTAGTGTCACTGGTTCCCAAAAAGTGTCACTTAGTGTCCAATTTGTCTGCCACAATATCACAGTCCAGCTATGAGTCGTTGATTGCCCTCATTACTAGTAGAAAAAAAATGTCCCCGGATTTAATTTAAAAAATTTGCCCACCTCCTTTCAACACACTTACACAGGCCTGGTCAGCTGTTGTCACCTTTAGCAAACTCTTCCTGAGAAATGCCATGTAACCATTTCTGGAGTGCCATACAGGTTAACTGTAGTCCCACATCTTAATCCTCTGTCTTGCTGAAGTGCCATACAGGCCGACTGTCCCAGATTTGCCGGGACAGTCCCACATCATGGCTCTCAGTCCTCTATCTCTGTGTTCCGGGCCATGTCCCAAGATCATCCTTATTTGAGTTTTTGCATTTATGCAAGAACTCAAAAAGGCATTAATTGCAGGGATTGAGACAACAAATGGGTAATCCCCCAAACTTAAAGTGGAGGGCCACCCTGGAAAAAAAAATACATTAAAATTAAAAAAAAATCTGAAAAAAAAAATTAAAATGTTATTTTTTTAACTTACCAGAAATGCCTGTTGCTAGGCACATCATCCTAATCTGCCTCTTCCTCCTCCGTGGAGATCTTCTGTCTTTTCTCCTCCGCGTGGCGTCTTCTGGGTAATGGGTCGCGGTGTGTTCTGGGAACTGTGTGTCCCAGAACACAGCGCGCCCCATTCACAAAGCGCTGCGCGACTCGCACATGCGCAGTAGAAAACGGGCAGTGAAGCCGCAAGGCTCCACTGCCTGTTTCCCTTAGCCAAAATGGTGGTGCCGGGACCCGAGAGCCGAGGGACGGATCGGCCTCGGGCGGCCAACATGGCGGGCGCCCTGGACAGGTAAGTGTGCTTATTAAAAGTCAGCAGCTACAGTGTTTGCAGCTGCTGACTTTTACATTTTTTTTTTAAACCGGCCCTCCTCTTTAAAAGTGGAGTCTGGGTGGAGCCAACCTGTAAAGTGGGTCTAATCTTTGTTAGAGGTGGAATTTGGGTAAGACCAACCTGTAAAGTGGGCCTGCTTTCTGCGCACCCAAAAAAAGTGTGCCGATGAAATGCCGATTGTGGGTGGGGTTAACAGTATCATGGGATCCAGGATTATAATGCTGGTAAGTACATAGACAGGATATGAATGCAAAGAGGCTGCAGAAGATCAGCAACATTGAGATGCAAGCAAGGAAGAATAAATGGAAATATTCATTTTTTTTTCTTTATAATTGTCATGTGTTTATGATACCCAGTGGTATCTAAAATTAACCTGGTTAGGTTTTACTTTATATGCAGTGAATGGGAACTGGATAAGTGTATGTATATAAACAACATCTTCTGTCTTCTACCTCCTTCACAGTACCAGCTGTTGTCTTTTTCTAGGCCCCGTTAAGCACTGTCCCGCCATAAGATCTCTTCTCTATATAAACAGCAGTGGCCATAACCTTAAACAATCCAGTATTTTATATGTTACTTAATCTTCCTTTTCACCACCTCAGAAACAAGAGTCATCAGGCTGATGTTCCTCATCGGAGCCCAGGCCCCTGGTGGGACCATGTTGTGACAGCTCAGTCTGATATATGAAAGGGTAACTGTAAACCAAAGGGGGGGGGGTTGCTATGACCCTGAGTGGTGTGAAAGGTCACGGAGCATTTTCTGCATGACAAAAGTTGTGTGTGGAAACAAATACAATCCATAAACTAGAGAGGCCGTTTATGGCCGAGTAAACATGGACATCAGTCATGGGTCAGGTCACGGGTTATCTTAGGTAGGATATAGATGGCCATGGGTAGGATCCCATTCCACACATTCCTCCTGTAATGTCTGATGGTTATATGGGTGCCAGGACTCAGCATGGGCTCCAACATATTACCTGGAGAAAGATTACCCATATAATTTGGATTTAACTTATTAAAGTGAATGTAAACCCCAACTATGAACCTTTCTTGTTTGCTCCATCTTGGTCTGCTAAATATACCACTATGTTGTATATGTAAATCCAACAATTAACCTTTCCTATTTGCTCCAATTTGGTCAGTTATATACACCATTATGTTGTATCTGTACAATAAGTGAAAAAAAATCCTGTTGATCCTGCCAGAAATCCAATATACTCGTAAGTTATTTTTTTGAGCTGACAACACAGTTCCTCTGCTGCACCAAAAACTCAAAAGAACACCTCTGTCTTAGGGCTTAATCACATGAGGCTATTTTTCTGCCCCTCAGAAAAGTAATCCATGGTGAATCGCTTTTCAGAGGGTGTATGACAGGCAGTGGGGAGGCGATATGCCTTCTTCTCACTGTCTGTTATAACGCTCAAAATGCGACCCACTGTTCCACAACTGCATGCATTGCAATTCGGCCCCATTCACTTATTCAGTGGTGATACTGCCCGCTGAATTCCATGTGCCATTTCATTACTTCAGGAAGCTGGTGTCATGGTCAGGATTCAAACCAGCGACCCTTTTGCTGATAGTCGAAGCGCTAACCGATAACAATTCCATTCAAACCTAGACTTAAACTAAAAGGGCTATCTTTTCTTTTTGTAGCCACCTATAATTTACTGCAGCTATCCAATATGCTGCATTCCCTACTGTCACTAGCATTTTTTCTGTAGGTGGAAGGGGCAATGTTCCTGTATATTTAGTTCCCAGGCTGTGGTGCTTCTGTAAAGCCTCCACCCTAGGAAGATGTTATTAAAAGAGAAGTTTGAGAATCCTGTTTTTTGCAGATTTATACTTACCTAGGTGGATGGTCCCCCAGTGCCTCTTCACTGAGAACCGAGCCACCAAACCCCACTGATGACTCAGTTCTCACTGCTTCCCGAGTGGAGAGCTGCTGACTGTCAATAAGCAGCTCTCCTGCTCTGCTCTGCTCCTCCACACTCACTGGAGCGCTGAACTGTGGAGGGGTGGGGAGCGGCCGTCTTATCCGTCTCAGCCTCCCAGTGGCTTGCTGAGGGACTGAGACTGCTACAAGACCAGGCACCTGGCGGATCCAGACTTCCAGAGTCAGGATGATGCGGTGCCTGGACTGATCTTGGTGACGTGATGATTTGGACCAGTGCACAAAGCAAGGTCCATAAAAACATGGATGAACAAGTTTGGGGTGGAGGAACTTGACTGGCCTGCACAAAGTCCTGACCTCAACCCGATAGAACACCTTTGGGATGAAATAGAGCGGAGACTGCAAGCCAGACCTTCTCATCCAACATCAGTGCCTGACCTCACAAATGTGCTTCTGGAAGAATGGTCAAACATTCCCATAGACACACTCCTAAACCTTGTGGACAGCCTTCCCAATAGAAGCTGTAGCTGCAAAGATTGGGTGACCTCAATATTGGACCCTACAGATTAAAGCCTTGTACACACGATCAGATTTTCCACAGAAAAAATGTCAGACTTTTGTCCGAAGGGCATTGGCCAGGAACTTGACTTGCATACAAACGGCAAGGAATTGTCGGCCAACAAACATGAACGTAGTGACGTACTAGACGTACTACAAGACTACAAAGAGGAAGTTCAATTGTCATGCACCACCCTTGGGGGCTCCTTCTGCTAATTTCGTGTTCGTAGAAGTGTGGTGAGTGTTGTTTCACGCTTTTCATTTCGCGCTTTTCAGTTAGTTTCTGAACAGCCATTTGTCAACCTGCAATGTTGCGTAATTGGAGGAGATAACGTGTTATTTATTATTGGCCTTGGAGTTATTGCCTTGACCCAAGTCCAGTCAAGGAACAGGAGGAGTAGGATTTCTTAGACCAAAAATTGGTTGCTTTATTAATTGTGACCAATTCTGTCATATGCCTTTGCTGTGGGAGCTCCAGGAGAATAATCCGGATGATTTTTGGAATTATCTCCGGATGACGGACCCCTGCTTTCAATAACCCTTGGTATTGTTGACCCTGTATATTAACCACTTGACCACTGGGCACTTAAACCCCCTTCCTAACCAGACCAATTTTCAGCTTTCGGTGCTCTCACATTTTGAATGACAATTAGTGAACCATGCAACACTGTAGCTATATGAAATTGTTGGCCTTTTTTCATACAAATTGAGCTTTCTTTTGGTGGTATTTAATCACTGCTGAGTTTTTTATTTCTTGTTCTATAAAAGAAAAAAGACTGTAAAATTCTGTTAAAAAATGCATTTTTCTTTGTTTTTGTTATAAAATTTAGCAAATTAGTAATTTTTTGTCATACATTTTGGCCAAAATTTATAATGCTACATATCTTTGGTAAAAAATAACCCAAATTGCTGTATATTATTTGGTCTTTTGTGAAAGTTATAGAGTCCACAAGCTATGGTGCCAATCACTGAAAATTGGTCACACCTGATGCACTGACGACCTCATTTCTTGATCTCACTCAATCTCATTTCTTGAGACCCTAACAAGCCAGGAAAGTACAAATATACCCCAAATGACCCCTTTTTGGAGAGTAGACACTCCAAGGTATTTAGTAAGAGGCATAGTGAGTTTTGTGAAGTTGTAATTTTTCCCACAATTCTTTGCAAAATCAAGACTTTTACACAGCGTGGCCACATACAGAGGCCCAACATGGTGCAGGGAGCACCATCAGGCGTTCCTGGAGCATAAATTACACATATAATTTCTTGACTACCTCTTACACTTTTGAAGGCTCTGGAGCACCAGGACAATGGAAACGCCCTGAAAATGACACAATTTTGGAAAGAAAACAACCCAATGTATAATCTATGAGGCATAATAAGTCTTTTGAACATGTCATTTTTCTCTACACGTTTTTGAAAAATGTATAAAGAAAATGAAAATGCATTTTTTTTTTACACAGAGTTCTCCATTTATGCAATATTTCTAACACATAGCATATACATACCAAAAACTACACCCCAAAATAGATTCTTCTACTCCTCCTGAGTACGGCAATACCACATGTGGGAGACTTTTACACAACCTGCACACATAGAGAGGCTCAACATGCAGGGAGCTCCGTCAGGTGTTCAAGGGGCATACTTTTCAAATATAATTTCACTACCTATTATACTTTTGGAAGGCACTCTAGTGGCATGGATGTGGCATGGATGAAAACTGATGTGACATGGATGAGCATGAATGGGGACGGATGAGCATGAATGGGGATGGATGAGCTGTGGATGGGGAAGGCTGAGTATGGATGGGATGACTGTGCATGAATGAGTATGGCTGGATACAGCTGAGTATGGCTGGGTATGGCTGAGTATGGATGGGATGGCTGGGTACGGCTGAGTATGGCTGGGTACGGCTGGGTATGTCTTGGTATGGCTGAGTATTGCTGGGTATGGCTGAGTATGACTCAGTATGGCTGGGTATGGATGGGGGTGGATGGGATGGCTGACCATGGATGGATGAATGAGTATTGCTGAGTATGGATGGATGGCTGAGCATGGATGAGTATTGCTGATTAGGGATGGATGTCTGAGCATGGATGAGTATTGCTGATTAGGGATGGATGTCTGAACATGGGTGGATGGATGAGACTGGAATTTTCACATATCAGTGCTGTGGGCACTACAGATTCAGCCCAGTCATTCAATGGAGCGATCACATGGTAAACGGCCGCTGTGATTACCATGATCCGTGATTCCCTGGTGCACACTCCAGGGGATGCGCGGGAGCGCGATTCTGCGAGGACGCCCTCCCAGAGTTATCAAGCTGTGCTGTAGCCGTCATTCGGCTATGGCGTGGTCGTTAAGTGGTTAAGAAGCAGGACACATGCATGAGGCTTTTATTTTATTTTTTGGTTGAATAGTGATCTGATTTGGTATATTTTCTATATTTTTGGATGCATAGAATGCACTTTTTGGTTAAGTTCTATTAGCACTAGCAGATAGCATGTCTAATTTTATTTGTTTTCTTTTTTTAATGCACAATAAAAAAATTGTGGAGAATAATACTTGGCTATGTGTTTTACTTCAAATGACAGTTTGGGAGTAGGCAGTTACATTGCAGTAACTTGCCCAAAAAAACAAAACAAAACAAAAAACAAGCATAATATTATTCTTGATATCACTAGAAAAAAAAAGCCTTGGAAAATATGTTTGGTAGAACTTCATCAGTATCACCAGCAAAGCAGCTTCATTATTATCCCATTAAATAAGAAGAGACTGTGCGCTGCATTTCAAGATTTCATAATTTGCCACGTTGCAAATGTTAATTCTCCATTATGAATGCTAGTTTACAAGACCGACTGCTTCTAGCTCATCCTTGCTTCCGAGCATGCGTGTTTGTACTTTGGACTTTTCTCTGATGGACTTGTGTACACACGCTCGGAAAATCCGACAACGGACATTTGTCCATGGAAAATTTATAAACCTGCCATCCAGCATTTGAGCATGAAGGTTTCAAAGTGTCTTGGGTGGGACGAAACCTTCAACCCAGTGTCCAGGCTTTGCTTGGTCGTCTGCAGCCTCTCCAGCCAGGTGTGCAGGATCAATATAAGACAGTTCTGAGCGTAGCTTAGGGGAGCAGTTGGAGTTGAAGTTGATGCAGCCAGGAATGGGGGTATGCTCCTGTCTAGAGACCAATGCAATCTACTTGAGACAGCACGCTATGTAGGAGAGGTTCCAGGCCTTTTGACTGGGAAAGCTGGACCAGCTGAGAGACTGCAAGAGTCTGGGAGACTAGAGCTGAGGAA
Organism: Lithobates pipiens; assembly: GCF_037356315.1. NCBI lineage: Eukaryota > Metazoa > Chordata > Amphibia > Anura > Ranidae > Lithobates > Lithobates pipiens. Next base: position 551,238,578 of record NW_027507758.1, on the reverse strand, counting down.
AATGGGAGAGAGTCCAGGGGACCAGAGCAATCTGTGAGTCTCGGAGTAAGAGCACCTGGGGTATCAGAAGAACCTCTACCTAGAGCAGGGGTCTCAAACTGGCGGCCCTCCAGCTGTTGCTAAACTACAAGTCCCATGATGCATTGCAAGGCTGACAGTTACAAGCATGGCTCCCACAGGCAGAGGCATGATGGGACTTGTAGTTTTGCAACAGCTGGAGGGCCGCCAGTTTGAGACCTCTGACCTAGAGGCTAGGAATGGGCATATGCAGCAGGATACTATGCCTGAGACCGAGTGAGCCTTAAGCAGCTTGATGTTTTACATTGTGTGTGTTTTGCTGAAGAAGACCCCATGTGTATATTTTTGGGGGATATTTATTATAGCAAAAAGTAAAAAATAATGTGTTTTTTTTTTCAAAATTGTCACTCTTTTTTTGTTTATAGCGCAAAAAATAAAAACCCGCAGTGGTGATCAAATACCACCAAAAGAAAGCTCTATTTGTGGGATAAAAAGGGCGTCAATTTTGTTTGGGAGCCGCGTCGCACGACCACACAATTGTCAGTTAAATCGACGCAATGCCGAATCGCAATAAGTGCTCTGATCAGGAAGGGGGTAAATTCTTCCGGGGCTGAAGTGGTTATAAATGTTATTTGCAGTGCGCCGCTAAAGTGGCAACCCTAATTGAAGCAATATTGCCTTGTGACTTGTAATAGATGACAGACCAGGCTTATCATTTACACTGAGCAAATGCCTAACATTTATAGCTTATCTTCCTACACACACAAATCACTGTAAAGACTTTGTAAAGAAATGAAACAGTGTACAAATAATGTATCTGAGGTCTAAAAATAAAGATCTGGAGGTATTTTATTCTGATAGTGAATTAGGGAAAATAAACAAATCATGTGGACTCCATCCAGGAATGGCCAGGCATGTGACCCCTGATTTCCTTTGGAGAGTCTTGTTTCTCCTTGTACTGCATTAACTGATTTTTGTCCATGTTGCACTGTGCTTACATATTTCGTGTGTCCTCATAGTATTTTTACATCAAACAGGGATGGCGCCCTAAGCAGATATAAACTATGACACCTTTCGGTTACATCCAGGACCATATTAAGATATGCTGATGTACGCATACCAGGGTTGCCAACCTCCTGAAGTGGAATTTACTGACACAGCCCAGAGAATTTATTAACAGAGCCAATTTTTTATTGGTACAAAAATAAAATTTAGTGAGTTTTTCTTTGAAATCCAAACAATTTTCCTGGCAGTTATGGCTGAAATTTTAGTTGGTCTACCTGACCGTGGTTTGGTTTCAACACAACCCCTCATTTTCCACTTCTTGATTAGAGTTTGAACACTGCTGATTGCCATTCTCAATTCCTTGGATGTCTTTTTATATCCATTTCCTGTTTTATACACACATATATATATATATATGTATACCGTATATACTCGAGTATAGGCCGACCCGAATATAAGCCGAGGCCCCCAATTTACCCCCAAAAAAACTGGCAAACTTATTGACTCGTGTATAAGCCGAGGGTGAGACATGCCTGTCCATCCCTGTGTGTGTGTCCGTCCATCCCTGTGTGTCCGTCCATCCCTGTGTGTCCGTCCATCCCTGTGTGTCCGTCCATCCCTGTGTGTCCGTCCATCCATCCCTGTGTGTGTGTGTGTGTCCATCCATCCATCCATCCCTGTGTGTGTGTGTCTCCATCCATCCATCCATCCATCCCTGTGTGTGTGTGTCTCCATCCATCCATCCATCCATCCCTGTGTGTGTGTGTCTCCATCCATCCATCCATCCATCCCTGTGTGTGTCTCCATCCATGTGTGTGTGTGTGTGTGTGTGTGTGTGTGTGTGTGTGTGTGTCCAGCCTACCTTTGTCCCGAGCCTCCGTCCCGTGCCTTGCCTCCTTGCCTCCGTCCCGTGCCGTGCCTTGCCTCCTTGCATCCGTCCCGTGTCGTGCCTTGCCTTGCCCCCGTCCCGTCCCGTCCCGTCCCGTGCCGTCCCGTGCCCTCTTCGTCGGCGGCCATTGTAAAGTTCAAAAGCTGCGCCGCCGCCTTCGCCTGTGATAGGCGGAACACTGAATTTCCCAGCAGCCTGTGTTCCGCCTATCACAGACGTCGTATCATCCTCGTCCGTAGTACGAGGATGATACGATGTCCGTGATAGGCGGAACACAGGCTGCTGGGAAATTCAGTGTTCCGCCTATCACAGGCGAAGGCGGAGCCGGAGGCGCGGCTTTTGAATAGAATGGCCGCTGTCTGTCTGCTCGACACGCTGATCGAGCGGGCAGACAGCGATGACTCGAGTATAAGCCGAGGGGGGCACTTTCAGCCTCAAAAAAGAGGCTGAAAATCTCGGCTTATACTCGAGTATATACGGTATATATATATATATATATATATATATATATATACTTTTATATACCTTTTCCCGCAGATCCTTTGACAATTCTTTTGCTTTCCCCATGACTCAGAATCCAGAAATGTCAGTGCAGCACTGGATGAAAGATGCAAGGGTCTGTCAGGAGTCCAGAAACTCATTGACCTTTTATACACACACAGACTAAATAGAAGAAAACAGATCACAGATGAGGATGGTTACTTTCAACCACTTGCCGCCCACCTATTGTAAAATTACGGCTGCAAAGTGGTTTTAAAATCCTGACTGGGCAACATATGATGTCCTTCAGGATTCACCCCTATCACCATGTCGATCGGGGATGATGCTTGTCCCTCAGACACAGCGCATCCCCGTTCCGGGTAAACAGCCCATCAATTGGCTGTTTATCATGTGATCGGCTGTGTCCAATAACAGCCAGTCACATGTCAAAACAAATCGCGCACACCGATCGGAGATGCCGCGTGTCCCCTGGACACAGTGCATCCCCGATCAGGGTAAACAACCAATGAAATTGTTTTTTTACCAACGTGATCAGCTGTGTCCAATCACAGCCGGTCACAAGTATAAACATTGTGGCAGTTTCCAGGGATCTCTCCTTCTCTCTCCTCACACTGATTGTGAGGAAAGAGAAGGAGAGATTTGATCAGTGAGTCAAACACTTTTTTCATACATTTACTGTGTGCACAACACAAACCCCCCCCTTACCAATAAAGAGAACCTGTCACAGCCCATCAGGATCTGTCACAGCCCATCAGGACCTGTCACAGCCCATCAGAACCTGTCACAGCCCATCAGGACCTGTCGCAGCCCATCAGCCCATCAGGACCTGTCGCAGCCCATCAGGACCTGTCGCAGCCCATCAGGATCTGTCACATCCCATCAGGACCTGTCGCAGCCCATCAGCCCATCAGGATCTGTCACAGCCCATCAGGATCCGTCACAGCCCATCAGGACCTGTCACAGGCCATCAGGATCTGTCGCAGCCCATCAGGATCTGTCGCAGCCCATCAGCTCATCAGGATCCGTCGCAGCCCATCAGAATCCGTTGCAGCCCAGCAGGACCCGTTGCAGCCCAGCATGACCGGTCGTAGCCCATCTGGATCTGTCACAACCCGCCATCAGCACCGCCATCGGTACCGCCATCAACATAGGCCACCACCATCAGCACCGCCATCGGTACCATCAGTACCACCAACAGTACCGCTATCAGTAACGCCATCGGCACCATCTGGATCTGACAGCCCATCTGTCACACAGGCACGACATCACTATCGCCACACAGTCCTGCCATCACATAGGCCATCAGTAACCTGTCAGTCCCATCACACAGGCCCGCCATCAGTGAGCTGTCAGTATCACCACCAGTTCCATCACACAGGCCTGCCAAAAGTACCACCATCATGTCCGAAAGAGTTTACACAGCTGAGAAGGCATATAACATCCTTACCATGTCGGATGATGAGAGCAACGGGGAGCTCTCATTATCCAATTCTGGTTCGAAATAAAAGCCAGTGGAGGGTAGTGGATCGGAGTCTGAGTCAGTGGAGGAACCCCCCCTCCTAAAAGAGCAAGTCGATCAGGATCTAGATGAGGACCAAGATCAGAACACCTGCCTACCGCCAGACCCCAAGAAGAGGAGCCCAGTACAAGTACTGGAATTTCACATCCAGCCCAAAGAATCCGGGCCCAGTCCTACCTTCCCGATGCCCTGGCAAACCCCTGGTTGCCTGCCAACTCAGGATCCGGTACAATCCCCCCTTTCACTGCACAGTCAGGTATGCAGCCCAACACTTCAAATTTTGCACAATTGGACTATTTCTATTTGTTTTTCCCCGAAGATTTTTCGCAGTACATGGTGGACCAAACAAATCTCTATGCAGAGCAATTTACTGCTGTCAACCCCAGTTCCTCCTACGCCCGTATGTTCAATTGGCGACGTGTCACACTAGACGAATTCAAATTGTTTTTGGGCCTTACTTTTAATATGGGGCTTACAAAGAAAAACGAACAGCATGCCTACTGGTCCACCCACCCCATCCACCACATGCCCTTATATTCTTCTGTTATGTCCAGGACACGCTATGATACGATTACACGTTTCCTACATTTCAATGACAACTCACAGTGCCCTCCCCAAGATCATCCCAACCACAAAAAATTATATAAGCTTTGCCCCCTAATAAATTCTTTTACCAAACGATTTTCTGAAGTCTTTATCCCTGACCAAAATATTTGTGTAGACGAATCCCTTATCCACTTTACTGGCCGGCTGTATATGAAGCAGTATATCCCAAGCCAGGTATGGTGTGAAATTGAATAAATTATGTCACCGAGCCACGGGATATGTGTACTCATTTCGTATTTATGAGGGTAAAGACTCCCAGCTCCAGCCCCGTGATTGTCCAACATATAGAGGAAGCAGTGGTAAAATTGTGTGGGCCCTTGCATACCCCCTGTTCAAAAAAGGTTACCACTTATATGTAGATAATTACTACAGCAGCTTGCCCCTTTTCTGTCGCCTGTATCATGAAAAAACCCTGGCCTGCGGTACCTTCCGAAAAAATAGGAAGGGCTTCCCACAGAATTTATTATCAAAACGGCTACAAAAGGGGGAAGTTGCATTCATGAGGAGGTGTTGGCCATGAAGTGGCGGGACAAGAAGGATGTTCACACGATGACTACCATTCACAATGACACCTTGGTGGAGATTCAGAGAAGACATGGCCCCGAAGTAATGCCTGAATGTGTCCATGACTACAATGTTTATATGGGGGGGGGGGGTGGATTTAAATGATCAGATGCTGCAACCATATTTGTCAACCTGCAAGTCCTATTATTGGTATAAAAAAGTCGCGATTCATTTGTTTCATATGGCCCTGTTCAATTCATTTGTCTGCTATCAAAAATCACCCGAAAACCAACCCATCACCTACCTCAAATATTGAAAACATTATCACTGCCCTTATTTACCAGCAAGGACTCGCCCCAGGAAGCATTCGCTCTGATAATGTGAGTCGACTTCATGAGCAACATTTTCCCTTTAAGCTTCCCCTAACAGAATTCATAAGAAGACGCCAAAAGAAATGTTGTGTATGCGCAAGTAGAGGAGCTAGAAGAGATACAAGTTGTTATTGTCCCGATTGTCCCTCCCAACCTGGCCTATGTATTGGTGATTGCTTTTAATTATCACACATCCATCAGATATTACTTCCCTTTATTAGTAACAGACTGCCATTTCACCATTTCACCATTTCAATTACCTGTGTGCATCATTTGCCTGCCACCATGTTTCTACCTTCCATGTTAACTGACCCTGGCCTGTTTACCGACGATGTCTTTGCCTGCCGTTTTAACCATGTTTCTGACTTCCACGTGCACCAACCTCAACCTGTTTACCGACAATGTCTTTGGCTGCCGTTTTAACCACATTTCTGACTTCCATGTGCACCAACCTCAGCCTGTTTACCAATGATGCCTTTGCCTGCTGTTTTTTAACCACGTTTCTGACTTCCCCGTGCACCAACCTCGGCCTGTTAAATCGACCTGCCACTTGGACTGATCTTTTGCCCTTCTACTTCAGTACACAGGGGTCTCACATATGTGAGGGGCTTCAGAATAGCGTTCTGAGTAGAGAAAATCAGTTTTTGGTTTTCTGTGTTCCCAGAACAGGGTCTGGTTGCTTCAAAGAGATTTGGGTGGGAGAAGCCTCTACCCCTGCCCCCTAGCGCTAAGCTTGATGGCCCTTCCTGCTACCTGGACCAATAATTTGGCTGTGCTGACCATATCTCGGCCTGCTGCCTCTACTGACTATAGACAGTATTTCTGCCTGGACATCTCTGCCTGCTACCTGGACCAATGCTTTGGCTGTGCTGACAGTATCTCTGCCTGAACTAACTATGGACAGTATTCCTGCCTGCTGCCTGGACCGATGCTCTCTTCCGTGGACCACTACACTACTAAGACCACAGGTAATCTTTTGTTATTTGGTATGTACATGTTATGTGTTAGAAATATGAAGGGCCTTCAAAAATGTGATCGGTAGTCAGGAAATGATATGTGTAATTTATGCTCCTAGAACGACTGGAGGTGCTGTTTGGATGTTAGGCCTCTGTATGTGGCCAGACTGTGTAAAAGTGTCACACATGTGGTATCGTTAAACCCAGGAGGAGTAGCAGAATGCATTTTGGGGTGTCATTTTTGTTATGTACATGCTATGTGTTGAAATATCTTATAAATGGACAACTTTGTGTAAAAAAAATGCGTTTTCATTTTTTTCCCCCTTTTTCCGAAAACTTCTGGAAAAAAATGAACCGTTCAAAAGACTCATTATGCCTCATAGATTATATGTTGGGGTGTTTGCTTTCCAAAATGGGGTAATTTTGTGGGCATTTCCATTGTCACCAGGTCACAGGCTCCAGGGCCTTCAAAAATGAGCTAGGTCATCATGAAATTATATGTGTAATTTTGCTCCTAGAATGCCTGGTAGTTTGTGTAAAAATTTTTTTTTTTAAAGTCTTAATATTCGCAAGAATTGTGGGAAAAAAGTACAACTTCAAAAAACTCACCATGCCTCTTACTAAATACATTGGAATGTCTGCTTTCCAAAAAAGGGTCATTTGGGGGGTATTTGTACTTTCCTTGATTGTTAGGCCGCGTACACACGGGCGGACTGTTCGCCCAACTTAGTCCGCTGAACAGTGTTTCAGCGGACAATCCGCTCGTGTGTGGGCTTCAGCGGACTGTTTCAGCGGACAGTCTGACGAACAAAGTCTTACGGAATTTCCGTAAGACAGTCCGTCCAAACTTGGTTTCAGCAGACAGTCCGCTCGTGTGTAGGCTAGTTCGACAGACTAAGTTTGGCGCATGCTCAGAAAGGATTTACACGGCCGAAGGTTGCATTGCAGTATATTGGACGTCGAATTTCTCATCCCGTCGTACGTGCCGTTCACGTCATCGCGCACGCTTTCAGCGGACTGTCTGCTCATCGTGTGTGGTCAAGTCCGTTCATGCAAATTTTGAACGGACTGTCTGTCGGATTGTCTGACGAACTAAGTTGGGCGAACAGTCCGCCCGTGTGTATGCGGCCTTAGAGTCTCAAGAAATGAGATAGGCCTTCAGTAAATCAGGTGTGATCAGATGTGATCAATTTTCAGTGATTTGCACCCTAACTTGTAGACTCTATAACTTTCACACAGACTAAATAATATCCACTAATTTGGGTTATTTTTACCAAATATATGTAGCAGTATAACTTTTGGCCCAAATTTATGAAGAAAAATTACTTATTTGCAACATTTTACAATAGAAACTAAAAAAAAGTGGGTTTTTTTTTCAAATTTTTGCTATTTTTCCGCTTATATCGCAAAAAAGAAAAAAACAGCGGTGATTAAATACTACCAAAAGAAATCTCTAATTGTGAGAAAAAATGATAACAATTTTGTTTGGATACAGTATAGCATGACAGAGTAATTGTCATTCAAAGTGTGAGAGTACTGAAAGCTGAAAATTGGTCTGGGCGGGAAGGTTTTTAAGTGCCCAGTATTGATGTGGTTAATAGCTATTCAAACCACTTTGGCTGGATTCACACCTATGTATTTTTAGTGCTTTTTGCAGATTTGCACTACAGTCCATTTAACATGTTGAGTAGTGCAAATCCGCAAAATGCAAAAAGCACAAAAAAATGCATAGGTGTAAATCCAGCCTTTGTGTCAACTTGTGTGCATGTTATCAGGCCAAAATCACCAGGGTATGTAAACTTTTGATCAGGGTTATTTGGGTAGTTTCTGTTGTCATTATGATTTAAAACGAGTAAACACAGTTGTTTGATAATAAATGGCTTCAGCCAAATACTAACCATGAGTGAAAGAAATGTTTTTGTGTTATCATTCATATTCTCTGAAAAATGGCCAAGAAATCATAAATTCTGCCAGGGTATGTAAACTTATGAGCGCAACTGTATACTGTGGCAGGGCGGCCGTCCTGTGTGGAATCACGTACCTGCCCCCTGCCAGTGTCATTAGTACAGTCGCAGTGCTTTTTTTTTTTTTAGCACTGAGTGTCCAATTTATCTGCAAATGTCGCGGTCCCACTAAAAAAACAATGATGACAATTTGATTATTTTAAATTTTTTTTATTGGGTGTGTTTTATAGCTAAAAAATATTTTTTTTTTTTTCAAAAATTGTCACTCTTTGTTTCTAGCGCAAAAAATAAAAACCGCAGAGGTGATCAAATACCACCAAAAGAAAGCTCTATTTGTGGGAAAAAAGGACATCAATTTTGTTTGGGTACAGCGTCACACGGCCGCGCAATTGTCAGTTAAAGTAACGCACTGCAAAAAATGGCCTGGTCATGAAGGGGGGTAAACCTTTCGGGGCTGAAGAGGTTAATGATGACTCCCTTTTATATAAGCCCAACCAACCTGTGTTATGTATTTATTTTAGTAAAAACTACCTCTAGAATGCATTGTTGGAGGTAAAAGTAGTACAAAGTCTGCATTCAACTGTATGCAACGCTACTTTGCATCTTTAAGATTCAGCAAATAAAAAGGAGAGGTGCTTTCATGTTTCCTTATCTGTAGAAAGCCTTTGGACTTCTCTTACCATCTCCTACAAACAAATTCTCCTCCAGTTCCCATTGTTTAGCTAGAAAATGTTAAGCAGTAGGTAGAAAATTGTAACAAATAAGGAAAACGCTGTTAAAGTGGTATCCCAAAGCCAAAAATGTAATATATTGCAGCTTACCAATACTTAGATATGGCGCCTGCATTCGTTTTCTTAGTTTAGACTTTTTTTTTTTTTTTTAAATAGATTTTATTGAAAAGAGATAATAGGCACAAAAGTTCAGATATACAGTACGATCCCCAACAATCGGGGGGGATTCAAGTGTTAACAGAATTTCAAATAAAACATACATCAAGTTCAGTAAGATTGTATATAGGAACATTCTTGGATTAAAGGGACCAAAAAAAAAAGGCATAAGATGTGAGGGGATAGGCTGCTAGGCATAAGGCGACTCCTAAGAGTGGGAAGAAGGGGGAGTTGATATGAGGGGGGAGTATAAGGAGGACTCGGTTTGATCTGCAACAGAGAGCTAAGGGAATATTTATCCCTGTGAGGTGTACGGGCCCAACTGGGGGATGGGGTCGGAGCTCTGGGCAAGAGGGGATGGGTCTGTTTCAGAGGGGACCATAGGTAAATGGTAGGGCAAAGTTTAGACTTTTTTACCCTCTGTTTTCACCTGGTGATCTGGCCAGTAAGACACCTCCTGTATTAGACACTCTGAATAAGAGAGCACAGGAGCACCTTTGGACAGCAGAATTTTTAATCTGAGGGTAGGAGAGTGTTATGCCCCATACACACGGTCGGAAATTCTGACGGAAATAGTCCGATCGGATTATGTTGTTGGAAAATCCGATCGTGTGTGGGCTCTATCTGACATTTTCTGTCGGAATTTCCGATGAGATCAGACTTTTTCCGATCGTGTGTAGAGAATTCCAACGCACAAAGTGCTACGCATGCTCTGAAAAAATTTGGAGACGAAAGCTATTGGCTACTGGCCTCTACGTAGTCCCGTCGTCTGTTTTGTACGTCACCTCATTCCGAACGATCGGATTTTCTGACAACTTTGTGCGACTGTGTGTATGCAACACAAGTTTCGGCCAAGATCTGTCAGAAAAGTTCCGACGGATTTTGTGGTCGGAATGTCTGACTGTGTGTATGGGGCATAAAATGGACTAGCAGAATTAGATACAATAACAACTGGAACCAAAGCAGTTACAGCAACAGTTTTCTTTTCTTTGTGGTAAAGGTTTTACACCAAATAAATAAAAGCTGAACATTGTAAGTGCCCCTTTCAGTGGTAACAGGGCTAAACCTTTAACTGCTACATCTGCAGGAGAGCTTGTTCTTTTGAAAAACAGTAGACTTACTTGCCTGATCACCAGGTGAAAATAAAAGTAAGAAAACTTTAAAAAAGAGACCTAATTCAGCAACCAGATCTAATGCCCCATGCACACGATCCAAAATTCCACCAGCAAAAGTCAGATGAGAGCTATTGGTCGGAAAATGCGATTGTGTGTATGCTCCATTGGACTTTTGCTGGCGGAATTTTGACCAGCAAAAGATTGAGAGCATGTTCTCTGTTTTTCGGTCGGAAAAAGTTCCGATTGGAAATTCCAATCGTCTGTACAAATTCTGACGTGGAAAATTCCTATGCATGCTCGGAAACAATTCTGCACATGCTCGGAAGCATAGTATCGCAGTGTTTTACATCACCGCGTTCTTGATGCGCCATGTGTCCCTTCAGACACGGAGCTGGTGTTCGCTCCAGCCCCCTCTCTCTCCTGATTGGCTAACTGACTTTAAATGCCAGCTGCGGGAGCCAATGGCGCTGCTGATGTGTCTCAGCCAATCAGGAGGGAGAGTCTCGGATGGCCGAGGGACTTGAGGACAACACTGGACAGAGATGGGGCTCAAGTAAGCATTAGGGGGCTGAGGAGGCTGTTAAACACAGAAGCCTTTTTATCGTAAAGTGGACCTTCAGTCATTTTTTAATCTTTCCATCTATTAAATCTTTTGCCCTTGTTGTTTTATTTTTGGATAGTAAAACATATTTTTTTCTTTCAGTAAATACCTTATACAGCCTACTTCCTGTTTCTTGTCTGGTAAAAAGGCTTATGGTATCATGCACAGCTCTCTCTCTCACTCTCCTAAGAGTTTGCCAGGAAGGGAGGGGGGATGAGTCATATGAGGGCCGATGAGATCTGCAGAGGTGGAGGAGTGCCTCTGTGTGTCTGTGTTAATCCAGGAAGTGAACAGACAGCAGCTTCAGCTGCCCACAGTTAAAATGGCTGCAGCCAGACTTGGTGGAGGGAGATTTGTGCAGCATATTTGGCAAGTACAGAATCACATTATATATAAAATAATATGCAAAGTGGACTGCAGTTCCTCTTTATTGCAAAGATTGCATTAAGATAAAAAAAACTTTCTTCCTATACAACTTCTTTAAAGAGGAAGCAAACTCTCTCACTCTGATGCTTCTTTTTATTTAGTCCATTATAATTATAAGTAAGTAATTATCAGACTATAGCCACTGTAATCCAGCCCAAATCACATATTACTTACTATTTAAAGTAACTTTAAAAAACTTGTTTCCAGGGGTTAGGCAGCGCCATCTTAAGTATTGTTTTCTGAGTCCACAGTGGAGTGTATTTCTGCCCTTACATTGAGCACTTCCTGTACTGTTAACCAAGCCTCCTTCTCAATACAATGTTTCTATGGCAACCCTGCTTCCCTGTTCATAGCTTAATTGTTTATTTCATAGTATTTACTTGTGCCGATGTCTAATGTTTGCCTTTGTCAGACTTATCAGCTTCAGCTGATAAGACTGCAGTAATGGCCAAGTTTAGACTGTATGTTATGTCACATGGTCACAAGGTGTGTAGGAGGAAGCTCTGAGTGATCAGCAGAGTTCAGTGTTGTGCCGTAGGAAGTCCTGATAACAGATAGATAAGACATAGAGAGTGTGCCTTAAATCAGGGGAGATCTGGGCATGCTCAGTGACTTCATTCTACAGAATAACAAGGATTACAACAATACTAAGCAAGTAAGGAGAGATCTACAAGCAGCGTTCATCTGGGTTTTTTATGTTGATTTGCATGGAACAATGTTGTGGGGGAAGGTTTACAACCACTTTAAGCTTTGACAAACAACAAAAAAACAGGAAGCCGATGGGTTTCTATGCAGAACTGCACCAGATTTTGCACTCTCCAGTTTTAGTAAATGAACCCTATTGCATTTGCAATATGACAACCTGACAATATGACAACAATATGACAACTATATGACAACCGTATAATTCTTTATTATAAAAAACTAAACTTTGTCATAAAAAATTAGACCTAGAGTGCCAGACAGGTGACTGTGAGAAGGTATAGTCTTTGGGTCTGCAATGCACTGAAAAGTCTAATTGTCTCTCCCCCTAGGTACTGGTAATTGATGTCCTCTGTTTTCAGGCACAGCTTCTGGAGATGTTCCTGGTGTTCAAAACGAATGAACTTTACCAAAAAGTCATCACTTTCTGCATGTTAAATTCTTATCTATAAATATTCTCTGGATTTTTTAAGTTAAAAAATGCAAAAAATAAGTACATTCAGATTACTAGGTATAACATAAGTGTTCATTACCATCATTAAATCAGGGTTCTGTAATGTACAGGACAGAAATGAATAACGCCCTCCCTAATTAAGCTCTGTAGAAATTATTTTGCAATCCAAGCCTGTTTTTTTTGTATTTACAGAAGCTTCATAAGATAGTTACATAGATATAACAGGATAAAAAAAGACACATCGACATAAACATAACAGTAATATAATTTTATGATTTCTCTAATCTTGTTTAAACATCTTTTTATGATCTCACAACCAGAGTACCTGAATTATAACCATGGGCACTGAGTGAACTCACCAGCTTCTACACAAAGCTAAGATATCATTTTTAGTTAAATAAACCCTTTAGGTGGCTAAATTTGATTAGCAGTATTAAAAATTACAAATACTCTGGTTCTCATCAATGCATATCAATATTTAACTTAATGCATTTATGGCAGCAAGAACAATGTCTAATGTCAGAAAGAACAATGTCTAATGTCATCAAGAACAATGTCTAATGTCAGCAAGAACAATGTCGCTCAGTCTATTATTACTTGGAAGGTCAATATGTACACTTTCTTCTTGACACCTTTTGCCTGAACTGTAGCCTCAAGACTTCAGACAATTAGGTTTGTCTTTCTTTATCCCCAACCAGCTACTAATGTTCCTTCTCGTCTTATTTGTTATTCACTGTCTAGAGAGGGAACTAAATTGGCCATCGCAGACAAACTTCAAAATATTTTGTTGTGTGGGAGCATTCCACCGGATCGGGCAAAAAGACACAAGTTCTGAACATTCAGTGCTATCTCCAATCTTTCTCTGGTTCTTGGAGTAGCTTTCCATTTAGGTCAACATGATGGAATCACAAGGTGGGAGCAGGATGGGGAAAAGCATCAGTATTGCCAGTCTTGAGGGATAGGGAAAATACCACCAGTAGGCTTTTGCAGCAGCAATTGGAGTTTGTAGCACAGGATGCCTCAGACCCACAAAAATTGAAGGTTGTAGCACAGGATGCTCCAGACCCTCACGAATTGGAGATTGCTGCACACAATGCCCCAGACTCAGTACAGATAGCGTTACTTTCTAAGGACTTTCAGGATGGGGTTCTTAGGTTAAGGTTGGTAGTGGCAACAAGAGTATTGGTGGCTCCTGGATGACCATGACTATAGTCAACAGTAGTGCAAGTGATGGCCTGCATGGTGGACAATTGTGGTGCATGGATGACCATGTTTATGGTCAACAGTAATGCAAGTGATAGCCTGGATGGGGGTCAATTTATGACTAGTAGGACTCTTCACCCCTGTTCCAGTGACAACTTTATATTAGGAAATTTCCTTTACTTTGGAGAGCTTTCCTCCTGTTGTTTATCCAGTGCAGGAAGTAAGAGAAAATATCCCCAATAAGACACAGACTCCATAAAATTACATTTGACAGGGGTTCACACCCTGCTTTACTAAATGTTTTGGTTATAGAAAACTTTTTGATAAAATGCTGAAAATTCACCATATCACATTTTTCATAATAAGGGCTGAATCAATCAAAATGTGAGCTGTTGGTAGCCCTTTAAGTACTATATTGCTCAACAAAATTTGATTTAAAAATTGACTGAGTCAGGTAAAAAATGATCAGCTAAACAGTGATTACACCCTATCAGATGCAGTCACTCTTCAGACGCACCATTGTATTCAGGCATTCGTTGGTGTCGCCTTGAATACAGTAACTTGGCAGGGGAGATTTTTTCAATCACACCGTTAGCATGGATGGGGGAATCAATTTATTTGTGGGCAAATCAAAAGATTGGTTCAAAATTGAGCCATCTATAGCGGCCTTTACATGGTTGAAAAAAAAAAAACACTTCAAGTTGTTAGATCCTTCCCGCCCAGCTCAACTGTCCCTTTAATATGACCTGTACACTTGGGGGATGGAAAGGGTCGGTAATCATGTGACCATTAGGATTGGCTGTCACAGTGGTCACATGGCCATGAGCCGATCTTGCAGGCTACCAATCGTTAGTGGGGACTGAGAGCTGACTTTTAAAGCTTAGTCTCTGTGCTGGGATCGCGCTCTCAGCATTGAAACCTCAGCCGTCCAGTGACGCATAATTGTGTGGATATTAAAGCCCACCCTTCTGCTGCCGTATGTTTTATGTGGGTGGCAACAGGTTAATCATCATGCATGCACACTGCATCAGTAAAGATCAAATGTTTTAGCACTTCTTAAGCCATCGAGTTCTGCACTAGGGGCCCATGCACTGTATATCTATACCTCTGATCTTTCTACTCCCCTATTTTACTGGAAATTGCTTCAATTACAAATAGCTAATTAGACGTTCCTTGTGAAATCTAACCTGTTGACTCACAGCGTGGGCTTCATGTAACTTTAGCAAACTGTACGATTCTGTCCTTTTCTGTGGAATAATCTTCTGACGTCAGTTTCTCCTCTAACTCCCTGTTTCCTGCTCAGACATTCTATTCCCGTCACCATGTGATAACTCCTTATTCTAATCGGACTGCATGACATTTATAATAAGCTGAAACCTAACAGACTGAGAGAAGTTTCACTTTCATGGCAAAAAATTGTTGGCTTTTAAAGGGAATCTATTCCCAGTGTAGCGAGGCCCCAGGCCCCCAGAAGCCTAATGGTGACCTCCAGACTTAGGAACAGATGACATCTTTCTGTGTAGAGTGGGTTACAAGGCATGGTGGGTGTAATGCAAGATGGATTAATGGGCACCAGACACTTCTTGAATGCAAAGATATTTATTGTCTTTTAAACAGAACTGGGAGAGAGGGGATTAGGGCCAGGACACCCTTAAGTAGATGCAATGTTAATTGGCAGACTCCACAACTTCTATAGGCAGACAGCCATGCAGTGAAAGGCATCCAGCTAGACACAACATCTGCATGAGTAGGACCGCTGTCTATTATGGCAACAATCTTGTAACAGTTTCTAACAAAGGTTGCAATGAACTTCACTTCTTCTACAATCTCTTATTGTAGATCTTCACTCAACTGAGCTCACCGCCTATCACTTAGACTTATGCCCCATACACACGATCGGGAATTCGACCAGCAAAAGACAGATGAGAGCTTTTGGTCGGAAAATGCGACTGTATGTATGCTCCAGCGGACTTTTGCTGGCCGAATTTCTGCCAGCAAAAGATTGAGAGCAGATTCTCTATTTTTCGGTTGGAAAAAGTTCAGATCGGAATTTCCGATCATCTGTACAAATTTCGACGTGCAGAATTCCTATGCATGCTTGGAAACAATTTGACGCATGCTCGGAAGCATTGAACTTAATTTTCTCGGCTCGTTATAGTGTTGTACCTCACCGCGTTCTTAACAGTCGAAAGTTCAGAGAACTTTCGTGTCACCGTGTGTATGCAAGGCAAGCTTGAGCGAAATTCTTACAGAAAAACCATCAAAGTTTTTTCTGACAGAATTTCATGTGTATGGGGCATTACTGATCTACTGCCACTGGATCCCCTGAGCTCTTCCAATCTTTTCACTCAATATCTTCCTCAAGCGTCATCCTGTGTCCCTGCTGGGTACCTAGCTTTGCACTCACAGATACTCCTCAAGCGCCACTCCGCTGGCCTGCTTGGCACACAATAATGCTCTGCAAATGTCACCTCCACTGGTTGGGTCCCTGGCTTGACACCTGCTGAAGTTTCCCAATTCTTCACTGTCCCCGACTGGTGATAACACTGCTCTGGTACTTGCTTCAGCTACTCACAGTGGTCTCCAGTAACAAAGTGGATGGTGCCTTAGTGGTGACAGCTTCTCCTCTACCTCCGACCACGACAGGTTCTCCAGCGGGTAGACCCTTTACTTCTGGTTGGGCTGCAAGCCGCAATCCCAACCCTACGCTGCTCTCCTGCTTTTGGATAGGCCCTCAGATTGCCTAGCAGCCAAATGTCCCCAGGGTAGGCCTCAGGTCTCTGGCCTAACAGCCCAGGGTAATACGACACACGTCCACCCAGACAGCCATCCAGATGGCACAGAATCACCTGACTCCACCCAAATAAATAGGCTCTCTCAGCAAAATATTTGGATATACAGCAGTTCATGAATTATGAAATTAGCATTTGCTAATCCAAAAATATCACTTTCTGAGTCACTGACCTATAAAAATGTGATGAGCAGGATGTCAGAGAGACCTATGATGTCACTTTTTGCTTGCTTGGGTTAGTGATTATGTAAAAAATAATTCATTATTCAGAAGTCTAATGTAGCACAACTTCTGTAGGGGTTGCCAATGACAGGGTTCCCCACTGCTGCACAGCCAGGCATACAACAACTTCAGCTTTCATACAGACTCAGTGAACAGTCCTTGAGCTTTGTTTTTCTGTTTTATTGGGGGCTAATAACTTGGATGGGGATGGGAATTATTCGATGCCCAACTTGAAAATGACAAAACCAGGGATAACTTCCTCCCTGTATACAACTCTGACAGTGGCGGCTGGTGAAGTTTTAGGATGGGGGGGCGCAAGACCCCGCCCATCCACGGTTGGCCCCTCCCACTTCTCATAAGCCACACCCAGAATTTGTAGAATGATATTGGCGTGTATCCAGAATTTCATTGTCCTGCAAATACAGTAGCTGTGTACATAGACATACTGTACTAACATTATCTATGTATCCAGAAATACAGGGTTATGTATAGGCATACCTGTGTATAACTGTGTATAGGCGTATCATTGCCCCAGAATTGCAGAGAGCTGTATAGAAACTGTATATATTAAAACAGTAGTGTAACATTGTAGCTGTGTATTCAGAATTACTGAGTTCTATATGTATAGGTGTAACATTATTCAGGATTACAGACTTCTGGATAGACACATCTGTGTGTATATGTGTACCACTACCCAGGATTGCAGAGTGCTGTATAGATATATACTGTGTATTTATAGGTATACCATTATTCAGGATTTCAGACTACTGTATAGCTATCTATGTATAGATGTGATATTATCCAGGTTTTGCAGACTCACATGGATTGCAGAGTGCTGTATTGATATCTATATGTATAGGTGTAACATAATCCGATATTTCAGAGTTATATATATATATATATTGTGGCAGCACGCAGGTAAAATCACCTGGTTGTATTCAGGATGGGAAATATGTGTGTCCTAGATTCAGGCTGTATGCAGACTTTTACAATTAGAGGGGAAGAGTTAATGAGCCCAGCTGTAGTAAGTGGGCTCATTAAGACCTCTACAAAAAACCCCAGCATGCATAGGGAGATGCTCCATCCTGGAACCAGTTTTGTGTGTATAGACTGGGGAGTCTGAGATCTGTTCTGTGCGGTGAGTTAATGCCTGTGTGGCAAACCCCTACAATAGAGACAGGGACTGGGGCAGCACAAGGCTGCACCCAGTTGTTAGACAGGGAGTCTACGTGTGTAGTTAGAGGTCAAGCTGACCAGGATTTATTTTCTTGTTTTATTTTGTTTGGCTGTTTATGTATCACTGCATGTAGCAGAAATAAACCGGATCTTTTGTTTTTTGAACCTACACCTCTGTCTGCTGTGCCTGACTTTGTGTTGTGAACCCATCCAGGGGGTCACACACACCCGCTACCGAGCTAACCCCTCACAGTTGGTGGAGAATTTTGGCAAGTTTTTTTTTTTTTTTTTTTCAATTTTTTTTAAAGGCCAGCATGGAGGAGATACTGAGACAGCTGGCTCTAGCAAATGCAAACCAGCAGCAAACAAATGCAGCTTTACAAAAGAGCCTTGCAGCTCAACAACAAGCCCAGCAGCAGACAAATGCAACTTTGCAGCAGAGTTTGGAAGCTCAGCAACAAGCCCAGCAGCCATCTGAAGCCCGCTTCATAGACCTGTTGCAGAAGCAAGAGTAGAATTTTCAACAGCAAATAGAGACATTGATACAGCAACGTCCGCAGACCAATGAAGCAAGTGGGAACAATAATACTGCATCCTTTGGTGTGAGCCGTTTACTGACAAAAATGACTGGAGAGGATGATCCGGAGGTGTTTTTGACCACATTTGAAAGGACTGCGGAAAGGGAAAAGTGGCCTAAGGAGCAATGGGCTGGACTGGTGGCCCCTCTGTTAACTGGGGAATCGCAGAAAGCTTATTATGACCTAGAGCCTGACCAAGCAAAAGACTATGTGGTGCTAAAAGCAGAAATATTGGCACGGCTGGGTGTCACCCTGGCAGTCCGGGCTCAGCGTGTGCATAACTGGACTTTTCAGGTTGGAAAACCTCCCAGGTCTCAAATGTATGATCTCATTCACCTGAGCAGGAAGTGGCTGCAGCCAGAGATTTTGACCGCACCAAACATTGTGGAACGTGTGGTTATGGATCGTTTCCTGAGAGCTCTTCCTACTGCCATCCAAAAATGGGTAAGCCATGGAGACCCAGAAAATGCAGATAAACTTGTGGATCTGGTTGAGAGGTACTTGGCTACAGAGAACTTGACCACCTCTTCCAGGGACTCATGGACTTTCCCCCCTAAGACCAGATCATCCCCAGTGGCGGGTAAGATGACTCCAAGGGGTGAGGGTGGAGAGAGTGAGAGGGTGGGAGTTCTACCTAAGGTCTGGCGGGAGCAGCCCAGGAAGCCCATGCTGCAAGAGGCAGCGAAAAAGATTATTTGCTACCGCTGCCGGCAAGAGGGACATATTGCAGCCAATTGCCCCGTTGTGGATGAGCCTATGCAATGTGACTTTATAAGGGAGAGACGTCAGTCGCTGTTTGCGACAGTTGCATGCACTGCCATTCGGGGACCTGAGAGACATTTATGTAAAATGTGTATTAATGGTAGACATGTTGATGTGTTGCTGGATTCAGGTAGCCTGGTAACATTGATAAAAGCTGAATTAGTTACTACAGAGGTCTCTGGGAAGAACAGGGTGGCTGTTATTTGTGTGCATGGGGACACCCGAGAGTATCCTGTAACTTCAGTGTTTTTTGAGACCCCCAAAGGTAACCTCTCTCATCAGGTGGGGTTAGTGTCTCACTTACCACATGATGCTATTGTGGGAAGGGATTTTCCAAAATTCTGGGAACTCTGGGATTGTCCTGAGCCCCCCACTGGTGCCCCTATAGACCAGGAAGATGACCAGAATTCCTCTGGGAGTGGTGAGGACTCTCCTGAATTTCCCTTGTCGGTATTGGCGGGGGAAACTCGAGAAACTGGGGAGGAGCCAACATCCTCAGATGAAAACATGCCGTCTGTGGAGTTTTCGGATCTTGAGGTTCACAGGGAAAATTTTGCCACAGAACAGTTAAAAGACCCCACCCTAATAAAGGCACGGGAAAATGTGGTGAAAATAGATGGCGAGTTAGTAAACCCAGATAAGACTTGCACTTACCCGTACTTCACTGTGGAAAGGGACCTGCTGTATCGAGTGGCTCAAAGGGCAGAAGAAACCATTGAGCAACTTGTGGTGCCCAAACCTTACAGGGAGTTGGTGTTAGAATTGGCCCATGGGCACATTCTGGGAGGTCATCTGGGGACAGAGAAAACCAGAGAGAGGGTATTGCAGAGATTCTATTGGCCTGGGGTCATGAAGGAAATAGAAAAGTATTGTTCCTCCTGCCCTGTGTGTCAGAAGTCGGCACCTATGCCACATTTCCGTAACCCACTGGTACCTCTTCCTATCATTGAGGTCCCCTTTGAGAGGATCGCAATGGATTTGGTAGGTCCGATAATGAAGTCCGCTAGGGGGCATCAGTACATTTTGGTTATATTGGACTATGCCACCCGTTATCCGGAAGCAATTCCTCTCCGAAATACCTCAGCCAAAACCATAGCCAAAGAGCTATCCCTTGTTTTTAGCCGCGTGGGTATTTGTAAGGAACTGCTTACGGACCAAGGTACACCCTTTATGTCCCGGGTTATGAAAGAATTATGCAAGTTGTACAAAGTGAAGCAATTGCGTACATCTGTGTATCACACCCAAACAGATGGGTTGGTTGAAAGATTCAACAAAACCCTAAAACAAATGTTAAAGAAGGTGGTGGATAGAGATGGAAAGAATTGGTATTGTCTAATACCCTATCTGATGTTTGCCATTAGGGAGGTACCCCAATCCTCTACGGGTTTCTCACCCTTCGAGTTGCTCTATGGGAGACACCCAAGAGGGCTGCTGGATATCGCCAAGGAAACTTGGGAAAATGAGAGTTCTCCTCACAGGAGCGTGATTGAGCATGTCGCCCTGATGCAAGATAGAATTGCACAGGTAATGCCAATTGTAAAGGAACATTTGACCCAAGCGCAGTTAGCACAGCAGAGAGTGTACAACCGTGGGGCCAAGACCCGTACTTTTTCCCCGGGGGATAGGGTCTTGGTGCTAGTCCCTACGGTTGAAAGCAAATTTCTGGCCAAATGGCAAGGTCCATATGAAGTAATTGAAAAAATTAGTGAGGTGAACTACAGGGTTAGACAGCCAGGAAGGCGAAAGCCGGAGCAGATCTATCACGTCAATCTGCTGAAAGCCTGGAGGGATAGGGAATCCCTAGTCGCAGAGACTTTGTCACAAGTACAGCCTGATTGCTTAGTTCCTGAGGTTGGAATAGCAGACACCTTATCGAAACCCCAACAACAGGAGGTTAAAGAGTTTGTACTTCGTAACAAAGAGATTTTCTCTGAGCTTCCGGGACAAACATCTGGCGTAGAGCATGACATTATCACCCCGCCAGGAGAAAGGGTAAAACTAAAACCTTATAGAATACCAGAGGCCCGACGGGAGGCAATACGTGGGGAGGTTCAAAGGATGCTGGAATTGGGTGTGATAGAGGAGTCCCAGAGTGACTGGTCCAGTCCTATTGTACTAGTGCCCAAACCTGATGGGAGCTGGCGGTTTTGTAACGATTTTAGACAATTAAATAAAGTTACAAAATTTGACACCTACCCCATGCCACGTATAGATGAGTTGGTTGACCGGCTGGGAACAGCCCGATATATGACAACTCTTGATCTCACCAAAGGGTATTGGCAAATTCCCCTGGCCGAGTCGGCCAAGGAGAAAACTGCGTTTGTAACCCCAGATGGGGCATTCCAATATAAGAGAATGCCGTTTGGGTTACAGAATGCACCGGCAACATTCCAGCGGAAAATGGATAAGATTCATAGGCCCCATCAGAAATATGCTGCAGCTTACCTGGATGATGTGATTATCCATAGCACAGACTGGGTCTCACATTTGCCAAAAGTACAAGCAGTCCTAGACTCTATCCGGGAAGCTGGGTTTACGGCCAATCCAAAGAAGTGTACCATTGGACAGGAGGAGGCCAAATATCTTGGGTACACTATTGGGAGGGGGGTGATAAAACCCCAAGTCAATAAAGTCGAGGCCATACAGAGTTGGCCACGTCCCAACAGCAAGAAACAGGTACGAGCCTTTCTGGGAATCGCTGGCTATTATCGACGATTCATTTCCCATTTTGCTTCTCAGGCGGTGCCCCTCACCAACCTGACAAAAGGGAAAGCGTCTGTCATGGTTAAATGGTCCCCAGAGGCTGAAGAAGCATTTCAGTCCTTAAAAACAGCTTTATGTAGCCAGCCAGTGTTGTACTCACCAGACTTCTCTAAGGACTTCGTGGTACAAACTGATGCATCAGACGTTGGGTTAGGAGCAGTGTTATCCCAGGTCTGGAACGGGGAAGAGCACCCAGTCATTTACCTCAGCAGGAAGTTAAAGTCCCATGAGGTAAATTACTCCACAATTGAGAAGGAATGTTTAGCAGTGAAGTGGGCTCTAGATTCCCTTCGGTACTATCTGCTAGGTAGGCACTTTGACCTGGTGACTGATCACGCTCCTTTAAAGTGGATGGCTCAGAACAAGGAGACCAATAGAAGGGTAAATAGGTGGTTCCTGGCCCTACAGGAATTTAACTTTACAGTTAAGCATCACCCTGGTGTTAAAATGGGGAATGTGGATGCTTTGTCTCGGATACATGCGTGTCTGGCTGCTTGTGTTACAACCCCAAGGTTGAAACAAGAAGGGGGGGTATGTGGCAGCACGCAGGTAAAATCACCTGGTTGTATTCAGGATGGGAAATATGTGTGTCCTAGATTCAGGCTGTATGCAGACTTTTACAATTAGAGGGGAAGAGTTAATGAGCCCAGCTGTAGTAAGTGGGCTCATTAAGACCTCTACAAAAAACCCCAGCATGCATAGGGAGATGCTCCATCCTGGAACCAGTTTTGTGTGTATAGACTGGGGAGTCTGAGATCTGTTCTGTGCGGTGAGTTAATGCCTGTGTGGCAAACCCCTACAATAGAGACAGGGACTGGGGCAGCACAAGGCTGCACCCAGTTGTTAGACAGGGAGTCTACGTGTGTAGTTAGAGGTCAAGCTGACCAGGATTTATTTTCTTGTTTTATTTTGTTTGGCTGTTTATGTATCACTGCATGTAGCAGAAATAAACCGGATCTTTTGTTTTTTGAACCTACACCTCTGTCTGCTGTGCCTGACTTTGTGTTGTGAACCCATCCAGGGGGTCACACACACCCGCTACCGAGCTAACCCCTCACAGTTGGTGGAGAATTTTGGCAAGTTTTTTTTTTTTTTTTTTCAATTTTTTTTAAAGGCCAGCATGGAGGAGATACTGAGACAGCTGGCTCTAGCAAATGCAAACCAGCAGCAAACAAATGCAGCTTTACAAAAGAGCCTTGCAGCTCAACAACAAGCCCAGCAGCAGACAAATGCAACTTTGCAGCAGAGTTTGGAAGCTCAGCAACAAGCCCAGCAGCCATCTGAAGCCCGCTTCATAGACCTGTTGCAGAAGCAAGAGTAGAATTTTCAACAGCAAATAGAGACATTGATACAGCAACGTCCGCAGACCAATGAAGCAAGTGGGAACAATAATACTGCATCCTTTGGTGTGAGCCGTTTACTGACAAAAATGACTGGAGAGGATGATCCGGAGGTGTTTTTGACCACATTTGAAAGGACTGCGGAAAGGGAAAAGTGGCCTAAGGAGCAATGGGCTGGACTGGTGGCCCCTCTGTTAACTGGGGAATCGCAGAAAGCTTATTATGACCTAGAGCCTGACCAAGCAAAAGACTATGTGGTGCTAAAAGCAGAAATATTGGCACGGCTGGGTGTCACCCTGGCAGTCCGGGCTCAGCGTGTGCATAACTGGACTTTTCAGGTTGGAAAACCTCCCAGGTCTCAAATGTATGATCTCATTCACCTGAGCAGGAAGTGGCTGCAGCCAGAGATTTTGACCGCACCAAACATTGTGGAACGTGTGGTTATGGATCGTTTCCTGAGAGCTCTTCCTACTGCCATCCAAAAATGGGTAAGCCATGGAGACCCAGAAAATGCAGATAAACTTGTGGATCTGGTTGAGAGGTACTTGGCTACAGAGAACTTGACCACCTCTTCCAGGGACTCATGGACTTTCCCCCCTAAGACCAGATCATCCCCAGTGGCGGGTAAGATGACTCCAAGGGGTGAGGGTGGAGAGAGTGAGAGGGTGGGAGTTCTACCTAAGGTCTGGCGGGAGCAGCCCAGGAAGCCCATGCTGCAAGAGGCAGCGAAAAAGATTATTTGCTACCGCTGCCGGCAAGAGGGACATATTGCAGCCAATTGCCCCGTTGTGGATGAGCCTATGCAATGTGACTTTATAAGGGAGAGACGTCAGTCGCTGTTTGCGACAGTTGCATGCACTGCCATTCGGGGACCTGAGAGACATTTATGTAAAATGTGTATTAATGGTAGACATGTTGATGTGTTGCTGGATTCAGGTAGCCTGGTAACATTGATAAAAGCTGAATTAGTTACTACAGAGGTCTCTGGGAAGAACAGGGTGGCTGTTATTTGTGTGCATGGGGACACCCGAGAGTATCCTGTAACTTCAGTGTTTTTTGAGACCCCCAAAGGTAACCTCTCTCATCAGGTGGGGTTAGTGTCTCACTTACCACATGATGCTATTGTGGGAAGGGATTTTCCAAAATTCTGGGAACTCTGGGATTGTCCTGAGCCCCCCACTGGTGCCCCTATAGACCAGGAAGATGACCAGAATTCCTCTGGGAGTGGTGAGGACTCTCCTGAATTTCCCTTGTCGGTATTGGCGGGGGAAACTCGAGAAACTGGGGAGGAGCCAACATCCTCAGATGAAAACATGCCGTCTGTGGAGTTTTCGGATCTTGAGGTTCACAGGGAAAATTTTGCCACAGAACAGTTAAAAGACCCCACCCTAATAAAGGCACGGGAAAATGTGGTGAAAATAGATGGCGAGTTAGTAAACCCAGATAAGACTTGCACTTACCCGTACTTCACTGTGGAAAGGGACCTGCTGTATCGAGTGGCTCAAAGGGCAGAAGAAACCATTGAGCAACTTGTGGTGCCCAAACCTTACAGGGAGTTGGTGTTAGAATTGGCCCATGGGCACATTCTGGGAGGTCATCTGGGGACAGAGAAAACCAGAGAGAGGGTATTGCAGAGATTCTATTGGCCTGGGGTCATGAAGGAAATAGAAAAGTATTGTTCCTCCTGCCCTGTGTGTCAGAAGTCGGCACCTATGCCACATTTCCGTAACCCACTGGTACCTCTTCCTATCATTGAGGTCCCCTTTGAGAGGATCGCAATGGATTTGGTAGGTCCGATAATGAAGTCCGCTAGGGGGCATCAGTACATTTTGGTTATATTGGACTATGCCACCCGTTATCCGGAAGCAATTCCTCTCCGAAATACCTCAGCCAAAACCATAGCCAAAGAGCTATCCCTTGTTTTTAGCCGCGTGGGTATTTGTAAGGAACTGCTTACGGACCAAGGTACACCCTTTATGTCCCGGGTTATGAAAGAATTATGCAAGTTGTACAAAGTGAAGCAATTGCGTACATCTGTGTATCACACCCAAACAGATGGGTTGGTTGAAAGATTCAACAAAACCCTAAAACAAATGTTAAAGAAGGTGGTGGATAGAGATGGAAAGAATTGGTATTGTCTAATACCCTATCTGATGTTTGCCATTAGGGAGGTACCCCAATCCTCTACGGGTTTCTCACCCTTCGAGTTGCTCTATGGGAGACACCCAAGAGGGCTGCTGGATATCGCCAAGGAAACTTGGGAAAATGAGAGTTCTCCTCACAGGAGCGTGATTGAGCATGTCGCCCTGATGCAAGATAGAATTGCACAGGTAATGCCAATTGTAAAGGAACATTTGACCCAAGCGCAGTTAGCACAGCAGAGAGTGTACAACCGTGGGGCCAAGACCCGTACTTTTTCCCCGGGGGATAGGGTCTTGGTGCTAGTCCCTACGGTTGAAAGCAAATTTCTGGCCAAATGGCAAGGTCCATATGAAGTAATTGAAAAAATTAGTGAGGTGAACTACAGGGTTAGACAGCCAGGAAGGCGAAAGCCGGAGCAGATCTATCACGTCAATCTGCTGAAAGCCTGGAGGGATAGGGAATCCCTAGTCGCAGAGACTTTGTCACAAGTACAGCCTGATTGCTTAGTTCCTGAGGTTGGAATAGCAGACACCTTATCGAAACCCCAACAACAGGAGGTTAAAGAGTTTGTACTTCGTAACAAAGAGATTTTCTCTGAGCTTCCGGGACAAACATCTGGCGTAGAGCATGACATTATCACCCCGCCAGGAGAAAGGGTAAAACTAAAACCTTATAGAATACCAGAGGCCCGACGGGAGGCAATACGTGGGGAGGTTCAAAGGATGCTGGAATTGGGTGTGATAGAGGAGTCCCAGAGTGACTGGTCCAGTCCTATTGTACTAGTGCCCAAACCTGATGGGAGCTGGCGGTTTTGTAACGATTTTAGACAATTAAATAAAGTTACAAAATTTGACACCTACCCCATGCCACGTATAGATGAGTTGGTTGACCGGCTGGGAACAGCCCGATATATGACAACTCTTGATCTCACCAAAGGGTATTGGCAAATTCCCCTGGCCGAGTCGGCCAAGGAGAAAACTGCGTTTGTAACCCCAGATGGGGCATTCCAATATAAGAGAATGCCGTTTGGGTTACAGAATGCACCGGCAACATTCCAGCGGAAAATGGATAAGATTCTGAGGCCCCATCAGAAATATGCTGCAGCTTACCTGGATGATGTGATTATCCATAGCACAGACTGGGTCTCACATTTGCCAAAAGTACAAGCAGTCCTAGACTCTATCCGGGAAGCTGGGTTTACGGCCAATCCAAAGAAGTGTACCATTGGACAGGAGGAGGCCAAATATCTTGGGTACACTATTGGGAGGGGGGTGATAAAACCCCAAGTCAATAAAGTCGAGGCCATACAGAGTTGGCCACGTCCCAACAGCAAGAAACAGGTACGAGCCTTTCTGGGAATCGCTGGCTATTATCGACGATTCATTTCCCATTTTGCTTCTCAGGCGGTGCCCCTCACCAACCTGACAAAAGGGAAAGCGTCTGTCATGGTTAAATGGTCCCCAGAGGCTGAAGAAGCATTTCAGTCCTTAAAAACAGCTTTATGTAGCCAGCCAGTGTTGTACTCACCAGACTTCTCTAAGGACTTCGTGGTACAAACTGATGCATCAGACGTTGGGTTAGGAGCAGTGTTATCCCAGGTCTGGAACGGGGAAGAGCACCCAGTCATTTACCTCAGCAGGAAGTTAAAGTCCCATGAGGTAAATTACTCCACAATTGAGAAGGAATGTTTAGCAGTGAAGTGGGCTCTAGATTCCCTTCGGTACTATCTGCTAGGTAGGCACTTTGACCTGGTGACTGATCACGCTCCTTTAAAGTGGATGGCTCAGAACAAGGAGACCAATAGAAGGGTAAATAGGTGGTTCCTGGCCCTACAGGAATTTAACTTTACAGTTAAGCATCACCCTGGTGTTAAAATGGGGAATGTGGATGCTTTGTCTCGGATACATGCGTGTCTGGCTGCTTGTGTTACAACCCCAAGGTTGAAACAAGAAGGGGGGGTATGTGGCAGCACGCAGGTAAAATCACCTGGTTGTATTCAGGATGGGAAATATGTGTGTCCTAGATTCAGGCTGTATGCAGACTTTTACAATTAGAGGGGAAGAGTTAATGAGCCCAGCTGTAGTAAGTGGGCTCATTAAGACCTCTACAAAAAACCCCAGCATGCATAGGGAGATGCTCCATCCTGGAACCAGTTTTGTGTGTATAGACTGGGGAGTCTGAGATCTGTTCTGTGCGGTGAGTTAATGCCTGTGTGGCAAACCCCTACAATAGAGACAGGGACTGGGGCAACACAAGGCTGCACCCAGTTGTTAGACAGGGAGTCTACGTGTGTAGTTAGAGGTCAAGCTGACCAGGATTTATTTTCTTGTTTTATTTTGTTTGGCTGTTTATGTATCACTGCATGTAGCAGAAATAAACCGGATCTTTTGTTTTTTGAACCTACACCGCTGTCTGCTGTGCCTGACTTTGTGTTGTGAACCCATCCAGGGGGTCACACACACCCGCTACCGAGCTAACCCCTCACAATATATATATATATATATATATATATATATATATATATATATGTGTGTGTATAGGTGTACCATTATCCAGGATTGCAGAGTGCTGTATATATATCTATGTATACTATACATAGATATATATACAGCACTCTGCAATCCTGGATAATGGTACACCTATACACACACACACATATATATATATATATATATATATATATATATATATATATATATATATATATATATATATAACTCTGAAATATCGGATTATGTTACACCTATACATATAGATATCAATACAGCACTCTGCAATCCTGGATAATAGTACACCTATACATATAGATATCAATACAGCACTCTGCAATCCATGTGAGTCTGCAAAACCTGGATAATATCACATCTATACATAGATAGCTATACAGAAGTCTGCAATCCTGAATAATGGTATACCTATAAATACACAGTATATATCTATACAGCACTCTGCAATCCTGGGTAGTGGTACACATATACACACAGATATGTCTATCCAGAAGTCTGCAATCCTGGGTAGTGGTACACATATACACACAGATATGTCTATCCAGAAGTCTGTAATCCTGAATAATGTTACACATAGGTGTGCTGTTGCTCTCCTGTGGCCATTCCTCCGCAAGGCACATTACAGGGAGGACAGGTCGGAGTGGCCAGGAGATAATTATCTGTTGTATGAGCAGGAACATCCAGGTATTTGTCGCTGGCGCCTGGTCCGGACAATGCAGAGCTCAGACAATAGTCCCATGTATGCCCAGGACCCGCACACACACCCGAAGCCCACTTACCTGACTGTGTGCTCCTCTCCGGTGTTCTCCGCAGCCGCTCCTCTTCTGCACACCGCTCTACTCCTCTTACTTCCTGTTTCCTCTCTCAGGTGAAATGGGAGAGAGAAGACAGGAAGTGACATCTGAGTCAACTCAGATGTCAATCAAACTGCCCGCCCGGCCGTAGTAACACATACTACAGCGCCGGGCGGAAGCTACTCAGCGCTTCAGAAAGCGCCCTGAGGCGGGCTAAACGCCCGCAAATGAAGCCCCACGCCTGCAATCTCATGATTGGATTGGCGTGGCGTTTCCCATAGTGCACTGTGACCGGCGCTCGAGCACAGTGCACTTCCTTAAAGAACTTTTTTTTTTTTTAAAGGGGCAGTTTTAAAACTTTTTTTTATTTTTTTACATTTTTTTTTTTTTGTGACCACACGGGGGGGGGGGGGGGCGCCCGGGCGCCCCCTATGGACGGGTCGCCACTGAACTCTGATTAATCCTTCTTGTTTCTTCTATACAACTCCAGCTCTGACTGATTCCTCTGTTCTCGCTAACAGTCTCTGTTAGATTAGCAACAGCCCATCAGTCCCTTTAGAATGTAGCACAGTGTGGTGTGAACTGCTTCCTGGAGTACCTCTACTCCCCTGTAGATACTGATCCCAGCTCTACCACTGCAGAAAAGCCCACCTGGCTGCTTCTCTTCACCAGATTACCTGACTGACACTCTGGAGATGTTCCAAGGCAAGGTTTAAAAAAGACTTAAGCACACCACTGTCTTCAAGAGAGGCCTACTACATGTGGCAGTCTCTCTCCTTGTAAATCCCTGACTGTGCTGTAGTAATCACACTGTCCTCCTTGCCCCTGCTGCCTCTCAGGAAAGTCTCCTTCCAACTTTCTATGTGATAGGATTCTTCCAGGCCAGCCATCTGAGCCCCGTCTTGAGGTAGAGCCCCTGCCTGGCAGGGGTCCCTTGAGGGCCACCGACAGTCTCCTCAACACTGCATCTCCCTCTTCCACCCAACTTCCCTGCTAGCATGGCTCATCCATATTTAAGGAATGGCTTGGTCTCCTGCCAGACCTACCACCTGGGGATTGGTCAAGCTCCCTTAAACATGCAGGACAGCCCTCCTAGCCTCTGCTCTCCGGCTTCCAAAATGTTCTCCAACTTTCTAGAATCAGTGGGGGGGGGGGGGGGTACCAGAGAGCCGCCTGTATGAGTCACCCAGCTGAACTGTAGTAAACCCTGACCCAGATTCCATGTTGAAGGCTTGTCCTTGAGTCAAACTATAGTTTACCTACTCTCACACTAGTAGCACACTAGAGGGTTTAGTGTTAAAGGCAATTCTTTTTTTTTTTTATTAAAATAAAAAAAGATGTTATGCTCACTCGCTCTATGCAATCATATTGTACAGAGCGTTCTCTTAAGCTGGGTACACACAGGCCTAATATTGGCTAAAAATGGTCAGTTTAGCAGTTCAACAACTTTCGGCCCATGTGTACAGCTTCTCAACTGGCTTCTGTCAAACGAGCATGCTGGAAAACCAGCACCTGATCAGCGTCCTCAGGCAGCCCCCATGTCAGCACTCAGCACGTAATAGCTCAGCGGGGAGAACACTGCTCTAACATTGGATGTGTTAGGCTGGTCATACATGGTGGAATTAAAAAAAAATAATTATTTCGAAAATCAGAAATTTTGTGCGTTTTGTGATTCAATGGTGCCACCATTGATTTCGAAATTCGACCAACCAAGCCTTCAATTTCACCTCATTTTGCTACAGAAAAGAATTTTCCTGGCTGGGAATCTTTTTCTCTTTCTGGGAATTTTCTTTTCTTGCATGTATCACAGTAAATAATGCTGCGCTATCTTCCAAAGACAAAGGCAAAGTGCTAAATATATAATATATATATAAAAAAAAGGGAGTGCAATCAATAAAAATGTGTGTTAAATTAAATCATCCCAAGAAGAAAAAAATATAAAATATCCAACCATATAGTGGACAATCTATAACAGTGATGGCGAACCTTGGCACCCCAGATGTTTTGGAACTACATTTCCCATGATGCTCTGGCACTCTGCAGTGTACTGGAGCATCATGGGAAATGTAGTTCCAAAACATCTGGGGTGCCAAGGTTCGCCATCACTGATCTATAATCTAGCCAAAACAGCATCCAAGTGCAATTTACTAATTAAAAGGTGGAAAAAAAAGGGGAGGGGGGTAAAATCCCTTGATTAGAAATTAATTATAAAAATATTATAAATAAATAAATAAAATAAAATATATAAGATATAAATACAAAATATAAATATATATATATATATATTATTGGGGGTCAATCCACATCCAAACCCCAGCATAAATACATACCGTATATACTCGAGTATAAGCCGAGATTTTCAGCCTCTTTTTTGAGGCTGAAAGTGCCCCCCTCGGCTTATACTCGAGTCATCGCTGTCTGTCTGCCCGATCAGCGTGTCGAGCAGACAGACAGCGGCCATTCTAGGATTCAAAGGCCGCGCCTCCGTCGGTGATAGGCGGAACACTGAATTTCCCAGCAGTCTGTGTTCCGCCTATCACGGACATCCTCTCATCCTCGTCCGTAGTATGAGGATGAGCGGACGTCCATGATAGGCGGACCACTGACTGCTGGGAAATTGAGTGTTCCGCCTATCACGGACATCCGATAGGCGGAAAAACACTCAATTTCCCAGCAGTCAGTGGGAAATTGAGTGTTCCGCCTATCACCGACGGAGGCGCGGCTTTTGAATCCTAGAATGGCCGCCGACGAAGAGCTGAAGGACGGAGGCTCGGCTCGGGACGGGCCGGGATGGGACGGGACGGGCCGGGACGGGCCGGGACGGACGCAGGCTGGACGGACGCAGGCTGGACGGACACAGGCTGGACGGACACAGGCTGGACGGACACAGGCTGGACGGACACAGGCAGGCTGGACACAGGTAGGCTGCACGGACACACACACACACACACACACACACACACACACGGATGCATGCACACACACACACACACACACAGGGATGGATGGACACACACACACACGGATGCATGGACACACACACACACACACACACACGGATGCATGGACACACACACACACACACACACACGGATGCATGGACACACACACACACGGATGCATGGACACACACACACACGGATGCATGCACACACACACACACACACACACAGGGATGGATGGACACACACACACACACGGATGCATGGACACACACACACACACACACACACGGATGCATGGACACACACACACACACACACGGATGCATGGACACACACACACACGGATGCATGGACACACACACACAGGGATGGATGGACCCACAGGGATGGACGGACACACAGGGATGGACAGGCATGTCTCACCCTCGGCTTATACACGAGTCAATAATTTTTTCCAGTTTTTTGGGGGTAAATTGGGGGCCTCGGCTTATATTCGGGTCGGCCTATACTCGAGTATATACGGTATATAAAAAATTGATAAATACGCGTTGAAAGAAATAATTACTGATGTCCCTAATTATAACAGACAATAAGTGAATATATTACACTATAATATGAATCCTCGGTGTCACAAAGGAAGAAAATATTAAATATAAAAATGAATAAATAATCCAGAGAATATGTGCAAAGCCACACACCAGTGTCACTACTAAATGATGTAAGGCATATAGTAGTAATTGTTCATTCAGAAAAAACGCAATTCAAATTAGTGCAGTTATCAGAGTGAATATATATAGAAATGTACTTATCCACACACGATCATATAAAAGAGGGGAAGGTTGGCTCGTCCTAGGACTATATGCAGCTTCAGCCCTGTGAAGATCTCCCAGGAAGGATCATTACACGTATCCCCTTTTGATAGAAGAAGGCTCCAAGGAACAGATTGATCTTTTTCCTCCAATCCGGTATTCCGTTTAAAAAAAAAAAGAAAAAGGGCAACATAGTGCAATATTGTAATCATAAACCACCCTGAGACAGCTAGAGGAGCAACTCACAGAATCTGAGGTATCAGCACACAATAAGAATGGTCAGATCCCTGTATGAGCCTGCAGCCGCTGTGCTGCTAGAGACACTCATACACTGTCGGGTCTCCTCTCCCTCATGCGTATCATCACTGCCACGTGACTCTCTCAAAGGCAACCTTTTGAGAAAGTCACGATTGACCCCCAAAAATATATATTTTTTTATTTATATCTTATTTCTTATAGATTATATTTTTTATTTTATTTATTTATTTATAATATTTTTATAATACATTTCTAATCAAGAGATTTTACCCCCCTTTTTTTTACACCTGTTGTTTAGCACCTTTTAATTAGCACATTGCACTTGGATGCTGTTTTGGCTAGATTATAGATTGTCCACTATATGGTTGGATATTTTTTTCTTCTTGGGATGATTTAATCTAACACACATTTTTATTGATTGCACTCACTTTTTTTTATATATATATGATATATTTAGCACTTTTCCTTTGTCTTTGGAAGATAGCGGAGCACTATTTACTGTGATACACTCATTTTTGGTTGGCTGGCCTGTTCTGAGTGCTTGCAGCTGTTTTTCTGATTTTTATTTAATTTATCTTTGGGTTGAATATTTTTTCCTATTCATTTCTTGCGCTTAAGTAAGTTTTTTTCCTTCTTTTCTTGCATGCATGCGCATTTCTTTTTCATTTCTATTTTTCACACGATTCTCCCATCATTGATTAGAAAATCGTTTGTTTTTCCAAAAATTTCCAACATGCCCGATCACTCAAATTTGATGGCCGCACGAAAATTACCTGTTGCTGCAGCCCATTAATGGTGCGAAACTCAAACGAAAATTCTTAGAGAAGATTTTCAAAAGAAAATTATTTCGAAATTTGACCCATATGGCAATCTTTATGTTTTTAATTCTTTCATTCAGCCCGCTAGGTTGAATGATAAAAAACTTCCCATGTGTACCCCGCATTACTCGTGCTGACCATCAAGACTGAGGCATTGTTAATGTCTACTGATGATAGGGCTAAAGTTAAGAAGGACAGTAAATTGGCCTTTTGTTTAAAAAGTTTGGAGACCCCTGATTTAAAAGAGAGGAATGGGTGTAAAAAAAATGGAATTATACACCCCTAGGTGGATGCAGAGTTGATCCAATGCTGCATCTGTCCCCTGCTACTGAGCCTGAGAACTGAGCGATCAAAGACCACTGGAGTGCTGGGCTGTGGAGGGAGTGGGGGCAGCTCTGCTCAAGCTCTCAGTGACACCCTGAGAGGCTAAGCTAGCTGCTGGTCCAGGCATCTGGATGGATCCCGACTTTAATGTTAGGATAGGTCCAGAGCCTGGACCAGTTAAGGGACATCAGCCAACAACAGGTTTTAGCCTGCTGTCGGCTGAAAACAGGTCAGAGGATCCCCAGGAGAAATATAGCCAAAATAGCTTTGGCTATACCAGTGATTCTCAACTCCAGTCCTCAAGGCACCCCAACAGGTCAAGTTTTCAGGATTTCCCTCAGATGAATTGGCTGTGGTAATTACTAAGGCAGTGAAACTGATCAAATCACCTGTGCAGAATAATGGTAAGCCTGAAAACATGACCTGTTGAGGCGCCTTGAGGAGTGGAGTTGAGAAACACTGGGCTATACCGCTACTTTAAAAGAACTTCACCATTCTGATGTTATATGTAATGTGAAGGTGGATGTGATTCTTAATGTTTACCTGAAAAATTCTGACAACTTTTAAAGCCATCCACAACTCTGCTCCCAGCTACATTACTAATCTTCTCTCAAAATGCCAACCAAAGCATTCTCTTCACTCCTTCCAAAACCTCCTGCTCCCTAGCTTACTTGTCACCTCCTCCCATGCTCGCCTCCAGGACTTCTCCAGAACCTCTCTCATCTTCTGGAACTCCCTACCCAAATCTGTCTATCTCCTGCTATAGCCACCTTTAGGTAATCCCTGAAAACCCATCCTGCCTCCACCTAACAACCAAAGTTTCATTTTCAACTCGTCCCCCACAGTTATTACCTTTTTTATCACTTGAACCTCCTCTCTTTTAGATGTAACTCAAGCAAGGCCCTCAAATTCCTCTTGTTTTGAATTGCATTGTAACTGGAATGTCTGTCTTAACTTTGTAAGTGCTGTGTAAACTGTTCACGCTATATAAATCCTGAATAATAATACTAATAATAGCAGAAATTATACCTATGGTATGTGACTTTTCAGCCATTGCTTATGAGTGTATACTTTACTGATAAAGGATCAGCTAATGAGATACCTTATGTAATTTATCCATTTTGACAAATATAATATCAGTCCTGGGTCAAAAGATTAATGTCTAAACAAAAATATTAAGTATTTATCTATGTATACCCAAGAACATGCCAGTTGCTATTTTATTACATAGTGGTGCTGTATTAAATGCTTTATACTCCTTATTTTGGAGATATGAAGGTAAATGAAATAATGTCTATATTGTAAGAAAATTTTGTTCTGAAATGGGGCCTCTTAAGCCTTTTTGTGTACATTCTGTAAATGGTATATTGCCAGTCTGGGCAATAGTGGCGCGTACACACGACTGGATTTTCCGTCAGAAAAGGTCCGACGGTCTTCCCGACGGACTTTCAATGGAGTTACGATGGACTTCCGACCGAACGGACTTGCCCACATACGAACTGACCAAAGTCCATTCGTTTTGAGCCAGAGGCAGAGTGGCAACTCATGGGGCCCCCGGGCAATAGGAGATTATGGGGCCCCCAGGCAATCGGAGATTATGGGGCCACATAGTATACACAAACACACACACAGTATACAATCACGCAGTATACACATACATGTACACACAGTATACACAGACATGTTTCTATTGGCTGAGAAGGTACTGGAGAGTTGGGGCAGCTATAATCTTGGGATTTTTAGACCAAAAGCATGTCAGTTAGGGACATTTCAGAGACAGATGTAAAAAAAACATACTGTCCCTGGTTTTACTGAGGCTGGCAACCCTGGTGGGGCCCCCTAGTGGCCCGGGGGTCCTCGGGCAGTGTCCGAGTGGCTGAATGGTCAGTCCGCCCCTGTTTTGAGCGTGATGACGTACGACGGAACTATAAAAGGAAGTTCAATTGTCAGTAGCCAATAGCTACCCTTGCGTTGTATTTGGTCCTTCAGACCAGCATACAGGCGAACGGTTTTCCCGATAGAAATTGATTCCGTCAGACAGATTTGAAACATGTTCTATTTCTAGGTCCATCTGAATTTTCGAAGAAAAAAGTCAGATGAAGCACACACACAATCGTAATATCCGACAGAATGATTCCGTCTGACCTTTTCGTTCGGTCGTGTGTACGCGGCATTAGAGACTTGGAAAGATTTATAGAGTACTTTAAAATGTAATACTGAACCACCAAAAGTGTTATACTGCACTAAACCTTTCACAGAACTTATAAATGATTGCAACTAAAACTGTGAAAAAGTACTATATGGAGTTGATTTACTAAAACTGGAGAGTGTAAAATCTGCTGCAGCTCTGCATGGTAGCCAATCAGCTTCTAACTTCAACTTGTTCAATTAAGCTTTGAGAAAAGATCCTGGAAGCTGATTGGTTTCTATTCAGAGCTGCAGCAGATTTGCACTATCCAGTTTTAGTAAACCAACTCCATATACTACTCTTTAGGTAATATACTACTCTGTTTCTGCTTGTAACTCGGTTTAACAGCATTTCAAGCACTGATGCACGCTTCCCAACTTTCTTAGATGAGAAAAAGGGACACCTTCTAGGAAAAACTGTACGCAAAGGACATGCAGTCACGCAGACCATGAAAAATTAATGCGCAAAAAATGATTGGTTAAACCCACTAGTACTTTTATCACCACTACTCTTCCTTTATACTGGTGTAGCCCTGGGCCATGGTGCTGCTGCCAGTTGTTGCATGGACCGAGTATTACTAATGCTGCTGCTTCCCACTCAGTTTCTCTTCCTCTCCCTGGCTGCCAGTGAGTGGAGAAACAGCTGTGTAAGGGGGACAGGAAGAAAGCAAGGACATAGGACACTTTGCTGCTGGAAGAGACCCTACCTACCACCCAAGAAATGAAACTGCATCTATGCAGTCTGGGAGAAAAAACTGATTGTTGGGAGCCATCTGGAATTGTGGGGGACATAGTTCCTAGGAGACAATGCCTATCAAGCTAAGGACTGGATGGGACTGCAAGTCCCAGGAGGACAGGCAGCTGCAGAAGGAGGAAACAGAAAGAGAAGCCCCGGTTGAGGGCAATGGCAGTCTCACATGGGATGTGAGAGGTGACCAGAGGCCAGGCTGCTGAATTGGAGATCTGCCTATCGAGAGTGTTCGCTGCGGTGTTGTAGAGAGACCAGGCCAACACCACTTGTTCCACATACCACATAGAAGAAGGAGGCTTAATTACAGACTGCAGAGGCCACAAGCCACAACTTCATTATCCACTTCACAAACTGTATGGTGGTGGGTGGGTGCTGGCCAAATGTCCTTATTTACTTCTTAAAGGCACTGTGTCACCTTGCCTTGGTATACAATTAGGGTATTTACTCCCTATACCATGGATCCACTTAAACCTGAGCCCTCCAATACAGGAACTTTGGGCCCCACCATGTAAAAGCGCACTGGCCAGTGGGAGGTGTTTTACGAGACTGAAGTACCTGTTAGCTTCTAGTCCCTTTAGTTAAGACCTCCCTAAAACCAGGGTTTGGGTGAAAAGACATTTGAAGCACTTCTCTAATTGTTTGTGGTGTTGTACAAAATTCTTATCTGCTATTGTCTATTGCTATTCTCATTTTGTATGTTGCTTTGTGGTGAGTATTACCTAAAATAATACCCTTGTTTTTAGCCCAGGTGTGTAATAGGGTGTGGTATTACCAGAAGAGCTGTTGTAATCCGGACTCCAAAATCAGGAAACAAGTCCATCAGCGGCTCAGTGTTTAAAAAAAAAAAGAAAAAAGAAAAAAAAAATTACAATTATTTACCAGCTGGATGAAAAGCTTAGTGCAACACTTTTGGGAGATAAACAGTACACTTTTATAGAAATGTATACATCAGACCAAAAAGAGGGACACATAAAGTGGAAAGAAGGACAGAGGAATTGGTTAAAAAATACATTCCCTCCAATTTATAGACAGTTAGGAGCTATGTAAATAGTTTAGTGCAATACAGCCATTTTGGTGTATAAATAGTAATGAGCAATGAGATTATTTATTATGCCAGAACATCTTTTCTCAATCATCATCAGAATGGACAGAGGTGGGTAGAAAGACCCGTGTGTTTTTCTGACCATGGCCCATGTTGGCTCTCTCACAAATAAGTTGCTGTGCTACACTAATACTATGAGTTTGCTACTGCTGGCCTCTCCAGACCAGATGTCAGACCTGGGATTCTGGACAGCCACCAGGATCTTAGGAAGGGAAGTCAAGCTTCATTTACTTCTGGGAATTCCAGTTGTTGCCTTCATGACTGATTTATACCAGTGACAGCATGCTGAGTAGATCCAGGTTACTGACTGCTTATCACATGCCAGAGATGGTACCACACTTTTAACAGTTTATAGAAGCCATTGATTGTTTTTCATTAGTTTCTTCATTTTTAAAGAGGAAGTAAACCCTGATGAGTTTACTTCCTCTTTCATTCCCTGCAAAGGTAAAGCATAATGGACTACTATGCATCGCATAGTAGTCCATTATGTATCACTTACCTGACACAGGAGCCAGCGATGTCACCGCTGTTCCCTGTAGTCCGGCGCATCCATCTTCTCGGTGAGTCTGGCTGCTCCGCCGCTGTCATTCACTGAAGCCGCGATGACGTCACTCCCGCGCATGCGCACGGGAGCCGCCACGAGCAGCATATCGCCGTTGACGGGTGCCGCGCTCAGTGCGCCTGCGTGCCGCTGTCTATGGCGCATTTGCCATAGACAGCAGTGCCTGTCTTTCGGCAAATATCTCCTAAACCGTGTAGGTTTAGGGGATATGTGCCGTCTTTCGGCAAATATCTCCTAAACCATGTAGGTTTAGGGGATATTTCTTGGACCTACAGGTAAGCCTTAATCTAGGCTTACCTGTAGGTCAAAGTGTGTTGTAAGGGGTTACAACCACTTTAAGGCCTTGATTCTGCATATCACTGTACGCAATGAGAGAAAATACAGGACAATATTAAAAATAATGCAAGCAAATTGAAAGGGTAATAGACTAGTAGGGACAAGTTACCTGCTTGCAAGAGCCTACAATTTTAGAGTGTGAGAGGAAGAAAGATTGCCAGAGTGACGAGTTCATCACTGTGCTACTTCTCCATTCACTGTCCAGACACGGGCTGGGAAGAGCTAAGGAAAACCAAGATTCAGAGGAAATGGATTGCATGATGCTGACCATCAGAATGTGGATATGTACTGTAGCAGCAGAAAAAATGCAAGGAGAATCTCTAGATTGAAGGTGAATATTGCTGCAAAAACATATTTTTTTTTTGCCAATAGATGTCCTGAGTGCCCTGCATCATTCAAACCATCCAGCTACCATTGCTGACCTCCTTTTCAGTATGTTTGGTGCTAGGCTTTTTTTCTCCTCTGAAGACATTCAAATTAGTAAATCGGTCAGGATGAATTCAAAGCTTTTTATTGAATATTTGTATCAGAACAGTTAATCAAAATGTAGCCACTAAATCAGCATTAATATTGAGGAAGTAGTATTTTTTTAAAGAAGAGGTCAGCAATGACAGCCTATATAATTCATTAACAATGAACCTGTTAGAATATAAATATAGGAACTGCTATTATTGAGACAACCGGGCAATCACCTGAAGCTCTTTACCTTTTTTATTTGGGTATAATAAACTGAAATAGTATTAGATTATGCGCTTTTGTCAATAAACGTTTTCTTATTGAATAAACCCCAAAGATATATTAAGCAACAACTAAAAGACAGATGCAGATGTCTATATGGTCATAGGGTGACTGAAATAATAGGCACAGGATGTTACCTTAGGTGCAGTGAGGTCAGTTCACCTTGACCTTACACTATAGTAGGTGCCATTTTGTTACATTCCAGCTGTTCTGAGCTACAACTCCAGTCACTTAAGGATGATTAATGGAAATTTAGCCAGGGTCACAGGACAAAATGCCTTACAAATTGCAAGTACTATGATCTAAGTATGTGGTCTTAGGGGATTGACATTTTGGATATTTCTAAAAATAGCATACATTAAAAAAGGGATTTAAAAAACATAGCAATAGCATAGCAATAATAATGTGTAATATCTAAAAGTGTAGAATCACCCCAAACCCTAGAGAACTAAGATACTAACTCATCATAGACCAAAGAGATAGTGTGCACACTATTTCCTTGGAAGGAGAGAGGTTCTTGCTGAGGGCTGCCAATTTTGTTACAGGTAGTGGACAAGTGAAAGGTCTCTTTTCCCCTATAGAAGCTTGGAAGGCCACTTGGGGGACATCAATAAGAAAGGGGGCTAGTACAACTCTGGGCTGTTTTTTTTTTGCTTTGGCCCTGGAAGATAATATGGTCTGACTCCTATAGATATTATTTACTTGCCTGTCCTCCTCCCAGGGAGAGATCTGGTGTGAATAGTGGTGCCCAGGCACATAACTCCAGTCTTAGATAAATGTATTGTGTATCATAAGTTTCACAGAAGCTGAGGAAGTTGGGGGTGGACACCCACAAAACACGTTTTGATTCATTGTTTTGCTTTGCCCCGATTGAACCCCAATCTCTTTATCTAGGAGTCAAGTTATGTTGAGTGAAGAGGAATGAATAATGATTTACTGTGAAACATATGGAAAGGATTCTTATGTATGTATGCTATGCAATATATGTTTGTAAAATCTGTGTTTTTAAGTCTAAATTAAACATGTTTAAGGCTCGGTTCACACTGCCGCGAATTGGAATTTGACTTGTGAGACTGTAAGTCACGTGACATGTAAATCCCATGTTATTCAATGAGAGCTGTCTTAATTAGCACTACTGAAGTTGCTTCGACTTTAGAAAAGGTTCCTGTACTACTTCAAGATGACTTCTATCAGACTTGTGCCTCAAAGTAGTACTCAAGTCGCCAAGAAGTCTCCTGGCAAAGTCTAACTCAGTGTGAACCAAGCCTTAATGATTTTATAATAAACAATTGGATTTTACTAGTACAGTATGTTCCGTGCATTATTTGGCACCTCAAAAGTCCCATATTTATAAGAAATTGTTTTGCCTTTAATTAAATATTTTTGGCACATTCACTCTTCCTAGCTTGCGTAATTGGAGATATGTCAGGTTAGTGTTGCTTTGCATACATACTTGTGCTTACAGGTGTATGGGATAGTATGACCATAGAATTCCACCTCCTATTTTGACAGCAATATCCATGTTTGTACTATGATACAACGTGATGAGTTAACAAGAGTATAAAAGATAAAGAATAGCTTATTTTGTTTTAGCACCGGCTATAAAGACAAGCTCCAATAAAATTCAAAGCACCAAAAGGAAGCAACCTTGTTTGAAGTATTCTTTCTAGAAATGTTACAGAAATAGACTTGTGAGGAATTCTCTTCTGGGTAATGGCTTGACTCTTCATGTTAGCACAAAGGCCGTGTGTCTTCCAGTCCAAAAACTCTGAAGGAGAGCACAGCATCAGCCACACAACATTGACCTATTGTGTGTTATCTTTCCTAAATTCCTACTCAAACCAATTTTTGTGTTTTTTTTTCCTTATGCTTATTTTTGTTTTGTTTTTAGAAGCACTCCTTTCCTGTCCATTTCAGCACTCCTGTTTGAGTTGGAGCACAAAGCAGAGAAGGTATAATCTAAAACAAAACAGTCTATCTCAACATTTTTACCCCAGAGGGCCTCTTGAAATTATGTTTAAGGTCTCAGGGAACCCTTTCTGAAACCAGTTGGTGATCAGTGGGAAAAATATCCCTTACATTGGTGACTGGTGGGAAAAATGCCCCCTTTGCAGACAACTAAAATCAGGTTCATGTCAATGGCTCTCCCAAGTGATCTTGACCCTGGAACCATGCAGGCACCATCAGATGTGAAGTCATTCGGCCACAGATCAAGAAACCTCTAGTAACCTGTCAAAGAACCCTAGAGTTCCATTAAACTCTGGTTAAGAATGACTGTTCTAGAGCAGGGATCTCAAAACTACGGCCCTCCAGCTGTTGCAGAACTACACATCCCATGAGGCATTGTAAAACTGACATTCACAGACATGACTAGGCATAATGGGAATTGTAGTTCCTGAATAACTGGAGGCCATAGTTTAAAGACCCTCGCTCTAGACCAACAGGAAAAATTGCATTAAACAAGTTATATTTAAAGGGTAACTCCACTTTTGCAAATAAAATAAAAATATATAGCCTATACAGGGGCACAGACAAAAACAAAGTGATTTCTTCAGAATAAGAAAAGGTAGGGATCTGCTACAAAGTTTGTTAAAATCCTTGCAAGGTACATAGATCACCCAGAGGGGAATGTTTTTTTTTCTCAACAAAAGTGGAGTTACCTCTTTAAAGTATATGTAAACCCTAAATTTAAAGCTTCATATGTTGTAGTCCTTGCCCCTCTATATAGCCCCCACCAGTTTTTATTTTTAACACGTCTGTCAGTTTTATAGTCTTACATTCTTACATGTTGATCCTGCCAGATACATTGGGGTTGGTTTACTATAGGCTGATGAAGTGATCATTCTGCAAGTGGATTTACCCCAGAACTTAGTGAATGAGGTGAAGCTCTGCTGCCTTCCATTATCCAATAATGTGCAAGTAAAAAAATTATATATATATATATATATATATATATATATATATACAGTGGTGTGAAAAAGTGTTTGCCCCCTTCCTCATTTCCTGTTCCTTTGCATGTTTGTCACACTTAAGTGTTTCGGAACATCAAACCAATTTAAACAATAGTCAAGGACAACACAAGTAAACACAAAATGCAATTTGTAAATGAAGGTGTTTATTATTAAAGGTGAAAAAAAATCCAAACCATCATGGCCCTGTGTGAAAAAGTTATTGCCCCCTAAACCTAATAACTGGTTGGGCCACCCTTAGCAGCAACAACTGCAACCAAGCGTTTGCGATAACGTGCAATGAGGCTTTTACAGCGTCCTGGAGGAATTTTGGCCCACTCATCTTTGCAGAATTGTCCTAATTCAGTTACATTAGAGGGTTTTCGAGCATGAACAGCCTTTTTAAGGTCATACCACAACATCTCAATAGGATTCAGGTCAGGACTTTGGCTAGGCCACTCCAAAGTCTTCATTTTGTTTTTCTTCAGCCATTCGGTGGTGGACTTGCTGGTGTGTTTAGGATCATTGTCCTGCTGCAGAACCCAAGTTCGTTTCAGCTTGAGTACACGAACAGATGGTCGGACATTCTCCTTCAGGATCTCTTGGTAGACAGCAGAATTCATAGTTCCTTTTATCACGGCAAGTCTTCCAGGTCCTGAAGCAGCAAAACAGCCCCAGACCATCACACTACCACCACCATATTTTACTGTTGGTATAATGTTCTTTTTATGAAATGCAGTGTTCCTTCTACGCCAGATATACTTGGACACACACCTTCCAAAGAGTTCCACTTTTGTCTCATCAGTCCACAGAATGTTGTCCCAAAAGTCTTGGGGATCATCAAGATGTGTTGTGGAGAAATTGAGACGAGCTTTGATGTTCTTTTTGCTCAGCAGTGGTTTTCTCCTTGGAACTCTGCCATGCAGGCCATTTTTGCCCAGTCTTTTCCTGATGGTGGAGGCATGAACGCTGACCTTAACTGAGGCAAGTGAGGCCTGCAGTTCCTTGGACGTTGTTGTGAGGTCTTTTGTGACCTCTTGGATGAGTCGTCGCTGCACTCTTGGGGTAATTTTGGGCGGCTGGCCACTCCTGGGAAGGTTCACCACTGTTCCATGTCTTCGCCATTTGTGGATAATGGCTCTCACTGTGGTTCGCTGGATTCCCAAAGCTTTGGAAATGGCTTTATAACCCTTTCCAGACTGATAGATCTCAATTACTTTCTTTCTCAATTGTTCCTGAATTTCTTTGGGTCTCGGCATGATGTGTAGCTTTTAAGGATCTTCTGGTGGACCTTACTGTGTCAAGCAGCTCCTATTTAAGTGATGCCTTGATTG
Source organism: Lithobates pipiens (assembly GCF_037356315.1). NCBI lineage: Eukaryota > Metazoa > Chordata > Amphibia > Anura > Ranidae > Lithobates > Lithobates pipiens. Next base: position 551,194,670 of record NW_027507758.1, on the reverse strand, counting down.
TGAACAGGTGTGGCAATAATCAGGCCTGGGTGTGACTAGAGAAATTGAACTCAGGTGTGGACAACCACAGTTATAGTATGTTTTAACAAGGGGGGCAATCACTTTTTCACACAGGGCCATGATGGTTTGGATTTTTTTTCACCTTTAATAATAAACACCTTCATTTACAAATTGCATTTTGTGTTTACTTGTGTTGTCCTTGACTATTGTTTAAATTGGTTTGATGTTCCGAAACACTTAAGTGTGACAAACATGCAAAGGAACAGGAAATGAGGAAGGGGGCAAACACTTTTTCACACCACTGTATATATATATATTTTTTTTTCTTGCAGGTGATTGAGTATTCTTTATATTCACTTATGTTGCACATTGCAATACAGAGGCAGCTTGTCACTCTTTTGAGCATTGCCAAGAGATGTTTTATGATGTATATGATTGCACAGGTTAGAGCATCATGGACATCACCAAAAGTGATATAGCCGTTCACATATATGGCACCTGTGCAGTACTGGATGGGGGGGTTTTCGCTTCACTGCATTTACGCTTGGTAAAAAGGCTTATAATTATGGAAATTAAAGAGTAATAGTATGGCATTTATCTGATTTTGCACAGTCACAGTCAAAGTTAACATTTAGGTTCATATACACTTAAAAAATGAAAGCTTAGGGAAAATTGTATTTTGTGTCCTGTAAAATGTAAATTATCTTATTAATGTTTGTAATTATGTATATTTCATGTCTAGAGGTACTTGCAATTGTACACAGGGAAGTCACATTTGCTCATTAAATAATGATTGCAGTTTACTATTGTACCACAATTTTGATTTATTGCCCTTCTTATCTTTTCTAGTCGTTCTGAACTTAATCACTAAAATCTCATACCACTTTTAACATGTTAGTATCATTTCAGAAGTTGTTTTCAATCTTCTATATCTACAATTTTCATTACATATTACCTGGTGATCCTGCCATGAAGGTCCTTGTTGAGGCACCTCCTGTTATAGATTGACATTTGTTTTCCCATTGTACTCCTGTGTTGTCACCCTGTCACAGGTACCTCCTGGAGGAAAGTACAGGCAGGCAGCAGTCACATACATTGTACAGATATTGTCCAGTGTTGTCAAGAAGCTGGCATAGAGCAACAATATGCAGTTAATGCTGGGATGAATGCATATAGACAGAAGTAGATGAAAGAGGATAGAGGTGAGGTGATCAGTCACATTGAAACTAATAAAATGATCTACAATCATGAAAATGTAGCCTTTGGGGTTTCTCGTTTGATGGGATGCAATACCATGCTTCTCCTACAGTTGGTGCTGTTTTCAGAATGTAATTTTAGAATTCTGATTACCTATAAATCTGCATGTCTTGGGGTTACCCAAATTGTCTGCAGCAAAGTAATTTAAGTTCACTCTGGTAAACCCTTTCATGAACTTCAGTGCTTTATGAAATACACAACTAGTGGAGGTGCAACACCTGTGCTGTGACACAAGACATAATAATGAAATACAAAACCATTTATTTTATTTGTTTCATCCTTTGGCCACATTTGGTCTCTCATTGTTCAACATACAAAGACGTTTTATTCTCCTTTAATAAAATATATAAAAATAGTGTGCATTCCATAGGGAAACATTGCTCAACAAACAAGATACTCAATAAGGCACAACATTGTGCAGCATTTCCAAAATACTTTATATTTATATATATATATATATATATATATATATTATAAAAATGAAAAGATTCAACCTCTCTGAGGTTGTTAGCTTCTGACACATCACATGGAGATCGTATTTCCATGAATTCTACCAATGAAACAGAACTGGGTTTACAGTTGGGAAATGGAGGCATCCATTGGGATCCCCCCCCCCCCCCCCAAAAAAAAGAAACTCTCAATTTGAATAATTAAGCATCTATTAGGTCTCCTGCTCTTATATTAACATTGTAAATAACTGTGGGATACCTACTTTCATAGTTTGTACTGTGTTTTAAAAACTGGAGAATGCCCTACAAAATACAGCAGTCTCTATACTGTACAGAATTATTGTATTTTATCACAAAACATAAATAACAGGATGCCACTGGTAGATTGTGCAAAGATCAAAACCTGTAATTGAAGATACCCCACTTGGGCAAACCAGGGACCTATGCCAGGATTAGCCCATCAATGCAGCTAGACAGAAGAATCATGAAGCAATAGTGGAATCCTAGCTCTTCCAGGAACATCTCTTTAAACTTAATATAAACTTAAAGCCTGCCTCTGGAAAATATATGAAATGTGACCCAGCAACAGTGAAAATAAAAATGAAAATAAAGCAGATTTTGTTTTACCCTACAGTAATTTCCTTTCCCTGCTTGATCTCCTTGGTCTTCCAGGTTGAATAATGCCCAGCATCATTCAACTTGGCTGATTGGGGTACAAGGCATTAGGGCTTTTCCTCCTAAAGGGATCATCACACTGGCACCCTGCACAAGGTATTACAGGCAGAAATTCTGATGTCAGTGATGCTCTCTGCATCATTGCAGACTGCCCAACACTAAAGAAGAGGCAAAGAGGACCCTGTGTCACGAAAATAGCCCAAAGACAAATTAAAATAGGCAAGCATAAAAAAACGTAAAAAATGCACATGGGCAGTGAGCCCAGAGCTGGCCTTGAACAAAAATCATGCTTAAAAGATAAAGGATTCCTAGAGCAATATGAGTTAGCTAAAAATAAAGCAATGCAAAGACATCTGTCTATGGCTCCCTTTGTCAGATTAAGGTCCTGTTTACACCAGGCTATTGCTGAAACACATGCACTATCACAACATGCAGTAATGTTACATGCATTGGGGTGCTGTGGTACCATTCATTGTAAATAGCACTGTCACAACATACATGTGCTGCAAAGTACCACAAAACAGACCAGGGTATGGTGTCCTGTGTGTTACACTGCACTAAAATGTAAATAGCACCTATGCTTTTTGTGTGCTTATGTGCCTAACACAGTGCACCACAATGGTCTCAGTTAAGGAAACACATGTGTTGTGGTGTGAATGGGTCCTAAAACCTCCTACTGAGCCATCTGAAATGACTTGTTAAGTTCTGTAAATATAGGACATCTTTTAGCCTTGTATTAGCAAAGATAAAATGCTAAAACTAAAAAGGATTCCAGAGCTCCACTTGCTTATTCTAAAGAATATGTAGAAAATCACTGTACATGAGCTAACAAAATGCAAGCCTTTGAAAAAATTGGTTTCTTCAGTATATTGACAAAATGATCATCTGCAAATATGCCCTGGAAAGTGTTCCAAAGGCTTCAATAGCCAATGGTTTATAAATAAAACTTCAGTGTGAAAGTGTTCTGCCTTTTCTCTCCATTGTGCAGGAAAATTCCTATTTCTCACAAATGCATGTAGTCAGTACAAAACCAAAATGATGGCATTGAATATCAATAGTGGACCCAACAGAGCTAAGAAAACTGAGGAACCCAGCTGTGAGAGATTCTCACTTTTTTATGGCCAAGTTCCTAGTCATTTGAAGTTATAGGAAATCAGCAAGTTATTGAAGTGTCTACTCGCAGTTGAAATATGAGATTTGTGGTTTCGGTGGGGATGACCTTTAACCAAACACTCATACCAGCGTATGGTTCCTCTACAGAGTAATCACAGATGTTCATCAGGAAAGAGAAGGCCTTCCACTATGCTGCCCATCAATTCCCATAAGGTTCCTTCCTGCACCCACCTGGTTCACGTGTTCCCTTGAGTCCCAATAGAGTTGGACAGGTTGAATACATAATAACCTCATCACATATACTAATTACCAGTCGGCCAGGTTGGGAGTGTTCTGTAAATGTGCTTATAATACAGTGCCTAAAAGTCCCAATGATGTAAAACCAGTTCTGCTCATAACACCATAAATCAAGTGAGGGCAGCCTACAGTTCCTTTGGCTAATGAGAAACTACAAGTCCTGCTAACTGGTAGGGCTTTCTCAGTCTTGTAGCCCCTGAAGAGCCAACGGGTGGAGTGCCCCACACCTGCCACTTGTGAGCCAAACTACTGAAGGATTTCATCCCTGAGGTGTCAGTTGTAAATGCTGCCAAACAAAAGAGGATTTCAAAACACCTATTAAATAGCACAGACAATCACCATGATGATTTTCTGTCTGTAAGAAACATAAAGCATCCTTCTATATGCCCCCCCCCCCCCCCGTCCATCCCACAAAAAATGCCCATATGATAGCAAGCAGCTCTTGCATTGTATTGTTACATTGTCTATGCTGGTTGAGTTTTCCAAGTCTGTTGCTTCGTCTCAGAACCTCGGAGTGTCATCAAGGACCAGCCTCAAGCATCATCATTACAGTCTCAGAGAAGAATCTCACAAAGTGTTTATAACTGCTCCTAGCTAACAGCAAGGAGTAAAGTTGCCCTCATTCTCATATCCTGAGGGTCACAGTACTGAGGAACTGCAAAGTTCATAAATAATGAATTTCCGTGAGCTTCCTGACAAAGTCTCTCATAAACACAAGCTTCTCATTGTTCACCAAAGTGTGCAGTTGGCACAAAAGCTTTCCTAATAATAGCGGTTCAGGCTCCTTGTCCCCGGGATGTCCGGCTGCCCGTTCATCCAGATCTCCCGGATAATACGTTCCCTCTCTTCCAGCCTTTGTGCCCTCTCCAGTTCCTCAGCAGAGGTGAAAACATTCATGTTTAAAGTCCTCTCAAAGCGCCGATGCCTTCTGGCAGACAAGTCAGATGTGGTGTCCGAGTCATCGTCGCTATCGCTGCTGTCACTGTCGCTCTCCTGTTTCCTGGGCGTCTTCTTCACCGTGGACCTTTTACAGTCGGTCTGACAGGATATCCTCATTACTAGAGCCACTAGTGTCAAAATGAGACCGATGCATACTCCAGATACAAAATACAAAGCTGCTCTTTCTGGGTTTTCTGCAAACAAATAGAAAGAATGTGTCAAAGAAAGAAAAAGCAAAGTTAACCATTTAAATTAAGGAGCACTGCTTACTTAATACACTTTGTTGCAGTGAAAAGCAAAATATGAATACAGAATACAAATACATAAATGTAGACTTGCTTTCCTTTTGCCTGTGTAGAGCAAAGTAAAGGAACATGTAGACTATATCTCAACCCAAGGACAAAATGTGATGCATTGCAGTTTACCATTCCTTAGATTTGGTGGCTGTATTCCTTTTTTTTTTAGACTAAGTACATTTTCTGCAAGTACATAAAAACACCTGCTGATCCTGATGGAAATCCTATTAACTTCCTGTGTACTGAACTAAAATGTTATCAGCTTTCCACAATATCTTCTGTAAATTAAAAAAAACTATCTATGGTAAAAAAAATTTGAAGAAGTGGTGGTGTTTTTAGTCCAGTTCAGGAAAGCAACCTAGGGGGACAACTTTGCTCCTCTATAGCTACAGTGTGGTGAGTGAGTGTTGTTACCCTAGGACCGGAAAAGGTTTACAAGTAGGCTCACCAGATGGAACAAAAGCCTAAAACAAGCCACCACATCGAAGCTGCAATACATATTGTTTTTGAGTTGATATGCTTTAACCATCCTCACCCCAACTCACCTACCCGCCCCCCCCCCCAAACATTATGTACTTAATTTTCCCCACTCCCATGCTGTTCAGTGTGGCCTCCAGGACAAAGGTAAAAAGACCTGGCACTTCAAGTTTCAGGTATACACATGACTCACTACACCACTGCTGTCACCTGGGGCTGGGGAAGGGGTGTCCATAGCCTCCAACTGGTTTGGAACTTTCATCGCCTGGTCCTGGCAGCCACATAGAGCAGCACAAGAGTATATCTAAAGTCAAAACTTTTTTTTATGTAGCTTTGGATAGAGTCTTGGTTGTTGTCCATGTCCCTATTGCTCAACAGGACACCTTTTCCAGGGCCAACTATCTGCATTTTTCCAAATTTTGGAGGGATTTTCCCACTTCCTCCTGTGTCTCCGGGGCAGAAAGGGAAGGGAAATTTCCCCAATGGGACACAGCTTAAAAAAAAAAACTGACATGGGTTTCATTTCTTCTCTACTCTATCTAAAGCCAAAGCTTTCTATTTTTGTTGTGGATATACTTTAAAAATTGTCATTGCTTGGATTACAGGATCTCTTCAAACCTTGTGCCTACAAAGAAAATAGTGTCACTACTTTGGGAATGGTGCCAAGCATTCCCCAGAGATTCAGAGTTCTAGATTTACAACAATTCAGTTGAAAATACAAAAGTCTCTTCTAAAAGCCTAGTAAAAAAATATAACCTCAACCGGTTTTGTCTTGGTATTTGACGTATCTGATTGTGTCACATGCATCCCGTCCTTTCCAAAGAATGAAACTTAATCCCTGCACAACATACATTCACTTAGAGGAACCACGCTGGCTCCCTGCCCAGACCACCAAAAATTAATTCCAGTGCGATCAAGGTTTGATTTATCATTTACATTTTACTGTGTTCCTCGCTTTTCTCTACAGCATCTCAATGATCTAGCCTTTCCTGTGCTGCAGCCGTCTGGCAAACAGCCTGAGAACAGATTAGACGACAAATGGAGCACTTGGGAACTTCATAAAGTGAACTTCAGTACAGAACAACGTCCTGTCCTGTAATATTAAAACTAGGAGTAAAATGGAATACAGACCCCATAGGAAGACGGGTAAACAAAAGATAACAGGGACGATTGTTTCCTATATTTCTCTTGCTCTGCATCTGAAATTTTAGTAGATCTGAGACAAACAAAATGTAATGTTCTGGGGGCCTGACATATAAAGGGTCAATCTTCGGTTTGTATTTTTTTTTTTTTAATACATTGAGCTTCATTCTTTTTTTAATATTTCATCTTCATTTATTTTAAGACTTTTATGCAGATTGTTCAATTTTGCGAGACCAAGAAAAGTTGCAAGAGAGTTGGGCTTTTGAAATCTCTAATGGAATTACAAATCCTTTGGCAGATAAAACTGGTCCCATTTATGTATTTCTGTCCATCCGGTTTTGAGATGTAAAATTAAATACAGAGCTGTATAAATCTGTGCTGTTAAGGGCTTGTTCACAACTTCACATCATCTGCAGTGATCTGCCGCTTAATCGTCTTATATTTTATTGTATTATAACTTTATTGTCTCCCTTTTATATTGCAAAAGCGTTGCATAAACTGTTGGCACTATATAAATCCTGAATAATAATAATCGGCATCTTCATCACTAACCTGGTCTTAAAATACCAACACAACTGTCCTCTCCACTCATCAGAAGACCTCCTCTCTAGCTCCCTCATCACCTCCTCCCACGCTCACCATCAGGACTTCTACAGAGCCTCTCCCATCCTCTGGAACTCCTTACCCCAATCTATCTCCTAATCTATTCACCTTTAGGTGGTCCCTGAAACCTCATCTCTTTAGAGAAGCCTAACTAATACACTGCTTCTAACTAACGCACTGTCTTTTTACTTTCTCCATCAGCTCATCCACACAGTTATTACCTTTGGCATCACTTGACCCTCCCTCTTAGACTGCAAGCTCTAAAGAGCAGGGCTCTCTGATTGCTCTTGTATTAAATTGTTTGGTAACTGCAAAGTCTGCCTATCTTTTATAAAGTGATGTGCAAACTGTTGGTGCTAAAAAAATACTGTATAATAAACCTACACAGATTACCAAAGGCTCAGTGCTAAGGCACACAGGAAACAATTGTTTCTGTGTGCCATGTTTATACCACAACACTGCGGTGAGGTGTGTAAGTATGCATATCGCTATGTTCACTGCATATCCTCTTGAAATAATTTAATAAAGTAAAAAAAAGTTAAGTTTTTCCCTTTATGACCAGAAGTCATTGAAGCCTTGCTGTCTAGACCAAATGTGGAAGTTTTTTCTTGGCTTTAAAGCCCAACTTCAGACAAGGAAAAAAATAGTTTTCCAATGCAATGGGGCTGTGCCCACAATGCTTGAGTCAACGGCTCGTTTTTGTCTAAGGCATTGGAGAAAGCTTATACTCACCCGAACCTCCACTCTACCTTCAAACAGCGCTCTCCCATGATCCAGTGATGGACTGTTCCTGATGTCCTTACGTTCAGAGCAGGTCTAGGGGCGTGATTTCAGAAACAGTCCACCACACAAGACGTGGGGGACAGGGGCAGGAGCCACAGGGACCATTCTTGGGTGGGAAGAATTGTAGAATTAGGCAAGTATATCTCCGTTCCCCGATCCCCGATCCCCTAGACAAAAACAAGTAGTTAACCTGTGCAGGGGGGGGGGGGCACAGACCCAATGTATGGGAAAACTTTTTTTTGTCCAGATTTGGGATTTTAAGACTTGTTAAATACCCTTTATGGGTGTTGTTAGTGCAATGCACTATGACATCATGAGGCTTAAGGTTTTTATAAACAATGTAAACAAACCCAAGTGATCACCATATCATAGCGATTTGATAATCAGGAACCATGCTGATTGGTCCCCAACTGCTTGGGGAAACCCAGAGATATCATTAAAATTCAGTCAGCTAACAAATGAAATCAAGCTGTTCTGTGTTAGCATTGTGCTAGAAATCCAGACTGCTGCCCTCAGAAAGGTTGGTCCGGATCCCCATTGGTCACACACCTTGAGCATCATTGTTGCTTGGAACACTCTGCAGAGGGCATGATGAACCTCTGGAGATTTGGATTGCTATGTTCTGTGCAAGAGAAGCAGTCCAGATCTTCAGGCTGCTACAGTTTGATATTTGTCTAAAGCACGTTATAAAAAAAAAAAAAAAAACACATTCTTTACTTGTTATGCAGCCATAACACTTATAAAAAATAGCTTTCATTTGGGCTTTATATAGAGAGAGTCGATAAATACAGAACAAGGATGTTGACTGAATAGAGTGTACTTGTTCCAAGTCAGTTACTGAAAGTATTGAAGCAAAATGGTCAGCATGACAGCCAGAATAGTGTTTAAAAAAAAGAGATCTTCAACCCTTCAATGTTTCCCTCATAACATAATTCTGGATAATAGATTACTAGAAGTGCCCATCTATGGTGGGATCTGGGTCAGAAAGAGACATGAGTAAGGTGTAAATTATTATGAAAGCAGTGAACAGAACAGAACTCTACACTGTTTTTCCTCCTGACTTGGACTTAGGTTTTTTTTTTTGTACACAGTAAAAGAATTGCTTTTATTTTTGGTGTGGATGGAAACCATCACATGACCACAAAAAAATTTCTTCACCATGGCACCATGATATAAAACCATACCTGTGATCTCACGCATCCCAAGACCCACTGATATGGTTGTATATAGAGTAAAGTATAGACTGGTCAAGGACAAATTACCCAGCAGTACAGCATGAGATACTATATAATAAATGTTTAAGAGCAGCTGGTCATTTTAGGCAAAGTGGAGATAAGAAATCCTACTTCTAGCTCAAATTGAGATCTTTGGAGACCTCACTGGGAACTCTGAATAGAAAACAGTTGTTTTTTATGTTGCCTTACCAAGTACTGTATCTGAGCCCTTGTATACACGGTCGGAGATTCAGACAACCAAATCCATCTGAGTAATTCGGATTAATTTTGGAAGAGGTCCGGAAGTGATGTTGCATACACACGGTCGGACAAAGCTGTCGGAAAATCCAATTGTACATAACGCAATGACATTATTTAGTTAGGACGGGACTACGTTGAGGCTAGTAGCCAATAGCTTTGGTCTAGGAATTTGATCTGAGCATGCGTGGCACTTTGTCTGTCGGAGTAGGCTACACATGATCGGAGTATGTACGATCGGAGCATTTTGTCAGAAAATTTTACCGGCAAGTTGGAAAAGCTGGTCCGGCGGATATTCTGATGGAAAGAGTCCGATTGAGACCACACACAGTCGGAATATCCGACAAAACGGTCCGATAGGATACATTCCGTTGGAATCTCCGACCGTGTGTACAAGGGCTTAGAGTCATATTTTGCCATTGGTTTGTACAACAAAAGACAGTGGTAAAATGGGCTAAAATACTCTGGTGTGTCAGGAGTCTTAGCTATGTGTTCTTTTTTGGTCCAAGGTAATAAATAAACTGAATGATGACTTTCAAGAGTACCCATTTTGAGATGTATTAGGGGATGTATTAGGGGTCAAAAAGACCATATTTATTTCCACAACAAGTATTAACCAACAGAGGATTTTGGCTATCTCTAAGAAAAGAAAGCAGACTGAAGTTCAGCAGAACGCGTTGAACCATTAGAAGGGTTTATAGAGAGATGTTAGTAAACACAGATTTTTTCAGATCAGTTTAGGACAGATGACCTATTGTACCACATATTATGATCTTCCAACCTATTTTAAAACCTTTCTTTTATTTTTAGCACATATGGTCACTGCTGACCATTATTAATTTTTGGAATTTTCTTTTTTGGAAACCATCCTTGTCCAGTCCTGGTCTGCCTTAACCACCTCAGCTCCCACCAGTGATACCCATATGGGGTCATTCTGATTCATTTTGGCACATTGCTACTGCATAGATACAGATAATCCATGCACTACGGAATACATTTTTTGGATTAACAGTAATAGCATCTATGCTAATAATGGCCCTCTAGTGGCCGAATTAGTTATCTACATCTTTCATCTGGATTTCCTTGATGGCTGGATATGAGGAATGAAATGTGAGACCCCCTGAGTTTTTTGATGAGCCTGTTTTCTCTGTTCTAAGGTGAGAGTTCTGGGAGCCCTGACTATTTGAATTCACATCAGTGTTTTTTACCAACATTTCACATTTTTTGTGCTTATATGGACTATTTATTATTTTTTATTTTCACACGTTGATTTTTGCACTTAGCATATTTATTTATTTATATAGTATTGGCATCATTTGCGCAGGACTCTTCTTTTCGTTATTAAAATTTGGGTTGTGTCATCTTCATTATTTATCGCATTAGGATTAAACAAAGAATGGAAATTTGAAGCTGGACTTTGGTTAAGTTATAAATTGTATGGTTTTATAAATCTCCAGTATAGTAAGGTTCCAAAGCCCATTTCAATGTAACACAAAGGATCGCTTACCTTATTTCTCTTCCCCAGGAGTGACTTTGTGGTACTGGTCATGTCATGAATACCAGAACTGGAGGGGACGAATCCTGGGGGACTGAGAAATTAGGAAAGTAATTCTTATCTATGACATGCCCCAGAGCAGGGGTCAGCAACCTTTTTCCACTTAAGGGCCAGATTCAACATATGTGAAAGCATGGATGGCCGCATTCATCTGCTAATAAATGAAGATAATAATCTGGACTCCTTTACATTACACAGCCCCACACCTCTGGACCCCTTTACATTGCACAGCCCCCTGCACATCACACAGCCCCCCTGCATATTACACCCCCCCCATGTTATGCTTTAAAATTGCGCACACTCGTGGAATAGTGACAAATTATGGTACTTAAAAATCTCCATAGGCGACGCTTTAAAAATGTCTACAGGTTACCAGTTTAGAGTTATAGAGGAGGTCTTGTGCTAGAATTACTGCTTTCGCTCTAACGATCGTGGCGATACCTCAGGTGTGGTTTGAACACTGTGGTTGCTACATACGTATGCGTTGGCTTTTTTTAATTTTTTCATTTTTACACTGTCCCTTTAAAAAAAAAATCTGATCATTTTTATTGCTGTCAGAAGGAATGTGAACATCCCTTGTGGCAGTAATAGGCAGTGAGAGGTACTCTTTGTGGAGGGATCTGGGGTCTATAAGTCCCTCCTTTGCACTTAAAAGCATTCAAAACACCAAGTTTGGCTGTTTTGAATGCTGTCATTTGTAAAAATTTGGCACCTTTAAGTCTTCTGTAAAGCTGAAGTGATGTCATGACATTGCTTCTGGGTTACTAGATCCGAGACCAATCAGAGCCGATTCTGGCTTCATTCGGTTCTACGGTCATCGGGGGCATGTGCCGGTGTTCTATCAGATTAGGCGACGGATCAGATTTGGTAACGGAAGTGACGTTACCAGCAAAAATTGCTTACTGAGCATGTGCAGTGCATTCCAGCATGGCCTCTATGCATTCTAATAGGTTTCCTAATCTGACAGGACACGAAGGTGGCAGCGGCCATCTTGTTACACCCAGGCAAGGCTAGAATGTCACACTTATTATAGAAGTAAACAGAGCTTACATATAATGAAATACAGTATATCAAGATGACCGAGTTAGGGTGTCCAGAAATGTCATCGGGCCCTTCTGACCATTCGTTTGGTGCTGAACAGTGTGGGGTGTACCAAGATGGCCGTTGCCACTTTCTGACTGTAGCCTTGCCACTGGTTTTCAAATTTAACAAGAAAACAGTATCAGAGATTTACAATACTGCATATATTACACTATATACCCTGACTTTACTGCTAAAACAAGTGTGAAATTCCAGATTTGTCTGGATGTAAGAAGAACTGGGTGTATCAAGATGGCCACTGCCGCCTTCGTGTTCTGCCAGATTAGGAAACCTATTGGAAGCCATAGCAGCCATGCTGGAATGTATTGCGCATGCATAGTAAGCAATTTTTGCTGGTAACGTCGCTTCCGTTATCTGACGGGTCACTTAATCTGACGGAACACCGGCTGGTCGCTCGGGCCTCCCGGTGGGATGGGAGAGCCTGGGTGATCCGTAGAAGGTGGTGGGAGAGGGGGAACATCCCCTCCCACTGCTTGGGATAACAGCTGAGTGGCTTCTTAGCTGCATCGGTTGTTATCCCAAGAAAGCCGACCGGGGTTAAAATATCCGCTGGCTGGGTGCACTTGAATTTATCACGTGCACTGACGGGCCGTAATTTGCCAACCCCTGCCCTAGACTTATGAACATTAGAACCTTGCCTCAAAAACATCACTTTTTTAAGCTGATCGGAGTCAGCTCTAGATTCTGTAAAAGAGTGAATAATTAAGTTAAATATTTGGCATTTGGCTTTGGATTGCAAAACACAAAGAGAACATTCATAGACAGGTATAGGTTACCCAAACTCTGTGCAATCGCTCTTTGTGAAGGAAATTCCTTTTATACTTCCTGCTCAAAATTAGAGGTCACACAAGCACAGAGCATTTTGACGTCACTGGATAGTAAACTTTGAGTCTAATCTCTACCCAACTGCCACCTTATCCTAACTCAAGGGATGCATACTTCTAAATTAAAGTATATTTAAACCCAATCACTAAAACTTCATATAAGATTTAACATGAAAATATAATTTGAAGCAAAATGTAAAATATTTTTAAATCTGAAGTTTTCATTAACCCCTTGACAATAGCAATAGGCATATATGCGGACACAGGGCTAGCTCCAATGGCCCCCCAGAACAGGGAATAAGCTGTCATTGAAATTAAGTACTTGTTTTCCCCTTTAATTAATTTAAAAAAAGACAATTCTTTATGATACACTGTGTTTACCAAACTAATTTTCATTCACTTAGGGCAGGAGTCTCCAAACTTTCTAAACAAAGGGCCAGTTTACTGTCCTTCACACTTAAGGGGACCAGGCTATGGCCATTGGGTGTACAAAAGGTCACAGACGTCAGTGATAAATAATGCCCCATTGTTTGTTTTAGTGGGAGTAATTCCCCCCCATCATTGGTGTCAGTGGGAGAAACTCTGCCCCATCATTGATGTCATTGGGCCCCACTGTTGGTGTCATTGAGAGAAATTATGCCCCATTGTTGCTGTCATTCAGAGAAATTGTGCCCCATCATTCAGAGGAATTATGCCCCTTCATTGGGGTAAGTGTTCGGGGGATTATGCTCCATTGTTGGGGGCAGGATAAGAACAAGCAAAGGGACGCATCTGGCCCCCCGGGCCACAGTTTGGAGACAGCTGATTTAAGGTTTAGATGTATTTTGAAGCTTTTGTTTAAATAAGATATATACTGTACATTCCAGGTTCTTCAAAACAAAGGTGTGTAAAGTCTTATGGTTAGTTTTCTATAGAAAGTATCCAAAGCGTGAGTTAAAAAGCCTGACTCCTGTGAGAATGCTATAGAGAAGGACATTTGCGCTTTGAGGAAGTAGTGGTCTCTCTGCAGAGGACCAACGCGTTCCTTGCTGATTCAGAGGTAGAGCTCTATAATCAGCAGTGAGCATAAGCTTTGCTGACTACAAAATTACACAGGGGGGAGTCAGACCCTTGCAGAGAGGTCATTGCTTCAACACAGAGATCAAGGGTCCTTCTCTAGAGCATGCAACCAGGGGACAGACTTTTCTACTCAGGATATGGATGTTTTCCATAGAAAACAAACTAATATTTTGAATACCTTTTATTTTGATATACCTGGAAGTATTTAGCTGATGTAAATGGAAAGTTCAATTGGGCTTTAAATCTGATCATAGTTTATTCCTTCGAGCCATACATAACTGCATACAGTATTTATACTTTAGGCATATAGATATTTATAGAGGGTCAGATTTTGGTGGTCTTTGGATGCCAATAGATGCTAACTTACACGGTGAAAGAGAACCTACAGAATGAAAGCCTATTTATACCAGAAAAATGTCAGGGACAAGAGGGGTGAGGTCTTCAGGTGACATTAGTTACAACATGACAGTCTATGGCAGTCATACTATACTTTCATGTTCGGACGCCCACCCAACAGCTGCTGATCTTGGGTCACTGCTTGGGACTTGTAACATGTAAATAAAGACATCCAGCAAGTCCAGCTAGTGAATGGGGTTTTGCTGCTCGTGAAGGAATTCTGGAGTATTTATGGGTGTGAGACAGCTGTGCGCAGCGTCTTATACAGAACAGTAATAGAGCAGCAGGTGCAGGAGCTTCGATTAGCAGTGCCAAAAGTGCACATGGTAGTTATTTCATTATTATTTCGTATTGCTGGCAAAGGCAAAGTTTAAGAAATGTCTTTATGATCATCTATGTGATTTTGTTTCTTTTTTTTTTTAAACTGTAGGATCTTCCAGCATGCCTTGGAACAAGGTTGTAGATTATACCCTACAGTATCTGAACTTTAGGCAGATGCCTCACTTGTTACCTGTTGTCTTGCTGCCAGTACCAACATCAATTCCATTGTGAAAATCAAAATTAGGCCATAAGGAACATCATTACTTTTCCTTATAAACACCATTATTTACAGAACATACCCTAATATGAATTTAAAGCTGAACTCTGCGCTAGAAAAAATCTTACAGTGGGGCGTGCCCCCCCCACACACACACACACTGCAAGGGTTAAATTGCTTGTTCGATCGAAAGCAGGCCATGCAGGGAGCGAATCTCCTACTATTTCTGATGAAACAGTTGAAATGCCAGTTAGCACCCTTTCACTACATCCCTCAACTGAAAAATCAAGGAACTGGATGGAAAATTGACTGAACGGCATCTGCATCAAATCAGATGCAGGCACTGCTCAGGTATTTTGACAGCTCAAATTACAATGGCCAAAGTGAAAGATTCGTCCTTCCAAGATACAATCAGATTTCTTTAGAAAACAAATTAAGATTTTGAACACCTTTTATTTTGATATACCTGGAAAGAATTTAGCTGATGTAAAGTTGGGTTTTAAAATGGTTGTAAAGGCTGAAGTTTCTTTACCTTCACGCATTCTATGCATGAAGTTAAAAAACCTGTGTGCTCCTCCCCCCACAGCCCCCCTAATACTCACCTGAGCCCTATCTCAATCCAGTTATGTGCATGAAAGCCTCAGGGACTCCCAGTGCTATTGGGGGCCCTGGTCAAGGGGGATGAGCCAGGAGCACTAGCAAGTAACCCAAGAAGAAGAGGATCAGGGCTGCTCTGTGCAAAACCATTGCACGGAAAATATAAGTGTGCCTATTTATTTTATTTTTTTAATACCAAACCTTTAATACCACTTTAATTTTGATTTATTTTATTTATTCTTTCTAGCTATAAATAACTGCATACAGTAGTTATACTTTAGGCATATACCAACTTATGGTGGGTCAGATTTTGTTCAGCCCAAAGGCTGAACAGAAAAGATCTATGGCCAGCTTAAGGAGTACAGGTATAAGGAGTAGTACTTACCTTATTCCTCTCTCCCACAGGCTCCCCCTAGCTGTGACTGGGACCCTGCAGCCGCCTCTCTAAACCACTCATGCTCACCCCGCCATATACTATGCAGCCCTGCTTTGTGCATAATGATGCTGGGGGACTGCCCACAGCCTGGAGCTCTGGGAAGGAGAGGGCAGTGCTTGAACCTGCTGGAATAGGGAATCAAAATATGTAATACTGTCTGTTATTCTACTCCTAGAAATACTGGGCATTCGACCCTTGCAGCGCAGGAAGTATTTCCCCAGAGTTTGGCTGTAACTAAACTTACATTTTAAATCCATGTACCAAACTGAATGTAAAGATGAGAAGATATGCAGGCACTTTGGGAGCCCTGAAGATTTCTATTACGCAAATGTTGACTTCAGCTCTTAAAGCTGAGCTTAAGTGTCACATGACTTATCTCCTTAGCTTTCTAAATCAGAATGGAGCTTAGGCTCCACAATAGGTTTCAGCAATACTGCAAACACAAGGGATCAATAGGGCATCAATTGAGCTCTAAGTCTGTTGTGTTATCAAAATTTGGATCCTAAAGGGTGGCATCAGCAGTGGTTCCCAGGCTTGTGGCTGACTAGGGTCAGCAGACACAACTTTCTGAGGATAGGTGGGTGACTGGGTCTACAGCCTTTTCAGGAAGACAATATACATCATGTAAGGTCAGCAGGTACAACTTTCCAGTAATAAGTGGATGACTGGGTCTATATAAACCTTTCTAGGAAGAGAATATACATCATGTAAGGTCAGCAGACACAACTTTCTAGGGATAGGTTTTCGAATATTGTATAGTGAATATTGTAGAGGCAGGGTCACTTTAACAAAAAAAATGTTTTCTTATAATTAGAATTATTAATAATAATAATAATAATAATAATAATAATAATAATAGTAGCTTATGGTTTAACATTAAAATGGATATGAAATAACTGCCATTTGTTCATACACACCTGCCACTAATTAGACAACTCAAGTTGTTTATGAAGTAAAATCTTATAGGATTTAAAAAAGATAGGAAAAACAGAGAACACAGAGCAGCATAATGCAATTTCCTGTCTTTTTATCTTTCCTTTACCAATCTCCGTATTGAACTTGGTGTCAGCTGTCCCCATCGGCCCTACAGAAGATAATCAGTTTGTGTTGTGAATAATGCCTCGTCCATTACACTGCCGTCTCAGCAACTAAATATTTCCAAATATGTAAAACTGTGTTTGTTTTACTAGCAGTTATATTTGGAAAAAGAAACCCTTTGGAGCTGAGCTGAAGCCAGGAGACATTACTCATCGGCAAACAAAAGCTATTAGAGACATCCGAGAAAAAAAATATCTTTGCTTTCATCTTGGAAAAAAAACTAGAGATCTTACAACAACACTAGAAAGATTACAGCTTGTGGATGCTGCACATTCGGAGATCAAGCGCTTTGCTGCTGTTCTGGACTCTGGCTGATGTGTAGTGAGGTCAGCCACAGATGAGAAATCTTGTAGACCACCATGTGGTCTACATACACCCAGCCTTGTAAATTGAAAAGACAGGACATGTGAAAATGGGCTTGAACTTAAAAAGTAAATTGCTATCTAAAAAGGAACTTAAAGGCCTCATGTACACTGCTGCTGGTAAACTGGCGTTTAGGAGCAGTTGGGAGTCTTTTTCAACTGCCCCTGAACTCTCCTCTATGATATCTTATTGGTCCATGTACACAGGGACGTTTACAGTCCTTTCTAGGCAGTTGAGTTTAGAATGAATTTTTTGGAATGCTGAGTTTACAGGCATTCCAAGCGCTAAACACTTCTAAACGCGGTAACTCGTGTTTACCTACATTTCATTTACAGGTGTTTTGTTTTTTTAAAACGCTTCTAAACACCAACACGGTATTTAAACGCGGCAAAACAGATGGTTTAACCACTTGACCACTGGGCACTTAAACACCCTTAATAACCAGACCAATTTTCAGCTTTCGGTGCTCTCGCATTTTGAATGACAATTACTCAGTCATGCAACACTGGACCTATATGAAATTTTTGTCCTTTTTTTCACACAAATAGAGCTTTCTTTTGGTGGTATTTAATCACCGCTGGGTTTTTTTTTTTTTGTGCTATAAAAGAAAAAATACCGAAAATTCTGTAAAAAAACGAATTTTTCTTTGTTTCTGTTAGAAAATTTAGCAGATTAGTAATTTTTTCTTCATAAATTTTGGCCAAAATTTATACTACTACATATCTTTGGTAAAAATAAGTACAAATTGGTGGATATTATTTGGTCTTTGTGAAAGTTATAGAGTCCACAAGCTATGGTGCCAATATCTGAAAATTGATCACACCTGAAGGACTGACGGCCTATTTCAATTCTTGAGACCCTAACATGCCAGAAAAGTACAAATACCCCCCAAATGACCCCTTTTTGGAAAGAAGACATTCCAAGGTATTTAGTAAGAGGCATGATGAGTTTTTTGAAGTTGTCATTTTTTCCCACAATTCTTTGCAAAATCAAGATTCTTTTTACTTTTTTTTTTTTTTTTCACAAAATTGTCATATTATCAGGTTATTTCTCACACACAGCATATGCATACCACAAATTACACCCCAAAACACATTCTTCTATTACTCCCGAGTATGGTGATACCACATGTGTGAGACTTTTACACAGCGTGGCCACATACAGAGGCCCAACATGCATGGAGCGCCATCAGGTGTTCTGGAGCACCCAGGACAATTCTGACATTTCTCTCCTACATGTAAAAATCATAATTTATTTGCTAGAAAATTACATAGAACTCCAAAACATTATATATGTTTTTTTAGCAAACACCCTGGAGAATACAATGGTGGTCTTTGCAACTTTTTATCTCGCACGGTATTTGCGCAGTAATTTTTCGAATGCTTTTTTTTGGAAAAAAAACTGTTTTGTGCTTAAAAAAAAAAAAAACACAGTAAAGTTAGCCCAATTTTTGCATATTGTGAAAGATGAAGTTACGCTGAGTAAATAGATACCTAATATGTCACTCTTCAAAATTGCACACGCTCGTGGAATGGCGGCAAACGTCGCTACTTAAAAATCCCCATAGGCGACGATTTACATTTTTTTTACTGGTTATATGTTTTGAGTTACAGAGGAGGTCTAGGGCTAGAATTATTTCTCTCGCTCTAACGTTCGCAGCGATACCTCACATGTGTGGTTTGAACACCGTTTTCATATGTGGGCGGGACTTACGCATGCGTTCGCTTCTGCATGCGAGCACATGGGGACAGGGGCGCTTTAAAAAAAACATTTTTTTTTATTGTTCATTTTACTTTATTTATTTTAGTTTGACATTTTTTTCCCCAAAAATAATTTTTTTGATCACTTTTATTCCTATTACAAGGAATGTAAACATCCCTTGTAATAGGAATATGGCATGACAGGTCCTCTTTACAGTGAGATGTGGGGTCAATAAGACCCACATCTCACCTCTAAGCTGGGAAGCCTGAAAAAAAAAAAGATTCTGGCTTTGATCGTATTAGCGATTCGGTAGAAGCACCGGAGGGCGGAGGGCGGCGGGAGATGTCTATGGCTGGGTATTGCAGGGTATCACCGACTATGGCTGGGTATCTCAGAGCATGGTGTTGCAGAGTACTGCGTTGCAGAGCATTGCAGGGTATTGGCGGGTGTTGCAGAGCATTGCAGAGTGTTGCAGGGTATTGGCGGGTGTTGCAGAGCATTGCAGAGTGTTGCAGGGTATCGGCGGGGGTTGCAGAGCATTGCAGAGTGTTGCAGGGTATCGGCGGGGGTTGCAGAGCATTGCAGAGTGTTGCAGGGTATCGGCGGGGGTTGCAGAGCATTGCAGAGTGTTGCAGGGTATTGGCGGGTGTTGCAGAGTGTTGCATGGTATTGCAGAGCGTTGCGGAGTGTTGCAGGGCATTGCGGAGTGTTGCAGGGCATTGCAGAGTGTTGCAGGGCATTGCAGAGTGTTGCAGGGCATTGCGGAGTGTTGCAGGGCATTGCGGAGTGTTGCAGGGCAATGCAGAGTGTTGCAGGGCAATGCAGAGTGTTGCAGGGCAATGCAGAGTGTTGCAGGGCATTGCAGAGTGTTGCAGGGCATTGCAGAGTGTTGCAGGGCATTGCAGAGTATTTGCAGGGAATTGCAGAGTATTTGCAGGGAATTGCAGAGTAATGCAGAGTATTTGCAGGGAATTGCAGAGTAATGCAGAGTATTTGCAGGGAATTGCAGAGTAATGCAGAGTATTTGCAGGGAATTGCAGAGTAATGCAGAGTATTTGCAGGGATTTGAGGGGTTAATTTTCGGTGAGCAGCGATGTGGGCACTGCAGATGCAGCCCACATCGCTGCTGACACCGATCTCTTCCCCCTCCGCTGTACCGATCGGTACAGAGAGGGGGAGGGAGGAACCGGCGTCATAACATGACGCCGGCTTGTTTACAAGTGATCACTCCGTCATTTGACGGAGCGATCACGTGGTAAACGGCCGCGATGAGCGGCCGTTTACCGTGATTCGTGATGCGCCGGGTCCACTGGACCCAGCGGTCACGGATGCTCTCGTGTGCGCGCCCCAGGGGGCGCGCGAGAGCAGAATTCTGGGAGGCCGTTAATTAACGGCCTCTTAGAGTTAAACAACCGCCCTGATGCCGTTAATCGGCAATGGGCGGTTGTTAAGTGGTTAAATATGGGTTACTTTGGGTTACTATCTGTCAAGTTAAATCGTTCAGGAGAGGTTGTAAAAACGTCCCGTGTACCCAGGGCTGGACTGGGACAAAAATTTGGCCCTGGACTTCATCCAGACCAGCCCCCTTTAATTTTGCAAACAAGCACAAAAACAGTATATAAAACTATCCGTAATTGTGCAAAAAAACATAAGTAGCAAAACATAAGGAGTCCTCCCTAACCTCTTTTATTATTTCGCTTATTCTCCTCTGTATTTTTCTCATCTTTCTCACATCACTGCGTGAAGTTGAGGGCAAGCCGTGCAGCCATTACTTTGTCACTGAAACCGGCCCACTGAGCCATCGGCCCACCGGGAAACTCCCTGTAGTCTCAATGGCCAGTACATGCCTGCGTGTACCCCGACTTAGTAAATGTTAACTGTGCCCAAGCACTAAACTTTTGCCTTTAATTCTTCCTCATATAGCAGCTGTGTATCTGAAGTGTGAGATCATCCAAGGTCCTTCAGGCTCTAATTATTAGGTCTGCCATACATGGTGCGTATTTCCTGCAACCACGGAGTCTTGCTGAACCAATCATGGATTCAAACCGTGTATAGCTGGCCTAAGTCTCATAAGGAGAATTAGCAGAGATTTGGTGATGTCTATACTGTGCTCCTCAATGTTCTCCTTGCTGGAGAGGAAGCTGCACATAAGGACATGCAGTGCAAGCATCTTGCTGCTTCTGCTTTATTTATTTTGTGAATCTGTGCTTCCTCCATCTCCTGTTTTGTTGCTTCTTATATAGTACTCTACAAGTAGGGATGTGCGAGTGGTTTAGGCTAAGCGCACAGTTAATAGGTTGTTGAGGAGCAGAGCTGAGAAGCTGGCCGCCACGTCCTTAACAACAGATGAGTCGTCAGCCATCAGTGGGCTTCCCCGCTGACAGATGAATGAAGAAAAAACATTGCAGATTTTGCCGGCAATAGAAAATTTAAAACAAAGACGGAGTGGGTGCCTTTTGGGGCTGGTATGGATTTTAAGCCCCATGGGGCTTAATGCTTTGGGACATGGGTGGCACGGGGTTGTTTACAGGCAGTTGAGTTTGAGCTGAGCTGAGACGAAGGAGCAACCTTTGTCACGGGAAGTGCAGCAGGTGCTGTGATTGACGATGGATCTACATCAGGAGACTTTTTTTTTGTTGTTGTTTTTTTTTTTAAACGAGGAATTGTCAAATACTGCATCCTGTCTTATTTTTGCCACTTTTTTGATGAATGACTAGGAGTACAGTTTTTGACAATTCCTTTAGTAAAAAATAAGCAGTTTCTATTCACTGCACAGATGCTCCACTTTACAGGCAGACTAAGGGGACCCCCCGGAACTATATTTAAAGAAATTTTTGCATTTTTATTGTTTTATAAGCATCATATAAATCACTGCTCCTTTAGAAACTATCTTTTAAAAAAAAATGTTTGCATTGATACATGTCCTCCAAGGCAGTACATGGGCCCCATACCCTTTTTATTGGCAATAATTTATATATAAGCCTTCAAAATGGGGACTTTTGATTTTTTATGTTCGGGTCCCATAGCCTTTAATAGAGTTTGTGGCTTGGGTCCAAACTTTTGTGATGCATGAGAGTTCTGGCACAAAACTAGGGGGTGTTCGGCCCAGCTTTAATCAACATGCTCCTTGCACTGCAGCACAACATACTGGTTCCTTGTTCTGCTTTTCCCCCACCCAGTCTGAGCTCTGCTGTAGGAAGTTCTTAGCCCTTGTACACAGGATTTTGTCCGAAACTGTTGCATACACACGGTCGGACAAAGTTGTCGGAAAATCCAATTGTACATAACGTGATGGCGTTATTTCGTTACGGGACTACGTTCAGGCTAGTAGCCAATAGCTTTGGTCTAGGAATTTTTGTTCTGAGCATGTGTGGCACTTTGTCCGTCGGAATAGGCTACACATGATCGGAGTATGTCCGATCGGAGCATGTTGTCGGAATATTTTATAGACAAGTTGGAAAACTTGGTCCGTCGAATATTCCGACGGAAACAGTCCGATGGAGACCACACACAGTTGGATTATCCGACAAAACGGTCCGATAGGACACATTCCGTCGGAATCACCGACCGTGTGTACAAGGGCTTAGGCACAAGCACTTACAACGCTTTATTTTTATTTCTATTTTTTATAGAATATATTTGTGAATACAGAACACAGCTTTAAAAAAGATAGAAAATACCTTCTGAACTGACATTAACACTTACATCAACCACAAAAATGATATTACATTCTAATGAAAAGGTTTAGGTTTGAATCTACTTTAACAGAACTGTTTCTGGGAGGAGAGGTTCAACTGACTATGCTGTAAGTGCCCACTGACCTACTGTTGGGGACAGACACCAGATGAGTTGTATCCAGACATAAGGCTATCTATTTAGAGGGAAGGAGTAGAGTTATCCACAATGTAGAGTACTATATACCTGTGATAAAAGAATATGCTGCCAGCATATTGCTGATCAGTGCCATCTCCGTGTTACTGTGCCCCGTTGGTGCCATGGTCTGATTGAAGATAGTATGTTCTGTCTCTCCCATAGAAAGATTATCATCCACCGGAAAGAATGCTGCTGCCAATCCTTTCTTCCTGTCTGTTAATATAAAATGTGAGAAGATATTGGTAATGGTGAAGAACAACCACTTTGGTCATTAACATATGAGATATTTATGTTCACACTCAAAAACCGCACAAGAAAAAAAATGAGACCCTGTACCAGACCACCTTCATCTTAGATGTGATGTCAGCAGCCTCAGCAGACATCCATTCATGAGTCTTGAATGGATCTTGAAATGGAACCCCACACCAATAATAAAAAAGAAAATAAATTGCATGGGGTCCCTCCCCCAAGACCATACCAGACCATTTGGTCTGGTATGGATTTTGAGGGGAACCCCATGCCAAAAGAAAAAAAATGGCATGGTTCCCCCTTAAATTCCATGCCAGACTGAAGGGAAGTCACTACTTACAGCTTTGGTCACATCATTAACCTTTAATGAAGGATGTCTCGTGTTCTGCAGGCAGCTGGATCCTGGACAAATCTTCACTGTAGGAATGCCCGGTAATCTTCCTGTCTATGGGTTACAGTGGTCAACAGCTTCAGGTCTTCAGGCAGGAGGAAGCATGTCATTTTTACTCTTACTCCCACAGATGATTATAATTACGCTAACATATGATACCATCACTTATAATCCACTTCGGGACTGAGATCTGTCAGGCCTCCATTTGCAAATTATACCTGTGACCTTTCTTATGATACCTTTGTCCCCTTCATTTTTTATTTTTTTTTGTACTACTGGCTAGTTTGCATATGCTATACCTTGTCATTAGAAGGTCCCTTCTGGTCTAAGGTTATCTATTCTATATGTTTGCAGCCTGATACACCGGCGAGCAGAGCCAACTCCAATGTGGTATTGCAGGCTCTGCTCGCAGTCAATATGTACTGTTCTCATTGTTTACAAAACCCATTGGACATTGGCTTTTATCTCTTTTCAATAAAAAAATTTAAGTAAAAGAAAAAAAAAGAAAAGAAAATCATATAAAGGTGTAGCAAGGTCCCGTAATTTTAAAGGCCTAATGGTGACCTCTAGAGTCGGGGATAGCTGACATTCATCTTTGTAGAGTGCGTCACTAGGCATGGTGGGCGTGATGCAAGATGGAGTGATAGGCGCCATACATTTTTGAATGCTAAAGAGATTTATTGTCTCTTAACGGAACTATGGGAGAGCGGGTTAGGGCCAGGACATCCTCAAGTAGATGCAATGATACTTGGCAGATAATTGGCAGACTGCAAGACTTCTATAGGTAGACAGCTATACAGTGGAAGGCCTCCAGCCAGACACCACGTCTGTATAGGTAGGACCGCTGTCTCCTATTGCAACAAATCTTGTAACAGTCACTAACGGTAGTTGTACTTAACTATTGGCAACACAGAATAGTTCTCCCTGTACTCTACAGTCTCTCACTGTAGGTCTTCACTCACCGAGCTCCCAGTCTCTCACTAGACTCTCTGACCCAATCGCCACTGGATCCCCTGAGCTCTTCCACTTCCAAAACTCTGTATCTTCCTCAAGCATCACCCCCGCTTCTCTGATGGGTCCCTGGCTTGACACTCACAGATATTCATCAAGCATCACACCTGCTGACCCACTAGGTCCCTGGCTTGACACTCCCTGATGCTCCTCAAGTGTCACCTTTGCTGGGTCCCTCTTGCTTGCTGAAGTTTTCCCACTTCTTCATCATCCCCGGGTGGTGAGAAGAACCGTTACTCTTGGTTGGACTCCAATCCTGCGGTCCCAACCCTGTGCTGCTTCTCCTCCTTCTGGATAGGTGCTCAGACAGCCTAGCAGCCAGATGTCCCTCAGTATTCTGGCCTAGCAGCCCGGGACAGCATAACACAGAACCCTGATCATCTGACTCCACCCAAATAAATAGGCCCATTCATAACCTGACATTGCTAAGCCCTTGTCCATCTAATGCCACCAGTATACTGCCACCTAGCGACAGAAGAGAGAAGGTGCAGCAAGTCTGGTACTAGAGAGGAATCAGTGGATCTACTAACAATTAACCAGGGCAACTACTGCCTGGCAAACTAAATTTACTTAGCCACCCTGCCTAAACAGGGTGCTACACATGGAGAGTGATAGAGAAGGATGGAAAGGCAGAAACACGTACTGTACATTTGTAGCCAGGTACAATATGAAGGGGACATTGCCTTTTACTCTTCTGTCCCTCTACTGAGATACTGATGTTATGCTGCACCATTCTCCTCTGGCCAGCAGGAGGGGAGTTAAAGTCAAGCAAGCCCATAGATGTCTATGCAGAGAGCTGAGACTCCTGGGAGTTGTAGTCTGAGACGACAGACATATAATGGCTACACTATAACGGTGACACTGCAGATCCCAATATGCACTGTGCAGTAGGAGGAGTGGAGAGATATTTTTAATTAAACTGCCCGGGGAAATTTTTCTTGGCACCAAGAGATTAAAGCCGCGTACACACGGGCGGACTGTATGGCCAACTTAGTCCGTCAGACAATCCGACGGACAGTCCGTCCTACTTTCGAATGAACGGACTTGACCACACATGATGAACAAACAGTCCGTTGAAAGCTTGCGCGATGACGTGTACAGCACGTACGACGGGACTAGAAATAGGACGTCCAATACACAGCAATGCAACCTTTCGCCGTGTAAATCCTTTCTGAGCATGCGCCATACTTAGTCCGTCCAACTAGCCTACTCACGAGCGGACTGTCCGCTGAAACCAAAGTTGGACGGACAATATTACGGAAATTCCGAAATACTTAGTCCGCCAGACTGCACGCTGAAAAAGTCCGCTGAAGCCCACACACGAGCGGACTGTCCGCTGAAATGTGTTTCGGCGGACTAAGTTGGACAGACAGTCCGCCCGTGTGTACGCGGCTTTAGAGACTATACCATACGTATACTGCATGCAGGCTAACTGGGACTGTCGTTAAGTGAAGAAATGCTCTTATAAGGCCCCAACAATAGCTGGAAGAACATCTCAGAAGGAATGTCCTTCCTGTAATAATTATTCTTAAAGCGGGATTCCACTCTTTTTTTATTTTTTTCTTACCTGTCTCACTGGTGGGCGAGTGCTACCTTCGATTGGCATCCACGTCCGGCGTTTATTTGACCCCCGGCGCGACAAATCTTTTCCTCAGGATGACTTATAAAAACCTACTCTGGTGTTTTCCATTTTAACTGTGGGCGTCTGAAGCCCACAGGCATTTACTTCCTGGTATATGATGACATCTGGCTCCCAGCATGCTCCGCTCCATCTTGCACATGCTCAGTGAGAGCAGTGACAAGGAAAGAAAAACTTTCATTGTCCCCCATGGATTCTTGGGAAATTTCCCAGGGACCATTGCGAGGACGATAGCCACGCCTACTCCCACGGGAGGACAACCCGGAAGTCAGCTGAAACATCAGAAATAAAAGGTAAGTAAATAATATATTTTTTTTTCAGGGTTCGTTTAGGTAAGTATGCTATCTGTTGATTTTAATAACATGAACTTTCATTTTTAGGTACCATACCACTTTAAGTCCCTTTTGTTCCCCTGAGCCCTCCGCCATCATCCCCTTTTTTTTTTTCACAGTGTCAGTCTAGGACTAGCATTGCTGCCATAAATGTGCTGTGGCAGTATAATTCAGGATCTCAGTCGATTAAACTTTACTACTGCTCACTGCTGCATGAGGTGGCCTTAAAGCGGTTCTCCACCCTAAAGGGGAAGTTCTGCTAATCTGATCCCCCCCCCCCTCCGGTGCCACAATCGGCACCTTTCAGGGGGGAGGGGGTGCAGTTACCTGGATAATCCAGGTATCTGCACCCACTTCCGGGACAGACCGCCGCAGACCCCCGCAGACGCCCCGCCCCCCGTTGTGTCCTGGGAAACACACAGTTCCCAGGACCAGAAGAGACGCGCAGCGCGACTCGCGCATGCGCAGTAGGGAACCGGGCAGTGAAGCCGCAACGCTTCACTTCCCGATTCCCTGACAGAGGATGGCGGCGGGGGCAGCAGAGAGATGAGCGATCGCTCGTCATCTGCCGCCGACATCGCTGGACCCTGGGACAGGTAAGTGTGATTTTATTAAAAGTCAGCAGCTATATAGTAGCTGCTGGCTTTTAATATTTTTATTTTAGGTGCAGAACTACTTTAATACTATTTATGCTGGTCTGGATGCCAAATGTCATCTTAAACCTAGTCCCTACTGTTAACCATTTTGTATGATAAATTGTGTTATTACCTTTTTTAATCCATTTTATGCTTGCCTAGTTACCAACTGTATTGGGTGACAATAGATTAACTTTGCCTTTACTACCTGGCTTTGGGTCTGTTTTTTTCGATATAGCACTACTATTGAATACTATGCCCTTGTACACACGGTCGGAGATTCCGACAACCAAATCCGTCGGATTTTGTCCGAAACTGTTGTATACACACGGTCGGACAAAGTTGTCAGAAAATCCGACGTGATTACGTTATTTCGTTACGACGGGACTATGTTCACGCTTGTAGCCAATAACTTTGGTTTAGGAATTTGATCTGAGCATGCGTGGCACTTTGTCTGATCGGAATTCTCTACATATGATCGGAGTATGTCCGATCGGAGCATTTTGTTGGAAAATATTTCCGGCAAGTTGGAAAAGTTGGTCCGACGGATATTCAGACGGAAACAGTCCGATGCAGACCACACACAGTTGGATTATCCGACAAAACGCTCCGATCGGACACACTCCAACGGAATCTCCGACCGTGTGTACAAGGGCTAAGTATTGCTTTAACGACTTGCCTACTGGGCACATTCACCCCCTTCCTGATCAGGCCAATTTTTAGCTTTCAGTGCCGTCACATTTTCATTGACAAATTGTGTGGTCATGTAACACAGTACAGATATGAAATATTTAGCATTTTTTTTTAGACAGATAGAGCTTTCTTTTGGTGGTATTTAATCACCACTGGGTTTTTATATTTTGCTAAACGAAAAAAGACCAACATTTTTTTTAAAAAAAACTTTCTTTGTTTCCGTTATAAAATTTTGCAAATAAGTAATTTTTACTATTCATAGATGTGTGGTGACAAGGCTTCACTGATGTGCGGTGATAAGACTGCACTTATCACTGTTGATGGGCACTGTTGGGGCTGTACTGATAATCAGGACACTGATGATTAGTGCCCTGACTATCAGTGTAAATGTATCCTGTCACAGCAAAGCTGGTTATCAGCTTTCCTTTCCTCAGACAATGACAGTGATGAGAAAAGGAAATGGCGATAACCAGCATATGTTTACATGTGATCAGCTGATCACATGGTAAAAGGCCACTGTGATTGGCCCATTACCTCGATCTGTGATCAGCTGTGTTCGAAGGACATAATCACACAGCATGCCCAATGCGCACCCCTGGGGGGAGCGGGGTTCTGGGAGGACTTCAACAGACGCACTCCCAGAAATGTGTGGCCGCACTGGCCATCATTCGGCTATAGTGTGGTTGGCAGAAGGTTAAATGATTTCCTGTAATATTGTAAATTTGTAACCTCAACTTGGTGTGTTAGAAGGGCTGACGTTTTTGGAAAAGGTTGAGGCCAAAACAGAGGACCCATCCTAATCAGCGACTCCTATGCGGATAGAGCTACACAATGCATTGTACAGCTCTTGCCCATCCCCATACTCTGCACTAAACTAGCTATAGAGCAGTTTTGACATATTCCCATGTAATTTTTATGACTTTGTCCTGCACCGAGGCCACTGCATCTGCTCCTGTTACACAACCCTGCTCTGTATCAGGAGCCAATTAAGCTGCAGACAGACCTATTAATCATTTCCTCTTGTTTGTGCTTATTAAATTTAGGCCAAGCACCGTTTCCGCCTGAGATCTAGTAAGTCAGGGAAGAGAACATTAGTATTTTAAGGTTATGCTTTTCATTCAGTAATTACCCCATACAGCATTGTTCTGTTTGTTCTGGGACTAGTGTCCTGTTCATAATCAACAATTTATTACAGATGGGGGGGGGGGGGGGACTCTAGGATGAAATGGGGAGCTGGTAGAATCTGTATCTATTTTGCATCACCATACAATGCAATTGTTTGAGGCCCAGTTCACACCTATGCATTTTTTTGGACGTTTTCAGTTTTGCAAAAATACACTACAGTCCATTTAACATGGTCTCCTATGTTCATATCTGTGCATTTTATGGAAAGGGCCAATGACTTTTTCTGGTCTTTGGTCCCATAGACTTCAATGGATCAAAAAGTTGTATTGAAAAATGCAAAATGCACCTGCAATATGCAAACTGCAATTTGCATAAGTGTAAATCAGGCCTTGATCCTGAACCAGTGCAATGAGTACAGTACCTGTACTAACATGCTAGTGTCCTTACCCCATCACACAAGCACACACACACACACAAGGGCCAATTAATGTAACAACAAATATTGGGTTGTGGATGGAGAGAAGAGCACCTAACCCTCACTCACAAACACAGAAATTACTGTAGAATGTCGATCTGGGGGAATCCCCATTCACTTTGGGGATCGGGAAGGATTTTTTTTTCCAGTTGTAACCAATCGGACCACAAATTTATAAAGTATTGTTTTATCTCCCTGTGGATTAACTGTGAATTTTAGGTTTTGAAGATGAAGATTCTGTTTAATTAATTAAGTTTAACTCAGTGGTCCTGTGTCTTGTTTTACCTTGACAAAACTACAGTATGTAGTTAGTAAACATACAATCCCTGGGAAAAAAGGTAATACACTACATCCAGGGCCCCAGAGCTGCATGGTAGACTGGCCATATAAGGTTTACTGGAGCATCATGTGTCAAACATTTGCCATTTTTTTCTTAATTTAATCAAATATTTTTTAACCTTTTTCTTTTGTTGTATCTCAGTGCTGCTGACCTTGTGCAGCTTATTTACATTTGCTTCTGGTCTACATGTACTTCACCAATAGCTGCATAACATTTCTTGGGAAACAAGGACACACCATTAGGGATAAGCCCGCTGCTCGGGTCAAACATAAGTTTGACTCGAACATCAGGTGTTTGCCATTCGCCAAAGAACGAACATTATGCCGGGTTCGCTGCAAATTTGAGCACCGCAGAACGCTCCATAATACACTGCGAGATCGCAGTGCATTGCTGTATGATGATTGGCCAAAGCATGCACCTGACCTGCATGCTTTCGCCAATCCCAGCACCCTCTGTTAAGAGAGCTATAATTGGCCAAAGGCACCCTGCCTTTGGCCAATCATGGCTCAGAGAAACTAAGTCCACACCCCACACTATATAAGGCTGCTTGTAGTGTTGGTAGTGTGGACGGAGAGATACTGTAGCTTGATTTAGATTAAGCAGGCAGGTTATTCAGTTAGTGGCAGTGTATTTGAAATATACAGTGCCTTGCAAAAGTATTCGGCCCCCTTGAACTTTTCAACCTTTTGCCACATTTCAGGCTTCAAACATAAAGATATAAAATTTTAATTTTTTGTGAAGAATCACCAACAAGTGGGACACAATTGTGAAGTGGAACGAAATTCATTGGATATTTTAAACTTTTTTAGCAAATAAAAAACTGAAAAGTGGTGCGTGCAAAATTATTTGGCCCCTTTACTTTTTAGTGCAGCAAACTCACTGCAGAAGTTCAGCGAGGATCTCTGAATGATCCAATGTTGTCCTAAATGCCTGATGGTGATAAATATAATCCACCTGTGTGTAATCAAGTCTCTGTATACATACACCTGCTCTGTGATAGTCTCAGGGTTCTGTTGAAGCGCAGAGAGCATCATGAAGACCAAGGAACACACCAGGCAGGTCCGTAATACTGTTGTGGAGAAGTTTAAAGCTGGATTTGGATACAAAAAGATTTCCCAAGCTTTAAACATCCCAAGGAGCACTGTGCAAGCGATCATTTTGAAATGGAAGGAGTATCAGACCACTGCAAATCTACCAAGACCTGGCCGTCCCTCTAAACTTTCAGCTCAGACAAGGAGAAGACTGATCAGAGATGCAGCCAAGATGCCCATGATCACTCTGGATGAACTGCAGAGAACTACAACTGAGGTGGGAGAGTCTGTCCATAGGACAACAATCAGTCGTACACTGCACAAATCTGGCCTTTATGGAAGAGTGGCAAGAAGAAAGCCATTTCTCAAAGATATCCATAAAAAGTCTTGTCTAAAGTTTGCCACAAGCTACCTGGGAGACACACCAAACATGTGGAAGAAGGTGCTCTGGTCAGATGAAACCAAAATTGAACTTTTTGCCCACAATGCAAAATGATATGTTTGGCGTACAAGCAACACAGCTCATCACCCTCAACACACCATCCCCACTGTCAAACATGGTGGTGGCAGCATCATGGTTTGGGCCTGCTTTTCTTCAGCAGGGACAGGGAAGATGGTTAAAATTGAGAGGAAGATGGATGCAGCCAAATACAGGACCATTCTGGATGAAAACCTGTTGGAGTCTGCAAAAGACCTGCAACTGGGACGGAGATTTATCTTCCAACAAGACAATGATCCCAAACATACAGCAAAATCTACAAAGGAATGGTTCACAAATAAACGTATCCAGGTGTTAGAATGGCCAAGTTAAAGTCCAGACCTGAATCCAAATCGAGAATCTGTGGAAGGAGCTGAAAACTGCTGTTCACAAACGCTCTCCATCCAACCTCACTGAGCTTGAGCTGTTTTGCAAGGAAGAATGGGCAAGAATTTCAGTCTCTCGATGTGCAAAACTGATAGAGACATACCCCAAGCGACTTGCAGCTGTAATCGCAGCAAAAGGTGGCTCTACAAAGTATTAATGCAAGGGGGCCGAATAATTTTGCACTTCTCACTTTTCATTTTTTATTAGTTAAAAAAGTTTCAAAAATCCAATAGATTTCGTTCCACTTCACAATTGTGTCCCACTTGTTGGTGATTCTTCACAAAAAATAAAAATTTTATATCTTTATGTTTGAAGCCTGAAATGTGGCAAAAGGTTGAAAAGTTCAAGGGGGCCGAATACTTTCGCAAGGCACTGTATATAGACAGACTAGTATATATATATATATGTATATATACACACTCTGCATCCAGTGTAGCCTATATCTACAGTGCATTCCGTGGTGTACTATTTATAATATACTTCAGGCGGTGTATTAATATATACATACATATATATAGAGTCTAGTATATATATATATATATATATATATATATATATATATATATATATATATATATATATATATATATATATATTATACCTTTCTGGTGGTGTACAGTGCAGCCATAGTGCAGTTACTACCTTTTCTGGTGGTGTACACAGTACACAAAAATACAGTGCAATCATAGTACAGTTGTTACTACTTTTCTGGTGGTGTACAAAGTACATAATACAGTGCAGCAGTAGTACAGTTGCTACTACCTTTCTGGTGGTGTACACAGTACACAATACAGTGCAGCTGTAGTACAGTTGCTACTACTTTTCTGGTGTTGTACACAGTACACAATGCAATGCAGCCATAGTGCCGTTGCTACTACACTGCTGGTGGTGTACACAGTACACAATACAGTGTAGTGTGGTGTATCAAAACAAAATATACAACAGGGGTGTGTAATTAAATTTTTTGATCTAATATTTCACAGCAGGGCCTGTTCCTGCACCCAAAAAGAGTATCTGTGAGGGGTTAGAAGGGTTACAGTGGTACAGAGGGGTTGTTGTGTTGTGGCACCACCACCAAAGGCCCAATTTTTCTTCCCCTGTTTAACAAGGGGCATGTAATTACAATTTTTGATATAGTATTTCACAGCAGGGCCCGTTCCTGCGCTCACCAAAAGTAACTGTGAGGACTTACAGTATTCTGGTACCACCAACACCTAAGGCCCAATTTTCTGCACAGTATATATTGCAGGCCGTATAGTAGTTATATTTCTGCTCAGATTATATAGGGCCTGGGGGCCCCCCATGCGCCATTTAAAAAAAAATTGGGAGCGGTGTTCCTCTTAATATCCATGCCAGACCCAAAGAGCCTGGTAATGGGCTGGGGGGGGGGGGGGGGAGGCATGCTGTTTTTCTCAATGATTTTCATCTATATTGTGAAGACCCGACAATACATTACAGCCACAAGCAGTTTTAAATTACCTTTTTTCCTTTAGAAATGTCATTTTGCTGTGGCATTGTTCTAAACACGG
Source organism: Lithobates pipiens (assembly GCF_037356315.1). Taxonomy (NCBI): domain Eukaryota; kingdom Metazoa; phylum Chordata; class Amphibia; order Anura; family Ranidae; genus Lithobates; species Lithobates pipiens. Next base: position 551,161,310 of record NW_027507758.1, on the reverse strand, counting down.
GAAAACTGTGCCACTTTACAGGCATACTATAGACACCCCCCAGGCATGATATTTAAATGAATATTTCATTTTTATTGTTTCACTTTAAGCATTATTAAAATCACTGCTCCTGAAAAAAAACGGCCATTTTTTTAAAACTTTTTTTGTTGCATTGATACATGTCCCCTGGGGCAGGACCCAGGTCCCCAAACACTTTTTATGGCAATAGCTTGCATATAAGCCTTTAAAACTATCACTTTTGATTTTTCACGTTCGTGTCCCATAGACTTTAACGGTGTTCAAACAAACTTTTTGCATTGTTCGCATGTTCAGCTGCGAACCGAACCAGGGGGGGTGTTCGGCTCATCCCTACACAGCATTGTCGGGAAGTGCCTGAACAAGAACCTTCATGACTAGGTATTATTTTAATTGAAGCTGACAATGACAGCAAAATGACTTTTGAAATCATATTACCATGTTAAAGATTATATTTTAGTGACTGAATTTACATATACTTAAAAGTTGCTGTCTCAGAGAGGCTGGGAATCCATTTAGACTGATGGCGGCACCCCAGACGATTTTCAGACCGGTTGTCGGGTGCTACCTTCACCATTCCTGGTAAGGGAACCCAGCAGTGAAGCCTTTCAATTTCACTACCTGTGTTGATGGAGGAATTAAGGAATTGAGCAATTTCCTTTCCTGCAACCTGTGGTTGCAGGAAACAAAATCGCTCAGTGTATGGTTGGCCTAATGCTGCGTACACACGATCGGACTTTCCGGCAGACTTGGTCTGGCGGACCGGAATCCATTGGACAATTCGATCGTGTGTGGGCTCCAGAGGACTTTTTTTCCCCAAAAGTCTGATGGACCTAGAAATAAAACATGTTTCAAATCTATCTGATGGACTCAAGTCCGATGGACTAAAAATCAGGAAAACTGTTCGTTTGTGTGCTAGTCTGATGGACCAAATACGATGCAAGGGCAGCTATTGGCTACTGGCTATTGAACTTCCTTGTTTAGTCCCGTTTATGTCATCACATTCAAAACGAATGGACTTTCGAACAGACTTAGTCGGGTCGTGTGTGGCAAAGTCCATTTCGTTCAGAATTCTGTTGGACCTCAGCCAAAAGTCTGTCGGACCTCCTCCGAAAGTCCGTTGGGAAGACCGTCGGACCTAGTCCGTCGAAAAGTCCGTCGTGTGTACGCGGCATTACAGGAACATACTGCTCTTAAGCAGACTTGTATTTTAAGATTAAAATTACCAATAAGTTCCTTTTTAATCACCATTTTGTTATACAAATTTGTTTCCCTGAGGACATAACAGGAAAAGACGAGAATGACCACCAACAAGGTGTATGGATACAATCACAAACATTATGAACATGCCTTTGCAAAGACTTAAAGACTCAAACAGAAAACAGGCAATTCTGGAGAAACACTATCCATGCGGTACCAGTAATCAACATCAACTTGATAGCACTTAATAATAATAACATATATCAAGGACCTGACAAAAATGGTTGGGAGAAATCACCCCAAGAGGTACACAAAAGCAATTTTTAAAAACACCATAGAGATGCTAACTTCCCCGCTCTATTAAAAATGAAATAAAAATCTGGATTTGGTCTTCAGGAAAAAATCTATTAGATATCTGCTCAGATGTTCAACAACCAAGATGGTCAATGTGGTTGTCATAAGTGCATAGATACATTCATGTGCTCATTATGGAACCATGACTGTCATCCACAGTCCAGAATTTGGCTTTACTGTTAACCACCTGGATTTCAGACTGACCATCCTAGTGCATGGGTTAAACAATTGCATATCACCTCTGTTCATAGTGGGACAATTTGACCAACACATTTGCTTCATTCTCCTGAACCCAAGTTTAAATGAAACAAGCTTTGTATATACATTTGTCTATAAAATGAATGGTGGTGTACCTGGTAGAACGTGTTCCGTTATGAAGGCAGGGTCTGGGAAGAAAGCCCCATCCCCAATCACATTGCGATCGTAAAGTCCAGGCCGCTCTGGGAAGCGAGTTTGCCGCACTACGTGGTAATTTGTTGACTTTGGCTGAGTTTCATACAGCAGTTTCTTTGGGACTGAAAGAAAACAGAAGAAAAAAAAAATAATTAAAAGCAGTTTAAGTATCTAGTCCATAAAGTCCTAATCTTATGGACCATTAATCTATAACAAAGTTTATTTTTGTTACAGTAGATTAAATTCCATTTGTTAGACACCAAGAGTGCAGCATCTGTCCAGTCATCAACAACTCATGTATATGGCATAGGAGCTACAAATAATACCGGTCACATATGTTACATCTATTACTCAGTCATAATTCTTTATTACAATCCTTTGATTAGGTCTTGCTATATTGCCATATGCATGTCTCGACTTTTTAGTAATAATTTTGTTCTGATTGCCAAAACAAATCAAGCTGTACTTTGGATGACACAAGCTCAACTCCAGACAGCTAAATACGCAGTTTAAATGAATATATAGAAGCGGTTTTACCTGCCAAAGAATTTGTATAGTCATGCACAGCCAGTCACACAGACAGCATAGCCAGGTTGGTGGCCTTACTTTTTTTCTACTCCAGTGCAGCAAGGCCACCCTCTGGCATTAAGTCAGCCTGTTGTTTTGCCTTGCAGCAACATTACACAGGTTCATTTTAAATGAGAAAATTCTGGTAAAAAATATATAATATGTGAATAGATTTTTTTTTTCTTTTAAGGTGTATGTCCACCAAAAACTTTTTTTTTCTTTTGGATAGAGTGGGGAATAATAAGAACCCTTGTTGTTCTTGCTGTCCAGGGTTCCTGATGACAACAGTTACCAGACTGGAAGTGAGTGAGAACCCATGTTTTTATTTCTATGTCTCTGTTAAAGCAGACCTTTACTTGCATAATATTGCTTCCTTTCACACAATTGCAACATTTTTTTTTCTTTCAATAATGTAGCCAGCACCTTTGCCTTACTCGCAGCCTTCTAGGGTACCCATGTCATGCATCCCAGGAGGCTTCAGGGCAATTTAGAACAGATGTGCATGCACAGAGAGCATCATCAGGGGACCGAATACAAGAACCTGGAAGGGACAGCTATGGTGCCACTCTATTGAGCTCAATGGGCAAGTTTGACAAGCAGTGTCACTTGTCAAACTTTTCACTGTGAGTTAAAATGCCACAACTGTGAAGCAAAGCACCTGTGTATAAACAGCCCTGGCTGGCTGTTATTTTTACAGTTCGGGTGGGCAACAAAACTGTGACTCAATCACCAGTGTTTACCATCCCTCCAACTTCTCATCTGAAAGAGTGAAAAGGAGGACAAAAGAGACAGTCTCCCCCCTTAATGACAGATAAAAGGAAAATGGCAGGGTGGGAGAGCACTTGTAGAAGGAGAGTGGTACAGGAGAAGAGGACAATGGTGGATCAGCTAGGGCTGTAAGTATATTACTGCAGTATAGTAAGATGACAAAGGTAAGTTCCATATTAGGAGAATTTTTCTGGGCAAGGGTAAAGTTCCTCTTTAAAAAAAATTCCTCCAGTCCCTGTCTGGTAATACCATTGACAGCAGCAGAGAAGTGACGGTAAATGACTCCAATGGAGCCACCGACAGCAGCAAAACAAGAGTTCTAACCCTTTACTACTCTATCCAAAACTAGAAACATTTTTGGCATGACATTCATTTTTAATATGCCACAATGTTAAAATGCACAAGCATTTCATGTAGCAAGAAAATTTAGAAAACTGCTTAGTCTATACTTTGCAGGCTCTTAACATCAATTTTTTTTTTGAGAAATCAGATTTCCTTCCACAGTCTGTGTGGTTCTTGACCCCTTTTCCTTGGAAACGTCTGCCGCACCAGTTTATGGGGATGCCAGACAATGCTCCTTTTGTGTTCAGACTAAATAAACTCCTTTTGGTGATTACACAACCGATTCCAAAAAGCAATTTGCTTTGACTCACATTGTGGTGTTTGGAGAGGGCACAATCCACAATGACGCTTTATAGAAACAATCAAGATCATACAATTACTTAAATTGCCTGAACACAGTAAAAAAAAAAAAAGTAATTTTATTTTAAGAAAATTTGAGAACGTAGAGTAATGATAATGGCAATTTTCTTTTTTATTCTCATTTTCTTTTATTTCACGGTGGGAGAGTCACCTAACTACAGCCACCAAAGTGCAGTCATTTTGCTTTGAATCTATTGTATGCCTAGGAATGATATGCATTACTGCTATGAAGTTTATTTAGCAGGTTATTCTTCAGGGGTAACAGGGGGTCACAAACTAGGCCTCGTTTGTCTAAATGCCTGAAATAGGATCTATACCAACTGTCTGTATCACACCACTCCAGCAAATTTAGTTCCGTTTTTAATTTCCCACTTATCCTTTTCCATTGCAGGTCTGTATGTGATTCGTTTTTATAAGAGATCACGTTCCGTTACAATTTTAGACTCTTTTTAGAGAAATCAGGCCCCATGGCCGATGCAGCAGGTTAGTCTGCTATCAGATCTTAAAAGGATGAAACATCTCTTATTAGTGCAATGTCAAATCAATCAAGTAAGCCAACATTTTGGGGCCATGCAAGGTCTCTTCCACAAGATGATATAGGGTCAAGGTCGCCTTGAGGAAGGCACCCTTCATGGTCTTGAAACTTGATGTCTAATTTAACTGTGGTTTACGCAGTGCCATCTGGTACAGTCACTACGACCGACCACCCATCTGCTACCAAGGTCAAACAGGAAGGAATGTAGGCCTCATCTTCTAATTAAAGGTTATCAGATCATAGCTTGATGGATAGACTTGATTATTATGGTGTCTGGAGGAAAAACTGTTATTCTTGTTAAATAAAGCTGTCCATAGATGGATTAAAATTTGACTGGGGCAACAGGGACTGCCCAAATTTTGATCAATCTATGGCATTATTCTCATTCAACAGAGGTCTAACAATGTTTGTAAATTTTAATTCGATCAGCAGCTGCAGCACTGTTCATAATCAGACAGTAGAGGAGTTTGCGTATACAGTATACAGTAACACAGTGGGGAGGATACTCCATCCAAATTGCTTGCGTAGATGAGGGAATCCATTTTTTTTTTCAGTCAGCCCACTGGCGACCAATCTAGACTCTCTCTTTTCAAGCTGTAGTCCTTCAAGCTTTGATAGAATTTAAACAAAAATTCTCAATACATTAGATAACCTGATGAATATTGTTCGAAAGTACCTCAAAATTACGTTTTAATTTTTAAATGCAGTGAATGGACTTTCTCGAATGAAAACCGCATTCAATGTTTTTTTGTTTGTGTATTGGGGAAAACATTTCCATCCGTCTTCAAATTTTCTCAACACTGCAGTTGAAAATGAACCTTGACTTGACCCCACTAGTGATTAGAAAATCAAACAACGTTACTAAAAACGAAAATTTTCGAACAAGTTTATGGCCAGCTTTAATGAAGACCTTGAATCACAACGCAAGATCTGCTTATTTCTTAAACCCCATCTCAGAATAAAAAAAATGCCAGTTAAAAGTAAAAAATAAACTGTGGCACTCAGGAGTGCATTCTCCCAGGATTTGGGGTACTGAGCTTTCCAGGAGCTAACGGAGAGGCCCAGTGATGCCTATAGGAAAATTTTAATAGGTATTATTTGGGGGATGCTAAGAAATAAGTAGACCTTGTGTTTTTATTCAAGGCTTACTTTTAAAAGTGATTTCTGCTGCATCAGGGGAGCCAGAAGGGATGGGTGCAACATTTGCCAACAGGGCCACTGATAAGGCAGTACAGTCAGCCCTCCTGTACTGGGCCCAGGCCTTATTAGTTCAAAAGGGGGACCCTGGCACCTGCCAAGCAGGAGGGCCAGCAGTACTGCCTCATTGCTGACACGTGTGACACTTATGCAATGCTGCTGGCATCTACTTTTTTTTTCTTCTTCTGGCTGCACTGCTAGAGGATTGATTCTAGTATCTGCGCCCTCTTCCTCCTGCTATTTGGGACCCACGTGTGCCTCTTTTCCACACAGTGCTGCCGTTTTCCCTCCTCTCCTTTCCTGCTGGGAGCTGCTGAGGGCACAAATTTGTTTTGAATGGAAGTCGGGATCATCATCTTAACTGATCCGACTTGTGGCATATGACTTGTGTTCTCAAGATCTTGAGGGGGGGCCCACACCATTTTTTTTTTCAATTTTGGTGTGGGGTTCCCCCCTCAAGATCCATACAAGATTCAAAGAGCTTGGTATGGATCTGGGGGAGGTTGGCCCATGCTGTTTTCTCTTTTTTTTTCTGATAAATTCAGCTTGAGGTTTCCTCCATACCAGAAGCAGCAGAATTGTTTTGAAGAGCAAAGAAAGACACCGCTCCAGGTGAGTAGGTCCAGGTGTGGTTAGGTAGGGTGGGACTCCTCATGTGGGTGCACACCTCGGCCCGCCTTCCGTAATCAGCCAAAATGAAGAAAATGGCTACACACCAGCATAACGAAAGTCCATTTATTGAGTGATATTAAAAGTGCATGATACGCATCACAGGTACATCAGCTGGTAACAAAGGTTTACGCATTTCACACAACTGTGCTTACTTATGAGTAAGCACAGTTAGTTGTGTGAAACGCGTCAACCTCTGTTACCAGCTGATGTACCTGTGGTGTGTGTCATGCACTTTTAATATCACTCAATAAATGGACTTTCTTTATGTTGGTGTGCAGCTATTTTCTTCATTTTAAAATAATTGTTTTGATTGGCCAAAGGACAAGTTGCTATCATCTTAGAGTCGGATCAAAGTCGATCCCGTTCATTGAAGTCGTATAGAAGTTGGACATGAAGTTGCAAGGCAAAGTTGGATCAGAAGTCATACGACTTCCATGTCGGATCAGTGTAAACATAGCCTGAGGCTGCAGAGAAAGGGACTGATGAATCTATGTCCTCAGTCACTTTCAGCCAGGGGGGCCTTGCCAGGTAGGCTGTATAGGGCCCCCGTGACTTCTAACAGCAGCCCTGCAGAGAACATCTTGTATTGATTAAGAAAAATACAAGATCCTCTCTGAATGTCACCCAAACTGAGCAGGCGACTACCTGTGCTTACTATTCTGCAGAGCAGGCACTCGGCAAAGAATAAAAGATAGTGAGAATCGCTGTAGTAGTGGTAGCTACTATAGTAATACTCCATTTCCACAGTGATTGTCCAGGAATAGAAGATGAATACTTAAATTGGTACAAGTTGGACCAATGTCACTATGTAAAAAATAAACCTACCTGGAATTCATCTTTAACAATTATGAATGCAATAATAATTGGATAAAAGGCTTTGTGCAGTATAACACTCTTGATGGTAAAAATATGATACCTTCATTCTGAAAATAGGAGGACATTTGGACAGAGGCATTAGGTTTCAAAAGAGCGACAGCCCCTCCAAATGAAGGATGGTCGGGAACTATGGGCAGTAGAGCATTTTTAGATCTGATGTCCCATATGTGGTTCCACTGTATTATCATGTGCAACTTGTGTGGTCTTTGCATCTCTCTTCCCACCACAGAAAACAACACTGTGCACCCCTGTTTCTTCCTTTTATATGTCATAAATTTCTTATGATGGCATGATTATACTGGCACCATACCGCAGACCACCAACAGAGCTGCTCGTTAGATGTGGTATAAAAAAAAACACCAAAATGTCTCACCAAGGCTCTGCTAGCTGGAGTCTCATTAAGCTGTGGTAGCAGAAATAAGGCACTGACAAACAACTCCACTGCGTGCAATGTACACAAATTTCTGGGAAAAGATCCATGCTACAGTATATAAAAATAGTATATTCCTGCTTATAAACACTTCTTGCTCTCTAGCTTTTAAGAAACGAACCACCAATGTCACATATGTTGAACATTACAAAGGCGTAGAGGAAGCGATCCTTTGCTTACCATAACTGAAGCGTGTAGAGTGCATTTTCAGGAAAGCCATCTTTTCATCAGAATAATAATGAGTAACCCCTAACTTGCTTTGCAATGTATTTAAAGGGCCCTGGTATAGTTTGGAAAACTAAAGATGCCCCAGTGTTGGTTCTTCGGTTGGTTTTTGCAATAGGAACCACATTGGGGTCAATTCCCTAAAGGTATATGCATTATGAAGGTCGCGTGACCCATTTTTTCAAAAATATCGCAGGAGATAATAAAAGAGTCAATTCACCAAAGTAAACTAGCGAACGTTAGGTAAATACCACACAATTGTTAAAATAGTGAGATAAATACCACAAAAAAAAAAAGATGAGATAAGTCATTAAAGTCAATTCACTAAAAAACACATACATTTACAATATTATTTATCACATGATGTTTGTAGTATTTTAGAAACATACAAAATAAGAATTAGAGGAACTCTGCACTGAACAGTAGGTTAAAAGCATACAATTTATCAGTGTGAAAATGTTCTCTTCTGAGCTTAGGAATGAAAATAAATTGTAACATTTGATCAGAGGGAGATAGTTTTGTGAATGAAAGAACCATTGAATGTTTTCATAGTTTCACAATATTGCTGTGTGCCTTCTGGTGCAGTGTTATCCTGCAAAAAAAATCTATTAAAAAAATTGGGAAAAAACAAAGCCAAAAATAACGCAAAGTGCTAAACATAAATATTTAACGCATTTGGTAAATAACGCATTTTTATTGTGAATTGACTACCTTTGCAATAAATACTGCGTGAGTTATTTTAAACACAAAAATTCATGCAGTATTTATCTCTTAGTGAATTAATCCCTTTGTGCTTTAAAAGAGTCCTGAAATGTAACATGTTATCTTTTAATCATGTTGTGCACAGTAAAACTGTGGGCTGAGAAAATATCCAGTTCAAAAGTTTCAACTGAGGGTCAGGAGCCAGTCAGAGTGGTTCCTAAACATGTGATCACCATGGCATGTAATCACATGAGGTTTATTAGTACACAAACCTCTGCAGTCTCCAGCTGTCACAATTATTAGACCTCATGCACATGGACGCTTACCAGCTCCTGTGTGCTAAGCTATAAAATCCATGGCTCTTGGAAAACAAACATACCACATACAGCCGCCAATACAAGTGCATGGCTGTACGTGCCCATACTTAGGAAACGCAAGAAGTATGTCACCAGCACACCATGGATCTCCAGAATGGGTCCAAAGCTTTATTCAGTTTTATTCATATTATAGTTAGCCAGGGGGTCGCGTAACTAGTTATGTGACCCCCCGCTAACTATGATGTTATTGCTGAAAAAAAACTTTGGACCCATTCTGGAGATCCTGGGTGTGCTGGTGACACACTTCTCACTTTGAATGTCTTCGGTTTCCAGTCAGTGGTTGCTGCAGCTCCCACTTACATTTACAGGAACATGTGCATTGGGCATATTGGTTTAAACTTGTGCTTGGGAAAAGGCTGATGGCTTCAGCATTGGCAATTACTGGTGCATATGTGTACAGCACTTCATGAAAGTGGTGCATTTCGGAAGAAGCAGCGTATGCACATGCATGGGGAAATGCTGATGAAGAGGCCAAGCATGGCTATGTACAACCATTCAATTGTATTGGTGCTGTATGCTGCACCTGCAGCTCACCAGGTGCCAGCGAGTGCCAGGGGTTTTACGCCTCAGCACATAGGAGCTACTAAGTTTCCATGTACATGAGGTCTTCCTTATTGTGTGGTCTTGCAGTGCTGTCCCTTACACCATCCAATTCTGAAATATTATATATAATAATTTAATGTTTGAATTATCTATAGTGGTCCTTTATTTTTGACGATCAAACAGTTTAGTCTTGTGAGTCTTGCCACGGGTTGACTAGAAGTTTAGCCTACAGATACCAATGGCAGGTAAATACAAATTCCATCTGCCGAAGATGGGCTTATTGAGTAAAATAAGAACAATCAGCTATGATAATGTACAAAAGCCATGGCAACCAATCTGATTTCAGCTTACAAATCCAAATTGCTAATAATCACCTGAAATCCTAAAGAAAAAAAAGGGATGACTTCAATTACAACATAGATAAAAAGAAACTATAGTAGGTTTAAAAAAGAGGAAACCAAGAGCCAGTAAGGTCACCTGGAATAAAATATAACTTGTTGGCACCTAACAAGAATGTTCCATGCATACTGGACTTAAAAAAAAAAGTCTGATCTCTTGGCAGTAAAAAACACTCACATAAAGCATTTTTTGTACAAACTTTAGACGAGTTTACGTTTTTTTCTGTCAGTAAGCTCCAATTAGAAATGTGAACCAAAAGTTTTTTTTTTTCCTCCCTCTAAACCTTTAGCTCGAAATATGCCTGTAATCATCCTAATGTGCATGAATACAGAATGTGCAAGATAACATTGAGTAGCTTCTACAGGAAGAACACAAAACTCCTGTAGCAGCAACGTTTTTTAAGCCAGTGTGCATGGAGCCGAACAGTTGTCTTATCAGGAGCCTAGCCTCAAGAATTACCCTCTTTCCTCCCAGTTCCCCATGAAATAATACATCACTGTCAGCGATGAAGAACCATTAGCATGTTTTAAAAATCCTCAGATCACACTTTTGGTCATTTTTCATGCCCAGCAGTTGATAGTCAGGATGCCTGTTATTTCTTTGTCTGGGTATCATGTTAGACTAATAATCAATGAAATAGATACATTTTAGGTTAGAAAAGTTCTGCGTTGCTCCATAGCCACCAATCATGTTGCAAACGTCCCTCTCCAGCTGTCATTTTTCAGTGGACAGTTGAGTCTGATTAGCGGTCATGGGCATTGGGCAACAAAGAACTGAACTGTAATCAAAAAAGACACAAGCAGCAATAAAAAAACAGTTGTTTTTTTCAGTGTGGAAAAGTGTAAGAACCTCTGTCAGATTTATTTTACTACCTACTGTATGAGTTACTCTGAATAACATTCCCTCACACTTGTCCTGATGATGACAAACTGTGTGCCACTACAACAGTAGGTGAGAAGAGATCTTCTTCGTTGGGACACAGACTGCACCAATAACCTGACCTAGGCTCCAACTCCATCCCAATCCATCTAAAGTATGTAGAGTTAAAGGGGTTGTAAAGGTACATTTTTTATTTTCTACATAGGTTCCTTTAAGCTAGTGCATTGTTGGTTTACTTATCTTTTCCTTCGATTTCCCTTCTAAATGTTTTTTTTCTTTGTTTTCTTTGTCTGAATTTCTCACTTCCTGTTCCTCCTCAGTAAGCTGTTCAGTAAGCTGTTCTGGCTGACTAACCACCAGCTCGGATGATGGTGAGAAGTTTACTGAGGAGAAACAGGAAGTGAGATATTCAGACAAAGCAAAAAAACATTTAGAAGGGAAATCAAAGGAAAAGGTAAGTGAACCAACAATGCGCTAGCTTAGAGGAAACTATGTAGAAAATAAAAAAATTACCTTTACAACCCCTTTAAAGCGGAAGTAAACCCAGTTCCAAAAAACACTTACATTCCCGGCATGCCGATAATGCTAACTTTCACATTGGTTGTGCACTCAACCAAACTTTTAAACCAGTTGAAGAATTATTAGAGGCCAAGATGGCAGCTTCCTTGACTGAAAACGATAGGAGTGTTTACTTCCACTTTAAGTTTTAAAGTGTTACTAAACCCACAACAGTAAATCAGTCTCTATATGAAGTAAAGCATGCTTGTTGTACTCACTGAGGGACCTATGTGTGTAAAAAGGCTGTTTGATCCTGACTTCTCTGATCGTCCCCTCCTTCCACAGTCCCCAATCCATCTCCCGATAAGACAGAGCCTTTGGAGTCACTCTGCACATGCTCAGTTTGGTTTGTATTGCTAGCTTTTTCTTGGAAGGGTGCAGGTGATTATCACAGGGTCAATCGGCACTGTCCAGCAGAGGGTCAGGGGTCCTGAAGCCTCATAGGACAGTCAGAGGAGAATGGACTTCTCTTACAAGCTTTAACCAGACACTGATAGAAATCACACAACTGCTATATACTGCTGATGAGAAAAGGTATTTAGCAGTTTATATTTACTAAAATAATTTAATTTCCATGTTCTGTGTACTGTGGGAGATCAGAAATGCAGGGTCCAGGGCTTTTTAACACTTTAAGCATAGTGGGTCCAAGGGCATTCAGCATTGTCCAGTTTGTAGTTCTGGTCATACTGTAGATATGAGAATCATTTTGCACTGCAGCCACAGTCTTTCCGTTACCATTTACAACACAATAGTATAACTATTTCATTCTGAATATGCATATTTGTGAGCAAAGAAGACAGCCAGAAAAATACATATTTGCAATGTTGTCTGCAGTTTCAACAGTCATCTGAAGTCTATGGCCCCTTTAAAGATAAAATTCAAAAGAACAAGGATACTGATCAGATTTCCATGCAGCTATTGTCCTTATAATATATACATACATTAAAAAGTCTCTAAAATCATCATATATTCAATTAGTCTATATGTTTCTTTTAAAATCCAGGTACAGTATCAGTACGTTAGTCTTGTTTTTAAGTATTTTCTGGTTGCTATAACCTCTTGCCATTTTTAATAATATATTGTTAAAGAAAAGGCAGCAGCACCCCAGGAAAAATTAAAAGAATGTTACAAAATTGTTCAATTTACCAGCTTATTGCTGTGTCATCATTAAGTTCTTTGCTAAGTCTTCCCAGTTTACAATGACACAATTGTTTGAAGCCTCCGGCAACTGAACCATCCTTAAGACCAACTTATGAATTCCAAGAGTTTCCGCAGAGCTTTGTCCTTCACAATGACCTTATGCACCCTGAGTGACACCACAACAGATGGATCTTTATGGATATCCTCAGTCACACTGTTCCTTCCCATTGTACATCCTGACTGTGACAAAATCTTACTTGCCTAGTAATGTCCTCAATGACCCAAGGAGAAGGAAATAGTCTGACCTCCAAGAAAAAAATAGGCTCCACAGATATAGAAACAGAGGGATAATACAGTGGGGTTTTAATGTAGCAGAAACATTTCTGAGAACTACAGACCTCCAGAAAAGTTCATGAAAACTTATATACAATTGTAACACTAACCCTTGAAGGAGCTGCTGGTTTTATTCGGGATTACCGTTACCTCACCTGCTCGCCTCTTCATCTTAGGGGAGTCCCGTGGAAAGTAGCCCAAATGATGATAGATCAGACATGTGGTTCTTTTTGAAGATTTATTTAGGGGTAACACCAAAGAAAGACACAAGACAGTCCTTCAATAGAGGCTTAGAGGATAAGGGGGAGTTCAGGCACCTAGAAATTGCGGGTTAGTGGTATTAGTCAGATACAGAGGACAAACAGTCCCACAGACTGGATCCAGCAGTCACCGGACAGGCCACTTTTACTTGACCTAGCAGCTGATGAGATGCCAAAATCTCTGCCACAGACTTGTTAATTGAACTTAGTGATTTTGAGAGTAGATGCACAACAAAATCTCTGCCACAGACATGTTAACTAAAATTAGAGATTTTTGAGAGTTTTTAGGAAGAACTACCATACAGTGCCAGATTCTTTCAGCCGACCCGGTGATACTGTAAGGACATTGATCCGGGTTGCGTCCTCAAACTGAGTTTCCAGGCTCCTCCAGAGACACCAGCCTTGCGCTCGGTCCTCCACTGGAAAAGTCCTCCCCTGGATCCTCCAGCTTTTCTTGGCTTTTCCCTGCAGGCAAGACAGCACAGGACCACCCCTGGATCAGCAGGCCCCAAGACATTCCTGGGCCCACACTCTTAGCTGAGAAGTCACGGGCCAGCCGGCCTGAGGCGCAAGGCGATGCGACACAGACCCCAGGCCAGGAGTGCCCTAAGGTTGGGATCACGGACCCTGGAAAACAAACCCCCAAAAAAGCGTTGGTACCTTAAATACCCTCTCCCAGAATGCACAGCAGGGAAACCACACCCACGGAATCATTTCCGAGCAAGAGCCTGCTGCTGTTCCACACCCACTGACGGTGACAGCAACACCTACGGTCAGGTGGGAATCAGTGCAATCCAGCTGGACGAGTACAGAAACCAGAACTTTTAGAGAAATTAGTCTGAGCCAAACTACAGCTTCAGATAATTACATTTGAAAAAAAACAATAGCGTCTGCTCATCAGGAGCAGGGCTCTACACAATAAAAAAAAAATTGGCCTGCCCCATCTTCTTAATAGTTTCTTGTTGCAGATATGAAGATCTCCTTGCGAAATAACGATGGCTAAAGGTGCTTGTTGCCCCTAGGCCCTAGATCAAAAACTGGTCAATCAATGCAAGGTATGGTCAACTTGGGATTTTCAGGTTTTTGTTTTTGCAGACTAGTCTCAAAACCAATAGGTTACTAGACTTACAGTACAACAATTCTCTTAAGACAGAATACAAATTTCTGAGGTGATGTAAGGTATTGTATTGTAATGTACTCTTTCATTTCCGAGCATGCCGGGCCTTGGTCACTCTATTTTTTACAGATGAATACTGTACTGATTAAACTAAAATTGTTTGTTCTGTTATCCTATGAGAAAATTTCAATGCGTGAGCCCTTTGAATAATTTCACATGAACTGTTGTGATCGGTTCTTGAAACATGTGTACTAATGATCAGAGTGTCGGATGATTGCTCGGAAAGCGGTATTTTTCATCCGAGTTTCTCATCACGTGTACTATTTGTGGCTTTATTTGTGATGTTTGGGGCCAGCAAATTAAACTAACACTATGCAGCACTAGTAACAGGAGCCAGAACACATATATACACTCATGGGCAAAAATATTGGCACCCCTGCATTTCTGTCAGATAATGCACCACTTAGCCTAGATATTACAAACATTTAGGCATTCTCATATTTATTTATATTGGTATGACACAAAAAAGTGGAAAAACGAAAAGCCAAATCTAACACATTCCATGCAAAACTTAAAAAATGGACTGGACAAAATGATTGACACCCTCAATTTAATACTGTATTTGGTAGCACCCCCTCTTGGAAGAAATAACACAAATCAATGGCTTCCTGTAACTTTTTTTTACACCTTTCTATTGGATTTTGGGCCATTCTTCTTTCATCAACTGTTCCAGGTCTCTAAGACTGGAAGAGTTCCTTTTCCCAACTGCTGTTGTGAGATCTCTCCACAAGTGCTTTATTTAGATCTGGACTCATTGCTGGCCAGTTCAGTACTCACCAGCACTTTGTCTTAAACCATTTCTGGGTGCTTTTTGAAGAGTGCTTTGAGTCATTGTCCTTTAAGACCCATTAACCCCAGAATTCTTTGGTAGTCTTCAGATTTCATAATGTCATGCAGATGGTCACAGGGGCGGATCAAGGGGGGGGGCAACGGGGAAATTGCCCCCTCCCAGAAAATAGTACTCCAAGTCTTTCTCCCTCCACCACCTCACCAGATTTGCATTAATGAGGCATCTAAATGCAGCTGCAGGGACTTTATTTCTGCTTCCCCTACCTCCCATCAGTTCATTTAGAGGAGGCCAGTGGGTCACTATGGGGGTCTGGAATCAATGTGACACCGGTGCCACTGCTACATGCTGGCAGAGTTGCAGCAGAGCGGTGCGAGTGTCACTTCACTTCCCTGTCAGGCGGAGTGATCTCCACCGAACAGGGGCTTCCTAGTCCCGGCTGGTGTGACGTCACCATTCAAAGGCGTGCAGGATTGAAGACAAGATGGACTTGTAGCCAGCTCAGTGCACTGCAAGTGACTGATCACTTACTTAGCTAAGGCATTGTTATGTTAATGAACGACAGTGGGCATTGTTATGTTAATGATCTACGGCATGCATTGTTATGTTAATAAGTTAACACCTTGTCTTACATCTAAAGTGGTTAACACTTTGGGGGTGGGGGGGGGTGAAATAATTTCCAATGGTAATTGTAATATTGCACATGGAGGGGGTTAATGTACTCACTCATGTATTTGTGACCAGTGGCAATTAACCCCTTTGTGCTGCATTAATGACAGTGGCACCATCAATGTTAATTAACCCCTTTTATGCAGCATAGAGGGGTTAATTAATTGCCACTGGTCAGTAATACACCAGTGAGTACATTAACCCCCTCCATGTGCCATATTACAATTACCAATCATCATCATTATCATCATGATAATCACACAAAACAGGTGCGTTGAGCCACAGCACCTGTATTGTGTGATTATCATGATAATAATGATGATATAAAATGACAGAATTTTTTTTATTTTTGCTTCATTCACACAGGGCAGACATGCGTCTGACATGCAGGGCTGTCTTTTACTGGCTTGGGGATGCATAAAGTGTTACATGCATCCCAATGCCAGTATGCCATTTATTTCTACTGAGACACATATCCGCTATATCCCAATATGTCATGTGTGCGGATCCCAGAATGCATGCAGGGTTTATTCAAGGATCCGTACCAACATGTCATATTGGGATATAGCAGCTGTGTGTCTCAGTAGAATAAATGGGATAAAACCACCCGGTAGCGACCTTTACCACTGACGTCCACCCCAGTGTGAAAGCAGCCTTATTTTCTGGCAGTGCCTGTCCAGAGACTAGACTCTGGATCCGCCCCTGGACGGTCAAGACATCCAGTGCCTGAAGCAGCAAAGCAACCCCAAAACATCAGTGAACCTCCACCCTGTTTGACTGTAGGGACTGTATTTTCTTTTCTTGTATTCTATTCTTAAAAGGCCTCATTTCTTTTTCTGAAAACAGTAGAATGATGGGTTTTACCAAAAAGCTGTAATTTTGGTTTATCTGTCCATAGCACATTCTCCCAAAGGCCCCTTTCACACTGGGGCAGTGCAGGTGTCGGCGGTAAAGCGGCGCTATTTTTACCGCCGTTTTAGCGGCGTATGCGGCCGCTAGCGGGGCAGTTTTAACCCCCGCTATTGGCCGAAAAAGGGTTAAAACTGCCCGCAAAGCGCTGCTACAGCAGCGCTCTGCCGGCGGTATAGCCACGCTGCCCCATTGATTTCAATGGGTAGGAGCGGTTTAGGAGCGGTAAATGTACCACTCCTTCACCGCTCCAAATATGCGGCTAGCAGGACTTTTCACCGTCCTGCTAGCGCACCATTCCAGTGTGAAAGGGGCCGTTTTTTTCAGGCGCTACACAGGCGCTATTTTTAGCGTTGTAGCGCCTGAAAACCGCCCCAGTGTGAAAGGGGCCAAAAGGATTTTTACTTCCTCAGGCAAGTTTTCGTTGATCATCTTTTCTCTTTTGTCCATGTCCAGGGAGATTAGCTACAGTGCTGTGGGCTGTAAACTTCTTGACAACGTTGTGCACAGTGGACACAGGAACATTAAAGAGGAAGTAAACCCTGATGAGTTTACTTCCTCTTTGATTCCCTGCAAAGGTAAAGCATAATGGACTAATATGCATAGTTGAGAGATGCCAAAGCAATTTGATACTCTCAACACTGTAAAGACAGAGAAAAGAAAATGACATTTGGTAGCATAGGAGCCATCTATTGTAGCCCTCATTTTTACACCACTACAGTTATTTTTAAAGCATAGCCCCATTTTTTTTTTTTTACAGATTCTTAATAAGAAAATCAAACCAAAATGATAGACAGTGGCAATGTATGATTAAATGATTTTTTTTATAGTTTTGGATAGTGTGCAGAGGGATTAGAACCCTTGCCAGTTTTGATTGCGGTCTGTGTCACCATTAGGAGATTTTCCCTCTGTATCTGTCCTGTTTACCATTACCATTGAAAGTGAAAGTAAAGGAAAACCCCACATTTTGGATTGTCCCCAGAAAAGTAATATAAGGGAAATATTCCAATGGGGACACTAGTTCTGGTGAGCTGGGGGCCCCCAAGAAATTCCCTTAATTAACAGGGATTCCCTCCCATTTTCTGTTTGGCTAAGGGACAGGAAGTAAAGGGAAATCTCTACAATGGGAAACTGATGGCAAAAGAAACCTTTCATTACTCTACCCAATTTGAAAAAAAAAATTTGCCTATAGTTCTACATTAAAGAGGAGCCGATTTCTCCATTTGGCACAAGATGAGGTCCAGGATAGTTGAATGGAGCTTCTGTAGTCTCCAGATGAAACTTCAAGCCTTCAATGCACCATTAAAGCTGAACTCCATCTTTTGATATACTTTACTATGTTTGTTTGGGCCAGCTTGGCAGCGGCTACATACAGCATACCACACAGTGTTCCGGGTTCGAGCTGAGAACTTCCCATCTTATACTCGGAACACAGGAGAATCTATCACAGCAGCGCACAACCATTCAGAGAAAGTGATGTATTCTATCAATGAATATAAAGCTTCCTCTGATTAGCTAAGTCAGAGAGGCATGCTGATGATATCACAACCTCTGATGCAGCCAATCAGAGGAAGCTTTGCATTCATTGATAGAATACATATCTTACTCTGAATGGCTGAGCTGTGATAGACTCTACTGTGTTCCTGGGTATGAGGCAGGGAGTCTCGGCCCAAACTGGAACACAGTGCTATATGTAGCCTCAGCTACATACAGTTTATACTGCACATCAATCGGCTTCACGTGTTAGGGAGGGCATAGTTCCTTTGGGCCAAGCTGGTGATGAAAAACAGGGGTAGGCAACCTCTGTACTCCAGCTGTGGTGAAACTACAAATCCCATCCTGCCTCTGCCTCTAGGAGTCATGCCCTTTGATTGTCGGGGTCTTGTAATGTCTCACATGTCCAAAAAAGGTAAACTCTCACAGAAATCTGATTTTCAACAAGATTTCTGAGAAAAAAAAACCCAGCTTGGCTCATCTCTAAAGTTCAGTAAAGATGGATGTTGTTGGCACTTGGTAGTGGGAAAATGTACTCCTTTCTACTTTTCTATACGAGTCAGTAGATTTTATTATTCTAAATACATTTTGCAAAGCTCTGCAACACTTTGTGAGATTATGATATTTTTACTTGCTCTAACTGCTATGTGATCCATGGCAGCAATAAAAAGACAAGTATTTCCAGACAGAAAAAAAGATTGTTTTTCCACTGTGGTTTTCAGAAGGTAATTAGGAGGAGGGAATCTGAGATTTAGAGCCTTTACTATATACAGGATCTGCACTATTCAAGGAATTAACAGTAACTTGGTGGTGAAACTATTCATTTTTGGAACAGAAATACAGCATTGTACTTTGAGAATACCTATAATGCCCCGTATACAAGATCGGACTTTCCGACAACAAAACCATGGATTTTTGTACAAAGGTTGTTGGCTCCAACTTGTCTTGCATACACACGGTCACACAAATGTTGGACAACAATTACGAACGTGGGAATGTGGTGACGTACAAGACGTACGACGAGCCGAGAAAAAGGAAGTTCAATAGCCAGTATGGCTCCTACTGCGTGATTTCGAGCATTCGTCAACTTTTGTGCAACGGACTTGTGTACACACACGATCAGAAATTTCCGACAACAGAGTTTTGTTGGCGGAAAATTTGAGAACCTGCTAGCCAACATTTATTGGTGGAAAGTCCGACAACAAACGTTTGATGGAGCATTCCACCAACAAGCTCACATCTAACATTTGTTGTCGGAAAATCCAATTGTGTGTCCAGGGCATTAGTGTAACAGAAATATACCACTGCTAAAACAAGTTTTACATTGGTGGGCAGCGCTTATAAAAAGTGGTGTGATCTTAGGTTATTTGACAGATTAAAAAGCACCAATCACCAATAAGTTAATTAAATCAATATTCAGAATCAGATCCAAAATATGTAGAGCAGTTCACGTTGGAAAGTTTTGCAGACAATAAAATACTGTAAGTAAACTGCTTAGGTTATATTTGCTTGAATTAAAAAGATTTACTTTTTATTTAGTATTTTTTTTATTATGGGGGGTGGATATATTTAAGGTACCCAACTTCCTTTTTTGTGTTTATTTGTGCACTTACTTGAATTTTTTTTATTACATTTTTTTTCACTGTATGTTATAAAAAAAAAAGGTAAAATAAAGCTAAACGAGGGGCCTTTTTTGCCACAAGAACAGTTCCTTGATTGTTGCCCCTTTTGGAGCCATTTAGAGCCCAATTCAACCTTAATGGTCATGTCATGGATTTCTACTTTCTTTTTTTTAAGCGTGTCCTTTTTTTGGTTGGGAGGGGGGTGTTGGGGGGTGGATGTATTTAGGGTAGTTGAATTTAGTTAATTTAGAGTTCCTTTAGTGGTTTTGTTTTAGTTTTTCCATGTGCATTTTGTACTATCATTTTTAATTTGTTATTTAACTTTTTATTTTACTCTATGTTTTTCTCTTTCTGTGAAAAAAGTTAAATAAAGTAAAGTAAATAAAGTAAATAAAGTAAATGTCTGTTTATTCGCACAAGAATGGGTCAAGTATAGCTGAAAGGAGCCTTGCCCCTTTAGGAGCTATGTAAAACCTCAAAATTATAGCTCACGTCAAAGCAATATAAAACAAAAAAATTTGCAGCACATATCTCCTGTACATTAACATTTTCTGCATTAAGGTAAAAATATTAAATATATGTGGAATAGTAAGAATACAAAAGTAAATGCACCAAGCCACTCCTAGCGCTTATGGGAAAAAAATCCAATATTATAATATACTCTGGCAGCTACTATAATCACATTAAACATTAAACAAATATGCTAAAAATATGTTTTATCTTGAGAACCTGAGAGTTATGATTAAAGTGGTTGTAAAAGCTAAAGGTTTTTTACCTTCATACATTCTTCTGTCTGCTGCTGAGCCCTCCCTAATACTCACCTAAGCCCCCTCTCGATCCAGCGATGTGCATGGGAGTCTCGATTGTCCTGGGTCTCTCTCTCCTCATTGGCTGAGACACAGCAGCAAGAGCCATTGGCTCCCACTGCTGGCAATCACAGCCAGTGAGCCAATGAGGAGAGAGCGGGGGCAGGGCTGAGCCAAAGCTCTATGCATAGAGCAGGGCTCAGGAGTACGTATGCAGCAGTGCCCCCATGACAAGTGGCTTTCTATTTGGGGCACTGGTCAAGGGGGAGGAGCCAGGAGTGCCACTGGGGAACCTGAGAAGAAAAAGATCAGAGCTGCTCTGTGCAAAACCATAGCACAGAGCAGGTAAGTATGACCTGTTTGGTTTTTTTTTAGTTTTGATTTTTTAAACAAATTTTTAAATAGCATTTTAAACTTTCTCAAATCCTCAGCTGAGAATGTCACAAAGGAAACCGACACCTCACTTTATGGAAGGCCTAACAAAAAAAAATAAAAAATACTGCATTCTTCTTAAATCCGTCCCAAATGAAACAGACACCTCACTTCATGGAAGGCTTATTAAACTGTCCTAGGTTTTCATAAGTGAAAGCTTGCGATAGATTTTCCTCCTGCTCGCTTGTTAATGCACATTACTGCTGACTCAATGGCTTGCTTTAAAAGAGCCAACACAAGCTGCTGGCTTTGGAGCGCTGCCACTGTCAGTTTGATGTCCACATTACGCTGGCAAGGCTTTGCCTATTGTGAGGGGTTTGCAGGGCACAAGAGGATAAAATGGATTATCACAATAAAACTGTCAACTGTTCTGAGCGCAAATACCCACACAACTCAAGTTGCGTAAATCCGATTGGAAAACAAAACAAATTAAGGGTGTAGCGGGAGGATAAAACAATTCATTTTCACATATGCATGGAGCCGGGGGCCAGTTTACAAGGGACAACAGCAAGCTGCTGAATGACAGAAGGTTTTGGATAGGAATTGTGAGCAGAGATGAACTGGCAAATTTAGTCCACACATGGCAAGATTGCAGTTATAGGACATTTTTACTGTTTCGACCCCAGCAATCCATATAGTACTATATACCTACCTATATACACAAATGTATTTTCAGTAAACTGCATTATCCTATTTATTGCATGCTTCCATGTTTGTCATTTCTTTATAAAGTGCAGACAAAGTGCACACAGATCCACTCTATCAGCCCCTGCCCCCTGATGTAGTTTATTATGTGATTACCCCTTCACAGATAATTGGGTCAAAGATAGGTAAGCTCCTGGGAAGTCTCAAATTGTGTAAAGCAAATAGAATACCTGGAAGAAACATAAATAAGAATCATAGAAGGCCACATTATTTCATACAGGTTGGGTTCTTGTCTCAGGAACTTCACGCCAGTATAGAAAACTGAGCTTCTTCTCCTGCTCCTCTGATACCGACCCCAGCTTAGAACCTGAACTCGCAGCTGCTACTGATTCTGTACCTGATCTGCCAGTTGCTGACCCAGCATGCCCCACCTTGAACCAGACCTGAGCACCTGTATCTCTTCTGCTTACCTGTCTGCATCTCCACTCACTATTCAACCACCTGCTCAGCAGTCTGCAGATCTTGGATTTGGCCATCACATTTACTGCTACAGTGACCAATCTCCTGCCTGTCATCCTCCAGGGCAATTCCACACATCACAGACCTGACCAGTGGCTCCCGTTCACTTAAACCAGCATCCAGCAGACCAGCGAGGCACCTATGCTATTCCATGCTCTTGCACTACCTGTCCACCCTATCAGGGGTCCTGGGCTGAAGGCCATCCTTGTTTTGTCAGGCTCCCTTCGCTTCCTGTCCCACAGCCAAACAGGAAGTGAGAGGAACTCCATGCAAATTTCTTGGGGACCCCCAGGTCACCAGTACTAGTGTCCTCATTGGAAGATTTCCCCTCTATTACTTTTCTGGGGACAACCCAAAATTTGAGATTTTCTTTAACTTTCACTTTCAATAAAAATCGTAAACAAGACAAATAGAGAGGGTGAATCTCTTTAACAGGGGCATCGACAGCAATAAAAACTGACAGGGGTTCTAATCCCTCTGCACTCTATACAAAACTTTAAAAATAAGTTTTGTCTTTAGTTATACTTTAAATTAAAGCTGAACTTCAGCTAACACTTTTTGTTAGTTAAATCACCCCCATATTGTCAATGCTGCTGTCTAAAAGTGTCTCCAATTGGCCAACTGCTTAGATCTCATGGGCTCAATTATCACTTCTATGCTGGCGACACTCAGAAATACATTTACGCTAAAACTGGATTTTACTTTGGCTGCTTCTCTCCTATCTAACTGTATTTGTAATATAAAAACTTGGATGGCCCACGATTTCCTTCACTTAAACTGTGACAAGACTGAAGTCACGATCATTAGCACTTCCCATTAATCATGTAAGGCCAGTCCTGATAGCTTATCCATAGATGCCACTGTACTTGAGTTTCAGTCTAAATTGAAAAATCTAGGGGTGATATTTGGTGCTAGCTTAACCTTTGATCCATGTAACAAAACCTCCCACACTCCACTTGAGTGCTTTCGCCATATACCGCTTCTTCCCAGTCTGAATATAGATATCAGATATTCCAACCACTAACAACAAACAAGACAATACTCGTTTGGTTTCTGAACATGGACTGTTTATTGAAAACACAGGTAATACTCTTGACAACCCCCCCCCCCCCCCTTTGCATTGCGGGCAGGGTAGACTGTCCAATCAATCAGCAGTGAGAGTTGTTGGAGGAATTCGCCCCCACCACTTTCACAGCTAATCTACATACACATCCCATAATATCCAAGGAAGGCAGACACAATAGAACATTGGAATGCAGCCACACCTCAAACAACCCAGCAAAGAGTACACAACAAAATGAGACAACAAACTATTGGGTGAAAGACCCGGGCATTCCAGATCTCATTAATCAGCATTTCTTTCACATACATTTGTCCACTGAGTCCCAAGCTGGCAGAGGCCATCATGGCCTCCTTAATAATGTCCTTTTGCATTACATAACAGAATATCTTCCTAAATGCTTGTGCTTGTAGCTCCCTCAAATGCTAGGGCCCATAGAGGCTAGCATTCAGTCCCATCCGAAAACCTCTGTCTCGAGTCTATCACAATCCACATGTACAAAATATTGTCAGAACACTTTTATTCCACTTGGGAAACATTGCTTGGCTGTCTCCTATGATATCTGTAGCTGAAAAGCTGATCCATGCATTTGTGTTCTCTTGACTCGACTACTGCAATGCTCCACTCATCTAACTCTAAATCTACTATTAATCGACTACGATATGTAGAAAAATTCAGCGGCCAGAATCCTGACTAGGTCTGGTACAAGTGATCATATGACCCCTATCCTGGAGTCCTTGCACTGGCTACCCTTCAGGTTTCGCATAGGCTCTTGCTTGACTATAAGGCTCTTCATGGCTTGACACCTCATTACCTCTCTGAACTTTTATCAAACATACTCCCCCCCTTGTAACCTTTGCTCCTTCAATTCTGGTCTTCTGTGTGTCCCCTCTACTCACCTACACTCAATAGGAAACACAGACTTTGCCGCTATGCCCCAAAACTCTTTGCTTCCAAACAACATCAGAGAGTCATCTTCTCTAGACTCATTCAAATCAAATGTAAAAACGTTTTTCTTTAGACAAGCTTTTACATAATTGTCCCTTTTCCTTTGCTTTATCCTGTGTATTTCTTGTGTTTTCTTTGTAAAGCACTTTGAGAAGCTACCTTTAAAGACACCATATAAAATAAAGTTTATTAGTATTATTATTATGATTACTCCTCCACCAGAGTGGAGACCCTAAGATAGAAGTGTGTTACTGGTCAGATAACCAGGTGAAAAAAAAAAAATCTTAAAAATAAAACAAATGCAGCCACCACAATTACGATTATATTATATTATATTATAATTACAATATATTGGGTTTAATACCACCTTTTAAGGCAGAACTTTAGACAAAAAAAAGTTCATATTACGGTGCTGTACATGGGATTACCAAGTGTTATTTTAATGAAAACTGCAGATTTAAAAAGTCTACTTTTAAAAGTTTTCAGTCGAAGGTGTAAAGTTTATACTGTAGAAGATTTTAGAGATCTACTTTATTGAAATAATAATCTTTTTATTTTGCTTTTGCCCATTCATTTATAATGATATACCTTTGTCTTGCCTGTATTTGATCTTTCCTGAATGTGTAGATAAGAGTTAATGTAGAGGGAACCTGTGGGAAATGGAAGTCCCCTACTGTCTCTAGGTCACGTCATCTGCCATTGCTGAGTCTCTGAGCTTGGAGCACACGGTCTCATTTGCATGAACAAACACGGAGCATTATATAAGTAATCATTCAGTGGAATACAAAAATTCCTTTGAACCAAAGACCCTAACAGCCGCACACAGTGTTCTACACGCAGGGAGATACAAAACAGCATAAGACGTGTTTTCCTTAAAGCTAAACTCCAGGCAATTAGCTAAATACACATCTAAGAGAGCAATTTTATCTTGTTAAGGATTTATACTTCTTTCCATCCAGTTCTGTTATTTACACAGCTCTGTCCAACAGGGAGGGGGCCTGATGTTTCTCAGTTGCAGTTTCATTTTAACTTACAACTCTACTCCCCACCTCCACCATATGACTGGAGATTAGCTGATTAGCTCATTTTTGTGGCAATTCTGCACTCTCCTATCAGCATGCTGCTGGCAGTGCAACACACTTGACTGGCTCCTTGTGCTGCTTCTCCCTCCCCCTCTGAGCTCTGCTGTACAGGCTCTACAGGAACAGTAATTGGCTGATAAAAGTAAAATTCCGATACTTGGGCTACTTCAGTTTAACTGCTTGCGGTCTGCCCACCGTAGATATGCTGCGGCAGGGCGGCTGCTCTGCTCCGGATCACGTACCTAGTACATGATCTGCACGCAGAGGTAGAGAGCACCCCCCCCCCCCCGGCTGCGCCTGCTGGCCACTGATTGGTCTTTGGCACCCAAGGATTGGCTACAGACATTACCAAAGGGAGCTCTGTGTAGCTAAACAAACACAGGGTTCTCTTCTAACAGCAGTAATGTGCTCTTTCTTTTCTTCCTGCAAAGCAGGGCGTAAAAAACAGCACATTGCTTAGTAAAAACAGCACACAGTATATAGGAACACATCTTGGTCACACATTTAACTCCTTGATTGCTCTAGATGTTAATCTCTTCCCTGCCAGTGTCATTAGTACAATGACAGTGCCCTTTGGCCACTTTTATTTCCACTGACACCAACAACGGGGCAGTATTTCTCCCATAGACACCAATGATGGGATACTATTCCTCACACTAACACCAATGATGGGGGCACTATTTTTCCCACTGATACCAGTGATGGGGCACTATTCCTTCAACTGACACTAATGATGGGGTACTATTCCTCCCACTGACACCAATGATGGGGCACGATTCCTCCCACTGACACCAGTGATGAGGCATGATTCCTCCCACTGACACCAGTGATGGGACACTATTCCTCCCACTGACACCAATGATGGGGCACTATTCCTCCATCTAACACCAAAGATGCATTGTTTACTCCCACTGATGCCATGACAATTTCTACTCCCAGTGGCCAGAGTCCAGCCCCCCTAAAGTCTGGAGGACAGTAAACTGACCCATTTTGAGAGTTTGGAGATTCTTGGTCTACAGGAAACCTACCCACAGAGATCAGTATCTGCTTTTTGACTTCTACCATCCATTTATAAACAGACTGAAGGTTATTAGAAATCTGCCACATTGGCTGAAATGGTAACAACAGAGTCTAAAGACAAAGAACACAGACATCTCAGACGGGCTCAGGACCTCTTTGCATGTGCTAACTGTGTGGGTATAAATGCTGGGGTATCTTCCTTACACTCACTCGAACTGAAGAAGCATTTTGAAGAAGCTACAAAATGTCTTCAACATTACTGAACAGGTCCAGATGAATTTGACAAACTCCTCCTATACCATGATCTGGATAAATCTGAACCTTTACAGACATCATGAAAATTTAAGCTGGTGACTGTAAAAAGACCTGTTATGGAAGTTTGTAGAATGAGGGACTTTTAATGATGGCCATAGACCTATCCATATGACCATTCCAATGATTAATCAAAGCAACCAATTAGATATAGTCACAGTGCCTAAAAGTGCCACATATCCAATAATGAAAATAATCAACTGTTTTGAGCGCGACACATTGACCAACTGGTCCAAACATTCCTTGACTGGTTCTTTTTAATTGTACATAGGGTCTGTTATAAAAGTCAGAGAACTGATCATAGCTTGCGATCAATTAAGTGAAGAAATAGTGCCTCAATTGATTTTTGATTGCTATCAAAGAGCAATTGACACCAAGGGAAGTATTTGTGCCTGTTAGGTAGTTTGATAATTTAATTGACGCGCAACAGTTCTTATTTAAATAGAGTTAAATAAATTGAACTATGTACAGTGGGCATTAGACATTTATTACCCAAGTACTGATATTATTGCCTCAATGCCATTCAGTCAGTGTATTTGCACTCAGTTTTGATAACAGTTGTTGACATGCAGTAAAGGAATAGCTAGTTGGTGGGAGGGAGACACAGCTTATTTGAAGATGAGCTCTGTCAGCGGTTCTTCCTGCAAAGTGATATAACAAGCACAATCCTGGTCTTCTCCCACGGCCTACTTTCCTGAAGGGAAACAGTCTTCCAGTTTTGACAGATTTCTGACACATGCCACTTCCTTTTATGGTTCTTTTTTATTTATGATTGTTTTTTTTTCTGATACTCTATTACTATCTACAAAGAGATAAGTCCAAGAGGCATTTGGACTTCAACGATGAAGAGCTCACTGGTTCTGGTTGGGTGGCTTACATGCAGCCAGGTCTACCCTCCAATAGGTACCCAGGAATGTCCCCCCCAAAAAAAGCTCACTGGTTATGGTTGTGTGGCTCATATACAATCAGGTCAATAAGAAATCAGCTCCCCCCCCCCCCAAAAAAAGTGTTTTGTTGTTTTTGCCACAACCATCATTTTACTGCCATAATCCTGCTCTGTCTGATTCCTTTGAAAGCAATATGTTTAAATGGAATCAGGGAAGCAGATGCCAGAGAGATCTTACAGAATTGCAAACATGAATCATGGTGAAGGGGTAGCGTGTTTTCCCCCTGAAACATATTGGATGTTGAATCAAAACTGGTTTGGACCCCTTTATGAATTTTGTCTGGTATTCCTTCTGTTTGTTTAAGTGTTGTTATCTATAATTCCAAACATAGTGTAGTTTTGGAAATGGCGAGCATTATTAGAATCTAATCTGGTCTCACAGAATCATTGCCCAAAGGCAGAATATGAGTAATTCTGGGGAGAAATGTGATTCTGAATGTGGTAGTAGTGAGATATTGAGCATTTATGGAATGCTTAGTGGTGCCATGTATCCCCCCTGCCCCTCCGTTTTACTTTCCTAAGCCCTGGAACTTGACCTGGCGAGGACGTGCTGTCTCTCTGCCTGGGGTTCTCCACTCTTGATTGGATAGATTGATAGCAGCGCAGCCATTGTGGCTGAGTCATACATTCATCGGCCATGGAAGTCAAATGCTGGACTTGGGAGCGAGCCTGCAAGGTAACCCCCTCAGGAGAATGCTTCTCCTAGGGGGTTATCTGATGTGGGGAGGAGCTGCAAGAGCCGATAGGGGACCTCAGAAGACGAGGTCCGGAGCCACTCTGTGCAAAACGAGCTGCACAGTGGAGGCAAGTATATGTTTACTATTTTAAAAAAAACAAAAAAAGAACCCTTACAATCACTTTAACCACTTCAGCCCTGGACCATTTTGCTGGTCAAAGACCAGACCACTTTTTGCGATTCGGCACTGCGTCGCTTTAACTGACAATCGCGCCGTCATGCGACGTGGCTCCCAAACAAAATTGGCATCCTTTTTTTCCCACAAATGGAGCTTTCTTTTGGTGGTATTTTATCACCCCTGCGGTTTTTATTTTTTGCGCTATAAGCAAAAATAGAGTGACAATTTTGAAAAAAACGCATTATTTTTTACTTTTTGTTATAATAAATATCCCCCAAAAATATATACAAAAACATTTTTTTCCCTCAGTTTAGGCCGATACAGATTCTTCTACATATTTTTGGTAAAAAAAAAAAAAAAATCGCAATAAGCGATTATTGATTGGTTTGTGCAAAAGTTATAGCGTTTACAAAATAGGGGATAATTTTATGGCATTTTTATTAATAATTTTCTTTTTTACTAGTAATGGCGGCGATCAGTGATTTTAATTGTGACTGCGACATTATGGCGGACACATCGGACATTTTTGACACATTTTTGGGACCATTGTCATTTATACAGCAATCACTACTATATAAATGCAGTGATTCCTGTGTAAATGACACTGGCAGTTAAGGGGTTAACCAGTGGGTGGCAGTGTAGGGGTTAATTGTTCCTAGGGGTGTGTTACTAACTGTTGGTTCCTGGGCTTTAATTTAGTGAACACTGATCTCTGCTCCAATCACATGGAGCAGAGATCAGTGTCACTAGTTGCTAGGCAGAACGGTGAGATGCTGTTTACAACGGCATCTCTCCGTTCAGCCGCCCCGTGAGACGATCGCTGGTATGCCTGCTGCGATCGAGTCCGCGGGACCCGCAACCAAACTCACGGGCGTCCCAACCAGCGGCGCACTCGCGATGGCAGGGCGGCATTAAAGATTGGACATACCTGTACACCAATATGCCTGCCCGTGCCATTCTGCCGACGTACATCGGTGTGCGCTGGTCGGGAACCGGTTAAGCACAGCGCAGATATTGTAACTTATTTTTAATAGATTTCTCTTGTTCAGCCAGTGGGGCTCTACGAGAGATATCTTACAGTATATGGCCAGTGTTGGGCTCTCTTTATAACACACAATGGATATTGTTATCTGCTATTAGCTGGAAAATTTGGTCATAATGCTATTTTACTCATAGACTCCCTAATGAGAGGGAAAAGTCATACATGGGCCAATCGAGTAAGTACAGTACACCTACTTTTAAAAGAAAATTCTACTGTGCTTCACACTGGATTAGTTGAGGCTTTCTTGTTTCCTTTAAGGTGACTCTGCTGCTAAAATTAAGTAAAAAGGATATAAAAAAGTGTTATAAGGATTTTTATAAGGATTTCCATATAAAGAAGCGAATAACTCTCCCACTGCCCATGCCTCCAAACACTGCTGTAATGCAGAGAAATTACCACTGCCAGAGGTGTTGGTTTCTGAAGTGACTTCACTGGACAATCTCCTAGTCTTCTTCTTTATATGGAAATCCTTATAAAAATCCTTATAACACTTTTTTATATCCTTTTTACTTCATTTTAGCAGCAGAGTCACCTTAAAGGAAACAAGAAAGCCTAAAGCCCCGTACACACGAGAGGACCTATGTCCGACAGACTTCCGAAGGAGTTCCGTCGGAGTTCTGCTGGAATTCCGACGGAGTTCTGACAGACTTTTCGGCTGAGCGGACTTGGCCACACACGATCACACTAAACTCCGACGGATTCGAACGTGATGACGTACGATTTGGCTCGAATAAGGAAGTTCATAGCCAGTAGCCAATAGCTGCCCTAGCGTCGGTTTTAGTCCGTCGGAGTAGCATACACACGAGCGGATTTTTCGAAGGGGACCGGGTCCGGCGGAGTTCCTTCGGAAAAATTTGAAGCATGTTCCATATTCTAAAGTCCTTCGGACTTTGGCGAGTCAAAAGTCCGTTGCAGCCCACACACGATCGGATAGTCTGACGGACTCAGTCCTTCGGACTTTGGATGTTGAAAAGTCCGCTCGTGTGTACGCGGCATTAGTGGTTCTTCCTGCTGACCCTCTACATAACATCACCACAAGACACAGTAGAGCAGCTTTTCTCAATCAGGGCTCTGTGAAACCCTAAGGTTCCTCCAGTGGTTGTTAGGGGTTCCTTTACCTGTGGTGGATTTACCTTCCATCTGATGGTGTCAGCATAGGTGTATAACCATTTGGGAGAGCCAACAGCATGACAACAATTAACTTTTTAGCTTTCTGGACGGCTGTAATTTTGACCACCATTCTAAGGGGAGCACATTCTTCCCACTAATCACCAAAGTAAAGAGTATTTTTCTCTCAGACCAAAAATAAATGGATTTTAGCAGGGGTTCCCAGAGACCTTAAAATTATTTTGAGGGTTACTCTGGAGCAAAAAAGCTGAGAAAGGCTGCAGTAGAGATTAGGTAGGGGCTAGTGGGAGGAACAATACAATGGGACCAGTGTTGGTTTCTGAAGAACCTTCAGTGGGTAATTTATTTTCATCAGAGGGGCGTTCAGTGGCATGGACAGTGGGAAAGGAGTATTTACTCTCCTCCTTACAGCAAATGCCTTTATGGGCACTTTCAATTTAGAAGCAATCACTTTAAGTCCATCTCACGCTAACCTGTCTGGTTGTTCTTTCTTGGTCCTCAAGTCTTAGAGTCGGTTCACATAGGAGCAAAACAACTTCCAGCATGACGTTGGCAGGCAACTTGGACACGACTTGAGTATGAATCACAGCGTGACTTGAGGCAACTTACAGGGCAACTTGAAGTTGCCTCCAGGACAGGGGACTTTGCCAGTGGCCAATCACATAATAATCAGCTCTGTGGGATGGAGGAGTTTGCCTAGAAAACAATTTTTACTTCCTAGAAAGTTACTTCAGTTAAAAGAGGGGATCCGACCTGGAGGCAACTTCCATTGAAATCAATGGGTACAAGTCGCCTAGAATTCGGATTGAAGTCGTACAGGAACCTTTTCTGAAGTCGGAGCGACTTCAGTAGTGTACATTAAGATGGCTCCATTCACTTCCATTGATTTTCTCAACCTTGAGACTTGGGGTGACTTGGGACGACTTGAAGTCGGATCCCTGGTCGCCCCTGTGTG
Source organism: Lithobates pipiens (assembly GCF_037356315.1). Classification (NCBI taxonomy): domain Eukaryota; kingdom Metazoa; phylum Chordata; class Amphibia; order Anura; family Ranidae; genus Lithobates; species Lithobates pipiens. The sequence continues at coordinate 551,129,778 of NW_027507758.1, read as the reverse complement.
AAATACACTGATGGTGGCCAACAAGCACAAAACAGCTGTAGGCATTGTAGAATAAATGGGTTATATTATAATGACATGTCTCGTTTGAATGTATAACTGGCCTGGGATTTAAAAGGAACGATTTGCATGGCCCACTATCCTATATTGAGGAATAAACTCCTTATTACTGAACTTGTTGGGGAAGTTAGATATACATACACCTTTTTGTTTTCAGAATGCTCTGCTGAACTTCTATACTTATAATACAATGAAAAATAGGTAGCAAGGTAGAAAACACAGGAGTGTCAGAGTCAGATCCTCCAGGAAAGGAACATTTCAATGTCATTTTCTGCGGGAGGAAATAAGCTGTTAGGAATAAGATGAGATGACAGACTGGAATTTGTAATCTGACACGATGTTTGGCGACAACGAGAAGAATGAACAAAAGCCTCAGAAATGTTGACCTCACGGTGAGTAGCGTAACTTACAAGACGCAGTGACTGAATACCTAGGCTGACATCTGCTCTGCAGGTAAAGGGTCACTCTACTCAAAACGAATGTGTCAATTTTTAGTAGATGCTGATGAGTTCTTTTTAATAAACCAACCTGCAAATATACCCCTTAAAGCAATCCTAGATTTAAACAAGAAAAAAAAAAAAACACAGCTTGGAACGCTTTCCATTTATCATTAATGACAAAAAAACATTGGTAGCTTGATTTGTATTTGTGATTAGTCAGTTAATTTTAGTAGCCGTTAGTTACTTAACATTTACACTTTAAAAAAAATAATTGCTTGAAATCTGCTAATTATTAAAATCATCACTACTCCTGTTTTTCAACTTTGCTGAAAAAGCACTTTGATGGCTTTACCCCAAAATAATAGAGTAGCAAAACAAAATTTCAGCAACGTTGAGTTAAGTGAAATTTTATAATTGACTCCAAGTCTCTTGTGAATTAGATTTTTATCTCAGTAGTTAGATCATGCTAACCGACTATAATTAAAGGGATTGTAAACCTACAATTTAAAAAAAAATAATAAACATGTCATACGTACATGCTCTGTGCAATGGTTTTGAAGAGAGCATGCCCAATCTTCCTCTTCTTGGCTCCCCCCACTGGTGCTCCTGGCTCCTCCCCCTGTCGAGGTCCCCCAAAGCAAGTTGCTTGTTATGGGGGCACCAGTGCAGGCTCGCTTCCAAGCCTTGCTCTGCGTGTCCATTGATACACAGAGTGTGGCTCTGCCCCGCCCTTCTGCTCTCTCCTCATAGGTTGTTATTGATAACAGCAGGAACCAATGGCTTCCACTGCTCACTCTTAGCCTTTTGGGAGGGAATAAGCTAAGTGAGCTGCTGCTCTCATGCACAGGACTGGATTGAGATTGGGCTCAGGTAAGTATAAGCGGGCCTGGGGGGAAACCAAAGTTTTTTTTACCTTAATGCATAGAATAAGGTAAAAAAAAAAAAAAACTTCTAGCATTAGGGTGGTATAGTGGCGGGTTAGGTTAGTATAGGGTGGTATAGTGGCAGGTTGGGGTAGTATAGAGCAGGTTAGGGCGGTAAAGTGGCAGGTTAAGGTAATATAGGGTGGCAAAGTGGCAGGTTAAGGTAATATAGGGTGGTAAAGTGGCAGGTTAAGGTAATATAGGGTGGTATAGTGACAGGTTGGGGTGGTATAGAGCAGGTTAGAGCGGTAAAGTGGCAGGTTAAGGTAATATAGGGTGGTAAAGTGGCAGGTTGGGGTGATATAGGGCAGGTTGAGATGATAAAGGGCAGGATGGGGTGGAATAGGGAAGGTTAAGGTGGCATTGGGCAGGTTGGGGTGGTATAGGGCAGGTTAGGTTGGTATTGGGCAGGTTGGGGTGGTATAGGGCACGTTGGGGTGGTAAAGGGCAGGTTTGGGTGGTATAGGGTAGGTTAAGGTGGTATAGGGAAGGTTAGGTTGGTATTGGGCAGGTTGGGGTGGTACAGGACAGGTTGACGTGGTATAGGGCAGGTTAAAGTGGTATAGGGCAGGTTGCAGTAAAAGTGTGCTCAGTCAATGCAGATGAAGACTGCTATGTCCTCGCCTCCTTCTTCGGCTGAGGTATCAGCCAGAGTGAAGGAGTCTGTGGGAGGAGTGGAGGAGGCAGCCACCCCCCCCCCCCCCAGCTCCACCCACCAACTCTGGTTCCCTCAGGAGATATTGGAGATCTTTGGAGTTTCTAGATTGTAAGCTCTAACGAGTAGGGCCCTCTTATCCCTCCTGTATTGATTTGTATTGTAAGTGTACTGTCTGCCCTCATATTGTAAAGCGCTGCGCAAACTGTTGGCGCTATATAAATCCTGAATAATAATAATAATATTATCGGACAGCTTAACCTGACTAGGGAGTGTCACAGGCAGCCTCCCCCGCACAGCTGGGTGCTCTGCTTTCACTGCTCCACTGCAGCTCTGTAAGTGCAAGCAATACAGTACAATGTGTAGCCGCGGCCCCAATGTCATCCCTCTGGCGTGTGTCACCCGGTGCGGGCCACACCTCCCGCAATCCCATAGCGACAGCACTGTTTTAGATGCCCATGTTACTGAGCCCTACAGTGGGAGCCCATACTTAAAGTGCTAGCAGATAGGTATATATGGCAGAAGAAACTTTACGTCTCTTCTGCTATATAATCTGTTCTCCAGCCTGCTGATGTTTTACTGGTCTACGCTAAGAGAAGCTCACGTGCAGCACAGTATACAATCCTGGCATCTGTAAGATGCGCATGCACAGGAGCCAAGTCAGGCTGGCCAAGCCAATTAAGAAGAAAGAAGACCTGGAAGAAGACAGCTGTGACAAACCATGGGGGGGGGGGGGGGATCAGGGACAATAGTGGTGACAAATCAATCAATCAAGGGGGGAGCATGTACATCGCTTTAGGGGAAGTCTTATTTATACTAGGTTTACTAGTAGGTATGTGGGCTATAAGGTGCAAATACGCTGTGCATTATGACAAGAGCTCCTAAGCGCCCCAGAATAATTTAGTTCCACTCTAAAGTTGGCCATACACTAAGCAAGTTTCGTCCAGTTCCTGATGAACCAGTTAAAATTCAATCAGAGGTTGGTTCTGTTGGCACCACCCATGTCCGATAACCTTTCATTGAAAAACTGAAGGAGCAGAAAATCATTGGCTGAATAGCGCCTGTGGCTAATCAGATATAGACACCGCTTGAGTAGATGAACAGCCAGCTGTCAGAATACAATGGCCTCAGCAACATATTTGTATATCGGCACTTGAAGAATATGTTCGATTTGTTTAATTCAGCCTACACGCTAAATCAGAAAAAATATAAACGCGTATGGCCAGTTTAATATGCTTTTGACAGTTGTAGTGCAGAGATTACAAACTGTCACCCTTCTCCCAGAAAGCTGTAACGATCACTCCCCTAGTAACAAGGTTAGGCTTCAGTAGAGGCTCCTATAACACTGCATACAGTTGTTTAGGATAATTAGATGGGATGGGAATAGTATGTGTACATGCGATCCCTTTGTAGTGCCACAGTAATTATTATCTAGTACCCGCCAAGCACAAACACTTTAGTGGTCATTAAAAAATCATTTGCTTTTAACAAATAAGCATGGGTGAGTGACAGTTACTACAGGAAGAGGGTGTAATCCCTGAATGGCCATTTAAATGTTAATGCTGCAATTAGCCCATCGTTTTTATGTAAACACTTCTAGATACTTCAATGAGTAATTAAAGGGCAACTTCAGGCATCAAATAAACAAATCTGCAAATGTGCCCAAGACCGCTCAATTTTAACTTTAATGTATGCCAATTGTTTAGCGAAAATATACATCGCCCTTATGTCCGAGATGCTCGGTATCAAACAGCTCCCTTGTTCATATGCCGTGGCGTTGTCCCAAACTCCGTAGATACTGGGAGAAAGTATTCTCAACTTTAAATACAATATCACTGACAGAAATAATAAATACCCCCAAATTATCACTACTGGGAATAATTCTAGAGGGAAGTCTACCTGTAGAGGTGCATATAATGTGGACCAGATCTCTTTATCTTTCCCGCAAACTTATTCTACAAAAGTGGACTGCTAATAGACCACCAACCCATAAACAATTGGTTAATAAAAGAAATTATGCATTAAGAAAAGAAAAACTAGCATACAAACAGAGGAGTCCCCCAAAAAAAATTCAAAATATGGTATTGTTGGCTCGTCTCGAGTAACTTACTCTATGATCGTTCATGTGGAGGGGGGGAGGGGGGGGGGGGAATGTGATCTGAACAATACTAACGTTATGGGAAATGAAGCTTGAGGTGTATTTTTGTATGTCTGTTTGTCGATTGGTATGTCTTGTTAGAGCCCATTCACACAGGGGCAACTCCTGATCCGACTTCAGGTCGCCCCTAGTCGCCTCAGGTCGCCTCAGGTCGGACAACATTTAAAAATCAATGTAAGTGAATGAGAGCCGTGTTAATGCACACTACTGAAGTCGCTCCGACTTCAAAAAAGGTTCCTGTACTACTTCTATCCGACTTGTAGGCGACCGGTACCCATTGATTTCAATGGAGGTCGCCTCCAAGTCGGATCTCTGTCTATACGGAGGCGACTTTGACAGAATTATCAGCTCTCAAGAGGGAACTCCACGGCAAATTTCTGAAAAAAATTCGGCGTGGGTTCCCCCTCCGAGAGCATACCAGGCCCTTAGGTCTGGTATGGATTCCAAGGGGAACCCCCTACGCCGAAAAAACGGCGTGGGGGTCCCCCCCAGATCCTTATCCGAGCACGCTACACGGCCGGCCAGGAAAGGGGGTGGGGACGAGCGGGCGGCCCCCCCCCTCCTGAGCCGTACCAGGCCGCGTGCCCTCAACATGGGGGGGTGCCTTGGGGGAGGGGGGGCGTGCGGCCCCCCCACCCCAAAGCACCTTGTCCCCATGTTGATGAGGACAAGGGCCTCTTCCCGACAACCCTGGCCGTTGGTTGTCGGGGTCTGCGGGCGGGGGGCTTATCGGAATCCGGGAGCCCCCTTTAATAAGGGGGCCCCCGGATACCGGCCCCCCACCCTATGTGAATGAGTATGGGGTACAATGTACCCCTACCCATTCACCTGTGAAATAAAGTACAATAAAACACACAACACAGAGAAAAAGTATTTTATTGCACAGCCGGGGGTCTTCCGTCTTCGGGGGTCTTCTCGCCGGACTCCTCCGCTATGTGTGTGTAGCTCTTTTGCCAGCGGAGGAGTCCGGCTTTCTTCCTCCCCGCCGCCGGCCTCTTCTCCCGACTTCGGGGGTCTTGTCCCCCTCTTCGGTTCTTCTGCCGGGCCACCGCGCCTGGTCCGGTGGCCCGGTCTTCTGTCGCCGTCTTCCGTTCTTCTGTCGCCGCCTTCGGTTCTTCTGCCGGGCCACCGCGCCTTCTTATAGCTCTTTTACAGGCGGTGGCCCGGTCTTCCGTCGCCGCCGCCGCCGCCTTCCGTTCTTCTCCTTCTTCTTCTCCTGGAGATGTTGACTCGACGAGCTCTCCGGCCACAATGCCAGGGACGCGCTCCGCTGCCTCTTATATAGGGACAATGGGGCGGTGTCACATGGGTTGATGTCACATGGGTTGGTCACATGGGTTGATGTCACATGGTGACCCCGCCCCCTTACCATGTGACATCAACCCATGTGACCAACCCATGTGACATCAACCCATGTGACACCGCCCCATTGTCCCTATATAAGAGGCAGCGGAGCGCGTCCCTGGCATTCCGGCCGGAGAGCTCGTCGAGTCAACATCTCCAGGAGAAGAAGAAGGAGAAGAACGGAAGGCGGCGGCGGCGGCGACGGAAGACCGGGCCACCGCCTGTAAAAGAGCTATAAGAAGGCGCGGTGGCCCGGCAGAAGAACCGAAGGCGGCGACAGAAGAACGGAAGACGGCGACAGAAGACCGGGCCACCGGACCAGGCGCGGTGGCCCGGCAGAAGAACCGAAGAGGGGGACAAGACCCCCGAAGTCGGGAGAAGAGGCCGGCGGCGGGGAGGAAGAAAGCCGGACTCCTCCGCTGGCAAAAGAGCTACACACACATAGCGGAGGAGTCCGGCGAGAAGACCCCCGAAGACGGAAGACCCCCGGCTGTGCAATAAAATACTTTTTCTCTGTGTTGTGTGTTTTATTGTACTTTATTTCACAGGTGAATGGGTAGGGGTACATTGTACCCCATACTCATTCACATAGGGTGGGGGGCCGGTATCCGGGGGCCCCCTTATTAAAGGGGGCTCCCGGATTCCGATAAGCCCCCCGCCCGCAGACCCCGACAACCAACGGCCAGGGTTGTCGGGAAGAGGCCCTTGTCCTCATCAACATGGGGACAAGGTGCTTTGGGGTGGGGGGGGCCGCACGCCCCCCTCCCCCCAAGGCACCCCCCCATGTTGAGGGCACGCGGCCTGGTACGGCTCAGGAGGGGGGGGGCCGCCCGCTCGTCCCCACCCCCTTTCCTAGCCGGCCGGGTAGCGTGCTCGGATAAGGGTCTGGTGTGGATCTGGGGGGGACCCCCACGCCGTTTTTTCGGCGTAGGGGGTTCCCCTTGGAATCCATACCAGACCTAAGGACCTGGTATGCTCTCGGAGGGGGAACCCACGCCAAATTTTTTTCAGAAATTTGCCGTGGAGTTTCCCCTTGAGCTCATTCTCTGCTTGGCCGCGGCAAAAGTCGCCTGGCCTGGGGCGACTTGTAAGTCGTCCCAAGTCGCGCTTGAAGTCATCACAAGTCGTTTTGAAGTCGTCCCAAGTCGCCACTGTCAAGTCGTGTCCAAGTAGCCTGATCAAGTCGCCTACAAGTCGTGTTGCCCCTGTGTGAATGGGCTCTTAGTCTAGTGTGTTTTTTTTTTTTGGTGTTTTTAATGTTTTTGTTGTTGTTTTTCTTACTTGTACTTATATATATTAAGAAATGAAATGATGCTAAATTTTCGATATGTTGTTTATTGTATCTTCTAAAACGAACTATCTTTTTTTTGTATGGAATAAGCATGGTAAAAATTAAAATAAGGCCCCTTTCACACTGGGGCGGTGCGGCGCTTTACCGTCGTTTTAGCCGCTAGCGCCCGAAAAATGGTTAAAACCGCCCGCAAACCACCGCTGTAGCGGCGCTTTGCCAGCGGTATAGCTGCGCTGTCCCATTGATTTAAATGGGTAGAAGCGGTTTAGGAGTGGTGAATACACCAATCCTTTCACCGCTCCAAAGATGCCGCTATCAGGACTTTTTTCAACGTCCTGCTAGCACACTGCTCCAGTGTAAAAGCCCTCCGACTTTCACACTGGAGTGAAAGGGGCTGAAAACCGCCTCGGTGTGAAAGGGGCCTTATGAAAGATTTAAAAAAAATGTATGCCAATTGGTTGATAAGGGAAACATAACTGTTTTCCTTTCCTATTTCTTTATATAATGACACCCAATCAAGGCAAAGTGACAGTTTCTTGCTAGTTCAGTCATCGACCAACATATACCTTACTTTGCGACAAAATGGCCACAGCCATTGCTAGGTACAGAAAATGTGACCTCATCCCAAGATGCAGTACGTAGCCAATTGCTATGCCTGAATGCACCCACCTGATGAGGACGATATCATCAAGCCTGCGTAAGCTCCAATACCAACCAACATGGAGCTTAAAAAGAGATTGACAAAGCAGCTTAAAGGCCAGGTTGAACGAAAAAAAAACCTGTCAGCTCCGTTCGGAGCCGCTACACTAACCATTAGTTTAGTGTAGTTAAGTTTAGTTTAGCAATCTTCCCCTCTGAGATGTTGTGTTCTGACAGGGGGATGGCCCAGAACACTCCAGTGCCATTAACTGAGAGCGCTGATCGGGAGTCGGTCGGCTGCTGGCTTTCCAGCATGCTCGTCCGGCATACACATGAGCCGAATGTCGGTCGTTTTTTTTTGAGATGGCCCTTGTCTCCCGACATTTGGCACGTGTGTACTTGGCTTTAAGCATGTATCAGCTGTTACTGTTCACCCAGACATGGTGCTTGATGTGACCCGCATACACTACTTGACCAGAGAGTTGATGGTGAAACGATTGAGATGTCCGCTTGGTCAGACTTTGGAACCCAATTTTGGGCACCAAGGGCAAGGTGAAGCAAACAATTCAGATTTTTTATGAATATGCAGACAAAAAAAATACTTTTTAGGAGTCCATTTTGTCACCAGTGTTTGTGAACTGAGACATTGTTATGGCAGCTCAACGTTACCAACAGCGGAGACAGTATGGAAGTCATATGAAGACCTTCTTCTCCCATAGAAATATTTCCTTTTTTAATAAATGTATTTAAATATTTTTTTTTTCCTTTTAGGTTTAATACTATATATCATTAATGATTAATGTCTAGGTTTCCAGGAAATTTCTAATATGCAATTACATTGTCCAATCTTGTTCTTTCTCACCAAATCACTGCCATGTAGATGTGATTTACGGTAAGTAAAGTTTGTGGCTCTGTGAAAAATAAATTTGGACACAAATTACACAATTAGACATCCTATTAGATATAATAAATAAGTCTATTAATAACTGGATACACTATTATATATTATTAGGACAGTTGTCGTACCTGATGGCACAGAGAGGGCCATTAAAATAAGAGGCCCATAACAGACTGTTCCTCTCATTTATTTACCAGCTCATAGTACTACACATCACTGATCTTTTCCTTTTTTTTTTAAAACATTTTTTAAATTTATTTGAGAGCTTCACTAGAACAAACAAACAAATTGACAAAACTTTTAAAAGAGCAGTTTGGGATTCAAAAAAATGGCATGGGAGTGTGCCCACGGGTCCCGGGAACTTGATTCTCCGGTGGCCCACGATTGCGGTGTGGATAGGTAGAACGGGGAAGTGTCTATGTAAACAAGGCTTTTCTCCATTCTGCCTTGTGTAATGACAGAGATCTACTGCTCCCTGTGATTGGGAGCAGTGATCACTGTCATGTCTGAGGTAGCACCTCCCCCCCACAGTTAGAATCACTCCCTAGGACACACTTAACCCCTTCCCTGCCAGTGTCATTTACACAGTAATCAGTGCATTTTTATAGCACTGATCTCTGTATAAATGACAATGGTTCCAAAATAGTGTCAAAAGTGTCCAATGTGTCTGCCATAATGTCGCAGTCATGATAAAAATCAGAGATCACCACCATTACTAATAAAAAAAATAATAATAATAAAAATGCCTTAAAAATATTCCCTATTTTGCAGATGCTATAACTTTTGCGCAAACCAATCAATATATGCTTATTGCGATTTTTTTACCAAAAATATGTAGAAGAATACATATTGGCCTAAACTCAGGAAAAAATTCGTTTTTATATATATTTTTGGGGTATATTTATTATAGCACCGAAGAGGTGATCAAATATCACCAAAAGAAAGCTCTATTTGTGGGGGAAAAAAGACGTCAATTTTGTTTAGGTACAGCGTTGCACGACCGTGCAATTGCAAGTTAAAATGACGAAGTGGCAAATTGCAGAAAATGGCCCAGTCATTCATCAGCAAATCTTTTGTGGTTAATTTAATACTTTTTTAGGGTGTGGTATGTCCTCCAAGTCTGTTGTTTGTATAGTGTAAGGGTCCTGACCAGATCCCTTGGGCTGGAGCACCCCATCCCCCTGCCAATACCTCTTATTAGTGTCCATCTGTGATATAGGAGGAGCCTTTAGTTATCCTATAAAGAAGAAGCACGATCTTTTGTTCCATGAATAGTGTAGAACCCACTGATAATGGGGTACTTTGATGCAGTAGTGGGCTTAAATCCCCATATTTTTTGCTGAATATGTTCAGGTGTTTTAAATAGCCTTGCAGGATTTAAATGTAATTTTTGTATGTGTGCGCTGTAATCTGTTGTTCTTTGTTATGATGCATCTGTCCCCGACGGCTCTGTAGTAAGAACTGAGCGATTAAATACTGATGATTGCTCAGTTCTCCCCCTCCACTCTAAGCAGAGAGCCGTGACAGTCAGCGGCTCTCTGCTCTCTCTTCCAGCGTTCACTGGAGTGCTAGGCTGTGGAGGGGGCAGAGGGACTGGCTCAGCCTCTCAGCAGATTGCTGAGAGGCTGAGCCAGGTGCCGGTCCAGGCTTCTGGGCAGACAGTGACCATGTAGTCTGGATCTTTCCCGAGGCTGGGCCAGCTGAATAACATCAGCTGACAGCAGACTTTAGCCCACTGTCAGCTGAAAATGGGTCACAGGTGTACAGAATTAAAATAAAAAGCTTTGGAAATACTTCTTTAACAGGTACATGGCAGATGATCACATTAGATAGTTTAATCATACAGAACACTATGGCATGCAACTTAATAAAAGATCAGTAACATATAATTAGAGAACGATTGACATGTAATGTTCATAGAAATATCTTACTAGCTGGAAAGGATCCCAGAGGCATAAGTCAGGGGAGTAAGACCAGGGGGATGGAAAGAATAGTGGAAGGAAGCCCCAGGGAGGACAGAAGAAAGAGCGCTGAAGAGAAAACAAAAATAAAATAAAAAATCAGTGTCCACCAGTGCTGCCTCATCATTGCCCTTCATTTTTTTTTACAACAAATAAAAACCCCAGTGGTGATTAAATAGCAAAAAAAGAAAGCTCTATCTGTCTCAAAAGAATTATAAATTTTTTTTATGCATACAGTGTTGCATGACTGAGTCATTCAAAATGTGACAGTGCTGAAAGCTGAAAATTAGCCTGGGCAGGAAGGGGATGAAAGTGCCCACAATTTAAGTGGTTAAGAACCCCTGGTCTAAGAGATGTACTGGGCTTTCCAACCTAACAAATGTATGTAAAAAGGACAGGAGATGAAATGGTAAGACTTGGAGCTTCTTGCCAGAATAAAACCCTGGATATATAGAGTACCTCCACTTACTTGTTTGAAGACCATGCCCCTTAATCATAGTGTCTAATGAAGGGGCTTGGGCCCAAAAACATATTAGTGGAGGTACTCCAAAGATCCAAGGTTTCAGTCTGGCCCTCCAACCACATTTTGGATCTTTCAGGCCTATGTTCACCCCAGATAACATCAACCTGCTTAGATCCCCCTGATGCCAGCTTCCTAGCAAAAGTGTTCACACTATCAGTCTGGGTGACCAAGTTCCCTATTGGAGAGCTTTCTTCCTGGTGATATGTCCTAATCAAGCCACTGAATTTTAGGTGTAATTTTACTCTTATGCTGCGTACACATGGTCGGAATTTCAGCCAGCAAAAGAAGGATGAGAGCTTTTCTTCGGAAAGTGCGACCGTGTGTATGCTCCATCGGAATTTTGCTGGCCGAATTTCCGCCAGCAAAAGATTGAGAGCATGTTCTCAATTTTTCAGACGGAAAAAGTTTCTATCGGAAATTCCGATCGTGTGTATGCAATTCCGACGTGCAAAAACCCACGCATGCACAGATTCAACTACGAGACGGAAGTTATTGGCTATTGAACTTCCTTTTTCTAGTCCAGTCGTAAGTGTTGTATGTCCTCTCGTTCTTGACAGTCGGAATTTGGTGTGACCGTGAGTATGCAAGACAGCTTGAGTGAAATCCCGTTGGAATTCTGTCGGGAAAACCATCAGAGCTTTTTCCGACCAAAATTCAGATCGTGTGCACGTGGCATTAGATTAATTAAAAGGTGTTTTTACTTTGCACTGTCTGGTAGGAACTGGGACGCTATACTAGTATGTGTGCACTGAGGTGTAGGGTTGCCATCTGACAGAATGGGTTTAGAATGCTGTGTCCAGGTTTCCCTCTGCCTGAGACCCAGACATCAGTGCCACCGACACAGGGTATCATGGGGCCTCCTGTAGGGGCCCCAGCACAAAGGCGGGTCCGGACAGCAGGGGGATCGGAGTGGCAGGCTGGGGCAATTACAGACGAGTCAAAACATAAGGGAGAGAGAGACACAACAGGTAGCTGCTAGTGTGGTAGTTTTTAATAAATGAAAAGTTTAAAAACAATCCACTCCCATTTAATGTCAAAGCTGTGGGCATGTCAGTCTGTGAAGTCCTCTGCCCCGTTCTCCCGATCCACACTGCTTTTCACTGAATTGCTGGAGGAAGCCAAGGATACAGAGCAGCGGGGGAAACTGCAGTGAGATGTCAGATAGTCTGGGACACTGTGACCAATCAGAGTGTTCTGGAGGCTTAACCACGCCTCCATCATCAGAGGCTGACAGTTCACATGAGTTTCCCGTGGCTCTCTGTTTCCTCCAGCAATTCAGTGATGATAGCAGCGTGGATCCAGAGAATGGGACAGCGGACTTCACAGACTGATATGCCTACAGCTCTGACATGGAGAGTGAGTGGATTGTTTTTAAACATTTAATTTAATAAAAACGAACGCACCAGCAGCTACCTGGCACCTCTCTCTCTCCCTTATGTTTTGACTCCACTGTAATTGCCCCCCCCCCCCCACGGCTCCGATCCCCCTGTTGTCTGGGCCCCCCTGTGTACTGGGGCCCCTACAGGAGGCCTTGTGGTAACTTCAGTCGGTTGCCATGGGGGTATTTGAGCTGGTACAGGGAAGAAGACCTGTAATAGGAGGGGGTGGGGATAATGGCACCCCAATTACAAAGCAAAACTTATTTTGGGTGACAGGCATCTCACGATTCTTTTTGCGCGATTTTCGTGCCGTGGTTGGGGTGTCATGCCACGCGCCGCTAAAGTGTTCGGGTTTAGCTTGAAGAAAAGGTTGCAACCCTACTGGAATGTCAATCTAAATGAGCAGCACCTTACAAAGTGTCATGTGCTACCATACGTTGTGGTAAAAAGGGTGTTTACCGAAAACTCATAGGTGTGAAGCCAGCCTAATGTCGCATACACGCGATCAGAATTCTCAACGGAAAAAGCTCTGATGGTTTTCTCAACGGAATTCCGTTCAAGCTGTCTTGCCTACACACAGTCACACCAAATTCTGATCGCTTATAACGTGGTGACGTAAAACAGGTACAATGGGACTAGAAAAAGGAAGTTCAATAGTCAGTAGCCAATAGATTCTGTCTCGTAGCTGAATCTGAGCATGTGTGATTTTTGTCGTGTCGGAATCGCATACACACAATCAGAATTTCCGTCAGGAAAATTGAGAACATGCTATCAATTTTTGGCTGGCGGAAATTCGGACAGCTAAATTCCAATGGAGCATACACACGGTCGCATTTTCCGATAAAAAAAGCTCTCATCTGTCTTTTTCTGTCCGGAATTCCGATTGTGTGTATGCGGCATTAGAGAAAAAAGACTATTCCACAATCAGCAATGATTCATATATATTAAAAATGTACATTTGAGAGTACCGGATTATAGAGAAAAAATGCTTACAGAAACAAGAAGTGCATGTGATTTTTTTTTAATAAATATTTTATTATCTGAAAGTGAGTAGACTTAAAAAAAAGCTCATCTGATTAAAAAAAAATTCCATCTCTCCAGAATGATTTACCTTGCGAGTTTGTATGTATCAACCACAAGATACAAATAGTTTTCTTCATTCGTATATAAGAATTTCTCCTGTGTATTTAGCAGTGTGCCTGAAGTCCTACTATTACTGTGGAAAGTGCAGTAAGGCAGAGCACACAGATTAGTGAACGACGAATTCTGATTGGTCGCAGTCATTACACATTGTGCTTGGTCATAATTAGCAGATACATGTTTGATAACATTTTCTCTACTATGAAGATGGTGGATATTTGAGAGGCCAATTTACACAGCTGTTAATCCTCCCAATGTGTAGTAACAATTACAATCATGACATAATTGCATTAGTGAATGGAGCCAGGTTTTCCTTGTTGCAGAGTGACTCTTATCTCCCTCCAACAGTAGAAGAATGCTGTTGGAGCCAGTGTTGTTGTTATAATTCCCTAGAGCTGGCTGCTTCCAGGCTGTAAAGCAAACAGCATTATGTCAACAAATTCACACACAGGAGTGCGTTTGGTGTGTTTCGCTGACTAGCGGCCTGCATGTGCTTGATTCCATTCTGGCCTCCAAACAGCTGTATTCTTGCACTGCCACAATAGTACACACAGTAATGGATCACCAAAGCTACAGATGCATTCAAAAAATGATTTTGGTTCACTTTGGACTATTTCTGGTTAGCGTGAGCACACAACCTGCGCCGAGGTTGTGTATTGTTACTGCAATGTGCTGTAGTGCACCACAAAGCACCAATGTGTAATTGCTGCGCTTCACTGTGACTACCGCCACAATTGCTGATTTGTGAAGGAAAATATTTTGCAGCACCTAAATAGTTCATTGAAATTCGTTAGAGATGTGCACGACAAAATTTGTTTTGTTTCGGATTCATTCCTTAGGTTAATCATTTGGTTTCGTCATATTCGTTATGTTACAATGATTTATTTTCAGAATTTGTTTAGTATTTTCCTTGTCCTGAACCAACTCATATTTTGGAAGCTATTTTGGAGGATAGGCTATATTTGTTTTTAACACATTCATTTGTTATTTTGGGAGGTTACTCAATTTGAATAAAGACACCAGTCCATCCAGTTCAACCTGAGTGAGTGTCTACAATTGTCCCTGTACATTGCACACTCACATTGGTCCCTACCCTCAAGGAGCCCACAATCCAAGGTCCCCATTCATATACTAGGGTCAATTTTGGACAGAAGCCAATTAACCTACCTGCATGTCTTTGGAGTGTGGGAGGAAACCAGAGTACTCGGAGGAAACCCACGCAGGCACAGGGGGAACATGCAAATTCCAGGCAGGTAGTGTCGTGGCTGGGATTTGAACCAGCGGCCCTTTTATACTGCTAGGTGAGAGTGCTAACCCCTACACTACTGTGCCGCCCTAAATGTATTACCACCCAGCTATAGGGCAGGCCTTAATTGCCGGGAGGGCATACATAGATGTCCTCCTGAGCATGCGCTGTCTGCATGACCCTGCGGGTTGCGTGGGGCGCGCTCTGTGATCACAGAGTCTATGAGACCGGCCCCTTACCACATGATCAGCTGTCAGCCAATGACAGCTGATCGCGTGAAGTAAACAGAAGATGTCAGCATGAGGGGAAAAAAAAGCTGATCACTGGCTTCTGTCAGAGGGACATCAGTCCCTCACACAGAGAGCTGTGGTTGCCTCACCTGTGCCAACCAGTGCCACCTTTCAGTACCCACCAGTGCCACCTACCAGTGCCCATTGTGCCACCTACCTTTGCCCACTAGTGCCACCTATCAATGCCCACCAGTGCTACCACTCAATGCCCATCAGTGGCTCATCAGTGCCATCGATCAGTGCTGCCTATCATTGTCACCTACCAGTGCCTCCTATCAGTGCTACCTATCTGTCCTTCTTGTTACTAATGTGATTCAGACATTCAGACACCTCTGAATCTCCGAATAATGAAAATTCAGTCCGAATTTCGATTCGTAACAAAATGAAAAGGCACGTGTCTAAATTTGTGTCCAACATGTTTCAACACATGTAAACACACATACAGTGATGCATTTGTAGTCAGATGTAAATGGGCCTTTAAAGCATCAAAAATATTTTTTTACATTAGCTAGTGTCATTTCCCAGTCTTTGTATTGAGCTATTACAGTAGCTGCAATCAAGCTTACAGGGGGAATAGCAACTCTGTTGATGACTGGGAGGGGAGGTATTTAGAGGGCTTACCATTAAAGAAGGGCATTTACCAGTGTGGTAATATATATCTAAAGCTACAACCTTTGTTTAGTGTAATGCCTCGTACACATGATCAGACTTTCCGACAACAAAACCGTGAAATTTTGTCCGAAGGGTGTTGGCTCAAACTTGTCTTGCATACACACAGTCACACAAATGTTGGCCAACAATTACGAACGTAGTGACGTACTAGATGTACTACGTGTTTTTTCAGCTCATTAGCGCCACCCTTTGGGCTCCTTCTGCTAATTTTGTGTTAGTAGAAGTTTGGTGAGTGTTGATTCACGTTTTTATTTTTGCGTTTTGCATTTAGCGCTTTTCAGTTCGTTTGTGAATGGCTGTTCGTCAACCAGCCATGTTGTGAAATCCGAGGAGATAACGTGTTATTTATTATTGGCTTTGGAGTTATTGCTTTGGCATTATTTTTTTGGTTGAATAATGATTTGATTTGGTATATTTTCTATATTTTTGGATGCATAGAATGCACTTTTTGGTTACATTCTATTGGCAGATAGCATGTCTAATTTTATTTGTTTTCTTTTTTTAATGCACAATAAAAAAAAATTGTGGAGAATAATACTTTGCTATTTGTTTTACTTCAAATTACAGTTTGGGAGTAGGTAGTTACATTAAAAAAAAATACAATGTAAAATTGAAAAGGGACACCAACATAGTCACGAATGTTAATTCTCCATTACAAAAGCTAGTTTACAAGACTGACCGATTCTGCTTCTGAGCATGCGTGTTTGTACTTTGGACTTTTGTCCGACCGACTTGTGTACACACGATTGGAAAGTCCGACAACACACATTTGTTGGTGGAAAATTTGAGAACATGCTAGCCAACATTAGTTGACAGAAAGTCTGACAACTGTCCGATGGAGCATACGCACGGTTGGACTTACCGCCAACAACCTCACAACCAACATTTCCCATCAGAAAGTCTGATCATGTGTACGAGGCTTTAGGTAAATATAAAACCCATATAGTTTATTTTATATAGTCTGTGTCTCATTCAAGAGATATACCTTTAAGTGTAGATGGGTCATATTATGACTAAATAGAGTCGAGCAATGACATATTACCAGCTCTGGTATCTCTGCCATACACTCAGTGCTGGTAGGGTACTATCCAAGGGAACAAAAAACTAAATCTGGCCATAAACTGGGTAAGTTTCAGTAAATCTGGCATCATGGGGAACCACTATTCAGCGCCAACTTTGAATATATGTCAGCAATACAACACTGGTTGATGATCCATTCAACTGCCCTAATCCATCCAGAGTAAAAGCCCGTACACACGGTCAGAAAATCTGAAGATAAACTTCGTCCGATGAAACGTTCTGCCGATTTTCTGATTGTTAGTATGCACTATGGAGCTTTTGACAGCCGATTACGAATTTTCGGCAGGCAAAAACTGGATGTGCAGGCTTGAAAATTTTTGTCTGATGTGACCGCAACATCCGATTTTCTTTTCATTAGTACGGTTTTCTGACAAAAAAAAAATCTGAAGAGCAAGACTAGGCATGCTCAGAAATGAAAGAACACATACAAAACAATTCAACCCACTACGTCACTTCTGACATTGAATTCTGTCGTCAGAAAATGTTCTCATGGTGCGTACCCTCTTCACTTTTGATTTGAGACTAGCATCCAACAAAAAACTGCTGAAAATTCATCCAATAATCTGACCATGTGTACATGGCTTAAGGCTACGAGGAAACCTGAGGATTTGAATGATTGTTGCACCTTACCGTCATGCACGGATCACGGGAACAAGCAGCATAGCGGGTGAGACATTGATAAGGGATGCTGAAGTCCCACTATAGTGTTTCATTTTTGTAAGTTCTCACGGTATTAAACTGTTGCAACTTCAATCACCAGAGATACCTCAAGCTCACCCCATTCAGTTCCCCATGGTAAGACTATTTGTTCCCAACATCTTGACTTACATCCACCTGCAATTGCATATGCGATTATCTCTAGATAGCATGTATCTGCTTCTTCAATATAGCTGAATACAATAGCGGTTGTTCCTCTGGACTGATATCCCCGCTTTCTAATGTTTGACACCATTGCTTATCATCGCATTCACGGGATCCTTGAACTATAATCTTTTTACAATTCGGTGCCACTGGTTGCCTCGTCTCAGGCTCTTTACCACTAGTTATTCCCGTGTGTATGTGGAATGATTGTGAGTGTGCTGTTTTCATAAAATTTGAATCATTCTATTAGTGAAGGTTCCAATTAAATTATTGTTTGGCTATTGTTTGGCTATTGTTTTGGCTATTTTGCCATCTGACATGTTTATATATTTGATTTTTGTATCAATAAAATTTGGTACTTATCCTGCAGTGTGTGTTCCATTTGAAGCCTCTCATTAAACCTCATTGGTTTAATTTTTTTCTGTATGCATTCTACTATGGCTTCAGGAACCCCATCTATAATCAAGCTGACTCAGTAATGTACTTAAAGCGGAGTTCCACCCAAACATGGAACTTCCGCTTTTTGGATTCCTCCCCACCTCCGGTGTCACATTTGGCACCTTTCAGGGTGGAGGCGGGGAGCAGACACCTGTCTTAGCTTCTGATGACGCCCAGTGGGAGGGGTGAAACACACCAAGCTAAGGAGAATCTGTGAAGGCTGTTTAGATGCTAAGGTGGCAATTTTGCAGGTTTTTAAAGACTCTGATGTAAGTGTAATGATTTTAAACCTTTTAATAAATCTCGCAGTATTACACTATATGTCCCCTTTCCTTCATCTGTTCAAACTTTGCTATCACGGTCGCATTTTGACCGGGTAAAATGTGTAGGACTTGGACCATGTGGAGGAGGATATGAGATCTCATTCCCTAAGGCAGGACAAACCAATCTACTTGTTGGACGTGAGGCACCATCTCGATATATAATACAAGCAGATTTGTCATCTTCATCCAGTGAGTGGGGACCCAGGAGGGGAGCACAGGAAGTCACCTGGATTATACCAACGTTTCACCAAACCTGTACTTCACATTTGATGGACTTTATTGATGGTACTTTATTTTGCATAACTGATGAACTATATTGCACTTTATTTTGCACTGAGCACTTTGTTATACATGTTGTTATTATGTCACACATTCTGATATTTGTATACGTATGTTAGTAGTTCATAGGTGCAGCACTGAGCATAAATTATTTTAGACACCTGTCTAATACAGGTCTTTGCTCCCACTTCCGGGCATACTTTATCACAGGCCCTGCGGCGATCTACGCCATGTCTGGCCCCTCCTCTGTCCCCTCGCTGTCTTCTGGGAGAGACACCAGTCCCAGAAGACAGCAGGGACCAGTGATAACGCAGCACGACTCGCGCATGTGCCGTAGGGAACCAGGCTGTGAAGCCGCAAGGCTTCACTTCCTGATTCCTTTACCGAAGATGGCGGCGCCTCCACCTTAGAGCCGAGGGACAGGTGGGCTTCAGATGAGGACATTGCAGGCACCCTGGACAGGTAAGTGTCCATATTTTAAAAGTCAGCAGCTGCAGTATTTGTAGCTGCTGACTTTAAAAAAAAAAAAAATTGTCGGCACTCCGCTTTAATCATTACCGTATTTATTCATTTTTTCTCTTTCTCTCAGCATTGAATTTCCCCTTTTTACATTTATTATTGTCAAAATACAGCCACAGCAGGAGATTTGTCCACCCACGATGTGTAGCATGCAGGGAATCAGTTTGATTTTCTCCATTCAGCTGGTGTATATCGTCAGCTTTAGGCCTGTATAGCTATCAAAAGCATGGTGCCTGGATTTGGGTTTTAAGTCACGGAAGGCAAGCCCTTCCATAAAGGGGAAACTGAATTGAAAAGAAAGGTCGTAATAAATTTGGCTTTTTTTTGGCTGACAAAGGTGATTTGTTTAATTTTAATACATTGTAGTAATTTAATGATACTTCTATAAGAATGGTGAATGATCTAATATCCAGGGAAAAAAAACTAACACCACAGCGAAAAGAAAGTAAGGTATCTGGCAGGGAGCCTGGACCCTCCATTCCTGGTACAGCTGTACAGCCCCGACCTCATCCTGACTAGAGACATACAAGAAATCAAATTGCATTATTGGGTTATCTTAACTTATTTTCAGCTTATTCTTAGCAGCATGTTAAATGAATTAGAGTCAACATGGAGTAACACTGATCAAAATGAACTATCCGATAATACCGGAAAATGGAATTAGGATGGGGCAATATTAGATAATTTGACCAACTAATTAATTTTGGAACCAGTGACATGACAGAAGTATGGGGCAGCCTTCTTTTATAGAATACTTAAGCCTCGTACACACAATCCAATTGTTGGCCAACCAAGCGTCAGATTTATTTTTGTATTAAGGGACCTTGTCTTGCATACTAGCGGTACACAATTGTCATGCCACAAACAAGGAATTTTAGCTCTTGAGCGCCACCCTTTGGGCCCCTTCTGCTAATTTCATGTTTGGTGAGCATTCATTCCACGCAGGCGTGTTTGTACTTTCAACTTTTGTGTGACGGACTTGTCTACTGACCATCAGAAAATCTGAAAACCGTTGTCCGCCGAAAATGTACTAGCATGTCATCCAACATTTGTTGGCAGAAAGTTGGACAATAATTGTCAAAAGGACAATCCCTTGCCAATAATTGGATTGTGTGTACGAGGCTTAAGACTAGGATGTTACTGGAGTTCTTATACTTGCTCCTAGGCCCTAGAGCTCAGGGGGATCCACGCCTCTGTCTCCTCTCCATTCATCTTCAGTGGTGGGAAAAGGACTGGGGAATCTGTGTCCTCAGTCCTTTCTCCGGGAGATGTCAGGGGTCTAAACAGACCCCTGACATCTCAAAGGTGAGATGTCAGGGGTTTGACATCTCACCAAAGCCCCCCAAATTTAAAAATAAGTGTAAAAAAAACATAAAATAAAAAAAAATACTGACACCACTCCTCCTGCCCTACCAACACTGCCCACTGCTTCAACCCCCGCCCAAAAAAAAAATGTAAAAAAAAAATTAAAGCAAATTAAATTGTAAAAAAAAAATACTGACACCATCCACTGCCACATGTACTCCACCCTCTTCCCCAGAAGCACTATGAAAAAATATTGAAAAAGTGATTTACATTTTTTTCAGTGGGTGGGGGGGGGGGCATTGGGTGGTTATGCAGGCGCGGAGCGCCACCTCCCTGAAATGAGTTTGCCACTTCCCTGAAATTTGTTTTTGCAGGTTGGGATGTCTGCAGTGATGTGTTAATGATCACAGAGCTGCATTAATTTGTGTCTTTCATATCTTCCTGGAGTTCAGCTTTAATGTTCGATAAATGACAGTCTATGGATCCTTACAACTTTTCTTGCACTGGCACGGCTATGGTGTTTCCCCAAGGACACCAAGCTCTGCCACCTCTAGGCTATGGGGTCCTGCTCCACCAACTGCAGACTGCAAGCAGCCCCATTTACTAGAATCAGTTGTGCTTGGCGATCCCTATGCCCACCAAAAGCGACAGGGGGTATAATTCTTGTCTCCACAAAGCATGAAGGCTACACCCCAGTTGCTGCCCCTGCAGCTAAAGGGAGTAGTAGTTGGGGGGGGGGGGTAGGAGGTTTTACCACTCACCAACTTCTAGTGTGAATGAGCCCTAATGCCGCATACACATGAGCGGACTTTCCGGCAGAAAAGGTTCGACTGAATGATTCCGTCGGACATTTCGCTCGTGTGTGGGCTTCATCTGACTTTTTTTTCCCCAAAGTTCTGACGGACCTAGAAATAGAACATGTTTCAAATCTTTCCACCGGAACCAGTTCCTATAGAGAAAACCGTTTGTCTGTATGCTATTCCGATGGACCAAAAACGACACAAGGGCAGCTATTGGCTACTGGCTATTGAATCTCCTTTTTCTAGTCCTGTCGTACGTCACCACATTCTAGACAGTCAGACTTTGGTGAGATCATGTGTAGGCAAGTCCGTTTCAGTGGAACGCCGTCGGAAAGTCCTTCGGAGTTCAGTCCGATGAGAAGTCCACTTGTGTGTACACGCCATAACATATAAAGTTAATACAAAGGTAGAATGCTTAGCTTCATACCAATAGACTACAAATCAG
Organism: Lithobates pipiens; assembly: GCF_037356315.1. Taxonomy (NCBI): domain Eukaryota; kingdom Metazoa; phylum Chordata; class Amphibia; order Anura; family Ranidae; genus Lithobates; species Lithobates pipiens. The sequence continues at coordinate 551,108,112 of NW_027507758.1, read as the reverse complement.
CCACTGCAGAGAAGAGTTTCTACAAGCTACAAGAAAATATCAATCATGGCTCCAGAAATGACCTTATTTACTTACGTAATTTGATTTTGCTGACCTTCTGAACAATTCAGCATTGAGATTAACATTGCTTTAGTAATTGTATGTGTTTCAAGTAGTCAGCCATTAACACACCTCAAGTAACAAAACACAAATGACATGTATATACAAAGTCCATATGCCTTGGAAATGATCATAATAGAAAAGTGAATGGTTATTACATTATGTAATGTAAACTGACACTGCAGATTGTATGTACAGTATATACGCAGACTGAAGAGATTAAAGAAAAAAAGTATATTTAAAGCCAAAAATATTTTTTGTAGGTTAGCAAGAAATGGTTAAGCCCTCTTTTGTGGTTTGTGTTCCTTTCAAAATATTTTCCTTTATTTCCTCTATCTAGACACAATCTTTCTGAAGGCCTCATCACACCATCCACACTGGATTACTCTTCAGACAGCATTTGACATGATGCCACCTCACCATCTGATTTAACCTTTTAAATGCTACATTACGGTTCACTGCATGTGGTTGCAGGGCGGTTGTGGGACGCTGGCTGTGTGGCTCCATTGACTTGCATTAGTCGATTTCAGAGCAGCAATGGTTACTGAATTTGACATGTTTGGTTTCTAGCCTGGCAATGAAGCACAGCTTTGCAGCAGCATCATATGTACTACAGTCCTGAGCAGCAGCTCATTCAGGTGGGTGGTTGGGGGGGGGGGGTAAAACCTCAGCTCTACCACCTGGTTTTACTGCCCCTTAACCACATGTGTGAACAAAAAGCCTACAGCTAGCCATAGATGGAGCGATATTCTTTCCTGAAACATAAGGATTTCAGGAAAGAAAAATTGCTTGACTTTCCTTCCATGGAGCCATTGGGTTCTCCCGGTGGGGGAGAGGGGGCACAGGGAGCCATCCATGCCAGGAGAACACTATAGCCGCTGACAATATTCGTATGAAAAAAATCAAACAGGCTGGTTGTACCCAAGTTAATCGATCAATTAACTTGGGTACAATGAGCCTGCCCATACGATTCCAACCGTCTATGGCCAGCTTTGCACAGTTGTCACTGGAACAAAATGTAATTGAAAGATTTTTTCCTCATTTGCTGTTCTTGTGTAAATTTTGGATTTCCTCTTCCAGGAACAGTGGCCATCAGGACTATTGGAGAAGGTGAAGCGCCTCAATGAGGACCTGACAGGGGCTCTAACCCATACTTACCTTATCAATTGGCCACTCGGATACCAAACAATGCATACTGAATGGAAGGGGAGTAAGTTACAGTACATGTTGCTACAGGCCCAGAAGTTCCAGATATTTCCTCTTTGCTCAAGGTGGACCAATGGAGCAATGGAGGACTGAAATCAAGCTGAATATATGTGGGGAATGGGATGGTGTATGTGGGAATGCGATGGGGTGGGCAAGCGCATTCATGTAAATCTGTTGCATTTTCCTGCATCAGTAAAAGCACAGGTTCACCTTAAAAGTAATCTACATATATTATGCAAATATGTACTACTAGAACTGCCGATCCGCCAACAAAATACCCCCCTACCCCCCTGAAATGCTTGTTTTTCTACTGGAGGCTGACACAATAAAGTGACTATCCTGTGTCTTGGTCCCAGTGTACTCATGCAGGCTAACCAAAAAAAAGTTTGTGTAATGCCGTGCACACACGATCAGATTATCTGGGGACTTAGTCCGGCGGATAATCCGCCGGACTTTGCAGCGGAGGTCCGCCGAACTTTCTGAACGAGCGGACTTGACCACACATGCCCACACACGACCGGACATTTCCAGCGGACGTGCCCATACACGCAGTAAAGTCCATTAATTTTGAACGTGACTCCAGGTAGACGGGACTAGCGAAGGAAGTTCCCAAAAGTCTGGTGGACTTTGAAAGAAGTCTTGACTCAAAAATTGTCTGCCGGACAATCCGCTCATCTATGTGCTAGTCCGCCGGACTTTTCAAACTGGCCAGGCTGCGTGCTCGGATAAGGGTCTGATATGGACTTTGGGGGGACCCCTACGCCGTTTTTTCGGCGTAGGTGTTACCCTTAAAACCCATACCAGGCGACGGGGCTCACGAGGAGTCAATCTCACCGATGGAGGCGGCGACATTGACTTCCTTCGCTAGTCCCGTTTTCCCTGAAGTCACGTTCAAAATGAATGGACTTTACTCCGTGTGTGGGCAAGTCTGTTCATTTGGAAAGTCCGGCTAGCACACAGACGGGCAGATTGTCTGCCGGACTGCCGAGTCCAGTGGACAATTTTGAGTCAAGACTTCTTTCAAAGTCCGCCAGACTTTTGGGAAGAAAAAGTCCGCCGGAGCCCACACACGAGCGGATGGTCCGAATAGTCCAATCGTGTGTACGCGCCATTACAGGTCTAGCGTGTTATCTTAATGAAGTAAAGTGAAGTGGTTTAGTAGAGCCAAACATTGAAAAATAACATAAGCAGAGGTTACCATTAAAGACCACATGTCAAAACGACAGTACTGGTAGATCCAGAAATATAGGCAATTGACGTTATTTACAAAACTCTAATTTTCTAATAAGCCCTGAAACTAGCCACAAACATGTAACAACCTGGTGGCTTCAATGCTGCTGGTCGCCGGCATCCAACAGGGCTTGTTCAGCCTGCCAAAACGAATGCTAAGTACACACAGGCCAAAAATCGCATGAAAATGATCAGTTTGGCAGTTACCGGCCAACTTTTGGCCAGCGTGTACAGTTCCTCGCCTGATGGAAGCCGATCTCATGACCAGCTTCTGCCGAGCGGCATGCTGGAAAACCCTCAGCTGATTTCTGATCAGTGCTCACAGCCAATGGCTGCGAGTGCTGACTGGTTTGTTCTGGCAGGGGGGCAATCTCCCTGTCAGAACACAATAGCATAGTGGGGAGATTGCTGTACTATCATCGCATTGTTAGTACAGCGAGTGCCTTAGGCAGTTTTTTCCATTCAACCCAGTGGGCTGAACTAAAAAATAAAAACGGTGTGTACTAGGCTTTAGTATCAAAGAGCATAGGGAGCCGCCCACCAGTTTTGTTGCCAAACCAATCACTGTGTGTAGAAAAACAACTTAACTATGTCTCCTTCTAAGCCATGCCCCCTCTGGCTAGTTTCATTCTCCCACAGGTTTACTCAGAGATTTCTGACTAAGCCTGTGGGAGGGTAAAACGCGTTGGGTGAAATGGCTTAGGAGGAGGGAAACTGAAGCATTTTTTTTACACGTGGTTGGCTTGGCAACTGGTGTGTGGTTCCCTATCTTCTTTGATACCAAGCAAATTTGTGGATTGCATATAAGGCTCCATGCACACTGGATGTTAAAATAACATTATAAAAACGCCAGTAGCTTTGCAGTGAGTCTTTCAACGTTCTTTAACGGTTTTGCAATAGCGTTTATTAGCGTTTTTTAGCATTTTTCTGCATTAGCGTTTTTTAGCATTTCTTTTTACTATTATTTTTTTTTTCAATGGATCAAAAACATAAAAAATCGCTGGTGATCCATGTTTTTGAGCGTTATCGACGTTTATCAGTGTTTATGAGCGTTTGGCGTTTTTTGCGGTCAGAAAAGCGACTCCTGAACGCGATTTTACGGTGTTCAGAAAACAACCAATAAACTCCACTGCTGATAAAAGTTCAAAAATGTCCATATGTGTATGAACACTTAGGCCGCGTACACACGGGCGGATTGTCTGTCCAACTAAGTTCGTCAGACAATCCGACAGACAGTCCGTCCAACTTTTGAATGAACGGACTTGACCACACACGATGAACAGACAGTCCGCTGAAAACTTGCGCGATGACGTGTACAGCACGTACGACGGGACTAGAAAAACGACGTCCAATACACTGCAATGCAACCTTCGGCCGTGTAAATCCTTTCTGAGCATGCGCCATACTTAGTCCGTCCAACTTGCCTACACACGAGCGGACTGTCCGCTGAAACCAAGTTTGGACGGACAAAACCAAGTTTGGACGGACAAAATTACGGAAATTCCGAAAGACTAAGTCCGTCAGACTGTCCGCTGAAAAAGTCCGCTGAAGCCCACACACGAGCGGATTGTCCGCTGAAACACGGTTCAGCGGACTAAGTTGGGCAGACAATCCGCCCGTGTGTACGCGGCCTTAGGGTAACATAGAATGGAGTTCATGGGCTGTTAAAAAAAACAAAAAAAAAACGCCCAAACTCCAAAAAACTTCCGTTTATGAGCTTCAGTGTGCATGGAGTTCAGCAGACAAATCTCAGTAATCATTTGACTTGTGCATAGCTGCCAACATTTCCAAATAGGGACATTTTGAAGGGTTTAGGGCATATTGCCAAAAAAGTAAGCATGTCTTCATAGAACAGTGCCAAAGCCCTACCCACTCCTGTGCCAGTCTCCCTCTCTCATGTACCCCTTTCCCCTGCCATGCAGCCAGAAGGGTGAGAGATGGGAAGTTGCATCACTATTAGACATGTGAGGTGTGTTTAGTTCAAATTTCATTAACAATAGTAATGAATTTAATAAATAGAAACAACATTTCAGACGAAATTCAAATAATTTTCTAATCAAATTTGAATCATTCAAATCTAATTATAATTTCCGAAGAGAATAAAAAAAGAATAGAAAATAAAGGAATAAAAAATAAAGGAATAGAATAGAAAATAAAATAGGCTCCAATAGAAGAGAACAGAGTAAAACAGAACAAAATAGAATAGAAATAAAATAACAGAATAAAAAGAATAGAATAGAATAAAATAGAATATAACCATCTTCTGAAATTCTAATTTCAAACAGAATAAATTATGATTTGAATACAAGAGAAAATAAAAGAATATAACAGAAAAAATAAAGCATGGAATGGAATAGAATAGAAAATACAAGAAAAGAATAAAAGAGAATAGAATAAAAAAATGGACTAGAATGGACTAGCAAGAATATAACCATCATCCAAAATTCGATCCAATATTCAATTCAAATTCGAATAATTGAAACAAATTCCAAAAATAATTACATTTACCTAAATTAATTTATATAAATAATGAAACAAAACAATTTTTTTCATTCTGCACACATCTAATCACTATAAAGGGTGCATGGGGGAACCCATCAGGTCCAAAGCAGCATAATTGCAGCACAATGTAAGAGTAAAGATGGATTGGTAGTGGAGGAGAGGGAGGTATGTGCTGGGAACCATCTTACATGGTCCTTCAGAGCACAATCACTTGTGCATTATGGGGCAAGATTTTCCCAGGTACTGCAGAAAGCATCTTCAATATACGGTGCCTTAAGAAAGTATTCATACCCTTTGAAATTTTCCACATTTTGTCATATTACAACCAAAAACATAAATGTATTTTATTGGGATATTATGTGATAGATCGGCACAAAGTGGCACATAATTGTGAAGTGGAAGGAAAATTATACATTTTTTTTTTACAAATAAATATGTGAAAAGTGAGGCGTGTATTTGTATTCGGTCCCCTTTATTCTGATACCCCTAACTAAAATCTAGTGGAACCAATTGCCTTCAGAACACACCTAATTAGTAAATAGAGTCCACCTGTTTGTAATTTAGTTTCAATATAAATACAGCTGTCCTGTGAAGCCCTCAGAGGTTTGTTAGAGAACCAGACAGGTCAGGAATAAAGTTATGGAGAAGTTTAAAGCAGGGTTAGGTTATACAAAAATATCCCAAACTTTGAACATCTCACAGAACACTGTTCAATCCATAATGCAAAAATGGAAAGAGTATGGCACAACTGCAAATGTACCGAGACATGGCCGTCCACCTAAACTGAAACATACAAAGAGAAGGAGGGCGCACAGACCTTGTACATCATCAAAGGTAAAATGTATTTATAAATTATAAGAAGAATTATACTCACAAACAAGCTTTAAAACAAGGCTTATCAATATTCCAGCCCATTATGAGCAGTATCTCTAGACGCCTGCAACCTGGAGCAGACATTTGGAGGAACCAGATGGCATCACAAACAGCTTACACGTTACGAGGGAGAACCCTCTTCTTTAGAGCCACAGCAATGATAGATTGACATCCTTGAGCGTCCTCTTAATATACCCATAGTCATAGTGGAATATTGATAAGCTTTGTTTTAAAGCTTCTTTGTGAGTATAATTCTTGTTATATTTTATAAATAAATTTTACCTTTGATAATGCACAAGGTCTGTGTGCTCTCCTTCTCTTTTTGTATGTTTCAATTCTAAGGATACCCATTGTTCTGAAGAGGGCAGCAAGACCTGCAACATATAATGTTTCAAAAGGGTTGGCTACAACCACCTACTTATTTGACCAATCTCCCGAGTGCAGGAGATTGGATTTTGTCGTCCACCTAAACTGACAAGCCAGCAAGGAGAGCATTAATCAGATAAGCAGCCAAGAGGCCCATGGTAACTCTGGAGGAGCTGCAGAGATCCACAGCTCACGTGGAAGAATCTGTCCACAGGACAACTATTAGTCGTGCACTCCACAAATCTGGCCACTAGAAGTCATAAAGCCATAAGAAGTCCCATTTGCAGTTTGCGAGAAAACATGCGAGGGACACAGCAAACGTGGAAAAAGGTGCTCTGGTCAGATGAGACCAAAACTTAACTTTGTAGCCTAATAGCAAAACACTGTGTGGTGGAAAACTAACAGTGCACATCACCCTGAACACACCATCCCTACCGTGAAACATGGTGGTGGCAGCATCATGTTGTCGGGATGCTTTTCTTCAGTAGGGACACAGAAGCTGGTCAGAGTTGATGGGAAGAAGGATGGAGCAAAATACAGGGCAATCTTAGAAAAAACCTATTAAGAGTCTGCAAAAGACTTGAAACCAGGGTGGAGGTTCACCTTCCGGCAGGACAACGATCTGAAACATACAGCCAGAGCTACAAGAGCTCCAATAAAATGGTTAGAATGGCCCTGGCAAAGTTCAGACCTAAATCCAATTGAGAATCTGTGGCAAGACTTGAAAATTGCTGTTCAGAGATGCTCTCCATCCAATCTGATAGAGCTTGAGATATATTGCAAAGAAGAATGGGCAAAAATGTCACTCTCTAGATGTGCAAAGCTGGTGGAGACATTCCCAAAAAAGACTTGCAGCTGTAATTGCAGTGAAAGGCGGTTCTCCAAAGTATTGACTCGGGAAGGCTGAATACAAATGCACACCACACTTTTCACATATTTGTTTGTAAAAAAATGTTGAAAACCATTTATCATTTTCTTTCCACTTTACAATTATGTGCCACTTTGTGTTGGTCTATCACATAAAATCCCAATAAAATACATTTCTGTTTTTCATTGTATCATGACAAAATGTAGAAAATGTCAAGGGGTGTGAATACCTTTTCAAGGCACTGTACACTGGATGTCGGATGGATAAGTCAATCTCTCTTTTTCAGGGATGGGGTGCTGGCCACAAGTAAGGGCCGCTGGGCTATGTGCACAAAGGCAGCTGGGGTAGATTCCAGCCTCTGGCCATTTGCAATGTATAAGTCCCCCCCATGCCTGGTGTCTCCTTATACATTTGCAATGTATAAGGAGACACCAGGCATGGGGGGGACTTAACCTTTAAGGGGAGATATGGAGTGGGTATAGGCTGTACATAGCTCCAAGATGTTTAATGGCAGCCCCAGGACAGTGGTCAAAAGCGTGGGACTGTCCTTCAGTATTTGTAACACTTGGCAACGACTCATGTGATTTCCATGGAACATGACCTTTGATAATCCATTTGTTTGTCATATACTTAGTATGAATCAGGGTTCCTTTAAACAGGTACAATGGTTTTGTATACAACATCAGTAACTTGGCTTGAAAGATCAAAGCGCACAAGGCAGCCAAATTACAGCAGCAATGTTTACCAACCACGATGTTTCTTCATTGTAATAACCTGTTACCAGGAGTTATAATTACAGGTTTTTACAAGGTAGACTCTACTTGTCCTGATTGCTCTGGGGAGCTGCTCATTGTGGGTTACAATAATTGGTTGTGATAGATAATCAGGGCGTAACATTTAAACTTAAATATAGAGGTCAATCTCCAAGCAGTATGCAAGCCCCGGGCTCATCAGACACCGGTTCGTTGCCCAATTCCCAGACATCTCGTGCTTCCATGTGCCTTGGGATGTCCACACACTCACTGATGTCAGGAAGACGGCCAGAAAATTGCAATCAGAACAGACTGGATACTGACATAAAAACCCTTTTCTGCTCTTTGATGTGCGGTCATGTCATTGTACAAGGATGTCATACAGGGGATGTAACCTAAATTTTCTACAAAGCGTTCTTTCAACTTCTGTACGATTTCACAGGAGAGCGTCCTGGGGAGTCGGTAAATTTTGCTACTCTGCTGTTCTTACCTCTCACTCGCTATTTGAGACGTTTGAAACTCAGTAATTATCTATAGATGCCTATGAAATCATTATTGAACCTGGGATTATAAGATATCAAAAGTCACTTATTTCCACTCTTTGCAGCCAAATTGGGACACCTACTTTAAATTTGTTACATATTCCCATTAACGTAGCATAACTTAAATGCAGAAAAAAAAAAATGCTGGTAACATTTTTAGGTGCTTTTTACTTGCTTAACCACTTCAATACTGGGCACTTTCATCCCCTTCCCGCCCTGGTCAATTTTCAGGGCTTCACACTTTGAATGACAATTGCACGGTCATGCAACACTATACCCAAACAAAATTTTTATAATTTTCTTCCCACAAATAGAGATTTCTTTTGGTGGTATTTGATCACATCTGGATTTTTTAGGTTTTGCAATAAAAATTAAATTTTTTTCTTTGTTTCTGTTATACAATTTTGTTTTCTCCTTCACTGATGAGCACTGATGAGGCGGCACTGATGAGGTGGCACTAATGAGGAGGCACTAATATGCAGCACTGATAGGCGGCACTAATATGCAGCACTGATGTGCACTCATATGCAGCATCGGGAGTTCTGAGACCTGGTCATTAGTACAGGCCCGGGGCTCTCTGTGAGGCCCTGGTCTCTGTGCTGGGAGCGAGCTGGGCCGTGCAAATTACAACTTGCCATACCTCTTACTAAATACCTTGGACTGTACTTTTCAAAAAGGGGTAATTTGGGGGATATTTGTACCGTCCTGGCCTGGCATTTTCAATCCTCAAGAAATGAGCATATCAGGATTGATCAGTTTTCAGATATACTGAAAACCATAGTTTATGGACTCTAACTTTCATACAGACTAAACAATATACAGTGGTTTCTGTTATTTATTGTTACCAAAGAAATGTAGCAAACTACATTTTGGCCTAAAAATTTGAAGAAAGATTATTTATTTGCAAAATATTATAACAGAAATGAAGAAAAACTATTTTTTTTTCAAAATTCAGTCTTTTTTCCTTTATTTAGCAGAAAATAAAAACTCAGCAGTGATTAAATAATAAATACCACCAAAAGAAAGCTCTATTTGTGTGAAAAAAAATTATAATTATATATTTTCATATGGTTACAACGTTGTAAGACTGTGCAATTGCCATGCAAAATGTGACTTTGCTGAAAGCCAAAAATTGGCCTGGGCGGGAAGTAGATGAAAGTGTTCGGTATTCAAGCGTTTAATAAACGATTGTTCAGTTTTCAGAGTTGTGCCCAGAGCAACGATTTTTGTGTGGCCATCAAAAAATGACAGACTGAACATGTTGGAAATTTTTATCAGGACGAACGATTTTCAAATAGTTTATAAGGTTATTATTCAGAAAAAATAAAACTGAAATGCGCATGTGCAAAAAGGAGGTTCTGTTATATCCTATTTTGAAGGCCGTAGTGTAGTGTGTATGTTTTTCTAGTGTAGGAAATAAAAAAAATTCTTTCAGCCAGTGCTGGCTGTAGGGGACAATCGGTTACAACATTCTGCGTATTGCAGCTTTGTAATCACAACAAGAAATCCAGACAGACGGGGCTGGAAGTGTATGAAGCAAAGCGATTTAACATGATCAACTCAGTGTTATTGCTATTATTTTAAGGCAATATGTCAAAATACATTGCATCACTTCTGCAGAAAAAAAATGTTTTGCAGAAAAAAAATTCCAAAATGATGACACAAATGTAAGAAAAACAAACGATTTGTCAAATAAAAATAAAAACTGTCACTCAATTTTTCAAATCGTCTATGGCCTGCCTCAGTTTGTGTTGGGACAAAGACCCTAGAAAAAAAAAAAGAGGGGGGGGGAACCCTGTTCCCCCATAGCAGGTTGACCACTTCCATACCGCACAAATTCCAGCACTCCTCTTCTACAAAATCATAATTCTTTTGCTAGAAAATTACTCAGAATAACTCCAAACATAGAAAGATATATATATATATATCTTTCTATTTAGCAGACATAAAATGGCGGTCGTTGTTATTTTTTATGTCACGCGGTATTTGCGCAGTCATTTTTTAAACACAATTTTTTTGGGGGGAAAAAAAACACTTTCATGAATAAAAACAAAACCTAAGCAGTAAAGTTAGCCCAATTTTTTCTATAATGTGACAGATGATGTTACGCCAAGTAAATAGATACCTCTCATGTCTTTTAAATTGCGCACATTCGAGGTATGGCGCCAAACTTGTGTACTTAAAAATTTCCATAGGCAACTCTTTAAAATTCTTTACAGGTTACAGAAGAGGTACTTGGCTAATTTATTAAATTTTTTTTTATTTTTACACTTACCCTTTAAAAAAAAAAATTTGATCACTTTCTTGACAGATCTGAACACAGAGAAAGTTTACTGATCTTTAGGAAGCCCATAGAAACTATACAGCTAAAACAAAAAAAATATATATAAAAAAACATGGAACAGATAAAAACACTACTTTGTCACACCTGTGTACATGAGCCCATTTTTATTTTTTAATTATGCATTTAGAAATGTCCTATAAACACATCATTGCCGGTGTGAATGAGGTCTTACAAATGGGTGGTTTCTGTAAATCGATAACAGTACAAAATAAACCACCTACTCTCAGGTTCCCATGAAGTATGATGCACATATGAATGAATGAATGAATGAAATACTTGTATAGCGCACAATGCGAACTGAATTCCCATTTTGAGATGGGAACGAGGGACACCTACTAGCAAACGTATGTAGGCATAGGACACGCCCCCTGCCACACCCCCTTAAAGGAGAATTACCAAAAAAGAGGTTAATTAAATCCTCAAGGGCTTTTTTTTTTACCACTACTATTCCTTTATATTGGCTTTTAACATTTACAAATGCAGCAATTTAGAAATTGGACATAAGATTTAGCACTGGGAAACACTTTTTGAAAGATAAATAGTGCATTTTATATACAATATATAGATCAGACCAAAATGAGGGACAAATGAGGAGGAATGAGGGACAGAGGGACTTTCCTCCAAATCAGGGACAGTCCTTTGAAATCAGGGACAGATGGGAGCTATGCATGATGACTTGTATGACATTGGCGTTTATAGCGTCAGCATCGAATGCAGAATGCAAATAGAAGTCTTCTCCTTCCAGAGCCTCGCCTTTCCCAGGTACACAGAACATGGACAGAGAAGAAGAAGACGGCAGAAGTGAAGTGACATGAGTGGCTTGGCGTGTGTGAAGCTGCGTGTTGGATACGTGTTGAGTGAGAAGCTTTAGCCGGCTTGCTCCTGCATGTTCTGTCACGCGCTGCTGGCACAGCTGTGAACGAGAGGAAATTCAAATGCTTTCTGTGTATTTTTCTATAAATGAACCTAGGGCTAGCCCAAATCTCCAACTCCCCAGACACAGGGGATAATGGCAGTTTGTGTTTACATTTGTCTTATTTTGTCAGAGGGGCACCAGCTGGATCTGAGCTTTGTTGATGGCTGATTAATGACTAGTTGTGGTTGGTCACATTCAACTGGACTTGCTGTGTAATGAGGAAGACCTTTCCTAGTGTCTCCAAACCACTTCTTAGGTTCTAATGAGTGTTAGGAAGATACTCCACCATTAATATCCATATGGGATACCTTAATCCTATTACCAAGGAATAGGTCCAGCCAGATATCGATTGTCCAAGAACAATATTAGGCTTGGACAATCAACATCTGCCTTGACAGGACTGAACTAAAGTGGCTTGTGGAAGCTACAAGATGTTTTCAACATTACAGAAGTCCAGTTAAATGTGATTAAAGGTCGCCGTACATGGTTCAAGAATTGTTTTGAAAAAAAAAAACTGGTCATATTTGATAAAAATCTGTCGAACATACATGCGATAACGCCACCATTGTATCAAAATATTTCCCCCAATTGTTGAGATATTAAGTAAAAAGGTACATTTTTCATCGATCATGGGAAGTGTAAAGATTTTTTGATCTTTGGGAACCCTCCCACTTTCCAACTGTATTTAAAGTGGAGTTCCACCCAAAAGTGGAAACTTCCGTTTAAGTACTCCTCGCCCCTGACATGCCACAATTGCCATATCATTTTTTTTTTGGGGGGGGGGGGGTGGGTACCTGGTTTTGAGAGGGACTTCCTGCCCCACTTTCTCCTTCCATCTTCTGGCCACCTAGGCGGCGACTTCCCTCCCCCTAGGCAGCCCCTCCCTCTCTGCAATCTTCGGGGACATGTCACAGGTCCCAGAAGTTTGCCTGGCCACTAGAAGAGTGCAGTGAGACTCGTGCATGCGCAGTGTGTGCCCGCCGTGAAGCCACAAGCTGTCATGGCCGGGTGCCCACAGTTTCAAAGGAGGTACCGTGCAGAGGAGGGGGAAGAGGAGCGAGGCTCTATGCGGCCACATTGCTGGACCATGGGACAGGGGAGTGTCTGTTTATTAAAAGTCAGCAGCTACACTTTTTGTAGCTGCTGACTTTTAATAAACTTAACAACTAGTGGAACTCCTCTTCTTTTCGTTGTTTGTACCTCCTGGGCTAGGTTTTAACACCCACATGCGCTGTAGGTTTTTCAAACCGTTTCCGAGCGATTCCACTACCTACCAATGTTCAGAAAATCTATAATTTATGCTACAAAAATCTGATATGACAGTTTGGTTTGCATTTCGAGAATCGTAATAACATTTCGAAAGTCAAATGATCAAGTGTATCAAACGCATTTAAAATATATTTTCTAACCATGTATGGCCACCATTACTACTACTAGCTATACCAGGACCTGGATAAACAAGAACCTTCACAGACAGCTAGTGAATGATTTCTTGATTTTGTTTCCCTTTTTTTGGAGGGTACGTTCACACTGAATACGGGTTTGAAATCTTGCAAGTTCAACTGAACAGCTGAACCCACATTTCAGTGCGAGTTAGGAGTGATTTGAAAGACATCTGTATGGGTTCCTGCACAGATGTCTATTGAAATCACCCCTGAAGTTGCCAAAAGTCATGCAGGAACTTCTTTTGGAAATCGGTATGGAGCCACAAAGTCGGCATTGCATCGATTGTGACAGTGTCGTTCCCGGCAATAGGCTGTGATTTGGCATGTGTTTTGATAGGTCAAATCACACCGAAGTGAACAGGGGAGGAAAGTGAGGACCGCTTAGTACTCGTTCACACCAGGTGTGTTGAGCTACATTGATCAGCATTGGTCAACGCAGGCTCAATACAAAGGCACAGCAAAAACAATGAAGCTTGGTTCATGCATTACAGTGCATTTATATACAACACACCACAGAGTGTCACACACTTCTCCTGTGCATAGAGATGAGCAAATGGTCATACTGTGACATTTCAGTAAAGTGAAAAATACTGTACTGCTATTCAATGTAACAACCACTATCAATGGAAAAAAGTAGATACTGCGATACATTATAACAACCGCTATCAATGGGAAAAAATAAACACTGCGATACATTGTAACAATCACCAAAAATAAGTAATGCATCGCTCAAGGAAAACACCTCTCCTGCTACTTAGCTGTCGCTGCATATGAAGCGGTTTCGGAGTCCTATCAAATTGTGCCTATCAAAAATGCGCAGTACACAGGACACACAGATTCCGAAGTGTGGCGAGCGAAGCAAGCTCACGAGGGGCCCTCAAATATTTGCAGCCCTATGTCCACTTGGATGGTGGGGCTAACACCTCCACCTACTGCGCAGGCGCCGCTCATCTTCTGAGATTTTCCGAATCTCCTTCTGCTCCGTACTGCGCAAGCGCTGTGCCTGCGCAGTATGGGGCAGACACTATCTGATGGACGGACGCTATATGCCAGAACACTGGCCCTGCTTGCATCAGGAACATGCAAAACAAAAGTCTGGATGGCCACACTCTGGTACAAGCACCTTTATTCTATGTAGTAAAGACGACAAACCATACAGCAGACGATGGTGAACCTACAGTAATATCTAACGCGTTTTACACCATTTTTACACTCGATGTGTTCTTAAATTGTTCAGATTATTATTATTATTTTTAGCATCTATGGCTAAATGGATGATCGAGGTTCTGATCTGGAGGCTTAAATGCCTGTTGATGCCTTATTGGCAATTCTCTGGTTAATTGTTATCAAGATTTCTACATGCGTCTCTGTGTATATACTATATATTTTTTTTATATTGTGAAAGATGATGTTATGCAGAGTAAATTGATACCCAACATGTCACGCTTCAAAATTGCACCCGCTTGTGGAATGGCGAAAAACTTTTACCTTTAAAAATCTCCATAGGCGACGTTTAAAAAAATTCTACAGGTTGCATATTTTGAGTTGCAGAGGAGGTCTTGGGCTAGAATTATTGCTCTTGCGATATCTCACATGTGTGGTTTGAACACCGTTTTCATATGCAAGTGCTACTCACCTATGCGTTGGCTTCTGAACGCGAGCTCGGCAGGACGGGGCGTGTTTAAAAAATGTTTTTCCTTCTTATTTATTTTACCTTTTATTTTTTATTTTTACACTGTTCTTTTTAAAAAAAAATGGTGTCGAATGTAAACATCCCTTGCAATATAAAAAAAAGTGTGACAGGACCTCTTAAATATGAGATCTGGGGTCAAAAAGACCTCAGATCTCATAATTTACACTAAAATGCAATAAAAAAGAAAAAACAATTTGTAATTTTAAGAGCTATGGGTGGAAGTGACATTTTGACATCGCTTCCGCCCTGCAATGGTATGGAGACGCGTGTGGGCCATCTTCCCCTCACTTGTCTCCAAACCCAGCAAGGGAGAAGATCCGATTGTCTCCACTGCTGCCGACAGCTCTGGTAAGCAGCAGAGGGCACCAGAGCGTGGCAGGAGGGGGACCCCTCTCCCACCGTCAATAAAAGTGATCTTGCGGTGAATCCGCCACAGAGACCATCATTATTGGAAAGCAGACCGCCGGCCGAAGAAGAGGATACCAGGGCTATGGCAGCTTAGCTGCTGCCATAACAACGATATTCTTCTTCAAAATTAGGACGTATATTGGCATGCGGCGGTCTGTAAGTGGTTAAGCACTAGTTCAGGTGTGAAACGCGTTAGCTGTCACTGTTGGTTCACCACGTCTGCTGTATGGTTTGTCGTCTTTACTACCTGGAATAAAGGTGATTGTACCGGAGTGTGGCCATCCAGACTTTTTTTCTTTTATGTTGTAACAACCGCTGTCAATGGGAAAAAAGTGCCACTGCCATACATTGTAACAACCGCTATCAATGTGTAGAACAGGACCTCTTTAAACTTTTGTTTAAACAAGAGAAGAGCCCCAGCCATTTCCTATCAGAGGAAGCTTTCCTTATCAGTGTTAATGAGCTGACAAGTGTAGTTGTGTGAGGTTCAAAGCCTGCAGCAGATAGTGGAAGAGCTGTAGTAGTGGATCCATCCTGGCCACATAGGAAGGAAGAGGCTCCCATAAGCAGAGCAGGAGTTCCCAACTATTCCTGATGTAATCTGATAGTAAGAGGTATACTGGGGGGGAGGAAGGAGGAAACACCAGGGCCCCTGACAGGCAGATTGGAGCAATCAAAGCGCAGTCTAATTTACAGCAGAAAACCCCCATCTCTTCTCAGGCTTACAAATCTGGGTTTACATTACATAAGATGGCTGCAAGGACCATATGTCAGAGGTTTGTAAACATTGTAGCAGATCGGCTCTAATCTAACATATGGATTCACTGTAAACATTACAATACACCAGAGGGGATTTTCTCTTAGAAAACAAAAAAAACAAAAAAAACAAAAACTATGATCTTAAATACTGTGTGGAAATACCTCCCAACTCCCTGACATTGGAAAGAGGGACACCTTTTAACACAAATAATGTAGGCAAAGAACATGTCTTGCGATTTGACAGTTTCAAATTGCATGACAAGTCGCACCCTATTGTCCGCATTGGAAGCAGTGAAACTTAGAAAAGAGTTCTTGTACTACTTTTTGCAAGTTCAGGTGCGACTTGCATACACAAGTTGTACCTGATCTTTGCTACTTTAAGTGAAGTAGCATTAATTGAAATACTGCTACCAGTATGACCGAGGTGTTAACGTGGTGCAGCCATTCTCAACCAAGGTGCCATGGAACCATTGGCGTTCTCCAGAGCCTGCTAGGGGTTCCATGAGCTGTGACTGACTGACTTTCCATCGGATGGCAACTGCATGGTTCTGGGGCCACATGGCAAAACCAACAGCATGTCCTTTTAGCTGTCTGTGAGGGTGGCATTCTATCACAGTAAGGAGCATTCTTCTCTGACCACCGCTGTAAGGAGGCATTCCTCTGACCACCACTGTAAGGGGGGGGCATTCTACTCTGATACTCTGATTACCACTGTAAAGGGGGCATTCTTCACTGAACACCACTGTAAGGGGGCATACCTCTCTGACCACCATGGTAAGGGGGGAATTCCTCTATGACCTCCACTGTAAGGGGGGCATTCTACCCTGACCACCACTGTAAGGGGGGCATTCTTCTCTGACCACCACTGTAAGGGGGGCATTCTTCTCTGACCACCACTGTAAGGGGGGCATTCTTCTCTGACCACCACTGTAAGGGGGGCATTCTTCTCTGACCACCACTGTAAGGGGGGCATTCTACTCTGACCACCACTGTAAGGGGGGGGGCATTCTACTCTGACCACCACTATAAGCCCTTGTACACACGGTCGGAGATTCCGACGGAATGTGTCCTATCGGACCGCTTTGTCGTATAATCCGACTGTGTGTGGTCTCCATCGGACTGTCTAACTTGTCCGTAAAATTTTCCGATGAAATGCTCCGATTGGACATACTCCGATCATGTGTAACCTACTCCGACGGACAAAGTGCCACGCATGCTCAGATCAAATTCCCAGACCAAATGTATTGGCTACTAGCCTGAACGTAGTCCCGTCATAACGAAATAACGTCATCACGTTATGTACAATCTAATTTTCCGACAACTTTGTCCGACCGCGTGTATACAACAGTTTCGGACAAAATCCGTCGGACAAAATCCAACGGATTTGGTTGTCAGAATGTCCGACTGTGTGTACAAGGGCTAAGGGGGGGCATTCTACTCTGACCACCACCGTAAGAGGGGGCATTCTACTCTGACAACCACCGTAAGGGGGGGGCATTCTACTCTGACAACCACCGTAAGGGGGGGCATTCTACTCTGACCACCACCGTAAGGGGGGCATTCTACTCTGACCACCACCGTAAGGGGGGCATTCTACTCTGATCACCATTGTAAGGGGGAATTCTTCCTACTGTCCACCACTGACCATCAATGAAATCATTTTAGCTGTGCTTCCCCCAAAACCTGAAAAGTATTTCAAGGCTTTCTCTGGTGTATAAGGGTTGAGAAAGGCTAGTGTTATGCCTAGTACACACAATGGAAAAATCTGACAAAAATACAGATTTGGAATCGATTGGACAATAATCTGTTAGTTAGTACACAGCTTTCGAGAGCCGATCACAATGGTTCATGCAAAACTATCCAAAGGCACAAACATGAAAATTTCAGGTACGGAACAAGAAGGCATGATTTTTGTTTAATTATTACAGTATTCGACTGAAAAAAAAAACAAGTCTACGCATGCTCAGAAACGAAAGAATACATTACAATACATTACATCACTTCCGAAGTTGTATTCTGTCATACAAGAATTTTCGTAACTGAATACTTTTGGTAATGAAGTACTGCATTTATTTTAGAGGTCTACACATCTGTCCAAAAAGAGGGACGAATGAGTGGAAAAGAAGGACAGTCTCTCCAAACGAGGCACAGTTCTGAGCGGTGTGGAATTAGAGAGACCTGTTTATGACCATGTCACAGCAGAGAGACCTGTTTAGGTAATAATAGAGACCAGTTTAGGGTCATGAAACATTAGAGAGACCTTTTTATGGCCATGTTAGACATGCTTATTTGTTGTCAATGAAATACATTTTCTATTATCAATAGAAATCCTTTTGCCAATGCTTGAAATGTTGCTAAACTCAGACACAATATAGCCAACAAAACCATGGACTTTTGTCCGAAGAGCGTTGGCCCAAACTTGTCTTGCATACAAACAGCAAGGAGTTGCTGGCCAACAAATACGAACATAGTAACGTACTACATTGTTTTCAGCTCTTTAGAACCACCCTTTAAGCTCCTTCTGCTAATTTCGGATTAGCAGAAGTTTGGTGAGTGTTGATTCACGCTTTTCATTTTGCGCTTTTCAGTTCATTTCTGAGCGGCCGTTCATCAACCAGCCATGTTGCGGAATCGGAGGAGATAACGTGTTATTTATTATTGGCCTTGGAGTTATTGCCTTGACATTATTTTTGGTTGAATAATGATTTGATTTGTTATATTTTCTATATTTTTGGATGCATAGAATGCACTTTTTGGTTAAGTTCTATTGGCAGATAGCATGTCTAATTTTATTTGTTTTCTTTTTTTAATGCACAAGAAAAAAATTGTGGAGAATAATACTTGGCTATGTGTTTTATTTCAGTTGACAGTTTGGGAGTAGGCAGCTACATTTTAAAATATGCAATGTAAAATTGAAGGACACCAGCATAGTTGTATCTTTGATCTTAAAAACTACAGGATAATGGTGTTGTGGTAACTTGCCCAAATAAAAAAAAAAGCATAATAATATTATTCTTGATATCACTAGAAATGTGTTTTACTTCAAATGACAGTTTGGGAGTAGGCAGCTACATTTAAAAAAATACAATGTAAAATTAACAAGGGACACCAACATAGTTGTACCTTTGATCTTAAAAACGACGGGATAATGGTGTTGTGGTAACTTGCCCAAATAAAAAAAAAAAAAAAAACATAATAATATTATTCTTGATATCACTAGAAAAAAAAAGCCTTTGAAAATTTGTTTGCAATAACTCCATCATTATTACCAGCAAAGCAGCTTCATTATTATCCCATTAAAGAAGCGACTGCACAGCGACTTCCTTCCAACTTGGATTCTATTTAGGAGCCTGCATGAGCTGAAATCGCACCCAAGTTCAACCAAAGTAGTGCAGGAACCTTTTCTGAAGTTGGAGCTACTTGTGTAGCATCAGTTAAGATCGCTGTCATAAGCAAACATCGAATTTGGCATGTCATGCGACTTGGGGTCTCACAAGTTGGATCCCATGTCGCAGCAGTGTGAACCAAGCCTAAATGAAAAATCTTTGCATCTACGTTCAGCTTAAGAAGACATTCTAAATAAATCCTAGGACTCTACGAAGGTCTTTGTAAGCATCTGAAGGTTATTAAGCTAGAACTACACGTGGTGTGAAACAAAAAGTCATTCATATTCCTACTTGCCTTAAAAGGCCAACCCAAGAACGCAAACAAATGAAAGACAGGAGATAGTTCCACAGAACAGACCGAGGCATAGTCCACTCATAAAAAGTGAAACGTCATAGAAAACTTACTACAAAAGAACTCCACTGGGATAAAAAAAAAAGTTTAGAAAGAAGTTACTTTCATTTTTGGACAACTGCCAGGGAAATATACAAATATCCAATTTCCACAAGGGGACATTCCAGTGGTGCAGGAATTCTTTAGGCAGTCCTGATGTAAGCAAGATAACACTGACATAATTGCACCCGGTGTAACTGCATTGTCACTATTTATAAAACACGTTTGATGTAAAGGGACACTTTTCGGTTGCTATGGACTATCTCAAGTTTCCAGGCAGAAAGAACCGTATATATAATATAAAACTGCATGCAGGGCACTGGACAAAGCACTGGGGACAAAAGGGATGTGAAATCATTTCATACAGTAATGTAATCTGTAAGATTATAGTTTACTGTATGTGTTATGAATTTTCAATTTGCCACCAGGCTTCGCCCTCGTGTGTTGTGACGCTCACAGGGAACGAAGGCTGGCACACAGAGGCATCAGGCGGAGGACAGAGCCCCCGGACAGAGTGGGGGGGGGGGCATCACAGGATCCTGGGGACAAGGCAAGTACACTGCACCAGGATCCTGCAATGGAATTTCTGAGTGTGGCTCGGGGGTTACCGCTAATGGTACTGAAATTTAACCCCGAGCCACTTTTACACTCGGGAAAACCGCCAGGGAGGTTAAAAGTGTACGTATAGCTATTTTTAATTTTTTTTTTGGAAGGGTTTACTTTTTGATGTCGGTTTTCCATTATTATCCTGTGCCAGAGTAAGGATGAGCTCCGGCGTGTTTGCATACTCCACTTGCAGAGCCTGCCAGGAAGTTGGCACAGCGCTGCGCTAATTACAGGCAGTGACATTGCCTGATCTCTGCAGCAGTGCATTGGGGCAATGTCTCACTGCCTGTGATTAGCGCAGCACTGCACCGATTTCCTGGCGGGCTCATGCAAACATGCTGGTGCTCATCCTTATCCCAGAGGTGCAACAGGAAGTGAGAGGAAATCTCCCAAAGTGAGGAAATTCCCCTTTTAGGAAGTTGTCCCTGGAAAGTTTTCCATACTGGAAGATTTCCCCTTACCTGTAAATCCCTAACTCTAAAATATTGGATTTCCCCAGACTTTCTTCTTAGGTGGCAGGGGTCACCTGTACAAATAGAGGGGCATATCTCCCCAATGAGGACACAGACCGCAATAAAAATAAATATATAGAAAAAGATTGCAGATAGCTACATGGCCTTATTTTAAACACATGGCCGGCTCGTCTGGAACAGCTGTATGCAGTTTGGATTAAATGGCTCTACAATGTTGGACTACATCTGTGTTATAAAGCAGGGATCTGGAAGCACAGCGGGCCCCAGGGAATAAAGTAATTTACATGGCCCCGCCCACTCCCCTTAAATTGGGAATGAATCCCTTTTTTTTTGGATTTGTGATGACATGGGGATACCTTCTATTTTAGGAAAGTAGTACTACGCGTCAACGTGCTGCTTTCCCAATATACAATCCAGCTCACTCATGCTTCCACTTTGCTTGTCCAAGGTTTGCCTGTTTAGTGATTGAAGGAAAATGGACAAACGTCTGTTTCTGATTAAGACACAGCAGCCTTGTGTATTAGATGTCTGGACATCCTCAGTGAGATTACAACACAAACACCATATGAAACCCCAAGTAACACAATACATTCCACAGGCTCTCAATCTCTTCCAGAGAGCTGGGGAAATGAATGAGTACAGAAAAGTCAGAAGATAACCAGTCAGGATATGAGAAGAGATCCCCCTATACATTAAGGGCTCACTTACCTTTGTGCATTGCCACAACACATGCCAATGCACCTGCTCTGTGAATGGGGTGCTTTGGGGGCATTCTTTGTGAATGATATACCAACACACTGTACAGTAGAGTGCAAGGCACAGCGCACCACAACGTGCATACAGTGTGTTGTGTTGCTCGGCATTTAAAGAGTCATGCACCTTTTCTTGTGCATTGTAGTAATTAGCAGCCCATTTATAACAATCAGGCTGCCATAATGCAGCATATTAAAGCACATGTGCTATCAAATGGCAATGAATCCCTTCAGGGGCGGACTGACAACTCATGGGGCCCCCGGGCAATAGGAGATTATGGGGCCCCACAGTATACACACACATAGACAGTATAACACATACTATACACACACAGAATACACATACACACACTGAAAAGGTACTGAAGAGGCGAGGCAGCTATAATTTTGTGATTTTTAAAAAAACACAGATTTTTACATACTGTCCCTGGTTTTATTGAGGCTGGCAACCCTGATGGGGCCCCTTAGTGGCATGGGGCCCTCGGGCAGTGCCAGAGTGCCCGAATGGTCAGTCCGCCCCTGGATCTCTTCTAAGTAAATGCAATGGATTGCAAAGAGATCCTAAAGGAGAAGTATGGCCAATGATCTTTAGCATTGGTTTGCGCAGCCTATTGTGCTATTGCATTAGCACAAACACACATGTATGTATATCAATACAGCAGTGGACGGTGTCAGTAGAGCAAAGATTGATGGCAGTAGATGGCAGTGGATGGTGTCAGTATTTTTTATTTTTTTTGTTTTTTAAATAATTTTTTACAATATTATTATTTTTTATTACTTTTTTACAATTTTTTAGAAGCCCCATTATTGGGCTTTGGTTAAATATCAAGACTCTAAACAGACTCCTGATGTCTCACTTTTGAGACAGAGAAAGAAACCAGAGACAGAAATTCCCCAGTCCCTTTCTCTGCAGTTTACGAAGCTTCAGTTACAGCAGAGTTCCAGTCATAAAAAATTGTTTACAGTATTCAGCTACAATAAAATACAAATAACAACCTTTGGGAAAAACTTTTTTTTTTTTACTCACCTTTTCAGGTCTGTTGCTAGGGGGTCCCTCGTAATCTGCCTCTTCCTCTCCAAGGTGCCGGATGTAATTTCCCTTGGTGCCCGTGCTCGCTAGTGCTCCTTGTGATGGCAACGTCAGAAGTGTACAGCACTGCGTCGTACATACGGCGTATGCGCGAGAATGGGCGGTGCATGCTGGTCACTCAACTGCACCAGAGCCCGGAAGATCGTGCTTGTGGGCTTCACATGCTTCACAGGAACCTGCCACGAAAGAGGAATATAACATATATTCCTCTATGAAATTGGCAATCGTTTACAATATGGAGATTAGCATACAAAAAAAAAAACAGATGATAATTTGTCCGATAATCTCATCATGTGTACTAGGCTTTAAAGACAGCGGGGGATCTGATCAAGGCTGCCTCCATCTCCATTTGTTTTCTTTCAAAACCCGCACGTCTCTTAAAGTGGTAGTAAACCACCCCGGGCATAAAGGCAGTTTAAGTCATAATGTGCTAGCATGCTTTGTATACTAGCACAGTATGACAGGTTTACCTGAAAACGAAGCCCTCCAGCGTCGTGTCCTCACAGCTGAAAGCGCTTCCATCTTCACCCGGTCTTCTTTTCGGGTTTGCGGGCTTCGGCTATCTGATTAGCCGAAACCGGAAATGACATCACCCTGCGCATGCAAGTGGAAGTCGCTGTTTACGGCGCGGCTCTGAAGGAACGGCACAGTTATGCCATTCCTTCAGAATGCATGCGCAGGTGATGTCACCGGCTGCATTTAAACAAAATATTATTATTATTATTATTCAGGATTTATATACTGCAAACAGTTTACACAGCACTATATCTCCTGTGGTTCACAATTAGGAGATATTTACAGTACCTATAGGTAAAAATTATACATGGAGTTTACTCCCACTTTAAGTCTATTGGGCAACACCAGATAATGTCAGATGAGGTTTATCGGAAGGAGACAATCTGATCACTTTTGTTTTCCTCAATAAGTCAGAAATTAAATGTCAGCAATACACCTTCCCCAACCCACTCCATGGGCTAAACATAAATGGTCACCTTCAGATATCTAAGGCACATTAGGACGCTTTCACAGAGGTGTTCTGTCACTGTTTTTGACCCATTATTAGATAGATAAAAAGTAGACTGCAATGTAACCCTATGGATGGCAAATATATGTAGACTCATATCTGTATGCATTCTTTACTCCTCCCAACACCCATTTCAGTGGTGGCGAACCTTGGCACTCCAGATGTTTTGGAACTACATTTCCCATGATGCTCAACCACACTGCAGAATGCATGAACATCATTGGAAATGTAGTTCCAAAACATCTGGGGTGCCAACGTTCGCCATCACTGACCTATGCTGACTTACCTATTTTCACCCCACTTTGGTCCAGTCATGTGATCCCTTGCGTCAGCCAGTGGCAGCTGCAGGAGGGAGAATAGCACTTAACAGCTGGAAATGCTGTGTGCAGTGATGTCACCCATGAGCTCCTATGGCCCATCAGTTGTCGGCGCTCCCATATCTTCCCTGCAGCCGCAGCTGGCTGACACAGGGAAGCTGGATCACATAATTGGACCGGAGTGGGCTGAAAATAGATAAGTATCTAAATACTTCTTACACAAGTTATTCAGCATAGGTGTTCGGAGAGAGGAGGGAGTGTTTTAAGACTACAGTAGTTAGGTTTAGTCTGGAATACTACTTTAAACCTGAACATCCATAGGGGTTACATGGGTTTGTCTGTGTTTCCTATGAGACAACATTGAGGGGGAAAAAAACACAACAGACACAGATGCATACCTCCCAACATTTTGAGATGGGAATGAGGGACACCTACTAGAAAATGTATGTAGGCATAGGACACGCCCCCTTAAAGGAGAATTAACCAAAAATAAGGTTAATTAAATCCACAAGGGACTTTTTTTTACCACTACTATTCTTTTATATTGACTTTTAAAATTTACAAATGCAGCAATTTAGAAAATAGATGAAAGGTTTAGCACTGGGAAACACTTTTTGAAAGATAAAAAGTGCATTTTATATACAACTATATAGATCAGAAATGAGGGACAAATGAGGGGGAAAGAGGGACAGAGAGACATTGTTCCAAATCAGCAATTTCCGTTCTGATCCATCTCAGCAGAGTACCTGTCTAGGATCCTGGTACGGAAGATGCCCATGTGAAAAGGGTCTTCGACATTTTCAGTTTGATACATCTAAATGAATCGCATAACTAATAAAACTTCACCCTAACTTTTACTCAGTTAACTTTAGCAACATTAAAGTGTAAAGCCAATTTTTTTTGGCTTGGATAGATTAGGAAATGGCTAAGAGCACTGTAATTTTTAAATTTGTGTCCCTCCAGGAGCTTTCCCTTTACATCCTGTCCTAGAGACACAGCTGGAAGTAAACTTTTGTGATCTACCTATTTTTGGGATATTTTGGTGCATTGGAGACTCATTGATTTTCAGGGGGCTGCCTTAATGCAATGCACACATTTAAATGGGCCTCATCTGTTGGATGGTATTCTCCCCATCCTTTAATATTCTCTGAGCCTTTTAATTGTACGGGTATATTTTCTGAAGGGCAGCATTTAAAATGCAGGGGAAGTAATTCCATTACAAGTAAATAAACACATCACAGCTGGCTCTTAGCACCCTGCGGTCCTGTAAAAGTGCCAAGTTTAGATGCCTCAATAGAAAAGTGTCCCTGGAAAAGATATCACAATGCTGGCCGCTATTACCTCTTGGATCATAAGTATTTTACCATGGCTAATATGTAATAAGAGTTGAGTGAATGGATTCATGAATCAGGGGAAAAGAGGCAAAACTCCCTGGTCTTTGGGAATGCATTTTTGTACATTTGTATACCCCGTGGAAAGAATTCTACAATTCACAAATCCTAAATGCATGAGTTGGCAAGCTGCATGGATTTTAGCAAATCAAGCAAATCTGCGAGTCACCAAAAAAGAAATGGATTTACAAATTGTTTGGCTCGTCTGTTAGCCAGTTTTTTAGCAGATAGTTATTGCCTTTTTTTCCACATATGGAGAAATATAATGTTTAAAAAGGTAAGTATTAACAGTCAATGGGGGATTTACTAAAACTGGAGCGTGCAAAATATGGTGCAGCTCTGCACAGAAACCAATCCGCTTCCAGGTTTTATTGTCAATGCTTAATTGGACAACCGGAAGCTAGAAGCTGATTGGTTACTATGCACAGCTGCACCAGATTTTGAGTGCTCCAGTTTTAGTAAATCAACCCCAATGAACCCTGTAAATCTTAAGCGCCCAATCTGCAGCTCAGGGGCCACTTGCCCCCCTCTGGCACTTATTGTGTGGCCCTTGGGGCCACAGTCTGTGGGGCAGTCTGTGTTTTCCTTACACAGGTTCTTGCTCATGCCAGTATAGTAAAACTATTATGTAGACTGAGTTCTAATAGTTACTTGGTTTGGTTTAGTTCTTTCAAAATTTTTCTGTGCTGTCCATCCCTTTCCTGCTTTTATGGGAGTGCTTTTTATTCCGATTTTTACAATGGAAGAGAAATATCAAATGTAGTGCTAGCTATTAAAGGGATTGTAGCAAATATAAATTGATGCCATTGGAGTGGTGATCTTCAGAAATCTAATATAATATGTCTCCAGTCTACGATGGTCTCCTGAAGCATGTCCCCAATCTTCAACTCCTATAGCATACCTGTAGTCTATAACAATCTCTTGTAGCATGCCCATAATCTTTGACCATCTTTCAAACATGCCTATAGACTTTGACCATCTCTTGTAGCATGCCCATAGTCTTTGACCATCTCTTGTAGCATGCCCATAGTCTTTGACCATCTCTTGTAACATGCCCATAGTCTTTGACCATCTCTGGTAACATGCCCATATTCTTTGACAATATCTTGTAAGATGCCGAAGTCTTGTAGCCTATGACCATCTCTTGTAGCCTGTCAGTAGTCTTTAAATATGTGACAGGAGATGGTCAAAGAATATGGGCATGCTACATGAGATGGTCAGTCTCTGGTAGCTTTCTGTAGAAGTACATTCCCTGAAAATTATTTGCAACCCTTTGGTAATCTCAAGCACTGCTGTACAGTCAAAGAGGTACTATGTTTTGGTCTAAAATTTTGAAACAAAGTAAAGAAGAAAAGTAAGGCAGACTTTCAGACTGGCAATTCTGCTGCTAGCAGTTTGTTGAAATCACCAGCAGCAGGATCACCAAGAGGCTGCTTGTTTGTACCTATGGAATCACTCTCATTGTAGCTGAGGCAGCGAGCTTTTGCTCCCATCGCTAGCAATAGCGATTCAGCAGCGTTCCGGCCAGCGTAAGCGAGGTATATTATAGGCACACACAGTCAATTTTTTAGCAATTCCACCGCTGGCAATTTGTTTCTAGCATCAAAATTGCCCATCGCATAGCAGCCTAACATCATTTCAAGACATTGAGCACTTCATTATGTCCTACCTTTATCCCTGTAAGAGCCGATTGTCCTTTGCTTTCTCCAAACTCTACAAAGTTGGTCCAGCAGACACCTAGAATCCCCCAACAGTAGGTACAAGACTTATCCAGCAAGCCACTCACTTCTTGCAGCAGGTAAAGCGGCATCCACCTCTTGTTGAATTTCTGGTGCTTTCCTACAGTTATCCTAGAATTCTTTCAATGAATGCAATGAATGAGGACTGAGAGCAGCAGCTTAAATTGAAACAGAACAGCACAGAGGCAGCAGCCAAGGCTTACAATGCATGCACACTCTCAGAGTACAAGTGATACCAGACACACACACAGTCCAGCTAAGTCTATAAGCAAAAACATTTGCTAGAAAGCCTGGAGTCTGATAGACTTTGAAAAAAAAAAAAAAGTCAGAGAGAGCGAGAGGTTGTCTCATTTCCTCCAACCTCTTTACAATACTCTGAATTCTCTCCTCCCATTCCAGTTCTGCCTCCTCCACCCCTCCCTGCTCTTCCAAGTGCGGGTGCAGACTGGGAACAGGGACCAGCTCTGCCTTTTATCACTCAATGGCAGAACACATACACACAGCCCCCTCATGACTTGTGTTTCTCTCCTGAAGACCCTGGCAGTAACCCAGGGGAGCCCCATAGATGACAGTCCCCTGGCTGCTTTTTGACAGATCAATCAACAACCTTTATAGGTATAGCAGTTGACCAATCAATTGGACTTGGGTAGAACAATCAGACAAAGTGTTTATAGCATTTAAATTGTTCAATCAACAATCTGATATCTTTGGGTCCAGCAGTTGACCAATCAATTGGACTTGGGTAGAACAATCTGACAGATAAAAAAGTGTCTATAGCATTTAAATCATGCTTCAAACATAGGGCGGTAAGAGATGACAGTCTCCTGCCCTGACTGGTTTTCCACAGATCATTCAACAAACTCTTTGGGTCGGCAGTTGACGCATTAGTTGGACTTGGGTGGAACATTTAGAATGATAAATGTGTCTACAGCATTTAAATCATGCTACAAATATAGGGCAATTGTGTGATCAATCGACAATCTCATGTCTTTGGATCCAGCAGTTGATCAATCAATTGGACTTGGGTAAAACAATCAGAGAGATAAAAAGCATCTACAGCATTAAAATCTTGCTACAAACATAGGGGGAGTGTGCATGTTTGTACCACGCAAACGTATGCCCAGCTCCCACTTATCTCAATCAATCAGGAACATCCAACTCATTTGCCAATCAGCAGGATTATTATGAATTAATATGAATGTATGGAGCACCTACAGATATTAGATTGTTGCTTGATGTGACTAGCTGTCCAATAGGGATAAGCAAAAGTGACTGCCTTCACTTCACTGGATTTTGCCAAAAAATAAAAATAAAAAAGACATATTTTGACTAAATACATTGGAGTTATTAGGCAAGGTGAGAGCAAGGGTTTTTTCCCCTGCAAGAGGCACTCACCAGATCAATCATTTAGTGACTTTGCGTAAGATTATAGCTGCATTTAGACACCCAAAAAGCTGGAACCTCCACTGGGCACCTCTGTCTTGGATGTGATGACAGTGGTCCCAGCAGACTCCGAGCTGTCACTCCAGTGACACTCACGCTCAGACTCTTCCCTGTTCAGGTATTCTGACAGCCTCTGCAAGGGAGATTCATCCATCCACTCTGGAGGGATATGTTAGATTTATTTCATTCATCTAGCAAGCTGTACAAAAAATATCTATGCATGTACGGCCAGCATAAACACCATTAGCATACCACTTCAGAGCCTTATTATCCCCCCTCCCTCACTATAAGTAGGCTGGCTGAGCATATATGATTATGTGTGTCAGCAGACGCCTGAGGGCAACAAAACGATGCCTGCAAATCTTTCTGACCTCTTACCTATAGTTTCGAGAAGGCAATTGGAAGATCCACCAGCTGGACAATTCTGATCTAAAGATCAGAGCATGACTTACAACAGTGGGGCTTTGTATTGGCATGGTAATACAGACTTCTGGTTCTTAGAATAGATTTTTTTTCCACACATACATTTTCCAGCAAAGAGGAAAATCTTTTTGCAACCCATAACTATTTTGTTTTTTTGAAGCAGAGCGCTCATAACAATGACTCAAACCTAAGTTTGTCAAAGATTGGTATTTTTTCATTCAGCCACCCCAGCTAGGACATTGTATTCTAACAGTGGAACGTGTGGCTATTAGAACACACTGATCAGCGGCCGCAGCCACTAATCAGCAAAAGTTTTCCAGCATGTCCCTTTGACAGAAGTTGATCAAACAATCACCCAATGTCAAGCAGAGATGGTCACACACTCATGAAGATTAGCCCTATCCCTGCTGAACTGGGTGAATCTAAATCAGTCTCTGGCCAGCTTTGACAAATGGATGGAGCAGTAGGCAAGGTAGGCATCAGTGATTGTGGGAGTGCACTATGAAGAGAACCTGTCACTTTGCTCTGAATGCCACCATGTCATTAAAGTGATTCTAAAGGTTTTTTGTTTTTTTTAAATAACAAATATGTCATACTTATCTCCTCTGTGCAGTTAGTTTTGCACAGAGCAGCCCAGATCCTCCTCTTCTCGGGCCCTCTTTGCTGCTCCTGGCCCCTCGCTCCTATAGAGTGCCTCCATAGCCAGCAGCTTTCTATGGGGGCACTGGAGCCGAGTCAGAGCTCCGTGTGTCCATTCAGATATGGAGCCCCACCCCGGCCCCGCCCCTCTCTGTCCTGATTGGCTGACTGACTTTGACAGCTGCGGGAGCCTATGGCGCCGCTGCTGTGTCTCAGCCAATCAGGAGGAGTGTCCCAGACAGCTTAGACATTCGTGGACATCACTTAGGAGAGAGCAGGAGCTCAGGTAATTAAGGGGTGCTGGAGAGGCTGCTACACACAGGAGATTGTTATAGAATGCATTAAGATAAAAAAAAACCTTCTGCCTTTACAACTCCTTTAAAGCCTAATTCCAGGCAAATTAAATTGATCCCTTGCAGTGGGGCTGTGCCCACACTACAAAGGTTCATTTCTTGTTTTGTCTAGGTTAGAGAAGAAACGGTTTTACTTACCTGATCCTCCACTCCCTCCAGCAGATGGGGTTCTCCACAATCTGGGCGTGGATTGCCCCTCAGCTTTGGACCCTGCTCTGGTCTTGATGACATCTGGACCCTAGGCCAGTGGAGTGTGGAGGTTCAGACACAACACTGTGGGGACCGGCAGGGATGTTGCTAGGTCTACAAAAGATCTGGGGCTAGAGCCCATAGCAGCATAGTAAAGAAAGTCATATGCTTGGGTGGGCATACACATGTATATACAGTAATATACTGTACATCAGGGTCCCCAGAGAGCCCCCCCACTTACATCAGGGTCCCCAGAGAGCCCCCACTTACATCAGGGTCCCCAGAAAGCCCCCTACTTACATCAGGGTCCCCAGAGAGCCCCCCACTTACATCAGGGTCCCCAGAGAGCCCCCCACTTACATCAAGGCCCCCAGAGAGCCTCCCACTTACATTGGGGTCCCCAGAGATCCCCCCTTTAATTAGGGTCCCCAGAGAGCCTCCCCCTTTTCATCAGGGTCCCCAGAGAGCCTCCCCCTTTGCATCAGGGTCCCCATAGCACCTCCCCCTTAGCATCATGGTCCCCAGAGAGCCCACCCTTTTCATAAGGGTCCCCAGAGAGCCTCACCCTTTTCATCAGGGTGCCCAGAGAGCCTCCCCCTTAGCATCAGGGTCCCCAGAGAGCCCCCCACTTACATCAGGGTCCCCAGAGAGCCTCCCCTCCCCTCCCCTTGGGGACTCCTGCAGAAACTCTGGGTTATGGGCCCCAGATTAGGGGCTATAGCCCCTAAAGCCACCACCTAGAGATGCCATTGGGGGACCGGTCTAGCTGTAGCGAGGAGTGGAGCATCGGGCAAGTACATTTTTTTTTTTTTTTTTAGTTCTCCTAGACAAAAACATTTTATCTGCCTGCAGTTGGACTTTAAACTACACGTGCCTTTTAAGATAAATATTACATTAAAAAAAAGCACACCTTGTAACAATGGTCCATCAGTTCAAATGACAATGGCCTCAAATGAGTTCTGCTTTTGGAAAGTCTTTTTGGCATGATATTCCCCAGAAATACAAACCGGAATTCTCCGGCCGTCTTGCCGTAGCTCTAAAAACGCAATCTCTATTCTGACATATACATTACCGGCCTCCAGCAGCCTGGGGCAATGGAAGAAGAGCAGCGAGAGCTTAATCATGCTTTATTAACCATGCCAGGGACAATCAGATCACACAACACTTTAAGAGATGCTTCGTCTGAGCAACTTCACGCCAGGACAAGCAGCACCATCCCGTCTCCCTGTTTGATATGTACGCTGGTTAATTCTATCAGTAGTCAGCCTTCTACTAGCAGTTTGACCTCCCATTGTTTTTGACTTAGCAGAAATATAGAAGAAATTAACATTCTAAAAAAATGAAGATCTTTCAACTGATTTTAAAGTGACCCAATGTGAACCATTTCCAGCAGTTCCTGATTAGCAAATCCTAGCTGTGCATGTTGACCCTTGTTTTTAGCACTGAATAAAGTATATCTAAAACCAGAAGCAAAATGTATTATATTGCAGCTTACTAGTTTTTAGATGTGGTGGCTGCATTCGTTTTACTTTTTTTAGGGCTTCTTTTCCTTTATTTTCAACTGGTAATTTGGCCAGTATCTCACTTTCTGCTATAGGGTGGTTACACTCACTCATCCACTGTATCTATGGAGGAGCACCATAGAACCACCCATAGACAGCAGTCAAACTATGGAGATGGTAGTGTTATGCCACGTACACACGATCGGACTTTCCGGCAGACTAGGATTGCCACCTTTTCTTCAAGTCAAACCCGAACACTTTAGCAGCGCACAGAATTATTTTTTATTTTTTGTTATATAAAGTATACATATATGTTGCTATTAAATAGCATTTCTAATCATATAAAGTTAATAACAAGAGTCCCGATTTACAACAGAGTCCACAGAGTTCTCCTTTTACATTTGAACTCGCAGAGTTCCCTTTCACTGTAAGGGGGGATTCTGCAGACTCTGACATAAGGGAGAACCTCTGGGGACTCTGACATAAGGGATGCTTCGGGAACCCTGATCTAAGGGGGGACACTGAGAACTCTGATGTACAGAGAGGACTCTGATGTAAGGGGGAACACTGTGGCTTTGGTGTAAAGGAGAACTCTGATGTAAGGAGTGCTCTGAGAACCCTGTTTTACCTTAGTGTACTCACTCAGAGGCAGGAGAGAGAAGGTGGGAGACTTCTGTCACAAACAGGGATGGACGGTGAGCTCACTTACCCCTTGGTAGTCAGCAACTTTCATCCAGATGTCTCTGAGGCTGCTGGACTTCAAATTTCCAGCCCCCACTTTCCTTTTCCGAGGCACAGCCCTGGGGATTGGAGTGTGGACAGAGGGGTAGTTGGCGGGAGGAAGAGGTGTAGATCGAGCCCTCGCTCCTCTCCCATCTGTATGTGTATTTGGGGGGGGGGGGATTGTTAATAATGGCTTTGGGCAGTGTGAAAGAGAGTGTAACAGACACTCTCAGCTTAGACAACTGCAGCCAGCAACCCTTCTGGGAAGCCATAGTCCAGTCTGAAGAATGTGTCCGGGTTTCAGGCAGGCTGAAACCCAGAAGCATGATGCCAAACCCAAACTGTCTGGGTGAATCCTGGACAGATGGCAACCCTACGGCAGACTAGGTCCAACAGTCTTCCCGACGGACTTTCAGCGGAGTTCCGACGCAGCTTCCGAACGAACAGATTTGCTCACACACGAACGGACTAAGTCAGTTCGAAAGTCTGTTTGTTTTGAACGTGATGACGTACGACGGAACTAAAAAAGGAAGTTCAATAGTCAGTAGCCAATAGCTGCCCTTGCGTCGTATTTGGTCCATCGGACCAGCATACAGACGAACGGTTTTCCCGATAGGAATTGAGTTCGTCGGACAGATTTGAAACATGTTCTATTTCTAGGTCTGTCGGATTTTTAAAATGAAAAACTATCGGATTAGCCCACACACGATCGGATTGTCTGTCGGACTGGTTCCCTCAGGCCTAGTCTGCTGGAAGGTCCGGTCGTGTGTACGCGGCATTAGATGGACTAGGAGATTTCGATGGACTTAAGGCCCCTTTCACACTGGGGCGCTTTGCAGGTGCTACAGCACTAAAAATAGCACCTGCAAAGCGCCCTGAAACAGCCTTGGGGCTTTCACACTGGAGCGGTGTGCTTGCAGGGCGGTCAAAAAAGTCCTGCAAGACTCATCTTTAAAGCGCTGTAGGAGCGGTGTATTTACCGCTCCTAAAACGCCCCTTCCCATAGAAAACAATGGGACAGCGCTGCAAACCTGCCTGCAAAGTGCCACTGCAATGGCGCTTTGCGGGGGGCGGTCTTAACCCTTTTTCAGTTGCTAGCGGGGGTTAAAACTGCCCACTAGCGGTCGCATAGCGCCGCTAAAACAACGGTAAAGTGCCGCTAAATATAGCGCCATTTTACCGCCAGCGCCCGCAACACCCCAGTGTGAAAGTAGCCTTACACATAGCTCCCGACTGTCCCTGATTCAGAACAAAGGGGTCAATTCAATAATGTTTACCGCATGTGATAAGGGTATCATCTTACGCATTTGCATAAATTATCACATGCATTCCATAAAGTCCAATTCATAAAAAAATAAAAATAAAACATAACGATTATGCAGTATTTACAAGAAAAAAAAAATGTGCAGATAAATATCGCCTTAAAAACTCTTAAGTCCAATTCATAAACGGACCAGCGATTATAAAAGCAGGTGATACTTACCACCAGGGTTTTGCTGGCGGTATCACATATGCTATTTGTCAAAAACCAGTGTGGGGGTTGGGGGACCCCCATACTGTATTTTAACAACAAGCTGGTTGCTAAGGAGTGGGGTGGAACCCAACGAATGACTCAGTCCCCCCACCCCAAAGCACCTTGTCCCCGTGTTGATGGGGACAAGGGCCTTGTCCTCACAACTGTGGCCAGGGGTTGTGGGGGGTCTGTGGGCAGGGTACTTATCAGAATCTGGAAGCCCCCTTTAAGAAGGCGGCCCCCCTACAGGTTGTATAAATGGCATTGTGCCACACGCATCTCACCAGACTGATCTGAAATCGCCTAACTTTTTTTGTTTGTGTTTTTCTGCTTTACTTAACTTTATTTGTATTGCACTTTCTGGTTTCCCTGAAAGCAGTAACGACGTAGCCTTGGCCACATTGATGCCCCATGGAAAGACAACATCCCTATTGCCATCAGGGAAATCCTGTATCTTAACTGATTAGTATTACCCACTTCATCTCCAGAAGGTTTTACCCCCTTCATGACCAGGGCATTTTAATGTACCACTGTACCCAAATTAAATTTATATAATTTTTTGGTAGTATTTGATCACCACTGTTTTTTCTTTTTTTTTAATTATATAAACAAAGACTGAATATTTTTTACTTTCTGCTATAAAAAAATATCCCAAATTTTTTTTAGCACATTTCTTCATACATTTAGGTCAAAATGTATTCTGCCAAAATGGATTCTGCTACAAAAAAATCCCAATGAATGTACATGGCGGTTATCACGACTTATAATTGTACTACAATAGTGCAGCAAACAATCTGACACTAACTGACACTGACATCACCACCAGTGACGCTAATACAATGATCAGTGCTATTATACACTGTAACTCTACTAATAAGACTGGCTGGGAAGGAGTTAACATCTAGGGCATTCAAAGGGTTAAATGTGTGCCTAAATGTGTAATGTGTGCTGCTTTTTACTAATAGATCTCTGTTTTTATTCCTGCTTTACAGGGATAAGAAACAGAGAGATGGATCCCTCTGTATAGAACCTTGTGTTTATCAACACAGGGCTCTAGGATGTGATTGGACACAGGCGATCAGCAGGGCCCAGCCATGAATCACTGGCCGTGATCTGCTGACATACTCACGCTGTGTAAAATCACAGTGGATGTCAGCAGCCTAAACCCGGAAACTTACCCAGAATCAGGTACGCCGCTTTGCCTGCATGAGCTGCCCATCCTCAGTACATTGCAGGCAGTGGTAATACTGCACATGCAAAAGCTGAAACACACATTGTCTTGAGCTGTAGAAAATGACATTCATTACATTCAATAGTTCCTTCCACAGATCTCACGAGATCTCAGGGAAGGGAACCCCCAACTGATGCCAGTAGTGTTGCAGAGTGCATGTTGGAAATTAAGTGTGTGACGTCATACACTTCATCTTGTGCATGTGTGTAGGTGGAGCCTAGGGTATCCAATCAGGGAGAGACCACACACAGACAGCTGTCTCCTCCAAGACACTGACAGAGTCCATGAGGGGACAATTTCCCTAACAAACTCTACTCCATCTGTATAATGGCACAGTGCCACCTACTGGACCGAAAGGAAACCTGCACCTGCCTACAGCAGTGTCCCGGACATTTTTAAAGTGAGGGCGTGGGAACATCACAAGGATCTAGGCAAGTAGGATTGTTTATTTCCTTCCTATTCATGATACAGCAGTAGAGGCAAAGGACAGGGTAATACCAAAGTAAACAAAAGCCAAGGAAAATTCATTGGAAAAATTCCAAGCTCTACTACTTACCAACCAGCCTGCGACCAACCAGATTAACCTGTCTAACAGTATGCATTTAAAAAACAGGCGTTTAGTTGCACAAATTTGTAAATACATGCGTAAGCTACAGACCCCGGTAAGGCCCCCTGTGATCTGTAGACCCTAACTCTAACTTATAAGAGGATCCACAGTGGAAGCACATGAATTCTGAGGAGATAGATGAAGGCAGATGGACTGGAGGGAGCCCACCCCTTCTTAAAGGTACAATGGCACACTGAACAGCTAGCATGTAGCACAATGGCTGCAAGGGTGTCAATGCGTTGCCTGACCTAAAATAAAGCATGCAAAAAATAAGCATGCAATAACTGGCCTTTGCAGCAAGGAGCATTAGAACAACAGGGATTCAGTTGAAAAAAATTGCAAATACATCCTATAGCTACTGGCCCTGTCAAGGCACCCTGTGATCTGTGGACCCTACCTCTAAAGGCCAGTCTTGGTGAGGGAAGTGACACATTTTGTGCATGCTTGATTTTAGGTCAGGCAAGGCATTGACACCTTTGCAGCCATTGTGTTATATGCTGGGTGTTCAGTGTGCCCCTGTACCTTTAAGGAGGTATGGGCTCCCTCTAGTCCATCTGCCTTCATCTATCTTATCAGAATGCATGTGCTTCCACTGTGGAGCCTCTTATAAGTTAGAGGTAGGGTCTACAGATCACAGAGTGACTTCCCAGGGCCTGTAGATAACGCATGTATCTGCAATTTTTTTCGACTGAACCTCTGTTTTTAAACGCATACTGTTAGACAGGTTAATCTGGTCGAATTTTGTCACCAACCTTGTCCCCCCACTTACCACATGCCATTGCTTGGGTCTGAGGATAGGTCACAGATGGTGGGGCTTTTTTTTTCCAAACTCAAAGGCTCCAGATTTCTTTCTCTAGAAATAGTATGTAGCATAAGTGTGACATGGCTGATTATGGTGCATACTACCCAATATAAGCTTTAAAGGGTATGTAAACCCCAACAATTAACTTCTCTTATCTGCTCCCTTTTGTCCATTCAATAGATACCTGAAAGCATTCTGTTACAATATATTGGTTTGAAAAGTAAAATAAGATCTGTTGACTTTGTTGGAAATCTTGTAAGCGGATAACTTTGTGTTCTCTACCAGAGCTGACTGTTATCAATTGTTCTCCGAAGATTACAGAACCACACCCCTCTATGTTATGGACAGTAAAAGAAGGGTGGGGTTTCTTAGTCCTATCTTATTTCTGCTGTCCCAACTTAACCCTTAATGACACAACACAAGCACCCAAAAGTGGACATGACCCCCCCCCCCCTTTTTTTTTTTTTAAAGCAGCACATCAGTACATGTGTAGTGCCTGCTACAGTTTAAATGCTTTGGGCTGCCATTTAACATGAAGATTTTACCACGTGCTGCCACAATGCAAAAGTAGGCAAATTATTATTATACAGGATTTATATAGCGCCAACAGTTTACACAGCACTTTACAACACAAGGGCAGAGAGTACAATTACAGTACAGTTTAATACCGTAGGAATCAGAGAGTTCTCCTGGTTAAAGCTTACGATCTAAGAGGGAGGATCAAGAGTTACAAAAGGTAACTGTGAGGGATGGGTTGTTGGAGAAAATAAAAGTACAGTGGTTAGGTGGAGGCCTCTCTGATGAGATGAGTTTTCAAAGATCGCTTGAAAGTGGGTAGAGTTGGAGGTAGTCAGACAGATTGGGATAGAGTGTTCCATAGGTAGAGGCTCTGGAAAGTCCTGGAAACAAGCATGGGATGAGTGACAAGGAAGCTAGAGAGTAGGAGGTCTTGGGAGGAACAAAGAGAGCAATTAGGTTGGTATTTTGAGGATAGGTTAGTGATGTAGCTGGGGGCCAAGTTGTGGATGGCTTTGTAAGTTGTTGTTAGTATCTCTAATGTAATTTGTTCAGTGAGTGGCAGCCAATGGAGGGATTGGCAGAGAGGGGTGACAGACACTGAACAGTTGGTAAGGTGGATAACTCTGGCAGCATTCATGACAAACTGAAGGGGGATAGCCTATGTAAAGGTTATCCAGTGAGGAGCAAGTTGCAGTAGTCGAGGCAGGAGATGACCAGGGAGAGAATAGGAAGCTTTGTGGTGGCATTGGTTAAGAAGGGGTGTATTTTGGAGATGTTGCAGAGGTTGAGGCCGCAAGCTTTAGGCAGTGAATGGATATGGGGCAGAAAGGATAGTTCAGAGTCCAGAATCACACCTAGAACCTTGGCGTGTGGGGACTGGGTTGTTAGTTGAGGCTTTGATTTTCACAGAGAAATCAGGGGAAGAGGAACATGAGGGAGGAAATATTATGAGCTCGGTTTTGATAGACTAAGTTTGAGGAAGTCATGTGACATCCAGGCTATGTCTGTTATTAAATCAATGATACATGAGGAGACTGATGGTGTGGGTTGAGGAGATAAAGTTGGGTGTTATCAGAGTAGAAATGGTATTGGAAGCCATGGGGCAGTCAACTGACCCAGGGAGGAGGTGTAGATTGAAAATAGAAGAGGTCCAAGAACAGAACCTTGGGGAACCTCGACGGAGAAAGGAAGAAGCGACAAGGAAGTGGAATTGTAAGCGACTCTGCTGGTTCTCATCCTACCTATCCCACCGTTCCTTCAAAGAGTACAGTCATGGAGGCCAAAGGAGTGCAGAGTCAAAATCAGGTATACTGTACAACATTCAAGGTTCCTCTGGGTCTGTATTGTGTATCAGCTAGGAAGAAAATTTACCCTGAATGTTAATTCAACTCATTTCAGTGAACCTACATTTTGAGGTTCTATTAAAAACTTACTTAAAATACATTTAGGCTCTGTTCGCATTAGTGCGGTTTTAGATGAGATTTGAGCTGCACAGAACAGCATGACAATGGAAATCACATTGTTTTCATTGGTTCACATTAATGTAATTCAGCATGGTGAGATTTTTGAAAAGGTTACTCTGGTGCAATTCTAGCATGATATTGGTCCCATAGAATATACAAACCACATCCAAGTTCGCTTCATAAATTGCACTGAAAATCAGATCAAAATTGGATCTCAGAAGTGTGAACCTAGCTCTAATGTCAATGGCAATTAATGGCATTAAGGGGTACCTTGCCTATTTTTTTTTCTTCTGGGTGATTTGTTTATAATTGGGGGAATAGGAGCTTGGTCCACTTTAAGGAGTACTGTCACAGCAGGATCACCAAGGGTTTTTTTTTATTTTATTAAAAACTGCTGATGAATGAAAATGACTAAATCTTTATGTCAGGGGTCAGTAACCTTTTTTTCACTTAAGGGCCCGATTCAATATATGTGAATTCATGGAGGGCCGCATTCACCTTCTAATAAATGAAGATAACATTACACAGCCCCTACAACTCTGGCCCCCTTTACATTACACAGCCCTCGCACCTCTGGACCCTTTTACATTACACAGCCCTCGCACCTCTGGACCCTTTTACATTACACAACCTTTGCACCTCTGGATCCCTTTACATTACACATCCCTCGCACCTCTGTACCCTTTTACATTACACAGCCCCTCTGCATATTACACAGCACCCCCCTACCCACCCCCCCTGCACTTCACACAGCCCCCCCCGCATATTACACAACCACACCCCCCCCCCCCCCCAGCTGTGTAAGCAAGGGAGGGTTGGGCGCTTTAATTGTATATTTTTCTTTATTTTATTTTTATATTTAGTTATTTATTTACACTGTCCCTTTGAACAAAGATTCTGATCACTTTTATTGTTGTCACAAGGAGTGTAAACATCCCTTGTGACAGTAATAGGCAGTGACAGATACTCATAACAGAGGGTCCTGGGGTCTATAAGACACCTCTTTTGCACTCAGGCTGTTTTGAATCCTGTCATATTTTTACAATTTGGCCCTTTAAGACTTCTGTAAACTGGAAGTGATTTCATGACATTGCTTCCGGGTCACTAGAACTGAGACCCGATAAAAGCCGATTCCAGCTTCATTCGGGTCTCTGGCCAGCCAGAAGACGTGCTGGCTGGTTACTCGGGCCTCCCGGTGGGCCATCCACTCCCGCTGCTTAAGATAACAGCCGGGCGACTTCTTAGCCACATCGGTTGTTATTACAAGAAAGCCAACCGCCGGCTCTAAAAAATGGTACCAACCAGTTCAAGTCGAGGCCGCATATTGCGTACAGTCGGTGTGAAGGGAAATGTCTGCAGGCCAGGTGCATGTGACTTTATCACGTGCACAGAACATTTAATGGCGGGCCGGGTATAGCCCAAGGGCCTCAGGTTGTCGACCCCTGCTTTATGTGGTAAAGCTGAGCATTTCTTTTAAATATATTCTTCATATATAAATATACTTTGTCTGCACCAAATGCCTTTGCAAACCCAGATGTTACCTTGTAAAAGTAGCAGTGATATCACTGTGCTCTACATAGCCTGTGCAGAGAGTACAGCTGTAGAAGGGGTCCAGCAGGCTCCACCCACTATAGGCTGCCTGCAGAAAACTACAGGGGGGGGGGGGGGGAAGGAGACAAGAAGACAAGACCAGTCACCCTGCACAACAGTGTGATGGTATATTTTTTGGGGAGGGCCCAATGCACCCACAGCTTACCCCAACTAAGTCACGGACAGCACCTCCTGCATCTCCTCCTCCTCAGCATCACGGCGGCTTCCGCTGTGCGCCTTCTCCCTCCTCCTCCTAGGCTGCCAATAGGATCGCTTCTCCTCTTGGCCAATCGGGTGACAGGTCTCAGGACCTGCTTCCTGATTGGCCAGGAGGAGAATCAGGAAGACAAAAGTGAATATTCGGAAGCTCTTTGCATGAATAAAGGCAAGCTGTGTACTAACGATCAGATCATATGATCGATTTGAAATCTGTATTTTTTGTACGATTTTCTGAGTGTGTGTACGGGCCCTTAAGGCACCTATACATTAAGGAATAATTATAAAGTAGGTAATGATCAATTTGGCCATTGTTCATCTTTAAAGAAAAAAAAAAATCATAGTAAATCAAACCTCCTGTCAGCTCATTCACCCATAAATACTCTCTACACTGAAACTAGTCCAGTTCATTAACCGACTGGTTCCACTCCATTCCTCCAACCTGAAGTGAAACCAGCACTGCTCTGTATATTATCTTCCAACAGTCAACAGTTGTAGTCATTGTTCTGTGTTGTGATGAAAAGAAAGTCTTTCATAGTCACACTTCTTACCTTCCTTGCTTGTAGGACAATCGATCCACACTGTAATCACATTAGGGGATATCTATCACAGCAGCTAAAGCTGATTATACAGTATTAGATTTTCAAATGTAAATTCAAACAAAAATCCTTAGTACATTTTACGCTTGACAAATGTTTTTCGGAAGTACTTCAAAATTGAATTTGCTTTTATTATTGGATTTTGGAGTGAATGGACTTTCCTGAACGAAAACCACATACAATGTTAGAACTGCTGCCGCCACCGGCGGCAAACAAACCCCCCCAGGCTTGCATTCACCTCTCCAGGGTCAAAAGCATAGTCCCTGTGTGGCCTGGATATAACAGGGCTCTGGATGGATGGGGAGGATTCGCTAGTATCAGTGTGAGGGGAAATCTGCAGCTCTGTTGGCTGGGACAGTGGAGGATGTGTGTGTCTGCCGCTAGAGGTCCGGTGGCGCAGGACGTCTCCCGTCGCCATTTTGTTGAAGATCTGCACAGTGAGGAAGTAATGGGAGAGTTTATTTATCAGTGGCGGAGCTTGATGGTGCCTGTGTGGCAGTGCTAGAAGGTCATCAGGAGGCTCTGTGGATCTGGTGTTCCCCCCCCAGTGAAGAGCAGAGCTTCAGAGGTATGCGGCCATCTTCTTCAGCTGTCGCTACGCTCCCCCTCCTCCCCCACACCAATAGAAAATATTGATTCGCTAGTGTCACAAGCCCAACATTTTTCATTAGAGCCTCAGGCTGTAATCATGTGCTTGAGAAAAAAAAACTCATACAAAGCCATGAGTCCGGCACCTCACATGCAAACTAGGGGGGTGGCGCCCCTGCGCCCATTATGCACCGGCCTCCACGGTTCAGTAAAATGTTCCATCCTACTCCTTCAAATTTCCTCATCACTGTGGTCACAAATGTACATTGATATGACCTCACTAAGCATTAGTAAATCAAACAAATGTTCTCAAAACTAAAAATTTCCTAGGGTGGAGCCGCTATCAGTATGGTGTATAAATCCCACCGAAAAACGGACAGCATTTTCCCAATGAAAACATATGAAATAAATATTAATTAATCAAAAATGTGTGGTGTCAATTCATGTTTAAAATTCTGTCGTAGTCACTTCATCTACAGATTATTATAAATAAAATCTCATATATATATATATATATATATTAATCCAAAATGTGTGGTGCGGAGGCTTTAAGGTCTTATGCAGTGGATATTTTTAAAGCTGCTGTTAGGGGCCTCTGATGTTTTTTTTGTTTTTTTTTATCTGCTGTTTTGGTAGAAAAAATGCCAAAATGAAATTAAACTAATTTAAATGAGCATTCAAATTAGGTGTATTTAGCACTTGAGCATTCTTTCAAAGGCCAGAATAAATTATTATTCTGACCAATGAAATGAATCAATGCCCAAATGCATGACATGCAATTACAAGCCAAAATGCTACTGCCAGGAGGAAAGGTATCTAGAATAGATAACCAAACGTGCAGTGTGCAGAAGGCCTAAATTGACCCTGTTAATCGGTGTATACTGCGCTGTGACGAGGACTTTGATTAAGCCGCCAACGCAGCTTCTAGACAAAAGCGTGAAAAACAAAGACATACAATTTTGTGTAGCGCTATATCAAAGTGTCAAGGAAAATGTGTCAACATGCATATATCTGAAACCATCTAAATAACTAGATATCACAGGCTACTGCATGGGCACAAAAAAATTTGAAATCATACATTTAAACAAAGAAATATATAAAAAAAAATATATAAATATATGTGAAAGAAAATATGTGTGAAAAAAACAAACTATTTGTTACAATATAGTCATTCGCAACCTCTTTGATGGAAGGTGCAAATATTAAATTAGTCCCACAAAGTCCAAAAACCAGTGTCAATTTATAAAGAAGAAAATCAGGTAAGGCTTCAAGAAAAATTTTCAGGTGAATTCTTCATACATATAACACCACCACCACCACCGTGAGACTGGGGGAGGCTTACCGGAGGACTTGGACTTAGCTAGGCTTATGCCCCCCAAGTCATGTAGGCTTATGGCTGGAAAAACAGGTGTAGATATTCAGCAAATTCGGCTCACACCGCAGCGTCAATTTAGCGATAATGCGTTGTTATCCAGTAGGAGATAGGGTCACGGTATTGTATATGAAACCATAAAAATAGGAATCCGACATAGCGTAATATTGTCAAAAAACACATTTTAATCGATAAAACACATAAAGAAACACTCACATTTTGAAGAAATCAAAACGGCACCTGTCACAAAAACTGACCAAAACATTTGCTTGCAAAAGAATAGCATACAGTAAATACTTACCTCGACTGCTACCTCTATTGCATAATGCTGCTCTTCTGATTAAGAATCATCATTTGTCACCCCTTCCATTCTGTAAGTGCACAACATGCTTCAGGGTAGAAATGCCCAATGCCTCCAGGAGTGTCAATCTTTTGCGTCCCCTGCAGCATCCACTGGTTCCTCCAGACAATCTCCACCTGGTTTCTCCTGTTGTGACTTGGTGGTCAGCAGGAGGAACCGCCGAGCGTTGCAGAGGACAGTTCTCAAGATGGAACCGG
This sequence comes from Lithobates pipiens, assembly GCF_037356315.1. Classification (NCBI taxonomy): domain Eukaryota; kingdom Metazoa; phylum Chordata; class Amphibia; order Anura; family Ranidae; genus Lithobates; species Lithobates pipiens. The sequence continues at coordinate 551,064,610 of NW_027507758.1, read as the reverse complement.
TGAGTGTTGCAGGGGACAGTTCTGAAGGTGTTGATTTCCAAGCAGACTTCAGGGGCTAATTCCAAATCAACTCACCCTTAAGGCAGACCTCTACTCCAAGAGATGAACATACACCATGCACACGGACACTGCAACTATTCTCCAGTTGACTCGGTTCCCCCTTGACAATGTACACCTTCACAGTAACTTGCATTTTGAAGGGACACGCTGAGCCCTTGACCACATCAACCTGTCCAGTTTTTTCCACTACTACTCCTAAGTAGCAGAGTGGGCCCCACCGGGCACCCTGCACAGGCTCCACACGTGCACTCAACTTAACGTTAGAATCTTCTGTACCTCTGTACAGAATGGGGAACGTCTACAGTGCAATCCATTCCCATTGTTATGGGACACAGACCAGTACGGGAAGGAGTACCAACAACATCTCCCTCTCTGCTAGAGGCTGTGCCACCTATAATAGGTACACCCTATTGACAGGCTGCTAGTTATACTTTCGTTACTCTTGGCAACTACTTACATCTTCACATTACTCCTCTCTATGCTGATGTCTAAATACACCAATGGTTAAGTGTGTGTGTGCCGGTTACTTACAATACACCTCTTTGTTTTTGATAATATAAGTTCTGAAGAAGGGAGCGCGGTTACATATATTATTTATCAGACCAGGCATGGACAAAGTTCCAAATGCTTTACTTCAGATAAGTGCAAAAATAGACATTTCACAGTTCAACAGGCAAAACATGACATTTTCTTAATTCCCTAACTATAACTATATGCTCTTTATCCTGCCCCGGCATAAATGCGAGAGTGTATTCCAGTGTTTATAGACCTTTTACATTCTCTTTCACGCAAGTGCTGGAGGCATACTCCAGTACTGGTGTCTTCAGGGCAAACCCCAAACTAAAAGTCTTAGTTTCAGGCCATGACGGGCAACTTTCTCCCACTCCTGCAGGTCTCTTCTTCCATCTCAATCTCCTACATGTCTCACACTGAAGTCCGTTCTGTGCTCACTAGGTCTCTCTCATGGGACAAAAACTACTCTCTGGGTCCTCTCAGAGGAACTCTCTGAATCAGACCACTATCCCAATTTATATTGCACAGGCAAGTTGGCTGGACCCAGACATGAACCTGTCAAAAAGATCAGGAGAGTGGACAAAGCGTTAACCCCAACCTTCCCAGCGAGAACAGCACCCAATGACCATTTCAACCCGCTTATAAACAGAACAATGCTCAGCAATGCAGGGCATTGGACAGAACCTGAAAACTCTTTGGCAAGCTTTGCTCTTCAAATGAGCGAGGATCAGTGGTGGAGGCCAATGTTTTAGGACAAAAATGTGGGAAATGCCATTGTTGACCTTAAACTCTGGTGCTGTCCTCATAAAGTGCTTCAGTACAAAGTATGCTGCCATTGAAGCTGGAACCCCCTGACCTGCATATTTTGTCAACTGGTGATGCTCCAGTAAAGCAGAGATGAGGATGACTGTTCCAAGCTTGCACCTTTAAAAGAAGTCATGGCTGTTCCCACATTTCCTTTTAAACTTTGCAGACCCTTAATTTCAGATTTTCCTTGTAAAAACACGTCAGAGTCTGTTGTGCATGGAGTGCATTTACATTATATCTATGCCCTTTTCCATTCTGCTGCTCAGCTTTCTGAACCATTAACACGCATCTTCATTCCAGAAGCGCTAACGTGCCTCGGAGGAAGTTGGAGAGGCGACTTGGAACCAGCCAGCGGAAGAAGCTGGAAATTTTATCATGCTCAGATGACTGCCTGATAGGAAGATGAAGAGAAAGCCCTCTTCCTTCCTTTACAATAAGATTCAAACTAAAATCAGCTTTTATTCAAGAATTAACAGTGACATCTTTTCAGTTGAGTCCTATACAATTAGCAGCCACTCTATTATAAACACCCGCACATTAAGGCAAATAGCCTAACAGCATCTGATGCAGCTACTTATCCATGTAGGGTTACCGTATATACTCGAGTATAGGCCGACCCGAATATAAGCCGAGGCCCCCAATTTACCCCCCAAAAAACTGGCAAACTTATTGACTCGTGTATAAGCCGAGGGTGAGACATGCCTGTCCATCCCTGTGTGTGTGTCCGTCCATCCCTGTGTGTCCGTCCATCCCTGTGTGTCCGTCCATCCCTGTGTGTCCGTCCATCCATCCCTGTGTGTGTGTGTGTCCATCCATCCATCCATCCCTGTGTGTGTGTGTCTCCATCCATCCATCCATCCATCCCTGTGTGTGTGTGTCTCCATCCATCCATCCATCCCTGTGTGTGTGTGTCTCCATCCATCCATCCATCCCTGTGTGTGTGTGTATCCATCCATCCCTGTGTGTGTGTCTCCATCCATCCATCCATCCGTGTGTGTGTGTCTCCATCCGTGTGTGTGTGTGTGTGTGTGTGTGTGTGTGTGTGTGTGTGTGTGTGTGTGTGTGTGTGTGTGTGTGTGTCCAGCCTACCTGTGTCCCGAGCCTTTGTCCCGAGCCTTCGTCCCGTCCCGTCCCGTCCCGTCCCGTCCCGTCCCGTGCCGTGCCTTGCCTTGCCTCCGTCCCGTGCCCTCTTCGTCGGCGGCCATTGTAAAATTCAAAAGCCGCGCCTCCTCCTTCGCCTGTGATAGGCGGAACACTGAATTTCCCAGCAGCCTGTGTTCCGCCTATCACGGACGTCGTATCATCCTCGTCCGTAGTACGAGGATGAGACGACGCCCGTGATAGGCGGAACACAGGCTGCTGGGAAATTCAGTGTTCCGCCTATCACAGGCGAAGGCGGAGCCGGAGGCGCGGCTTTTGAATCATAGAATGGCCGCTGTCTGTCTGCTCGACACGCTGATCGAGCGGGCAGACAGCGATGACTCGAGTATAAGCCGAGGGGGGCACTTTCAGCCTCAAAAAAGAGGCTGAAAATCTCGGCTTATACTCGAGTATATACGGTATTCAAAAAGCAGTATATGGTGCAAAGCATAGCTGAGGGATTTGTCCATATTTCTGTCCCCTTCATAGGTGTGCACAGCCTATTGCATTAGGATGTGCACCCAAAGCTCAACACACATATGTGTGTGTGTGTGTGTATATATATATATATATGCTGATGGTGTTAGTAGGGCAGAGATTGATGTCAGTAGGGCAGTGGACGGTGTCACTATTTTTTATTTGTATTATTTTATTTGTTATTATTTTTTACAATTTAAATGTTTTTATTATTTTTGGCTTTGGTGAAATATCAGGGGTCTAAACAGGAGGAATCTGCACCACACTGGGTTTTTAGGGTATGCCCAGGCATACCTGGAACACCCTGTGTGCACGCCTATGATACAATGTATATCTAGAATCAATTAATTGCTAAAAATCTATGATAATGAAAGGGGTCTTTTTAGAGTCCTGACACATACTAGTTGTCAAACCAAAATAGTACACACAACAGGAAAATTGGATGAAAAATACAGTTTTCTAAGCAATTGTCCGGTAATCTGATCTTTAGTGCACAGTTCATGAGAAAATACATAAAGGTGTAAGGTACAAACGCAATATGTTTTCTCATACAACATAACAAACAATTTTTGTGCAATTAGTATAGTGGTTAATATAGTATTTGCATGAAAAATATCATGGTGACCAAGACCACGCATTCTAAGAAATTAAGGAATATATTACAACACCATACTTTAGTAACCTATTGGTTTTCCATATAAGACTAGCATGAAAAAAAAAAGCAGGTGATCATTCGTCCGATATTCTTATCGTGTGTACTAGGCATTACTCACGTGGTGACTTATCTTGTCTCTATTGGATGGAGCCAAGGGAAGACTCACCAATAATGGACAAAAATAAGGCTTCATAACAGCAGAGGGTCCTCCTTTTCTGACTTATATTAGATGTGTATTGGAGGAGCACTGCACCCCAAAATGCATGAAAATCGATCGTCCAAAATGTAAAACTTTTCTGGGCAGCTCTCCCTTGAAAGGAGCATGCAAGGGTATTAAATTACTATAACTGGAGAGTGCAAAATCTGGTGCAGCTGTGCATGGTAGCCAACCAGCTCATAAAAAATGTTTTTTTATATATTTTTTGGGGATATTTATTATAGCAAAAAGTTAAAAATAATGAGTTTTTTTCAAAGTTGACGCATTTTTTTGCTTATAGCGCAAAAAATAAAAACCGCAGAGGTGATCAAATACCACCAAAAGAAAGCTCTATTTGTGGGGAAAAAAAGACATCAATTTTGTTTGGAAGCCACGTCGCACGACCGTGCAATTGTCAGTTAAAGCGACGCAGTGCAGAATCGCAAAAAGTGGTCTGGTCTTTGGCCAGCCAAATGGTCCGGGGCTTAAGAGGTTAAACTGATCAAAGGTGACTCAAATTTTTACAGATTTCTGCTAAATTGGATGAAATTTTGTGCCATGGATGGCCCTGCAAGCACCCCCTGGCTTGACAAAAGTGCATTTAAAGATGGAGTAGCTGGAAAATTGGCAGAGAAGCATGGCTACCTGAATACAATAGCTAGCAGATACTGTAGCTAGCAGAGGAGATTCTCCATCCATTCTGTGTAGCGTGCATAGGGACATTGATAGATTTTCAGATCAAGAAATCAAGCTACCCTTATAGCCCACCCCTCTTCAGTTGCCCCAGTACAGTGACTCAAAGCATAAAAGCCAAAGCATCAGAAACACCTAGGCCAGTGATTCTCAACCAGGGTTCCTCCAGAGGTTGCTAGGGGTTCCTTCAGCATTGGGCAATTTTTGCCTCTCAGATAAGTTCCCACTAACACCATTGATCTTTTTAGCTATCTGTAAGGCCGCGTACACACGGGCGGACTGTTCGCCCAACCTTGTCCGCTGAACAGTGTTTGGGCGGACAGTCCGCTCGTGTGTGGGCTTTCAGCGGACAGTTTCAGCGGACAGTTGGACGGACAAAGTCTTTCGGAAATTCCGAAAAACTGTCCGCTGAAACTGTGTTTGAGCGAACAGTCCGCCCGTGTGTGGGCCTGTCCGCTGTACTTTCGAAATGAGCGCACTATTCCCGCTCGGAAAGTCCGCCCATTTCGAGCGCGTGTACAGGTAGGCGGGGCCCGCGAAGGAGACGTCGCGGGCTCCGCCGCCTGGAATGGGCTTAAAGGGGAACCCCAACGCCGAAAAAAATCGGCGTGGGGGTTCCCCCAAAGTCCACACCAGACCCTTGTCCGAGCACGCTACCCGGCCGGCCAGGAAAGGGGGGCGAGCGAGCGCGCCCCCCCTTCTGAGCCGTACCAGGCCGCGTGCCCTCAACATGGGGGGTGCCTTGGGGAAGGGGGGGCCGCGCGGCCCCCCCCCACCCCAAAGCACCTTGTCCCCATGTTGATGAGGACAAGGGCCTCTTCCCGACAACCCTGGCCGTTGGTTGTCGGGGTCTGCGGGCGGGGGGCTTATCGGAATCCGGGAGCCCCCTTTAAGAAGGGGGCCCCCGGATACCGGCCCCCCACCCTATGTGAATGAGTATGGGGTACAATGTACCCCTACCCATTCACCTGTGAAATAAAGTACAAAAAAAAACACAACACAGGGAAAAAATATTTTATTGCACAGCTCCGGGGGTCTTCCGTCTTCGGGGGTCTTCTCGCCGGACTCCTCCGCTATCTGTGTGTAGCTCTTTTACTAGCGGAGGAGTCCGGCTTTCTTCCTCCCCGCCGCCGGCCTCTTCTCCCGACTTCGGGGGTCTTGTCCCCCTCTTCGGTTCTTCTGCCGGGCCACCGCGCCTTCTTCTAGCTCTTTTACAGGCGGTGGCCCGGTCTTCTGTCGCCGCTGCCTTCCGTTCTTCTGTCGCCGCCTTCGGTTCTTCTGCCGGGCCACCGCGCCTTCTTGTAGCTCTTTTACAGGCGGTGGCCCGGTCTTCTGTCGCCGCTGTCGTCGCCGCCGCCTTCCGTTCTTGTTCTTCTTCTTGTTCTTCTTCTTCTTCTCCTGGAGATGTTGACTCGACGAGCTCTCCGGCCGGAATGCCAGAGCCGCGCTGTGCGGTCACTTATATAGTGACAATGGGGCGGTGTCACATGGTATATGTCACATGGGTTGGTCACATGGTGACCCCGCCCCCTTACGATGTCATAGTCCCCATGTGACATCAACCCATGTGACCAACCCATGTGACATATACCATGTGACACCGCCCCATTGTCACTATATAAGTGACCGCACAGCGCGGCTCTGGCATTCCGGCCGGAGGGAGCGACGTGTCAACATCGCCTGGAGAAGAAGAAGAAGAACAAGAAGAAGAACAAGAACGGAAGGTGGCGGCGGCGGCGGCGACGACAGCGGCGACAGAAGACCGGGCCACCGCCTGTAAAAGAGCTACAAGAAGGCGCGGTGGCCCGGCAGAAGAACCGAAGGCGGCGACAGAAGAACGGAAGGCAGCGGCGACAGAAGACCGGGCCACCGCCTGTAAAAGAGCTAGAAGAAGGCGCGGTGGCCCGGCAGAAGAACCGAAGAGGGGGACAAGACCCCCGAAGTCGGGAGAAGAGGCCGGCGGCGGGGAGGAAGAAAGCCGGACTCCTCCGCTAGTAAAAGAGCTACACACAGATAGCGGAGGAGTCCGGCGAGAAGACCCCCGAAGACGGAAGACCCCCGGAGCTGTGCAATAAAATATTTTTTCCCTGTGTTGTGTTTTTTTTTGTACTTTATTTCACAGGTGAATGGGTAGGGGTACATTGTACCCCATACTCATTCACATAGGGTGGGGGGCCGGTATCCGGGGGCCCCCTTCTTAAAGGGGGCTCCCGGATTCCGATAAGCCCCCCGCCCGCAGACCCCGACAACCAACGGCCAGGGTTGTCGGGAAGAGGCCCTTGTCCTCATCAACATGGGGACAAGGTGCTTTGGGGTGGGGGGGCCGCGCGGCCCCCCCTTCCCCAAGGCACCCCCCCATGTTGAGGGCACGCGGCCTGGTACGGCTCAGGAGGGGGGGCGCGCTCGCTCGCCCCCCTTTCCTGGCCGGCCGGGTAGCGTGCTCGGACAAGGGTCTGGTGTGGACTTTGGGGGAACCCCCACGCCGATTTTTTTCGGCGTTGGGGTTCCCCTTTAAGCCCATTCCAGGCGGCGGAGCCCGCGAAGTCTCCTTCGCGGGCCCCACCTACCTGTACACGCGCTCGAAATGGGCGGATTTGCCTCCTCCTTACGTGGGCGAGTCCGTTCATTTCAAAAGTTGAGCGAACTGTTTGCCCAACCTTGTTCGTCAAACAGTCCGCTCGTGTGTGGGCAAGTCCGCTCATGCAAATTTTGAGCGGACTGTTTGCCGAAACTGTTTGACGAACAAGGTTGGGCAAACAGTCCGCGCGTGTGTACGCGGCCTTAGGAGGTAATTCTTCCCAATGATCACAAGTGTAAGGACCATTCTTCCCACTGACCATCACACTATTGTATCATGAGTGGTAGATTTTTAATTTTTAGCAGGGGCTCCTCAAGACCGGAGAACTATTTCAAGGGTTCCTCTGTGTTGAAAAGGTTGAGAAAGGTTGACCTAGGCAATGTACCGTGTCAGAATTCACCATACCAACCAACACATTTCGCCTATAGCAGGTTCCCTTTAATGGAAAAACCTAAAGCAATTGGCAAATTTTCCTCCCTTCCTCAAAAACAAAATGTAAAGGTTTCTGGCAGTCTGAGAAGAGTGATTTATAAGGCATGCATCACCCTCAGCATAATCTGGTCAGCAGTTCTACTTTCTGGGCTCAGTCTAAGCATGTGACGTGAACTCATTTTGTTTTTATAAAAATTACTTTGTGGTTTTGAATGATTTGCGTCCAGACAAATACATTATGAGGAAGAGAGGTTAGACCAATGATATTTCACTGTGCCGAGGCTTTTACTAGCAAAATTAAGTGTAAAATATTTCATAACAGGAAACGGCCGTACTTGAGCACATCTGCCATATACCGTCAAGCCATAAATTTGGTTCCCGCCATGCATTATAACAAGATTGAATCATAACTTGTTTCCACGAAATGAACAAAGGAGAAAGTTGCACATACTTTAGTGCCTTCAATGCCAAGCTTTGGCAGAGAAAGTGAGCCAAGCCTTCACAATTAATTGTATAGATGTGTAAATGTGGACAAAAGCAAGGCAATTTAGATCAGTCTAAGCAGACTATGGAACTTGTATATTACCAATCCTAGGGGGATTAGTAGAACCTCTGAGACTTGAATGTTTTGTCTGTAATTCAAACCATCTATGGCATCCTTAACTACAAGTTTCAACTAATTTCTTAACATGTCACAATGTACAGCAACATCGTGATTTTTTTTTTTAGGTCTAAAGCTAAAAAAACGTATATGTGTAAAATAAAGTCATTCCTACAAAGAGCCCCAGTCACCAACTTTAAAAAAAATGCAGGTAACAGCACAACAAGAACAAGTATTTTAAATGCTTACTTATAGTGTTTCTATATTTCCATACATTGTTTTAAATTCACCTGCATCTATGAACTTCTCTAGCACAGCCCCCTCTCTCCTTGCATATCACAGCCCTCTCCTCTTCTGGGGAGCGTCTAACTACTCTCTGTGGTGACCCAGCTACTCTGACCCTCACCTCCCTTTCGCATAGTTGGAGGAGCAAAGGCAAATGCAATAGTGCCATTTGAGTGACAGCTCAAAGCCTACTGGGGCTGCTAACATCATATCCAAAATGGTCATGCCCAGGAGAGTCCTTGGGCATTTGATGTGCAGAAACGTATATGGGCACGTCCACCGCAGATAATGGCATCTGACGGGCTATATAAACTCTGCATAGGATCATTGCTGAATCCTTGTCTGCCAATGATTGCTACTCTTCTCTGTTGCAGACCTCAGCCTGGACTTCTAGCCAAGATTATGCCTATTAACGCTGTACCTCGCTGCCTGTACGCTGGCACCCTCTGCTTGTATGTAAACATGATTTGGGCTAGGATTTGATGCCTTCCTAATCAGCTGTTACTGAACCCGGCTTTTGACCCAACTCCACTTAACACTGAACTTGGTGTATCCTGAGTGCCCTACTTGTACTTCTGCTTGTCTGATACCAGCGCTCCCAAGTTCCAATCTCCAGTTTCAGTTCCCTGGCACTTGTGCCTGTCCATAACACTTGTAGACCTCTCAACTTCCAGGGATGCTCAGACGGGAACTGTGCAAGAGGCCATATGCATATTGGGGTCTTAATACAAGTGTGTGACAAGTAATGTAGTTAATAAAAATATAATGGACGCTACGGCTAACCATCTACCAGCATGTCCTAGAGTGCAATGCTGTGTTTATTTTAAAGCAGCTTGGTATAGATCAAGGATCTGGAATACACTTGGTGGTTTTTTTACCAGTAAAATAGTAAACACAGCAATAAGCAGGCACTTCTGGACTGCGTTATCCATTCGGAGCATGTTCAGGATAACTTAAAATTCTGTTTCAGCTACGTAGGCTGCAGAATTAATATGAACCATCCCAGAACTCCATCTGTGCAATGAAACAGAATTCTGACCATAGCATACATCTGTATGTATTACCTGACCCGCTACAGACCAGAGAATACCAACAGGAAACGGCTTCATAAGGCATTCTGTATGTGCAGATACTGATAATTTGCTCATTAAAGGTTATGTCAGCCCTAACAATGATCATCTTTTAATGGCGACTTCCTTTTGCTTTGTTAAATATACCATTGATCTCATACTCTGTTCAACAAGTGCAAAAAAAGCCTGTTGATCTTGTCAGAAATTTAGAGCTATCCAGTTCACACTTCCCGTGTTACTCAGTGACTCTAATCAGTCCTTCTAGTACTTATTACTCTATAGGTTGTGAGGATGAGGAAAGGAGGAGGGGTTTAGCAGTTTATCAAAAAACAACTGGGCAGGGTTGACACTAATGCTGGTGATTTTAGTGCACAAAAATGCTGTGTGTTGTCAACCCACAACAGGACTAATGCCCCATACACATGAGCAGAATTTCGGTCGGAAAAATCTTGGATGGCTTTTCTGACAGAAATTCCACTCATGCTTGGCTTTCATACACACGGTTACACAAAAGTTCTCTGAACTTTCGACCGTCAAGAACGCGGTGATGTACAACACTACAACCGAGAAAATGAAGTTCAATGCTTCTGAGCATGCATCGAATTGTTTCTGAGCATGCGTAGAAATTTTGCACCTCGAAATTTGTACAGACGATCAGAATTTCAGATAGGAACTTTTTCCATCGGGAAAAATAGAGAATCTGCTCTCAATCTCTTGCTGGAGGAAATTCCGCTAGCAAAAGTCAGATGGAGCATACACACGGTCAACATTTCCTTTTGCTGGCGGAATTTCCGATCGTGTGTACAGGGCATTAGGAGCCAAATGCATTTTTTAGCAGATCAACAGGTATTCTTCTGTACATGTAGGGTATTTAATGGGATAAAACATGGACAAATGTGAATGTATTACATCCTCATGTACACTTAAAGTAGAAGTTCACCCTAAAACTAAAATCTTTAAATCTATTTGCATTAAAAATCTAAAGCCCCATACACACTATCAGTTTTTCTACTGAGTTTTTCCTTCAGATTTACCAAAACCATATAATATGAGGTTAAACCTTAGGAGTTTCAATGTGTATGCAATCAGGTAGGCCCTTGAAATACATGGTTTTGTATAGAAGAAATCGCTATACATATACCTCTTCTGAAGCCGCTCCGGTCACGTCTCCAGCAGCAGAAGATCTATGCACATATATACCCAATGTGCAATGCTAAAAATTATGCAATATACTAAACCTCTAAAAATGATAATATATAATAAATAAACAGATAATAAGATATTAAGTAAAATATTCCCAATTTTAGTGCAAGTGCTCAATAGTAGATGAATAAAGTGCAAGTGCTTAATGTGTATATACACAGTCCTCAAGATTGATAAGCAAGAAAAGGCTTATAAACATATCAAAGAAACAAATGGTGACTTCATGCAATGTGCACTCTCCCCCTTCAGGTGTGTCCTCACCTTAAGGGCTTTAAAAACAAGCCTGTAGTAAATGGTAATAGCTTAGATGGTCATCACCCATATAGTGGCTGGTTAATGGTAAGCACAGATCCCATATTCACTCCACCTTCTGGTAAGAACACTGATCAATAAAGCCACAACTTCCGTCTGGTATTTTCAAAGATCACCTCATATGCATACAGGGAATAATAGAGGCGTGCAATAGTGTAATTCAGTTTAACAAGATTTAATGGCAACTAAAAACTCATCACATTACACTCACATTAAATATATTTAAAAACTGCATTAAGCTGTGCTGGTGTAAGGGATGAAATGGTCATCTGTATTCTGGTCTGCAGTCCCAGCGTATAGCGTTTCCCCTGTCCTATTTTCTCCACAGCACTTCCTAGTTCCTTGTGCATCAGTCAGACAGACTGATGCACAAGGAACTATGTTCCTATGATGATAGCCTGCCTATGTTCTCTCAGCCAATCCCTGGTCGAATTGTAGGTGACCACCAGGGGGCTGAGGGAAGTATAAAAGGGCTTGGGACTGGAGCAGCGGTCTCTTGTTTCTGTGGAAGTAAGACCCAGCCTGAGGGCTGTGTATTCCCTGGGAGTATCACCTTGTACTGCAGCACTTTTGTGGGGTCCCAACTGTGGCACAGCTGGGGGGCCTCTGCTCTATCCTTTGTGGAGTATTCTCCTCTGTGGAGAGTTCACTACAGATCCAGGCTGCTGGTGCTGATCCTGCACATGCTGTCTGGGAATCCGAAACAGTGTGTCCCAGCCATCAAGGATCTAGAGACTTTCCTAAACTTCATTGGGAAATCTTTGTTGCTAACCTCTGCACTCAGGACTGCATCTCTACTGAGAATCCTGTTGTGTGCTGCTGGGTGCCGTCACCCTGGAGTTCAGATTCAGATTAGTCATCATTGTAATATAAATAGAAATTAGTGTATGTGTATGTGAAAACAAAACCAAAAGTATAAGGGAAAATAAAGCCAAATATATAAAAAGCAATGGCTACAGTCCCAATAATAATAATTATATGAATATCCACTGATATCGATTGGAATCTTGGGATTCAAATCTTCAAACAACCCAAGGCACAGCAAATCTTGCAACCGACTACTGGATTATATTTGAGCCCCTGTACACACGGTTGGAGATTCCGACGGAATGTGTCCTATCGGACCGTTTTTTGGAATAATCCGACTGTGTGTGGTCTCCATCGGACTGTTTCCGTCTGAGTATCCGATGGACCAAGTATTCAAACTTGTCCGTAAAATTTTCCGACAAAATGCTCCGATTGGACATACTCCGATCATGTGTAGCCTACACCGACGGACAAAGTGCCACGCATGCTCAGATCAAATTCCTAGACCAAAACTATTGGCTACTATCCTGAACGTAGTCCCGTCGTAATGAAATAACGTTATCACGTTATGTACAATCGGATTTTCCGACAACTTTGTCCGACTGTGTATATGCAACAGTTTTGGACAAAATCCGTCGGACAAAATCCAACGGATTTGGTTGTCAGAATGTTCGGCCGTGTGTACAAGGGCTTTGAGAGATGGGTACTCTTACCGGATATGTTGGACACATCTACCGTATAGCAATGTGTCATAAAGGCTCAGAGGGGCTCTGGTGGAGCTGTGTTTACCTTCTTTCACATCATTGTAATATACTGTATTTATCGGCGTATAACACACACTTTTTTCCCCTTAAAAGCAGGGAAAATCGTGGGTGCGTGTTATGCGCCAATACCCCGCTGATTGTGAGCGGAGGAGCGAGCACCGCTGATATCTATACAACATAGCCGAGTGTACTTGGCTATTCTCAGCTATTTCCGCTCAGTCCCGCCCAGTCCCGCCCTATGATGGACATAACACAGGGACTGGGCGTGACTGTGAGCGGAGCTATTCGAGCCTAGCCGAGTACACTCGGCTATGTATATGGGCAGCGCTCGGCTCCGCTCACAGTCACGCCCAGTCCCTGTGTTATGTCCATCATAGGGCGGGACTAGGCGTGACTGAGTGGATCTAGCCAAAAATAGCCGAGCACACTCGGCTATGTATAGCTATCAGCTACGAGAGGAGCCAAGAAGAGCCGAGATACACAGGACCGGCTCTGTGTATCTCTGCGGCGCCATTTTCAAACTGCAGGGACACTGACATGTCACTGCAGTTTAACTGCAGCCTGGGCAAGGCTGCAAATGACACTGAGGAGGCTGCAGATGGACACTGCAAGGCTACAAATGACACTGAGAAGGCTGCAAGGATGCAAATGACACTGAGAAGGCTGCAAATGAAACTGACAAGCATGCAGATAGACGTTGTGCAAGGCTGCAGATGGACACTGATAAGGCTGCATTGATGGGCATTTAAATGTAAGTTGTTTTCCTTAAAAGTTTTTTTTCCTTAAAATTTCCTCCTAAACTTGGGGTCCGTGTTATATGCTGAGAAATACGATAGTTTCTGGGGTATACACAAACATCCCTACCCTAACCAAGTTCTACCCCTAAAATAAAAAAATTAAAAAAAGCGCTGCACACCTGTTTATTGACTCTGAGTGGGAAAATGTTGTGTGCCTGGCTGCCATGTGCCAGAAGGGAATAGAATCCGGGACCAAATCGCCAGAGCAATCCGATCAGTGTGCTACACCGCAATCAACATAGTCAGTGTTGATGGGGGAATATCTCCCGTGGAGCTAATGTGTTCTCCTGGCAGGGGGGCACGGGGAGTCATCTCTGCTGGGAAAAAACATGGCAATTATTATTAGTAGCTATAGCCGCTGGCAATAATTGCATGAATTATCTAACATGCTGGTTGTACCCAAGTCAATTGATGGGTTGACTTTGGTACAATCAGCCTGCCCAGAGATGGCTCGAATCTCAGCCGGTCCTTGCTGAACCTGCCGAGATTTGAATAGTCTATGACCAGCTTTAGTGATATTAAAGTCTAACTTTTTCCATAAAACATATACAAATAACTTAACTTACATGTAATATTTTTTTCCCCCAATAAAATTCCCTCTTCTGGGTTTACTTTTCACTGACCCACACCACGTTCTATGTCTACCCACTATGTCCCTTGGACCTATGGTGTCCTGCATGGGTGTCCTGCATGGGTGTCCTGCATGGGTGTCCTGCATGGGTGTCCTGCATGGGTGTCCTGCATGGGTGTCCTGCATGGGTGTCCTGCTCCTGCTATGTACTTAAACTAAAAATATGCAGCTGTCAAATTTCACCAATGCCATAAATATGAGAAGCCCACCTGGTGCTCTGGGTGACAATATGATGTTTATGGCAGCAGCAGACACCAGTAACAACTAGAAACGAAAGTTCCTGTGGATCCATTGGACAGATCTGAAAAAACCGGTTCAATTCTATTCCATACAAAGTATTCCAAGACTAGGAGGTATCTGCAAGCTCTTGCTCTGCCTTCCAACATTCATACAAGCATGTACACTTAGATAATCAGAGGATACATTTTTATGGGATGCTTGGCAAACAAATATACCTTCATAGAGGCAGAACATGCTATCATGATTGACCAGAGCATACATTTTTATGGGACACTTGTCAAAAAGGCATACTGTCTAAACATGCAATCGTGATTGACCACCATATAACCTGTGACCATATCAAAGTAAACCTGTGCAAAGTAAATCTAAAATGCAAAAGTTCTAGGTAGGAGCAGAGACCAGAAGGTTCCCACTATTACTTTGAAATATATGTAAAGCCAAAAGATTTATTTTATTTTGGATAAGTAAGAAAGGGTGGAACTGTCTGCATCCCCAGTGGGAAGTAAAAATCTCCCTATTTGTCCTGTCACCAAGACTAGAAATGATTGGCAATCCAAAATATTAGAGTTGTTACCTGATCAAAATCTGGGTGTAAACCTCCCAATAGGAGCACCGACTTGTTTCAGTGATAAGTGTATAAGAGAGGACTAAAAACCTACCTATTGTGTTTTCTAGGACAGAAACTGAAGGGAAATCCTCACCAGTAAGACAGACCACGAACAATAAGCTAATTGTGGTTCTCACCATTCCTTTCCTAGCAAAAACCTAAAACAGTTTTGGCCATACACATACATTAATTATCAAGAGAAGCATCTTCTATGCCTCTCCCTGATCTGGATTCCACTTTAGCAATTTGGACCTGACCACCCACTCCTCCACCTTCCGTTTGAGGATGCCCCACAGATGCTCAATAGGGTTTAGGCCTGGAGACATGCTTGGCCAGTCCATCACCTTTACCCTCAGCTTCTATAGTAAGGCAGTGGTCATCTTGGAGGTGTGTTTGGGGAATACTGCCCTGCGGCCCAATCTCCGAAGGGAGGGGATCATGCTCTGCTTCAGTATGTCACAGTACATCTTGGCATTCATAGTTCCCTAAATTAACTGTAGCTCCCCAGAGACTTCCTTCTGGGAAAACAGCCATGCAGACTAATTTGATGCAGTGTGCGGTGTATGGTCTGAGCACTGACAGGTTGACCCCCTGCCCCTTCAACCTCTGCAGCTATGCTGGCAGCACTCATACATCTATTTTCCAAAGACAATCTCTGGATATAATGCTAAGCATGAGCACTCAACTTCTTTGGTCGACCATGGCGAGGTCTGTTTTGAGTGGAACCTGTGCTGTTAAACTGCTGTGTGGTCTTGGCCACTGTGCTGCAGCTCAGTTTCAGGCTCTTTGCAATCTTCTTATAGCCTAGGCCATCTTTATGTAGAGCAACAATTCTTCGACACTAGTTCTTTGCCATGAGGTGCCATGGTGAACTTCCAGTGACCAGTATGAAAGATTGAGAGCAATAATACCAAATTTAACACACCTGCTCCCCATTCACACCTGAGAACTTGTAACACTAACGAGGCACATGCCACCAGGGAAGGAAAATGGCTAATTGGGCCCAATTTGGACATTTTCAGTTAGGGGTGTACTCACTTTTGTTGCCAGCGGTTTAGAAATGAATAGCTGTGTGTTGAGTTATTTTGAGGGGACAGAAAATTTACACTGTTATGCATCATACACACGGTCAGGCATTCCGACTACAAAACTTTGGCCCAAACTTGTCTTGCATTCACACGGTTGCACAAAGTTGTCGGAAAATCTGATCGTTCTGAACGAGGTGACGTAGAACACGTATGACAGGACTATAAAGAGGGCAGTAGCCATTAGCTTTCGTCTAGTAATTGATTCTGAGCATGCGTGGCACTTTGTCCGTCGGAATTGTCTACACACAATCAGAATTTAAACGATTGGATTTTGTTGTCGGAAAATTTTAGATCCTGCTCTCAAACTTTGTGTGTCGGAAAAATTCTGACAGAAAAAGTTAGATGGAGCCCACACACGATCGGATTTTCCGACAACAAGATCTGATCGCACATTTTCCATCGGAAAGTCCGACCGTGTGTACAGGGCATTATACAAGCTGTACACTCACTACTTTACATTGTAGCTAAGTGTATTTTCTTCAGTGTTGTCACATGAAAAGATAGAATAAAATATTTACAAAAATGTAAGGGGTGTACTCACTTTTCTGAGATACTATAAAGCGCACTGTGTGTTGCTTTGCATTTTGGCATGACACATTAAAAATGTGCTTAAATAAATGCAATGATGTGAATGCTCATATGGCTCTGTCCCTACCTCCACTGAACACAGGATTGGCCCTAGATCACACAAAGATTTATAGCATGCTGTAAAATCTTGGTGTACAATAATGAATTATTTTGATGTTCTGAAGCTCTCATTATCACCCTTCAATGAACCCTCTACATGGCTTGACAGTTGCAAAACACATTATTCAATAGCAGATATAATACGGCTAACCTTGAGTCTGGATTCTGTAAAAATATTTTATTGCACTGGAATCCTAAACCCAATTCTTATCAAAGAAGAAGTCACAGAGGCCAAGTTTCAAACAAGGTTCACGTAGATTGGCCTCAAGTTCTGTGCTATGAGTGAAGATCTGAGCCAAAAAAAAGGAAAGGGAGATTCTTGTCAAGACTACAAAATATAACCGATGCTGATGTAATGGGAAGAAATGTGTGTTTTATATTTACAGCTAAAGCCACCATACAGAGTTTGATTTTCTCATTTAGCCTACGGGCTAAACGAAAGACAATGTCAAGTGATTACCCCATCCACTCACTCCTGGACGTTTCTGCTACCTTTGATATGTTCGACTACCCCCACCACCTTTGGTCTCTGACTGTACTCTTCGCTTGTTCTCATCCTACCTATCCCACCACACCTTCAGTGTCACCTACAATTCTACTTCCTTTTCTCCTCTTCCTTTCTCTGTCTGTGTCCCCCAAGGTTCTGTTCTTGGACCTCTCCTATTCTTGATCTACACCTAATCCATGGGTCAGCTGATAACCTCCCATGGCTTCCAATACCATCTCTACATCAACGACACCCAAATGTATCTCTCTACCCCTCCGCTCACTCCCTCAGTCCCCTTACATATCACTAATTTACTAACAGACATATCAGCCTTGATGTCAAACCACTTCCTCATATCCAAAACTATCCTCTATCCAAAACGCTATCCAAAATCCTCTATCCGAAACTGAGCTCATCATTTTTCCTCCCCCATGTTCCCTTTCCTCAGATTTTTCTGTCAAGATTGATGTCACCACTATCAGCCCATCCCTGCATGCCAAGGTTCTAGGTGTAATCCTGCACGCTGAACTATCCTTTCGGCCCCACGTCCAAACACTGTCCAAATCTTGCCGCTGTAACCTCCGCAACATCTCCAAAATATGCCCCTTCCTAACCAATGACACCACAAAGTTCCTAATCCACTCCTTCGTTACCTCTTGCCTCAATTACTGCAACTCCCTTTTCATTGGTTTACCTTTACATAGACTATCCCCTCTTCAGTCCATCATGAATGCTTCTGCCAGACTCATCCACTTTACCAACCGCTCAGTGTCTGCTACCCCTCTCTGACAATCCCTCCATTGGCTTCCACTCACCCAACAAATCAAATTCCAAATACTAAAAATAACTTACAAAGCCATTCTACAACTCAGCCCCCACCTACATCACTAACCTAGTATCAAAATACCAACCTAATCGTTCTCTTCATTCCTCCCAAGACCTTTGGTTCTTTAGCTCCCTTGACACCTCCCCCTATGCTCGCTTCAAGGACTGAGCCTCTCCAATCCTATGGAAATCCCTACCCCTTTTTACTTTTAGAGGGACGATCCCTGAAAACACTCTTCTTCAGAGAAGACTATTCTGCCCACGCCTAACAACTGTACTTTTATTTTCTTCATCAGCTCATTCCCCACAGCTATTCATTTTTGTACCACTTGACCCTCCCTCCTAGATTGTAAGCTCTAATGAGCAGGGGCCTCTGATTCCTCCTGCATTAAATTGTTTTGTAACTGTGCTGTCTGTCCTCACGTTGTAAAGCGCTGCACAAACTGTTGGCGCTTTATAAATCCTTTATAATAATAATAATAATAATCCACTCTAACATTCATTGTTGCCAATTGTATTCAGGCAGACACAGCTGCCTGAATACAATGATGGTGGCATTTAGGCAGGTGTGAATACTGTAAAGCAAGAATGCTTTCAAAACTATATATTTTAATTGTTTATTTATTTTTTAAATTGGGTAAAAAACAGCCAAACTCTGCTAAAAAGGTACGGGTATGGAAGACAGTTTCATGTCACAGGTCATACACCATGGAAAGACTGAACACAGCAAAAAGACACAAGGTAGGTATACTGCATCAACAAGGCCTCGCTAAGACAACATTTTCAAAGAAGACTGGGGTTTCAAGGTGTGCTGTTCAAGCGCTTTTGAAAAAGCACAAAGAATGGGCAACGTTGAGGACCATAGACACAGAGGTAGGCTAAGGAAACCTAATGCAGCAGATGAAGGACACGTGCTTACTTTCCTTTGACATCAAAAGATATCCAGCAGTACCATCAGCACAGAACTGGCGGAAACCAATAGAAACCAGGTACTCCCATCTACTGTCCAGAGAAGTCTGGCCGGAAATGGTCTTAATGGAAGAATTGCGGGCAAAAAGAAACAAAGCTATACAAATCAACTATGCACAAAAATATACAGGCAGATACTTATCCATCATACCATACAATCGGGGGGATGTATCATTCGCCCCAGATTTATTCTGCAGCAGGACAAGGACCCCAAATATACAGCCAATGTCATTAAGAACTATCAGTGTAAAAAACAACAAAGAGTACCAAAAGTGATGCTTTAGTCCCCCCACAGAGCCTTGATCTCAACATCTAGTCATCTAGATCTGTGCTTAGTTCTCCAAGATGTTTGAAACAACCTACTTGCAGAGTTCCATGAAAAAATAACTGTGTGCAAGTGTATCTAGAAGAATTTATGTTGTTTTGAAAGCAAAGGGTGGTCACACCAAATATATATAGATTTGGTGTTCACTTTTGTTTATTTTCTTTCCATTTTATTAATTGATGAAAATAAACGATTAACACTTCTATATACACAAACTGTACATCACAAGGTCGCAGGCCTCCTTTAGTCTAATGAGAACCACCAGAGCCAGGGACAGCTGACATTCTTCTATATAGTTGGGATTACTAGGCATGGTGGGTGTAGTGCAAGATAGATTCATGGGCACCAGACACTTCTTGAATGCAAATAGATTTGATTTCTGTTGAACAGAACTGTGGGAGAGAGGGTTTAGGGCCAGGACACCCTTAGGTAGTCGCAATGTTAATTGGCAGACTCTGAGACTTCTATAGGTAGACAGCCATGCAGGGAAAGGCATCCAGCAAGACACCACATCTGCATGTGTAGGAGTGCTGTCTCCTATGGCAACAGTTCTCCTGCAGATTCCTCCTGTAGATTCTTAGCCCACTGACCTCCCAGTTTCTCTCACTAGACTTGCTGATTCACTGCCATGGAATCCCGTGAGCTCTTCCACTCTTTTTTACTCAGTATCTTCCTCAAGCATCACCCCCACTTCCCTGCTGGGTCTCTGGTTTGGCACGCCAAATACTCCTTTAAGTGTCACCCCACTGGCTGGGTCCCTGATTTGGCACCTTCTGAAGTTTCCTGATCCATCACCATCCCCGGTTGGTGAGAATACTGCTCTGGTACTTGTTTCAGCTACTCACTGTGGCAGTGGTGTAGTAATGGCTTCCTTCTGGCGACTCGGCCATGCAGCCCATCTTTTTTCAAGTGCCTCCTTATTGTGCATCTTGAAACAGCCACACCACATGTTTTCAGAGAGACCTGTATTTCACCTGAAGTTATTTGTGGGTTTTTCTTTGCATCCCGAACAGTTTTTCTGGCAGTTGTGGCTGAAATTTTAGCTGATCTACCTGACCATGGTTTGGTTTAAACAGAACCCCTCATTTTCCACTTTTGATTAGAGTTTGAACACTGATGATTGGCATTCTCAATTCCTTGGATATCTTTTTTTTTTTTTGTAATTGTTTATTTTAAATTTTCAACATCATACAGAAGAAAATATACATGAGATATGAATATTAACGTATCAAGAATGCAGGTATACTTTGATTACAAGGCATACAAAATCTAAACATATAAAGGCATAGCGATGTGATTAAAGTAGTGATCTTCCACCGTATCTTTAAGGGGGTTATAGACAGAATCTGTAAACAGACTATGTAACATCAAAGAGAGCTTTAAGGAAAAAATAAAAAATAGATTTCAGACCTTCTCTCGGGGACATGTATGTATCCAGGTTTATCTAAGTAGGAGCAATCCTATCAGAACCATATGTAGACTCATCCCATGTTGACCAAATTTTAGAAAATTTCTGCATCTTATCCTCCACTACGGCCGTCAAGTGTTCCATTCTGCGTATGTCAGCTACAGTGGTGATCAATTGCGGAAGTGTAGGTGGAGAGGTGGACAACCATAACCTGGGTATGACCCTTTTAGCAGCCAATAAGATAAAGGACAACAATCTGCGCAAGGCCTTAGAAATACCAGAGAAAGGGAGGCCTAGCAGATAATGCATGGGCGTCAGGGGAATAGGAGTGCCAGCCAGTGTTTCTAACAGATTTTGGACTTGGAGCCAGAACTGGTGGACTAGGGGGCAGTCCCAAAAAATATGGTAGTGAGAGCCGACTTCCCCACCACATCTCCAGCATTGTTTCGAAATTAACCTGTTACGAGCATGTAGAATATCTGGAGTCCTATACCAGTGCATTAGAACTTTGTAAGCAGTTTCCTTGTGGGTCACACATCGAGATATTCTGGAAGTGTGCTCCCATATGTTCCCCCAGTCCACCAGGGAAATATCGTGTTGTAGAATCTGAGACCATTTCCTCATGTAGTGGTGGGTGTTCACCGTCATAGGTATGGCGTCATGTAATATCGTGTAAATAGTAGAGATCAGTCTGGGTTCGTAAGGACCCTTAGCACATAGGCTCTCAAAGTCTGTGGGTTTGTCCAGAGTCAGAGAGGGGGACCTGATAGAGAAAAAGTGTCTGATCTGTAAGTATGAATGTAGAAGCCTTTGGGGGATCTGGTGTTGCTTTTGCAAGGTGGGAAAAGTCAATAAATGGCGTGTCGCCGGGTTAACAAAGTGTCGGAGTTGAAAGAGTCCCGCTTGGGTCCATGGTAGCATACGATCATAGGACAGGCTATCTGGGATGTCTGGGTTAAATAGGATATTTAAAAGCGGTGGACACGGTGAGGATAGGGAAAAGCGGTCATTGCACCTTTTCCAGATATTCAACGTGAACAACATGGGAGCTAGGCATATGTGCCGTAATTGGGGCATATGAAGGGCAGTAGAAGGCCAAAGCATATAGCAAGGATGTACCGGGGCTGTAACACTCATTTCTATTTCTGACCATCTATTTGGGGCCTTCCGGGAGGTCCAGGAGGTAAGAACTCTCAGGTGTGTGGCATAATAGTATTTAATGAAATCTGGGCCTCCGAGCCCCCCCCTATTCCTCCGAGCCAGGACCACTGTCCCCGCTAACCTGTGGGAAGCGTTATTCCAAACAAAACGGAGGCTTCTCCTTTGAAGGGATTTCAACTGTGACATAGGGATAGCCACAGGTAGAGTTTCAAACAAATATAATAACTTAGGGAGGATAGACATTTTAAGGACATTGATTCGGCCCAACAGGGATAGGGGGAGAGATGTCCAGTATGTCAGCAAGCGATTGATTTCTGAGAACAGGGGGGGGAAATTGGCCTTATATAAAGTATCATAGGAAGCAGTAATGCGAACCCCCAGGTATTTAAGTGAGTGAGGACACCAGTGGTAATTATACTTACTTTGAAGCGAAGATAAGAGGGACGGGGTTATGTTTACAGGTAATGCTTCGGTTTTAGTATCATTAATTTTGAAACCCGAGAGGCTACCAAAAGTGGATAGTAGGTGGTGAAGGTGTGGTAGGGATGTGTGCGGGTGGGTGAGAGTTAGGAGGACATCGTCCGCGAATAAGGATATTTTATATTCCGCGTTGCGGAGGCAGACTCCTTTAATATCTGAACATTCCCGTATAGCCGCAGCTAGGGGTTCCAGACTGAGGATAAAGAGCAATGGCGATAGAGGGCAACCCTGTCTCGTACCGTTGCTAAGGGAAAACGGACGGGACAGATGGGAGGAGAGTTGTACCTGGGAGGTGGGCTTCGAGTATAGGGCTTGGAGGGCGTGAATAAAGGGGCCTGAAAATCCAAAGTGGTTTAGTATCGCAAACATAAATGGCCAGCTAAGGCGGTCAAATGCCTTTTGGGCATCTAAACTGAGTATCAAAGCGGGGTTTTTAGTTTTAGTAAGCAGGTCTATAAGGTCAATTGTGCGGCGGGTATTGTCCCCCGCATGTCTTGTGGGAACGAAACCCACCTGATCTCTATGGATCAACGCTGGCAGCAGTAGAGAGAGCCTGTTCGCTAGAATCTTGGTAAAGATTTTGTAATCAGAGTTCAATAAGGCTATGGGACGATAATTGTCAGGGAGGGAAGGATCCTTATCTGGTTTAGGGATAGTGGTTATGACTGCATGTAGGAACGAGGGGTGTGGTATTGTGCCCTGGAGCAGTGAGGAGAATAGGGTCAGCAGGTGTGGGGACAGGGATTCTAGGAACGTCTTATAATAGGAGTATGGAAGGCCATCTGGTCCTGGGGCCTTATGTGTGGGGAGATGTTTAATTACGTCAACTAGTTCGTCATTGGAGATAGGTTGGTTTAAGGAGGAGCGTTGCTCTGGTGAGAGTTTTGGGAGGTGAATAGATGATAGGAAGGAGTCCAACCTGTCTTGTGGGAACTGATCCTGTGTGCCCGTGTTCAGGCAGTTGTAAAGTTTGTTATAATATTCTCTGAATACTCCGGACATGGTCTGAGGGCAGTGCGTTGGTGTACCGTCTGATTGCATTATATAATCAGGAATGGATAAAAAGGGCCGGGGCTTAAGTTTGTGGACAAGCATCCTATGTGGTTTGTCTGCAAACTCATAGAACTTTCGCTTAGACCATAACATTGATTTTGAAATGTCTTTTGCGTCTATAGCCTTAATGTGGTTGCGAATAGTAGTCACTGCACGCAAGCGATCCACCGTAGGGGAGCGGAGTAACCGCGCCTCCGCGACCTGCAGCTGGGCCACAAGCTCCACCCTCAGCCTAACAGAGTCCCGCTTCAGACGTGAGCCAGCTGAGATGCATTCCCCCCTAAAAACTGCCTTGTGGGCCTCCCACACAGTAGATATATCTGAAATGGAGCCTACATTGAGATGGAAAAACTCCTCCAATCTCTTGAGCAGTCTATCTTTGGTTTCAGCATGTCGCAATAAAGACTCATTCAGTCTCCAGTGGCAAGTTTTAGGTGATGCGTTATGGAGCGTCACATTGAGAGTGATGGGAGCGTGATCAGACCACGTGATAGGCTCTATTTCAGAAGATACCACATTGGGTAGCAAGGGTGCAGTTATTAGAAAGTGGTCCAGTCGGGAATACAATTTATGTGGGGGGGAGAAAAAGGTGTATTGGCGATGGGTGGGATGTTTCACTCTCCATGCATCAAAGAGATTGTGGGAGCGGATTAGTTTGCGAAAGGAGGTGGACAGTTTAAGAGTTTGGAAGGACGGGGTTTGTTGAGAGAGTGCTAATCTATCCCTACCAGGGGACATACACATGTTGAAATCCCCGCCTATGATTGCGAAAGGCTGAGAGAAGGAGCGCAGCCGATCCAATACTCTAGTGAGGAAGCCAATTTGTCCCGTATTAGGGGCATAAATATTAGTTAAGGTAAAGGAGGTGTTCAGGTGAGAACAGTTCAGGAGTATAAACCGACCTTGGGGATCTAGGATCGAAGCAAGGATCCGTATAGGGCATGAACGTTTAATCAAAATGGCTACTCCAGCCTTCCCAGATGGGCTGGAGGCCATAAAAACAGTAGGGTACAGCTTGGAGGCAAATTTAAATGAGCCCTCCGGGCGGAAGTGCGTCTCCTGAACCATTATCACATCAGCCCCTGAGGATTTGAATTCCCGCAGGGCTAGCCAGCGTTTTCTTAAGGAATTCAAGCCCTTAACATTACAGGAAAATATTTTTAGAGCCATAATACATTCATGGAATAATTAGCAGATGATATTGGAATCTGGTACATGTGGTTGGAGTGCTCTGATCTAAGGAGGTCTGGAAGAGGCATATACACATCAGCATTTCCTAGTAACATAAAATTGTATGTCAAGTTTACAACCTGCAGCGACATGTAAGAACCAGGACAGGTCAAAAAAGGACCTGGTAAAAACTTTGAAAAATTGAAAAAAATAACCTGAGTAAAATATAGAGAGACAAAAATGAAGAGACAAAAAACAAAAAACATAAAACATGTATCTTGAAAGCCTGAAGGATATAAAATCTTCAGGGAGCCAAGGCAGAATACCTTGGACCTATAAAGGGACATAACAAACATTTGGAGTGGTAAACTATGTACCGCTCCCGCAAAGAATGATTAACCTCGGACTCTTAACATTTGAACAGTGGTCAGACATACCACCATCGACTGGGAGTACAATACCAGCTGGAGGGGCCCCGCGGGGGGGGGGGGGGGGGGGAGGAGGCTCGTTGAGCACTACAGAAATGGGAGAGATTTAAAGTTAGGGGGATGTTCCCCGAAGAGTTCCTGAAGAGGTCCGATAGGTTCCTGGAAACCAAGGGTAAGGAGGTGCAATTCGGACAGGCGCCGGAACTTCAGGCAGGTTGTTTAGGCACGTTGGGGCGTTGCGGTGTGGAGAAACCTCTCTGATGTCTCCGACGAACTGGGGTCCAAATTGCCGTAGGGGCTTGGAGAGGTTTGGGGGCCAGAGCGGGCGGGGGGAGTTGGAGGTCCTCTTCCGGGACAGGTGGGAGGCCCAAGTTGCGAATGAAGGCCTCACATTCATGCAATTCTCTGATAGAGTATTGTGTGCCATCTTTGGATGCTGACAGCCGAAAAGGGAAACCCCATCTGTAGGGGATTTGGTGTAGTTGGAGGTGTGCAGTGATTGGTCGGAGGTTGCGCCTTTTGGCCAAGGTGATGGGAGAAAGGTCGCTGAAGATCTGGATCTTAGAGCCTTTGAAATCGATGCGATTTTTATTGCGTGTGGCTGCAGTTAAAGCTTCCTTGCTGTCATAATAGTGGAAACGGACTATAATGTCCCTTGGATTGGATCCAGGAGGAGGTTTAGGGGCCAAAGATCTATGGGCTCTGTCTAGACGCCAATCGATATCTGGTATGTGCGGAGCCAGAGTGACAAACAGATCAAGCAAGTATACCCGCAACTCCTTATCACTGACTGTTTCAGGGACTCCACGAATCCTCACGTTTGAGCGACGTTCTCTATTTTCCAAATCTTCTTGTTGTAGTTGTATTTGGGAGACTGTGTGTTTAAGAAATGCGTTTTCGTCCTCCAATACGTGCATGTATTGCACATTCTCATCAAATTTAGATTCCAAAGTGGCAGTACGCTCTCCAAGCTGGTCGATCTCTCCCCTAAGCTCCCGAGCAAGCTTTCCAACCTCTGTAGCTATATTGCGTGTCAAATCCTGTAGGAGTGTCTGTAGTTTCAGGTCCAGGACCGTTACCGTAATTGCTTCGGCAGGATTTGTTTGCTGGGTAGAGCCACCTTTGTGAAGAGAACTAGGTGTGGAGGGCAGGGGGTCGATGGCCTCTAGTGGTTCCGCCAACGTGTGTAAGGCTGGAGATTGCGATCTGTGTAGGTATCGCTCCATGACGTGTGCAGGACGGGAGGTCGATGGCGGGATAAAGCCTTGATATATATTCTTTTGAAAACCAACTTTGCCCATGTAGTATCCGGAGGGGTCCGGGGGGCAGCTGATAATGACCCTGTGTATGTGAGAGCTTATGAAGCGGTGCAGGGTCCCTTAGGAAAGGAGCGGTATATTAAGCCATACTAAGACATGGTGTCAGCGTTGTTAGTCGCCCATGAGTTCTGCTAGTTTGCGCTGATTCCAACAACTGAAATTATGAAAGACTCAGGAGAAGGGGGGTATGTCTCTTTAGGGGCTTGTTGAAGGGGCCGTGTAGGGAGAGCTGACTGGTGAATAGATGACTCCCGTGAACTGACCGTAGCTGTCCGCCTTGATGGTCAAACAATTTCACCCAGATCAGGGGGGGGGGGGGGGCTCCTGGAATGGTCCACGGAGATTCCTAGCGGAGATGATGGAGGCCAAGCCAGGTGTAGCCTGGAGAAGGGGCCTTAGCTGGAGCTCTAACCCACTAGGGCGGTAGTCAGGCTGTGGAGAGCCTGAACCCAGGAGGAGGCCGGGTCGGGGAGAGGGCCGTGGAGCCGTGGGGATGGGGAGAGTGTCCAGAACCCAGCAGGGTGAGGCCTGGGGAAAGCAAGGGCCCCCTGGGCTAAGACAGTGCCTCACCTGCAGTCCGTGGAGCTCACAATCACCGCCTCTACTTCAGCTGTCTAGGGATCTTGGAGTGTGGGGGGATGAGATGGCAGCTGTAGTGTCCAGGTTCCAGTAAGTAGGCCCCCTGCCAGGCGCTGGTGCAGGAAGGTGTGGTAACTGGCAGGCTTCACTGGGCCTCGTTAGGCCTCACCAGGCCGCATCCGCGGCAGACAGTCCGGTGATGGAGTCCAGGAAACACTGCACTAATGGGTTACAGGGAGAGTCCAGGCACAAAACAGGGTGCAGATTGAAGAGATGTGGGCCTCAGGAGGGTAGAAGGAGGAACTGGGTGCACCAAGATGGCCGCTGGTGGGGCCTAGAGCTTGTGCAGGACTTAGAGAGGCGTTCGGTCCGACAGCTATCCAGTAGGGGGCAGGCTGTACTGAGATTGGGGACAGTGTCCTCCCTAAAAGGATTTGCGAGACAGCTGCCAGAGGGGGTTTGCAAGAGAGCTGCTGTAGGCCTCGGGTGTACCAAGATGGCCGCCGGGTCTCACCTCTCAGGGTGTAGTGCTGGATCCTCTCCTGACCTCCGACGGGCGATCATCAGTCCCCTGTCCCAGGCGGGGGAGTCCTGTGGGCCCAGTGGTGAGTGGCGCCGTGGGATCCGGCTCGGGATGCGTCCTGAAAGCTGCCGTCCGGAGGTCTCCAGGTGTGGAGTAGGCCGCAAGATGGCGGCGGAGACCGGCCTGTCTCGCCGCCCGCAGCCCCGGGATCAATTTCGGCGTCGGAGCGTCCGAAAATAACGGCTCCGTCCGGAGCTCAGATGTTCCCCCGGCTGGATGTAGGGTCTGGCGGGGCGAAAAAACGCCCGGTGGACAAGGATGGACGAAGATGCTGAGAGGCCTCGGCGGAGCTCAGCAAAGGCACGTCCGTCCACCTCAACTTCCGGTCACGCCCCCCTGGATATCTTTTTATATCCCTTTCCTGTTTTATACAGTTCAACTACCTTTTCCTGCAGATCCCTTGACAATTCTTTTGCTTTCCCCATGACTCAGAATCCAGAAACCTCAGTGCACCACTGGATGAAAGATGCAAGGGTCTGTCAGTAGTCCAGAAACGCATTGACCTTTTATATACACACATTAACTACAAGCTATGGACAGACTCTCCCACCTCAGCTGTAGTTCTCTGCAGTTCATCCAGAGTGATCATGGGCCTCTTGACTGCATCTCTGATCAGTCTTCTCCTTGTCTGAGCTGAAAGTTTAGAGGGACGGCCAGGTCTTGGTAGATTTGCAGTGGTCTGATACTCCTTCCATTTCAAAATGATCGCTTGCACAGTGCTCCTTGGGATGTTTAAAGCTTGGTAAATCTTTTTGTATCCAAATCCGGCTTTAAACTTCTCCACAACAGTATTACGGACCTGCCTGGTGTGTTCCTTGGTCTTCATGATGCTCTCTGCGCTTTCAACAGAACCCTGAGACTATCACAGAGCAGGTGCATTTATACAGAGACTTGATTACACACAGGTGGATTCTATTTATCACCATCAGTCATTTAGGACAACATTGGATCATTCAGAGATCCTCGCTGAACTTCTGGAGTGAGTTTCCTGCACTGAAAGTAAAGGGGCCGAATAATTTTGCACGCACCACTTTTCAGTTTTTTATTTGCTAAAAAAGTTTAAATTATCCAATAGATTTCGTTCCACTTCACAATTGTGTCCCACTTGTTGGTGATTCTTCACAAAAAATTAAAATTTTATATCTTTATGTTTGAAGCCTGAAATGTGGCAAAAGGTTAAAAAGGGGGCCGAATAATGCAAGGCACTGTAAACTTTTGATCAGGGTCATTTGGGTAGTTTCTGTTGCCATTTTGATTTAAAAAAGAGTAAACACAGTTGATTAATAATAAATGGCTTCAGCCAAGCACTAGCCATGGGTGAAAGAAACGTTTTTGTGTTATCATTCATCAAGAAACCATAAATTCTGCCAGGGTATGTAAACTTATAAGCACAACTGTATTCTGATTTCTGCTTTACAGGGTTAGATAGGTTAGTGTTAGAATGTGGATGCAGGGATTTAAGTGTTATGCCACGTACACACGACCGGACTTTCCGGCAGAATAGGTCAGACGGAATCATTCCGTCGGATAGTCCAATAGTGTGTGGGATAGTCCGATCGTTTTTCTTTAAAAAATTCAAACGGACCTAGAAATAAAACGACGGACCAAATACGATGCAAGAGCAGCTATTGGCTACTGGCTATTGAACTTCCTTTTCTAGTCCCAGGGTATAGTAGATTCTCAAACAAACGTTTCTATAAATATGTGCACAAGCGGTCATACGAAAACTCTTTGTACGCTTGATGACTGGACAAATGTCTTTTAAAAGGTACTTCAAAATTTTCCTTGTGGTTAAAATTAGATTTTGGATTGAATGTAATTTCCTGAACAAAAACCACAAACATGGTTAGAAATTTTGTTCAAGAAAAAATTTCCATCGGGCGCCTTCCAATTTCCTTATCACTGTGATTGAAATAAAACATCTATGATTATAATATCAAATGAATGTTCTTGATACAAAAACATTTGAACAAAATTCTACTAGTGTATAGCCAAATCAACAAACCTCAATGGAGATAAGGCTGCTCACAGAGGTATTTGCTTGTGGCACAAACATGCACGCTCACCTGAAACAATCATTCGTGTTATGCCATGTACATACGACCGGACTTTGACAGCAAAGGTCCGACAGAATGAATCCGTTGCACAATTTGACCGTGTGTGGGCTTCATTGGCCCTAAAAATCAGACGGTCTTTAGATTTAGAACATGTTTCAAATCTTTCCGACGGACTCGAGTCTGGTAGAAAAATCTGTTCGTCTCCATGCTAGCCCGATGGATGAAAACCAACGCTAGGGCAGCTATTTGGCTACTGGCTATGAACGTCCTTGTTCTAGTCCGGTCCTACGTCATCACGTTCAAATCCATCTGACTTTGGTATGCTTGTGTGTGACCAAGTCCGTTAGTTCGGAAAGTCCGTCGGGAACTCCGCCTAAAGTCTATCGGGAAGACCGTCGGGCCTAGTTCGCCGAAAAGTCCGGTCGTGCGTACGCGGCATAAGCAGCGATCATTCAGTAAACCAATCATGCAGCAGTTTTTCTGTCCACCATGTGTACGGTTAACAATACACGTGTGTGTACATATTCAAGAGGAGAGACCCCATTAAACAATGCTTTCCATGTGTTATTAATAAGCAGTTCAGTATTAAAGGACTGAGCATACTAAAAATAAAACTGTTATTAACTTTGCTGAGACAGATTCCTATGATGTTGCGGGATAAGAAGAAAAAGGATGAGAGCTTAAGGAACGAGCCACGGATATGTTTTTAATAAGAGGATATGAACTTCTGATTTTAGTGGTTATTCTGACAAAGCCAAGTGAAGAGAGAGGAAGGGCCACATTGACAGAAGTTTGGATTTATGTGCTGCCTGGCCTGAACACACAAAAAAGCTAAACTCAGAGAGGGGAGCTCTGCTAGGGAAATTAGTCAGGCTAACGAAGCAGGAGAAGTCCAAAATGCCAAATACAAACAGCCACGTATAGGAAGACAGAGATACGGGAATCGCCATTGAAGACTGAGTCACAGACCTGGAATGAACATCTAAACTTGGACATGCATCCTTTTTCCAGGTCAGGTCAGTGACTCACCAGATAAGCACAAGAAAGAGACCAATGACAAGCCTTGAGCTTGTACCTTTAAAAACGAATGCAGCAACAGTAGCTAATAATACAGGCAGGTTGCAGTTTGCATATTGCAGGTGCATTTTGCGTTTTTCAATACGCGTTTTTGATCCATTGTCTATGGAAACAAAAATCTGAAAAAAGTCCCTGCCCCTTTCCATAAAATGCACGGACGTGAACTACATCCATAGGAAACCATGGTAAATGGACTGTAGTGCGTTTCTGCAAAACTGAAAATGCGCTAAAAAATGCATAGGTGTGAACCAGGCCTTAAAGGGCATGTAGCACTACCCCAGTAGGGGCTGCTGGTAGACAACACTCCTATTCCTGCACAGCAAGGCAACATTTTTTTAGTTTTTATTAGGGGATACTAACTTGGATAGAGTGAAGGGATTTATGGGATGCCCAGCATATGATGAACACAGCAAAACTTGGGTACAATCTTCCTCTCTCTGTTCAACTCTGATTGATCTCACTCTTCAGTAACGGCAATCTCTTAAAAATGCAAAAGCCTCTTACAGGGTAGGAACTCTCAGTCCCTTGTAGAAGTAGCACAAATGGTTGTGGACTGCCTCCTGAAGTATCTCCAGCTCCCCTGTAGACACTGATCCCAGTTCCACCACTGCAGGAAATGCTAGCTCACCTGGCTGCTCTTCCACCAGCCCACCTGGCTGCTTCTCTTCACCAGTACACCCGATTGACTCTCTGGAGATCTCCCAGGGCAAGAATGGAAGATTCAAGCACACTGCTATCTTCCAGAGAGACCTGCTACCTAGCCAACCTGGCTGCTTCTCTTCACCAGTACACCCGACTGACTCTCTGGAGATCTCCCAGGGCAAGAAGGGAATATTCAAGCACACTGCTATCGTCCAGAGAGACCTGCTACCTATGGCAGTCTTTCCCCTTGTATGTCCCTTGTCCTGTGCTGCGGTACTCAGACCGTCCTCTCCTGGATCCCACTGCCTCTCAGGAAAGCCTCCTCCTCCAAATTCTCCTGTGGTAGGATCTTTCCAGGCCAGCCACCTGAGCCCCAGCCCAAGGTAGAGCCCCTGCCTTACAGGGTTCCCTCGAGTACCACTAACAGTCTCCCTCAACACTAAATCTTCATCCTCCACCTGCATCCTCTGCTGGCATGGTTCATCCATATTTAAGGGTTGGCTTAGTCCCCTGCCAGGCCCACAGCCTGGGGATTGGCCAAGCTCTCTTAAACATGCAGAACAGCCATCCTGGTCTCCACCCTCCAGCTTCCAGAATGTTCTCCAACTTTCTAGAATGGGGGGGAAGGCACCAGAAAGTTGCCTGTATGAACCACCCAGGCCTGAACTCTAATAATCCTCACCCAATTACAGACTCACTGGGTTTCAGGATATACATTTCCTACACTCACACTAGTAGCACACTAGAGGGTACTACAGACAACTGTACCTTGTCGTACATGTTGTCCTTTAATGACTGCAATCATCTTCCTGAGTGCAGCCCACTTGATCCGATTCTCACCTTTGTCCTTGAACCAGCAATCTTCAACGAGTGGGGTAGATTTTTTACTAAATCCTACAGTTGGGCTTTAACCACTTGCCGCCCACCCACCGTCAAATGACGGAGGGACGTTGTAGTTCTCATTCTGGGTGGATGTCATATGACGCCACACCCAAAAGGCTGCTCACGCGCACCCATGGCGGCGCGCAGCATGCCAATTGTGTCGTGTTGCTAGGACACGGCACGACCCCGATCACTGTAAAGAGCAACTGACGCGGCTTTTTAATCATGTGGTCGGCTGAGTCCAATCACAGCCGGTCACATGTAAACAAGGAAGTGTTGTAATCAGCACTTCACACCTCACACTGACAGGGTGTGTGGTGAGGAGAGGTGATCAGTGGTATCTTCTTGCAGGGGACAGTAAGAGATGTAATCAGGGCACTGATGATCAGGGCCCTGATTACATTAGAATGCCAGAAGTGCCAGCAATCAGTGCCAACAATCAGTGCCCACCAGAGCCTGCAATCAGTGCCCATTATTGATGGCAGTCAGTGCTGGCTTTCAGTGCCACCTATCAGTTCTGCCCATCAATGCCCATCAGTAAAGCCCATCAATGCCCATCAGTTCCGCCCATCAGTGTCCCCCTTCATTGCCTATCAGTGCTCATTAGTGCCGCCTATCAGTGCCCACCAGTGCCGGCTTTTATTTCCCCGTCAGTGCCACCTATCGGTGCCCACCAATGCCACCCATCAGTGCCATCAGTGCCACCTATCAGTGCCCATAAGTGCAGAATATTAGTGCCTCCTCATCAGTGCCACCTAATCAGTGCCCATCAGTGCAGCCTATCAGTGCCGCCTCATCAGCGCAAATCAGTGAAGGAGAAAAATTATTTATTTACAAAATTTACTGACAGAAAAAAATACCAGCAGTGATTAAATACTACCAAAAGAAATTTCTATTTGTGTGAAGAAAATTATAAAAATGTCACATGGTTACAGTGTAGTATGACCGCGCAATTGTCATTCAAAGTGTGACAGTGCTGAAAGCTGAAAAATGGACCGGGCAGGAAGTAGGTGAAAGTGCCCTGTAGGGAAGTGGTTATTCAAATTTTTGGTCCACAGGTACATTTTTGCACTTCTACAAGGCCCCTTTAAGGCCTTTTGCACACTGCAGTTGTCAAACACCTGTTTTGGCTTTTTTTTTCTCTGCCCCTAAACCAAGCACACATTACAAGAGTGTAGAGACAGGGGCGTTCGGGGCCAGAAATCTAAACACCAAAATTGCATTCAGGAAAGGTGCATTCAGGTAGAGAAAATGCTTGACACACCTAAACGCATGTTATCGTGTCTAAACGCTAAGCGTGTTTAGCACTTGAGCGTTTTTCCATTTTGGATAGAGCAAGGGAGGATTACAACCTGTGTCAGATTTTTTTTCGCCCATCTGTTTCCCATTGCGGAGATTTTCCTTCACTTCCTGTCCCATAGACAAACAGGAAGTGAGAGGAGATCCTTGCAAATTAAGGGAACTCCTTGGGGACTCCCAGGACACCAGAACTAGTGTCCTCATTAGAAGATTTCACCTCTATTACTTTTCTGAGGACAACCCAAATTCGGGATTTTCTTTTACTTTCAAGGATAATTGTAAACCATACAAATAAAGAGGATGAATCTCCCTAACAGGGCAGACAGCAATGACAACTGACAAGCACAACAATACCTCTACACCAGGGGTGTCCAAACTTTTTTCAAAGAGGGCCAGATTTGATGAAGTGAACATGCGTGAGGGCCGACCCTTTTGCCTGACATTCTTTAAACCATTAAAATTGAATGCCAATTAACTAATACACTGCCTAACACGAGTTCTCTTGCCTTTGTGTGGTGAAGAGTCAAAGGATGAGCTTGGGCATAGTATTTGGATATACTGTATTTATCGGTGTGAAGAAAAATAAGGGTCAGTGCCCATCAATGCAGCCTAATCCGTGCCCAACTGCAGCCTCACTATTGCCATGAATGCAGCCTCACCATTGCCATGAATGGGGAGGCTGCCACAAAAGGTTCACCATTGCCACAAAAAAAATATGTTGCATTCAACAGACAATACCGCCTGCCACCACACCATATACAGGTGAATGTGGTTGAGCCCCAAATGTGATGCAGCTGCCTCCTATGACACAGTTGCGAAGCGATGAGGAGGGATTTCAGGGTGAAACCCCTTATCAAGCAAGCTATTTGCTGCGGGGGCACTCATGCAGGCTCTTTCCTGAGCCATGCTATGTGTGTACATTGGCATGCACAGTGTGGCTTAGGCATGCCCCCTCCTTACTGGCTGTATTTGACAGCAGCAAGAGCCAATGGCTCCTGCTGCTGCTTCTGAGCCAGTAAGGAGAGAGAGTAGTGATGCTTCTCTTGTGCACATCGCTGGATGGATATCAGGCTCAGGTAAGTATAGGGGGGAGGGGCAGAGAATCCATTGGGGTAAAAACCTTCTGCCTTTAGAACCACTTTTACATCAATGATGGTATCAGTGTGCGGTCTGTTCATTTCCACAACACTCATTCATTCTGTCCACTCTTCTGCGCTGGGTTGTGTTATACCAACGCTGTATCCTGGCCTAGGCCGACAAGGCCCAGGCCTAGGGCAGCAATTTGCAGGGGGGCAGCACGTAAAGAGTCCCCGCCAGCTTGCACTACACTGTTAGTGTAGCACCAGTCTTATGGGGTGGACTGGGCTGAGAGGCAAATTAGTCTAGTGCCCCCATAAAGCAGCCGCACTGCTCCCAGTATGCGAATGGCTCTCATTCCGCAACTATGGGGACGGCGCCGCTTCTAATTTTGACTGTTCTCTCATCCTGGACCACAAACCTTCCTTATGCCCCATATACACGGTTGGAAATTCTGACGGAAAAAGTCAGATCAGATTATGTTGTCAGAAAATCTGATCGTGTATGCGCTCTATCGGACTTTTTCCATCGGAATTTCCAACGGAAAAAGTTTGAGAGCAGGATCTAAAATTTTTCGACAACAAAATCCGATCTGACTTTTTCCGATCGTGTGTAGAGAATTCCGACGCACAAAGTGCTACGCATGCTCAGATTAAATTTGGAGACGAAAGCTATTGGCTACTGGCCTCTACGTAGTCCCGTCGTACGTCTTGTACGTCATCTCGTTCCGAACGATCGGATTTTCCAACAACTTTGTGCGACCGTGTGTATGCAAGACAAGTTTTGACCAAAATCCGTCAGAAAAAATCAGACAGATTTTGTGGTCGGAATGTCCGACCGTGTGTACAGGGCATAACTCTGCTATATTTTCTGCTGCACCATTGGCATGGTTATATCTTCTTAGTCCTCTCCATAAAATTATCAGAAATCTGTGCTTAAAGTAGAACTATAGGCAACACTTTTTTTTTTCATTTTGGATTAGTAAGTAGTAAGTAGAGTAAGGGAGGGTTATAACCCCTGTCAGTTTATTTTTTACCATCCCTGTCCCATTGCAGAGATTTCCCTTCACTTCCTGCCCCATAGCCAAACAGGAATTGAGAGGAAATCTATGCAAATTAAGGAAATCCGTTGCTGATATTTTTCAGTGCGGGTCTTAAACAGGAAGGGGTATGGTCTTGACAGGAAGGGGTGGGCCATATTTAAATTAGGTGCACAAGTTTAGTCAGGCCTAGGGCAGCACAAAACCTAAATACACTACTGTGTTATACAATATACCTTGTGAACCATGAAAAACCTCTCAGATATGGTAATAGAAGCATCACTATACAGAACTTTGAATGCGGAGCCCCAGGTTTGACCTTCACAGGTTGCACACATGTGAACTTGTTCTCCGTGATAAAAGTGCGAGCTCTTAAGTCTCCATATTTTTCTTGCTGCTCCCGTGTTGATACAAAAGCAGAGTTCTGCAGCGGGGTCAGCTCTGATTGCAGTCATGTGAACCCTGCTAATGATATTTACTAATGTCTGGCCTCCAGATGGGACACAGAGGAAGGTGTTCACGTGTAGACAATATGCCGCTTTGTAGGACAAATCACAGAGCTGACAAGAGTCTAAAAAAAAGGGGGCTAATTACATCAAAATAACCCAATAGAGGAACTGCACATGTTGGGAGGTATTTTGAAATGTCTGCCAAAATCAAATTTAGGGACAGACCAAAACAAAACGCATTATACAGTTTTTCGTGAATGCTGGTGGGTTGAAACAACCACAAAATTTTGATTCCAACAGCACTCGTTACAAAGTGGTATGTTAAATAATTTGAGAATACAGCTATGGGTGGAGCTGGGGACTTAAATGTAAAGTAAATGTATTTCACAGTCAGTCATAGAAAGATACACTATATTGTCAAAAGTATTGGGATGCCTGCCTTTACACGCACATCAAATTTAATGACACTCCAGTCTTATGCCGCGTACACACGACCGGACTTTTTTGGCGGAGTTCCGACAGACTTTCCGAATGAACGGACTTGGCCACACACAATCACACCAAAGTCCAACGGGTTTGAATGTGATGACGTACGACCGGACTAGAATAAGGAAGTTCATAGCCAATAGCTGTCCTAGCGTCGGTTTTTGTCCATTGGACTAGCATACAGAAGAACGGATTTCTCGATAGGAACTGGGTTCGGCAGAGTTCCGGCCGAAAAATTTGAAACATGTTTGTCCGATTTTTGGACAGCAAAGGTCCGATGGAGACCCTACATGATTGAATTGTCTGACGGATTCGTTACGTCGGACCTTTGCTGTCAAAAAGTTTGGTCGTGTGTACAGGGCATTAGTCTGTAGGGTTCAATATTGAGTTGGCCCACTCTTTGTAGCTATAACAGCTTCAACTCTTCTGGGAAGGCTGTCCACAAGGTTTCGGAGTGTGTCTATGGGAATGTTTGACCATTCTTCCAGAAGAGCATTTGTGAGGTCAGGCACTGATGTTGAATGAGAAGGCCTGGCTAGCAGTCTCCACTTTAATTCATCCTAAAGGTGTTCTATCGGGTTAATTTAGTCGACTAAAACATTTTGGACGACTAAATGAACACTGTTTGTTGAATAAAATACGACAAAAACAATTGAGATGACTAAAATATGGCTAAAACTAAAATGGCATTTTAGTCAATAGAGTATGACTAAAACTAAATTGAAAACACTGGTCTGTAGTGCATGTTCAAACCTAAATACCATAAATAATAACAGATTTGATTTTTCACTCCAGCAGGACTATATAATGAGTTTGGAAATTCTAGAGAAATGCTTAAAGTGATTGTCATGCCCCGTACACACAATCGGAAATTCTGCCACCCAAAAGACAGATGAGAGCTTTTGGTCGTAAAATGCGACCGTATGCTCCATCGGACTTTTGCTGGCCGAATTTCCGCCAGCAAAAGATTGAGAGCATGTTCTCAATTTTTCGGTCGGAAAAAGTTCCGATTGGAAATTCTGATCGTCTGTAGCAATTTCGATGCACAAAATTCCTACGCATGCTCGGAAACAATTTGACGCATACACGGAAGCATTGAACTTAATTTTCTCGGCTCGTTGTAGTGTTGTACGTCACCGCGTTCTTGATGGTTGAAAGTTCAGCAAATTTTGTTTGTATGTGTATGCAAGCCAAACTTGAGCGTAATTCCATCGGAAAAACCATCCAAGATTTTTCTCATGGAAAATCCACTCGTGTGTATGCGGCACAAGGGTTGTTTTTTTTTTGTTTGTTTTTTTTAAATAACAAACATATCATACTTACCTCCACTGCGCAGCTCATTTTGCACAGAGTGACCCCGGACCTCGTCTTCTGGGGTCCCCCGGTGGCTCTCGCGGCTCACATCAGGTAGGTCCC
Source organism: Lithobates pipiens (assembly GCF_037356315.1). Taxonomy (NCBI): domain Eukaryota; kingdom Metazoa; phylum Chordata; class Amphibia; order Anura; family Ranidae; genus Lithobates; species Lithobates pipiens. Next base: position 551,026,756 of record NW_027507758.1, on the reverse strand, counting down.
CCTAGGAGAAGTGCTCTCACGGGGGGGGGGGGTTACCTGCGGGCGCGCTCCCAAGTCCAGCATTCGGCGTCCATAGCCGCCGAATGTATGATGCGGCCCTGCCCCCTGACATCCGCATCATTGGATTTGATTGACAGCAGCGGGAGCCAATGGCTGCACTGCTATCAATCTATCCAATCAACAGCAGAGAACCCCGAGAGACAGATGCAGAGGCAGAGAGACAGTCCCCGCCGGGTCAAGTTGCAAGGCTCAGGTAAGTAAAACGAGGGTGCTGGGGGGCCGGTCACTGCCAAGTGTTTGTTTCACCTTAATGCATAGGATGAAGGTTTACAACCCCTTTAAATAATGCATTACAAACTAACTACACCCATTTGATTTTAGATGAATAAAATTTGTTTTAGCCAACTAAAAAGATTTTAGTTGACTAAAATGTACTGGAGATTTAGTCAACTAAATACAACTAAAACAATTGCAGAAGACTAAAATGGGGCTAAAACTAAAATACCATTTTATGAAAAGACTAAAGCCTCATACACATGATTGGATTGTTGGTCAACAAATCCATGGAATTTGATCCAAAGGGCGTTGGCCCAAACTTGTCTTGCATACACACGGTCACATAAATGTTGGCCAACAATTACGAACGTAGTGACATACTAGACGTACTACGTTGTTTTTCAGCTCTTTAGCGCCACACTTTGGGCTCCTTCTGCTAATTTCGTGTTAGTAGAAGTTTGGTGAGTGTTGATTTGCACTTTTCATTTTGCGCTTTTCAGTTCATTTCTGAATGGCCATTCGTCAACCAGACATGTTGCGGAATCGGAGGAGATAAGGTGTTATTGCTTTGACATTCTTTGGTTGAATAATGATTTCATTTGGTATATTTTCTATATTTTTGGATGCATAGAATGCACTTTTTGGTTAAAGAGGGATTCCACCAAAAAAAAAAATATTAAAAGCCAGCAGCTATAAATACTACAGCTGCTGACTTTTAATAAATGGACACTCACCTGTCCCGGGTTCCAGCGATGCCGGCAGCCGAGGCCGATCGATCGCTCGGCTCTCGGCTGCTGCCGCCACCATTCTAGGTGAGGGAATCAGGAAGTGAAGCGAATCGGCTTCACTTTTCCGGTTCCCTACTGCGCATGCACGAGTCGCGTCGCGCAATAGGAAATCTCCGCGCTGTCACTGGGACCCGTGTGTGTCCCAGCAGACAGCGCGGCAGGGCAGGAAATGGCGTAGACTCCCACGGGAGTCTATGCCCGGAAGTGGGTGTAAATACCTGTCTTTGACAGGTATCTCCACCCCCCTCCCCCCTGAAAGGTGTCAATTGTGACACCGGAGGGGGGGAGGGATCCAATCAGTGGACGTTCCACTTTAGGGTGGAATCCCGCTTTAAGTTCTATTGGCAGATAGCATGTCTAATTGTATTTGTTTTCTTTTTTTAATGCACAATGTGTTTTACTTCCAATGACAGTTTGGGAGTATGCAGTTACATTTAAAACAATACAATGTAAAATTAACAAGGGACACCAACATAGTTGTATCTTTGATATAAAAAACTAGGGGATAATGGTGTTGTGGTAACTTGCCCAAAAAAAAAAAAAAACATAATAATATTATTCTTGATATCACTATTTTTTTTTTTAACCACTTCAATACAGGGCACTTAAACACCTTCCTGCTAAGACCAATTTTGAGCTTTCAGCGCTGTCGCACTTTGAATGACAATTGCGCGGTCATGCTACACGTTACCCAAATGAAATTTTTATCATTTTTTCCCCACAAATAGAGCTTTCTTTTGGTGGTATTTGATCACCTCTACGGTTTTTATTTTTTGCGCTACAAATAAAAAAATACGGAAAATTTTGAAAGAAAAATATGTTTTTTTTTGTTTCAGTTTCAAAACTTTGTAAATAAGTACGTTTTCTCCTTCACTGATGGGCACTGATGGGGCTACACTGATGGGCACTAATAAGGCGGCACTGATGGACACCAATGATGTGGCACCAATGAAGTGGCACTGATGAGGTGGCATTGATGGACACTGATATGTGGCACTGATAGGCGGCACTGATAGGCGGCACGGATGGACACTGATAGGTGGCACAAATTGGCACTGATAGCTGGCACGGATTGGCCTGGATGGGCGGCACAAATTGGCACTGATAGCTGGCATGGATTGGCCTGGATGGGCGGCACAGATGGGCATGGATAGGCGGCACAGATGGGCATGGATAGGCGGCACAGATGGGCACTGATAGGCGGCACAGGTGGACACTTATAGGCGGCACAGGTGGGCACTCATAGGCGGCACAGGTGGGCACTCATAGGCGGCACAGGTGGGCACTCATAGGCGGCATTGGTGTTATATTGTACTAATGGATGCCAATCAGTGCCAAACAATAATGCATGCCAATCAGTGATGCCCATTGTGGGCACTGATTGGCATTCATTATGGGCACTGATTGGCATCCATTGTGCTGACTGGCATCCCTGGTGGTCTAGGGAGGATTACCTTTTGCTGGGCATCCCTGGTGGTCTGGTGGCGGCCCTGGTGGTCCAGTGTGGGCATCCTCGGGGGGGCTGTGCTGATAATCGATCAGCACAGACCCCCCCTGTCAGAGGAGCAGCCGATCGGCTCTCCTCTACTCGCGTCTGACAGACGCGAGTGAGGAAAAGCCGATCACCGGCTCTTCCTATTTACACTGTGATCAGCCATGATTGGACACGGCTGATCACGTGGTAAAGAGTCTCCGTCGGAGACTCTTTACCGAGATCATAGTTGCCGGGTGTCAGACTGACACCCCGCAACAACGATCGCCGCGATGCGCGCCCCCGGGGGCGCGCAGCGGCTCATAATCCTGATCACGTCATATGACGTCCGATCAGGATTATGAAACCACTTTGCCACCGTCAATTTCCTATAGGGCGGGCGGCAAGTGGTTAAATACGTTTGGCAGAACTCCATTCGTTTTAACAGCAAAGCAGCTTCATTATTATCCCATTAACCACTTAACAACCAGCCCATAGCCAAATGACGGCTACAGGGCGGTTGCTTAACTCCGTGAGGCCATCATATGACGTCCTCCCAGAATTCCGCTCTCACGTGCCCCCTGGGGCGCGCACTCGAGAGCATCCATGACCTGCGGACCCGGCGCATCACGGATCACGGTAAACGGCCGCTCATCGTGGCCGTTTACCATGTGATCGCTCTGTCAAACGATCGGTACAGCGGAGGAGGAGAGATCAGTGTCAGCAACGCTGTGGGCTGGATCTGCAGTGCCCACAACTCTGCTCACTGACAATTAACCTCTCAATTCCCTGCCAATACTCTGCAATGCTCTGCCAATACTCTGCAATACACAGCAATGTCCTGCCGATACTCTGCAATACTCTGATTGCCCTGCCAATACTCTGCAATACACAGCAATGCCCTGCCAATACCCAGCAATGCCCTGCCAATACTCTGCAATACCCAGCAATGCCCTGCCAATACTCTGCAATACCCAGCAATTAACTGCCAATGCTCTGCAACACCCAGCAATACCCAACAATGCCCTGCCAATACTCTGCAATACTCAACAATGCCCTGCCAATACTCTGCAATACCCAGCAATGCCCTGCCAACACTCTGAAATACCCTGCAATACCCAGCAATGCCCTGCCAATACTCTGCAATACCCAGCAATGCCCTGCCAATAATCTGCAATACCCAGCAATACCCAGCAATGCCCTGCCAATACTCTGCAATACTCTGCAATACCCAACAATGCCCTGCCAATACTCTGCAATACCCAGCAATGCCCTGCCAACATTCTGAAATACCCTGCCAATACTCTGCAATACCCAGTAATGCCCTGCCAATACTCTGCAATATCCAGCAATAATCTGCAATACCCAGCAATACTCTGCAATAGCCTGTAATACCCTGATAATACTCTGCCATAAATTGCCATACCCAGCCATACTCAGTGATACCCAGCCATACTCGGTGATACCCTGCAATACCCAGCCATACTCTGCGATACCCTGCAATACCCAGCTGTACTCAGTGATACCCTGCAATACCCAGCCATAGTCGGTGATACCCTGCAATACCCAGCCATACTCGGTGATACTCTGCAATACCCAGCCATACCCAGTGATACTCGGCCATGCTCAGCCATACTTTGTGATACCCTGCAATACCCAGCCATACTTGGCCATGCTCAGTCATACTCGGTGATACCCTGCAATACTCGGTGATACCCTGCAATACTTGGTGATACCCAGCCATGCTCGGCCATGCTCAGCCATGCTTGGCTGTACTCAGCCTCTGTATGTGGCCAGGCTGTGTAAGTCTCACACAAGTGGTATCGCCGTACTCAGGAGGAGTAGGAGAATCTATTTTGGGGTGTCATTTTTGGTATGTACATGCTATGTGTTAGAAATATTGTATAAATGGACAACTTTGTGTTAAAAAAAATGCATTTTAACCACTTCCCACTTTAACCAAAATCTGCTAAATTTTATAACAGAAACAAAGAAAAATTCATTTTTTTTATAGAATTTTTGGTCTTTTTTAATAGCACAAAAAATAAAAAACCCAGCAGTGATTAAATACCACCAAAAGAAAGCTCTATTTGTGTGAAAAAAAGGACAAAAATTTCATATGGGTACAGTGTTGCATGACTAATTGTCATTCAAAATGTGAGAGCACCGAAATCTGAAAACTGGTCTTGTTATTAAGGGTGTTTAAGTGCCCAGTGGTCAAGTGGTTAAAGAAGAAGAGAATGTGCGCTGCATTTCGAGATTACATCATTTTCCACATCACGAATGTTAATTTTCCATTACGAACGCTATTTTACAAGCCCGACTGCTTTTGGCTCGTCCTTGCTTCCGAGCATGCATGTTTGTACTTTGGACTTTTGTCCGACAGACTTGTGTACACATGCTTGGAAAATCTGACAGACATTTGTCTGCGGAAAATTTTAAAACCTGCCATCCAACATTTGTCCGCAGAAAATCCAACAATTGTCCGATGGAACATACACAAAAATGAACACTGGGTTGAGGTCAGGACTTTCTGCAGGCCAGTCAACTTCCTCCACCCCAAACTCGCTCATCCATGTCTTCATGGACCTTGCTTTGTGCACTGGTCCAAATCATTTGGTGGAGGGGGGATTATGATGTGGGATTGTTTTTCAGGGGTTGGGCTTGTCCCCTTAGTTCCAGTGAAGGGAACGTCAGCATACCAAGACATTTTGGACAATTTCATGGTCCCAACTTTGTGGGAACAGTTTGGGGATGGCCCCTTCCTGTTCCAACATGTACTGTGCATATATAGTTCGATTAGGGATGTACCGATACCGATACTAGCCATTTTCGCAAGTATCGGTCGTCACGAAAATGCCCCGATAACGGAAACCAATACCGGAAGTGACGTCGCTTGGGAGCAGACCGCCTCCTCCTCCCCTCCGGACAGTGCCTTCCCTGCCTCCTCCTCCCCTCCGGACAGTGCCTTCCCCGCCTCCTGCTCCCCTCCAGACAGTGCCTTCCCCGCCTCCTCCTCCCCTCCGGACCGTGCCTTCCCCGCCTCCTCCTCCCCTCCGGACCGTGCCTTCCCTGCCTCCTGCTCCCCTCCAGACAGTGCCTTCCCCTCCTCCTGCTCCCCTCCAGACAGTGCCTTCCCCTCCTCCTCCTCCCCTCCAGACAGTGCCTTCCCCTCCTCCTCCTCCCCTCCGGACCGCGCCTTCCCCGCCTCCTCCTCCCCTCCGAACAGTGCCTTCCCTGCCTCCTCCTCCCCTCCGGACAGTGCCTTCCCCGCCTCCTCCTCCCCTCCGGACAGTGCCTTCCCTGCCTCCTCCTCCCCTCCGGACAGTGCCTTCCCCGCCTCCTCCTCCCCTCCGGACAGTGCCTTCACTGTCTCCTCCTCCCCTCCGGACAGTGCCTTCACTGTCTCCTCCTCCCCTCCGGACAGTGCCTTCACTGTCTCCTCCTCCCCTCCGGACAGTGCCTTCCCTGCCTCCTCCTCCCCTCCAGACAGTGCCTTCCCTGCCTCCTCCTCCCCTCCAGACAGTGCCTTCCCTGCCTCCTCCTCCCCTCCAGACAGTGCCTTCCCTGCCTCCTCCTCCCCTCCGGACAGTGCCTTCCCCGCCTTCTCCTCCCATTGGCATCGCTAGATGCAGGCCCACTCATCCTAATAGCCCACAAGCATTGTTTCCTTGCTGCACGATGCCTGCAGTCTCTGTCTGTCTCCTGTACCATGCCTTTAGTCCCTGACTGTCTCCTGTACCACGCCTTTAGTCCCTGACTGTCTCCTGTACCACGCCTTTAGTCCCTGACTGTCTCCTGTATCACACCTTTAGTCCCTAACTGTCTCCTGTATCACACCTTTAGTCCCTAACTGTCTCCTGTACCATGCCTTTAGTCCCTGACTGTCTCCTGTACCATGCCTTTAGTCCCTGACTGTCTCCTGTACTATGCCTTTAGTCCCCGACTGTCTCCTGTACCATGCCTTTAGTCCCTGACTGTCTCCTGTACCATGCCTTTAGTCCCTGACTGTCTCCTGCACCATGCCTTTAGTCCCTGACTGTCTCCTGTACCATGCCTGCAGTCCTGGACTGTCTCCTGTACCATGCCTGCTGTCTCTGACTGTCTCCTGTACCATGCCTGCTGTCTCTGACTGTCTCCTATACCATGCCTTTAGTCCCTGACTGTCTCCTGTACCATGCCTTCAGTCCCTGACTGTCTCCTGTACCATACCTTTAGTCCCTGACTGTCTCCTGTACCATGCTTTCAGTCTCTGGCTGTCTTCTATACCATGCCTGCAGTCCCTGACTGTCTCCTGTACCACACCTGCAGTTTATGGCTGTCTCCTATTCCATGCCTGCAATCTCTGACTGTCTCCTGTACCATGCCTGCAGTCTCTGGCTGTCTCCTATACCATGCCTGCAGTCTCTGGCTGTCTCCTGTACCATGCCTGCAATCTCTGGCTGTCTCCTGTACCATGCCTGCAGTCTCTGGCTGTCTCCTGTACCATGCCTGCAGTCTCTGGCTGTCTCCTGTACCATGCCTGCAGTCTCTGGCTGTCTCCTGTACCATGCCTGCAGTCTCTGGCTGTCTCCTGTACCATGCCTGCAGTCTCTGGCTGTCTCCTGTACCATGCCTGCAGTCTCTGGCTGTCTCCTGTACCATGCCTTTAGTCCCTGACTGTCTCCTATACCATGCCTGCAGTCCCTGGCTGTCTCCTATACCATGCATGCAGTCTCTGGCTGTCTCCTATACCATGCCTGCAGTCTCTGGCTGTCTCCTATACCATGCCTGCAGTCTCTGGCTGTCTCCTATACCATGCCTGCAATCTCTGACTGTCTCCTGTACCATGCCTGCAGTCTCTGGCTGTCTCCTATACCATGCCTGCAATCTCTGACTGTCTCCTATACCATGCCTGCAGTCTCTGGCTATCTCCTGTACTATGCCTGCAGTCTCTGACTGTCTCATGTACCATGCCTGCAGTCTCTGGCTGTCTCCTGTACCATGCCTTTAGTCCCTGACTGTCTCCTGTACCATGCCTTTAGTCCCTGACTGTCTCCTGTACCATGCCTTTAGTCCCTGACTGTCTCCTGTACCATGCCTTTAGTCCCTGACTGTCTCCTGTACCATGCCTTTAGTCCTTGACTGTCTCCTGTACCATGCCTGCAGTCACCTCTGCCTATTTTCTCCTCCTTCCCTCTACCAGCTGTCACCTCTGCCCCCATGTCTCCTAATAACCCTCCTATCCCCAAATAAAAAAAAAAGTTTCCTTTTATTTTTCAATCTCTTCTTAGAAATGACAACATGTAGGAGGATGATCTGGCTAAACACTGACGTTTCATGTTTCTTCTATTCCTCACTAGAGGGAATTCACGTTTCAAGGATGATTTAGATGGGAAATGAACAATAGTTTAGAAGTGTTATGAAACATTATGGGATTATAGTAAAATGTACGTTGGAAGCACTAGTACCCTATAATTTACCATACAATTACATTGCTCGTACTGAGTGTTGGGAAGCTCACATGCAGACAGGAAAGACCACAAATAACATAAATGAACCCGCACGCAACTCCTATAGGAGCACTGTACACTGCCGTGTATGTGGTATGCTGGGCACATTCTTACATGGTGGTAACAGAATCCACAGACTATTTACCCCTGACAACCCTCATATGAAATCCTACCAATACTGATATATTAGACATTGTGAAAAAGCTCCATAAAAATAAATTATAATGTAACTACAGTCAATGTTGTTTAGTGGAGAAAGTGGTAAAATGATTCTGCTGTGCAGCAGCCATGTGTTATGCCAGCAGAAAGAGGTTATAAGCCTCATAAGCACTTTATTGAAAATCAAATAGTTTAAATAGGAAAAAAAAAAAGCCTCATAAGTACATAAGCGTGAAGGACATGGGTATGACCACAATATTTGTAACAGTTTATCACAGTCACAAGTCAACATGTTTCATGGAATTCATCTGCTTCCTCAGGACCAGTGTGAAAATGCCCTGTACACACGGTCGGACTTTCCGACGTCAAAATCCGTCATATTTTTTCAGATGGATTTTGGCCCAAACTTGTCTTGCATACACACGGTCACACAAAGTTGTCGGAAAATCCAATCGTTCTGAACGCGGTGACGTAGAACACGTACAACAGAACTATACACAGGCCAGTAGCCAATAGCTTTCGTCTCATAATTTATTCTGAGCATGCGTGGCACTTTGTCCGTTGGAATTATCTACACACGATCGGAATTGAAACGATCGGATTTTGTTGTCGAAAATTTTTAGATCCAGCTCTCAAACTGTGTGTCAGAAATTGTGACGGAAAAAGTCAGATGGAGCCCACACACACAATCGGATTTTCCGACAACACGATCCGATTGCACATTTTTTCTCGGAAAGTCCAACCGTGTGTACGGGGCAACAGAATTGGTACATGATGTTGTGTGGTCCACACACTTACCCTCTTGACCTTTTTGTGATACAGCACTGCATTACTGACAATTGTGCGGTTGAGCGACACTGTAACCAAATAAATTGTTTCGTCTTTTTTTCCCCACATATAAATTCTTTTGGGGGTATTTGATCACCTATTTTTTGCACTATAAACAAAAAAAAAGACTGACAATACTGAAAAAAAATAAAAACTATATCCTACATCCTACTATATATATATATATATTTTTTTTAATGCTATAAAACATACCCAATAAAAATAAAGAAAATTTCTTCATCGATTTGGTAGACATGTGCACTGCCGAAAAGTTTGTTTGTTTTCTTTTCATTTTTTTTTTTTTTTTTTTCAGGTCATTCGTTCTGATCGCAATTCGTAAATTAGAAAATTCTAAAATTTGTAAATTCGCTAAGTCAAAAATTAGAAAAGCCTGAAAATAATAAAGAAAACACGAAAATTCTAAAGAATAACTAACTCACTAATAATAACTAAATATTAAATTATAGGTATTGGAATTCCTTTCAAATTTGGCTGTTAGTGAATGTAACGAATACGAATTTATCCAATGTTACAAATTATCCAAAATAAGGAATGCCACATTTAAACAAATGGAACAGAGTGAATTAATAATAATAAATAATAATACGTTTTTATTATTATTCTTGTTATTTATTATTATTAATTTGTTACGTTGCATCAGTTTAGATACGACATTTGTTATTTTGGATAATTTGTAACTTTGGATAAATTCGTATTCGTTACGTTTACTAACAGACAAATTTAGAAGGAAATTCCAATACCTATAATTTAATAGTTTTATTATTATTAGTTACTTTTTATTTCAGATTTTCAAAATTTCGGGTTTTGGAATTTTAGAATTTCGAATTTACGAATTTTCGTTAAATGGGTTTTCGTTAATTCGGATATTTCCTGAATGAATGAATTTGTCGAAATTCGTTAAAAAAACTAATTTGGAACAAAATGAATTGCACATGTCTAGAATTTAGGCCAATATGTATTCTGCTACATATTTTTGGTAAAAACAATCCCAATAAGTGTATATTGATTGGTTTGCACAAAAGTTATCGCGCCTACAAACAATGTGATATATTTATTTATTAATTTTTTTTTTACTAGTAATGGTGGAGATCAGCGACTTATAGTGAGACTACGATTTTGCGGTGGATTAATCGTACAGTTAACTAACACTTTTTGGGAAACAGTGACACTAATACAGTGATAATTGCTAAAAAAATATGCACTGTTACTGTACTAATGACACTTTCTGGGAATGGGTTAACATCAGGGGCGATCAAAGGGTTAAATTTGTGCCTAGACTGTGCTTACTCACTGTGTGGGAGGTGATTTGACCTGGGGAAGGCAATGATCCTTGTTCCTGCTTTGCAGAAACAAAGAATCAAAACCTTCGCTTCTGCCTGAGTATTGTGTAATCGGTTATAACAACGGGAGCGGGTCACTAGCAGGGTGCACCCCAGACCCGGAAATGTCAGATCAGGTACATGATCTGGCACAGAGTGCCCACTCTGCCGCAGTATATGTACGGTGGGTGGTCCGCAAGTGGTTAAGCCATATACTGATCAAAATGCAGCAGGATCCGGCTGAATTTTGATCAGTGTGTGGGATTTCCCACTCGTCAGATGAAGGGACATGTTGTAAAAAATAAAAAAATAAAAAATATTTTCATTGATCGTTGATTGCAGCCAATCAACTGGATCCATAGATAAGTGTGTTCTGACAGCAACGGGTGCGACTTTTATGATATAATGACCCAAGGGAAAGGAGGGGGGGATTCCTACATGTGTGGCTGATTGCCCGCTAAACAAAAGAAAACGTACTACATATAGCCACTTTAGTTACAAATTCTTTTTGTTATACATCTTAGAAAAGTGGGTAGACAACACATCATCATGTACCAATTATTTTTCACACTGGTCGTGAGGAAGCAGATGAATTCCATGAAACGTGTTAATCTGGGACAATACATTTTTACTGATATTTTAATTGAAGTGGTCATACCTATGTTATTTACTCTTCTGATGCTTTTTCAGTTACACATATATATATATATATATATATATATATATATATATATATATATATATATATATATATATATATATATATATATGTGTATTTTAAATCATTTAGGAATAAAACATTTTTTCATCTGGTGATCTGGCCAGTAACACACTTTCTGTATTAGAGTACCCTCACTCTGGATGAAGAAGCACAGGTGGCACCTTTGGACACCAGCATTGTCAGTCTAGGGGAGAGGGGAGCATTAGATGTACCAGCAGATTTAAATACACTAACAAATTGAAGCTTTATACACTTTATAAGCAGTTACAGCAAACAACTTTTTTTCTTCTTGCACTCCTGTCCATAGTAAATGGTTTGTCTCATCCCTGTAACTGATACATCTGGAAGAGAGCTTGTTCTTTTAAAAAACAGATGTACTGGCCAGGTCACCGGTGAAATAAAAGAAAGAAAGTCCAAAAAAGAAAATGAATGCAGTCATCCTATATATGAATTGGTAAGCTGCACTAAAAAAAAAAGATTGCTTTTCTGTTTAATTCCACTTTGGTATTTAATAATACTAAAGTCTTATTAAAAAGAACATAAATTACATTATAAAAAAGCCTCAATTACATTATATCTTGTTTTCTAGCGTATTGCTTTCAGTCACTTCTGTCTCTCTCTGCAACTATTTTTTATATTTCTGATATAAACTTTCTTCGCTATGTAAGGAGATCACAAGTACTCATGGGACATGTAGTTCTGCCAATATAGAGACATTATAGAGAGTTTTTCTTACATTTTGGATGGGCAGTAAGAGAAGGATATAACCCCTGTCGGTTTTTTTGCCATCTGTGCCCCACTAGGGAGATTTCCCTTCACTTCCCGTCACACAGCTCAAACAGGAAGTGAGACAAAATCCTGCCAAAGTGATGGAATCCCAGCTGTCATCAGAACTATGTCCCCATTGGAAGATTTCTCCTCTATTCCTGTTCCGGTGACAACCCAAAATTTGGGATTTTCTTCTACTTTCCCTCTCAGTGATAACAGTAAACAGGACAAATAGAGAATCTCTCCAATGGGGTTACAGACAGTAATAGTTATGCCTTTTAAAGTCATTTTTAAAAATCTCCTCTATATGCTGTACATAAATAGGATGATAGCACAAAGGCTAGCCATAAATGGAGGGAATCGATGGGAGAATTGTGCGAATTCACACCATATATGGCCTAAGAAGATCATAACGCTTTATTCACACCAATGCGTTTTCCATGCTTTTTGCAGAAATGCAGTACATTTTTTTACATAGGTTCCTATGGAACACATTCACATCAATGCATTTTCGTGCCTCTGCTTTTATGGAAAGGATCAGGGACTTTTTTTTAAACGCAAAACACTGCTTTTTTTGGTTCAAAAGATTTTAATGGAGAAGCTGCAGAAAAGCATGTAGTGCCTTTTTACTGTGTTTTTACCGTGATTTGCATTTTTAAATCTGCCCAACAACAAATTGGACAAATAAAAAGAAGAAAAACGTAAAAAATGCAAAACGCATCTAAAACACGTCAAAACCTTGTGTCCAAAAACGCAGAGAGCACAGCAAAAAACACTGCAGAAACGCTCAAAAGCAACATGCATAGATGTGTATCGAGCCTTATGCCGCGTACACAAGACCAGACTTTCCAACGGACTAGGTCCAACGGTCTTCCTGACGGACTTTCGGCGAAGGTCCGACGGACTTGACGACACACGACTGGACTAAGTCCATTGGAATGTCCGTTCGTTTTGAACGAGATGGCGTAAACGGGACTAAACAAGGAAGTTCACCAGCCAGCCAGTAGCCAATAGCTGCCCTTGTGTTCTATTTGGTCTGTCAGACTAGCACACAGACGAACAGTTTTCCAGATTTTTAGTCCGACTTGAGTCCATTGGACAGATTTGAAACATGTTTTATTTCTAGGTCCGCCGACTTTTGGGGAAAAAAGTCAGCTGGAGCCCACACATGATCTAATTGTCCAACATATTCCGGTCTGCCGGACCAAGTCTGCCGGAAAGTCCGATCATGTGTATGCGGCATAAGTGGTTTATGCGAGTCCTCCTCTTTAGGTGTAGTAGCCTCTAGTGTGCTACTAGTGGGAGAGAAGGCAAAATATAGTTTGGCTTATGGTTAAGTCTGAGTCATGGTTAGGGTTTATTTGAGTTCAGGGCTGGATGACTCATGCAGGCCAGTGTCTGGTGCCTCCCCCTGGTTCTGGAAAGTTGGAGAACGTTCTGGAGATTGGAGGGCGGAGGCCAGGAGGGTTGATTTGCATACTTAGGAGAGTTTAGCCAATCCCCAGGCAGTGGGCCCGGCATGGTGGCTAAGCCAGCGCTAAATATAGATAAGCATGCTGGCAGAAGAGAGTCGGTGGAATATGGAGTGCTGAGGAGTCTGTTGGTAGCCTTTAGGGGCCCTCTAGGTTTAGGAGGAGGCCCACCAGTCAGAGGCTCTGACTGGCTCAGGAAGAATCCCGTCTGCAGTACTGTGTGATTGGGACCACCACCTGGGAGCAGTAGGAGCAAAAAGAGGACAGTGAACACATCAGGGGCACTACAAGAGGTCTGCCATACGTAGTAAACTTTCTGAAGGGACATCGGTGTCCTTCATCCCTTCATCCTTACCCCAAGAGATCTCTGGAGCAGGGGATATATTCCTGAAATCAGTTACCTCAAGTCTGTGCTACTTTAAAGAAGGGCCCAGGGCCCTTACTCTGAACTTGAAAATTGACTTTTGCTATTATTCTACAAGGGACTGTGAGTTTGTACAGAAGGAAGCGGTTGAGGATTTTTGTAAAGAAAAAGAAAGGAAGCTTGTCCACAGGTTTTGCTTTGTTCTTTATCTGCTGGGCATCCCATAAATCCATTCACCCTATCCAAGTTGTTATCCACTAATAAAACCAACAAAATCAAGTTACGGGACTGACTTCTTGTGTCTGGCTGCAAGTGGAAAAATGTGTGTTGCCTGGCTGTGCAGAAATAGGACATTCTGTTTGGATTTGCCAAACCAATCTACTAACCTTCTATGAGGAGGTGAGTTGCTAGCTAGATAAAGGAAGACCAGTAGACGTGGCATATCTGGATTTTTAAAAAGCATTTGACACAGTTCCCCATAAACGTTTACTGTACAAAATAAGGTCCGTTGGCATAGACCATAGGGTGAGTACATGGATTGAAACCTGGCTACAAGGGCGAGTTCAGAGGGTGGTGATAAATGGGAAGTACTCGGAATGGTCAGGGGTGGGTAGTGAGGTCCCCCAGGTTTCTGTGCTGGAACCAAATCCTATTTAATTTGTTCATAAACAACCTGGAGGATGGGGTAAACAATTTCTGTATTTGCGGAAGATACTAAGCTAAGCAGGGCAATAACTTCTCCGCAGGATGTGGAAACCTTGCAAAAAGATCTGAACAAATGAATGGGGTGGGCAACTACATGGCAAATGAGGTTCAATGTAGAAAAATTTAAAATAATGCATTTGGGTGGCAAAAATATGAATGCAATATATACACTGGGGGGAGAACCTCTGAGGGAATCTAGGATGGAAAAGGACCTGGGGGTCCTAGTAGATGATAGGCTCAGCAATGGCATGCAATGCCAAGCTGCTGCTAACAAAGCAAACAGAATATTGGCATGCATTAAAAAGGGGATCAACTCCAGAGATAAAACAATAATTCTCCCGCTCTGGGCACCGGTCCTCAGGAAAGATGTACTGGAAATGGAGTGAGTACAAAGAAGGGCAAAAAATCTAATAAAGGGTCTGGAGTATATTAATTATGAAGAAAGGTTGCGATCACTGAACTTATTCTCTCTGGAGATGAGACGCTTGAGGGGGGGATATGATTTCAATATACAAATACCATACTGGTGACCCTACAATAGGGATAAAACTTTTTCGCAAAAGGGAATTTAACAAGACTCGTGACCACTCATTAAAATTAGAAGAAAAGAGGTTTAACCTTAAACTACGTAGAGGTTTCTTTACTGTAAGAGCGGCAAGGATGTGGAATTCCCTTCCACAGGCGGCGGTCTCAGTGAGGGGCATTGATAGTTTCAAGAAGCTATTAGATAAGCACCTGAACGACCACAACATACAGGGATATACAATGTAATACTGACATATAATCACACACATAGGTTGGACTTGATAGGCTTGTGTCTTTTTTCAACCTCACCCACTATGTAACTATGTAACCAGTGGCCCCTACGGGGATAGTGCTACATAGGAAATCTTTACGCACATTTTTTATTTATATCCAGATAGTCTTCTTCAATAAGCAGGATGGAAATTGAGCCCAGCAAGCTCACCTAATTCTGAACCACCATTTATCTGTGGAGTTATTCTTTCATACACTTTGTCTGGAATACAACTATTGCCCAGAACACTGCAACTGTGAGGAGCACCCCATCCTGTGTCATGTCACACCTTGCTTCCCAGGGGTTGTTTTCTTTGGTAATATACAATGGAGAGGCCTGGGGCTCCTATGCTGGACATTTCAGAAACATCAAAGTCAAGTGAAAGGAAAAATATTGTTATACCTTATTTGCTGACTCTCTGATGGGTAATAGAAACACAATATTAAAAACATTGAAAAAAATCGGTATGTTTAGATTATAGTAACTCGTTCCTTTGGCTCCAGCGTCCTTCAATTACCTTCTCCCTCTATTACAAGTTACCCTGGCATTTTTCCCGGGAACCTCTGGCCAGCTCAGCCACACTACACAGGCATCAATTGAAAAGAGGGATGCTGGCATTGTCCATGTGTAGGCAGGTGCAGTTAGCCTTCCAACCTGTAGGTGGCCTAGAGACAATATGGCGTGAGAAGGGAGTTTCATAAGGAAACTGGTCTCTCAGAGCAGGGGTCTCCAAACTTTTTAAACAAAGGGCCAGTTTATGGTCCTTCAGACTTCAGGGAGGATGTACTGTGGTCAGTGGGAGCAAAACAAAATTACATAGCACCTGTGGTCAGTAGAAGGAGGAATTAAGCCCCATTATGGACATTAGTGATAGGAGTAATGCCTTATTATTGGTGCAGTGGGAGGAATAATGCCCCATGGTTGGTGTCAGTGGGAGAAATAATGCCCCATGGTTGGTGTCAGTGGAAGGAATGGTGCCCCATTGTTTGTGCCAGTGGAAGGAATAGTGCCCCATTGTCGGTAGCAGTTAAAGGAATCATGCCCCATCATCTGGATCAGTAGGACGAATAGAACTTCATATCTGCAGGAGGAATTCCCAAGGGCCAGATATAGGCAATTAGGCATGCAAAGGGCCACATCTGTCCCAGGGAAAAGATGCCAAACTGCGCCGCCCCCCCCCCCCACCTTTCCCTAATGCTGCATGCACCCGATCTGAATTTTTGTCAGAAAAAGTTATGATGGTTTTCCCAACAGAATTCCAATGGGATTTCACGCAAGCTGTCTTGCATACACACGGTCACACCAAATTCCAACCAACAAGAATGTGGTGACGTACAACACGACGGGACTAGAAAAGGGAAGTCCAATACCCAATAGCTTCCATCTCGTAGTTGAATCTGAGCATGCATGAGTTTTTGCGTGCTGGAATTGCATACACATGAGCGGAATTTCCGATAGAAAGTTTTTCTGTCTGAAAAATTTAGAGCATGCTCCCAAATTTTTGCTGGTGGGAATTCGACCAGCTAAATTCCAAAGGAGCATACACACAGTCGCATTTTCCGATGAAAAGCTCTCATCGGTTTTTTGCTGGCCGAATTTCCGATCATGTGTCGCGGTATAGGGTTAGGATCTGGGTTCCCCCCATCCCTGCAGTAAACCATTGCGCCCAGTACAGCCGCCACTCTGCCCACCCTTTGTCCTGGCCCTGACTGTATGTCCCTGTGACTGAGGCCTTAATCTTTTGGAATTGGGTTCTCAATGGCCCATTAAAGATTTGTTCCAATTAATTGAGCCCACTGTGTCAATTGAGTTTGACATTTCTGGTATACAGAATAAGGTCTGACCTAGGAAAATGAGCAATCTCCATTTTAATCACTAGGCATTTGGCCCATTGGGAGCGATTATACAAGTCTCTGAAGAGCACTTAGCACTTCTCTATCTGTGTCAGCACAGGCCAAGCCAAACACTATTCCTTTATCAGTACTCTGCATACCTATCCTGACAGTTCAGCACTTGTGCTGCACCCACTCACTGGTGTCTGTGACCCCCTGCTGACACACTGACATCCATGCTATGTGTTTACTACAGTGTCACCATGGAAACAATAACATACATCTATTCTACACCCTTCTTTCATCCCTATGCCAGTAACTACATCAACTCTGTTAAAGTAGACCTGAACTCAAAAGGTAAAGATTTGCTATCTTATAAAGGCCATTTAGAAATGCTAATTGTACCTAAGCAGTATTTGAGAAATTCCACACAAAATGTAGATTTTTTTAATGAGAAATGGCAGTGTAATTCCTAGCCTAGAGTGTATGTGCCTAGGCACCTCATTCAGCCTCATAGCTGTATATCTGCAGTGTGAGATCTATGGTACTGCTGACCCTGACTGCTAGTCTCAGATTTGGAGTGAGATTTGGCAATGTCCCCCTGGGCTGCTCACTCATTGCTGGAAGCTCTGATAAGAGCGGACCGAAGCAAAAAAAATTAAAAATAAGTGAAAGGCTGGCATGACTAGGCTAGCAAGGTAGCAGCAGTTAGAAGGTTAAAGCATAATAAGGTCAGCAGGGCTAAAACGTGTAGAGATAGTAATTGGGTGGAAAGTAAGGTATGGGTGGGGCAACGTACGTGGGGAATGGGAACGTGAAGTCTGAAGAGGCATTCGAGGATCAGGTCAGGAAGAAGTTTCCCACCCTGTCGATGAAGATCTTATTGGAAGGTCCTGGTGGTTGGGGGCCCTTGGAGGCATCCACATTTTTCTGGGTAATAGAGTAAGGACCCATCTATGGTATGGTGTGCTATGGTTAATCCCAGTTAAGGAGCCGGTGTTCTGTGGTGGAGGGCCCTTAAGTGGTCCCTCATACAATTTTTGTGTTGGTTCGGTAGTGCCTCCAAGGATCAGCAACCTAGGGGGTCATTACTGTTATTGTTCTATATTTCTGTTCTAAGGAATATTGTTATGTTGTTTATGTTTAAGAAATGGCCGATACAGCCAATTTCACTCCATAAAGGTGTGTCGTTGTATCATTTTAGGTATAAATGGGAAGTGGGGTTAATATTGGCTATTGTGGTCTATGAGAGCATAGTGGGCAATATCTCTTGTATGCCCTAGTCATGAGGAAGCAAAGCCCTGCTTCCACACAGAGACACTGTACAAAACAAGGCATAGAAAGTTAGTAATGGTGAAAAATCAGCTACAGGGAGATCACAAGCAATCATTTACTCTCAGCTTCGTTTTTGTTTTTTTGTTCCTCTTTTAGGGCTTGTTGACACCATGAGGTGTGTCCAACACATGTGCCTTTTTGCATGCTTTGGTGAGTCATGTTTAAGGGCAGACCATTCATTTCAATGCGTGTAAGATATGCAAAAATGGTTGAGGTGGTACTAAATACCATATGTTTTGGGGGTCACATACGCGTGCACATTTGCTAGATGTCTGGGGGTACCATTAAGAATGGCACCTGCGTGTAGCTGTGGTAGGCAGCGTATTTATGTCTGGTGTGGAAAAAAATGCAATTAGAGAAGCACGGATTAAGAATGCAATGATATAAGGAGTGCTGGACATGACAGTGTGGATGAGGGACACAGAGAGTTAAGCTTTATGGGTGGAGCTGAGGGAAAAGGTTTGCAGGAAGCAAACTTAGTGTAGGGGAGGGGTCATATAAAAGGGAGGGGTGTGGCTTTAAGGGATCATTCGGAGCCCAGCGTGACACAGAGGAGGCAGTTTTTCCCGCCCTCCCGTCCTAATGTTATGTGTTTGTTTGTTGTGTCGTTTGTTGCTGGTCTTTTCTTCTTTTGCAGGTTTCGTCGGTTGTCACGGCAGCTGAAGGTTTTAATGTGTTGGCGGTGTGTTTTCTGGTGGTTTCTGACGGTAGACAGGTACTCAGAAGGGATCTGAGGGTGTGGGGGGCTCATCTAACGATCGGCCCCTCTGGGTATTCCTGAACGTTGGAGGGAATACGGTTATGTTCACTGGCGGAAGTTGTCTCCGACCGGTCACAGGTGGAGGCCTTTGGGAAGTTGGTCAGGTGTACCGCAGTGATTTGGTATTGGCTTAAGTGGGGTCACCGTCAGAGATCACCAGAATGGGCAGTTAATGTTATTTAATGTGGTTTAAAGTTAATAAAGTTATTTATATTTATATATTAATATATATTTATATATTTTCATATTTACAAGTTATTGGAGTGAATTTTGAGTTATGTTTAATAAAGGCTGTTGTGGCCAGTTTACTCCAACCTATGGTGTGGTCTCGTTTCTAATATGGGAAGGTATGGGTAAGGTATAATATAAGGGGAACATTCAGACTACACTAGTCATGGCATGCGTTCCCAAAGAGTTTGAACATGGCTCAACACAAGAAAAAAAAGACAGTCACTCCCAGCTCTCAGAGGCCATCCACAGAGAGATAGGACTAAACAGGCAACACATCCATAAATGGCCCAATGCTTGCCGAATGCAGCCCACCTCAGATGGGGGAATCCAATGTGAACCTAACAGAACAAACGAGGAAGGCGCAAAACCACCTAATGCATTACTCAAAAATGTATTAGGGAAAAATTAAACCAATAAAAATGGATACTCATAAAAGTACAATATAAAAGAACATAAAAGCCAGAAGATGCCATGTGGTGCAAGGTACAAGTGCACCAACAACCTCCCATGTACTAGCAAACGGGCGCATTTTGTGGGCGCACCCCCTTCCTCAGAGCTGTGCTCAATCAATCACATATCATCTTGTATTTTGACATCATGGTTTGGAGAATAAAGGTTCAAAATTATTGCTTGCGATCAGAAGCCTACTTTTTCGTGACCTTGAGCAACTTACAGCGGAAGAAGAGGCCCTTTTGCTCCTCCCCTTCTTTTTATCTTACTGCTTAACTTTATCATTCTCCAGCACAATAAGCATACTCACCTAGCCAGAAGGTCCAGCATTGAGTCACTGGGATCCTTCTCTCTGCAGTGGCTGCACGAGTCCAGCACCGTCATGTTGTCAGATCAGCTGGCAGCTCTTCCAGGTGCAGGTGCTGCCCGCCACCCTCCTCTTTGCTTAATGGGACTGCACGATATGCATCCCAGGAGGCACCAGGCATTTGCCTCTGCAAATTCCTGAGATGGGGGGGGGGGCAAGACAAGCCTTTGGAAAGGATGGAGAGGAGGTGAGTGCCAAGGGCAGGTGGAAATCCGCCTTAAGGATTGTAACTAGCCATGCACACATTGCTTTTATCAATTTTTTATTTAATTTTTATTATTCACTTCCAATTCATCTTGCTTGAGGTGATTGTATTAGTACTGTTCAGACCTTAAAGAAGGGGACCTCCCGAAAGCTTGTCCTGAAAAATTGTATATTAGTGCAAATTTTAAAAAAGATATCATGGACGGTACTCAACCGGTTTTTCAGATTCATCCAAACTTAATGGAAATAAAGGATTGAATAATAAAAAATAAAAAAAAACTCACACACACTTTAAAAGATCATGAAAAAAAGTTGGAAATTTCTCAAATGGCTCTTTTTTCAGTTTACATAATGTATCTATAACCAGAATATAGAATTCTATATTTATGTGCACATTGAATTTCAGTTATTTCTAACCTACTCCTATTAATCACTTAAGGACCACCCCACGTACATATACTGCAGCAGGGCGGCCCTTAAACGTGAAATCACATACCTGTATGTGATTCCTCCCTTCGGCTCTGGGGCGCACATGCCATCGGAGTCCCACTCCCGCTGTGATTGGACACAGCGCGAGCCAATCAGAGGGTCTGGCAGGCCGCAATGGCCGCCGGGACCCACTGATCATTTACAGGAGAGGCAGAATGGCGGTCTGCCTATGTAAAAAAGGCAGACTGCAGTTCTGTGAGGGAGGAAGATGGAGATCTTGTGTTTCTGCTAAGCAGAAACACGGATTTCTATTTTGCTCTACTCACATTATTCCCCCCCAGTGTGGCCAACCGTCAATATTTTTACTGGCAGCCAGTAAAAAACAGGTCATTTTCTCCTGCCAGTAAATGCCAGTAAAAATAAAAGGTTGCCAGTAAACAATATGGCTATGACGCTTGGTCCGGAGCCAGCCAGGACCATATGAGTGCCTGCTACAGTGTGTTCGGGCGGCTCTGGTGGAGGAGGTGCCTGAACATGTCCTGTCTGTGATGTCAGGGAGAGCGGCCAGAGCCTTGTGTGTGTGTCTGTGGGATGGGAGAAAGGCAGGCCAGGAACGGGACCATCAGTGCTGTTTGAACTGGAGGGACCACCTGGCTTGGAGAGAGACTGTCATTGTGACTCAGGAGGGGACGTGTTGTGTCAGTAATCTGTACAGCTGCACACTGCTGTCAGTATCACTGTGAGAGTAAATTTCATGTGTGTGCCGCCCATTCTAATGTCTTGCCTTCCTGAGTCCTGTCCCTGAGCTACTTACTTAATATATCGAAAATAAAATAAGAAATATGTTTTTTGCCTTATTATCTACCTTCAATCACATTGCTAATTACATATTGTATTTGTTTGTAGCCTAAATTATGAAATTTGTACTTAAAACTGTAATTTTGAAACTGTTGGAAATGCCAGTAAAGCTTGGCTGTGCCAGTAAATTTTGGGGCTTGTGTCAGTAAATTTCAATCTGTTAGGTTGGCAACACTGTTCCTCCCACAGTTAGAAAACACTCCCTAGGAGCACACTTAAGCCTTTGATCGCCCCTTTAAACGCCCCTTTCCTGGCAGTGTCATTTATACAATAACAGTGCATTTTTTTAGGCACTGATCAGGGTATTGGTGTCACTGGTCCCCAAAAAGTGTCACTTAGTTTTAGATTTGTCAGCTGCAATTTGGCAGTCCCGCTAAAATTGCTGATCGCCACCATTATTAGTAAAAACAATAAAAAAAAATGAAAAGTACAAAAATATATCCTATAGTTTGTAGATGCTATAACTTTTGCGCAAATCAATCATTATACACTTATTGGAATATTTTACCAAAAATATGTAGCAGAATGTATATTGGCCTTAATTGATAAAGAAATTCAATTTTTTTACATTTTTTTAAATAAGTTTTATAACAGACAGTAAAAAATATTCCTTTTTTTTTTTAATTGTGTTTTTTTTTTGTTTATAGCGCAAAAAAAAATAAAAAACGCAGAGGTGATCAAATACCACCATAAAGAAAGCTCTATTTGTGAGAAAAAAGGGACATCAGATTTATTTGAGTACAAAATTGCACGGTCACGTAATTGTCAGTTAAAGCAACACGGTGCAGTAGCATAAAAAAATGGCCTGGTCAGGAAGAGGGTGAAACCTTTAAGTGGTTAAAGTCCAACTATAGGCAAAACTTTATTTTCTTCACTTTGTCCCAATAGGGAAATTTACTTTAAGAACCTATCCCATAGACAAAACAGGAAGTGAGAGGAAATCCCTGAAAATTTATGAAATCTCTTGGAGCCCCCCGGGCCACCAGAAGTGTCCCCATTGGAAGATTTCTCGTCTATTACATTTTTGGGGACAACCTAAAATTTGGGATTTACGTTCGCTTTCACATTGAATGATAATGGTAAACATGACAAATAGAGAGTCTGAATCTACCCAACTGACAGGTATTCTAATCCCTTTCCACTCTTTAGTTTCATGCTTTAGTTATACTTTTATCTGAATTGTCTTGAAGTTTGTTAAAATTGAACTTTAGTTAGAAAATGAAGTCCTGCTAGATCAATTCAGGCTGGCTCCTTTTT
Source organism: Lithobates pipiens (assembly GCF_037356315.1). Taxonomy (NCBI): domain Eukaryota; kingdom Metazoa; phylum Chordata; class Amphibia; order Anura; family Ranidae; genus Lithobates; species Lithobates pipiens. The sequence continues at coordinate 551,003,853 of NW_027507758.1, read as the reverse complement.
CAACTATGTAAAACAATACAAATACGTCTCTATACTGTTTAAAATCCAGTAATACACTGTCTCACCCTGCTCTGCACATGCTCAGTTTTTCTTGTTTTCTAGGCACTGTGCCAAATTTGTAGAGGTCAATCTGCGGACAGCCTAAAGATTTACTGCTGCTCAGGGGCTATGGACTTCAGGGAAATGGCAGCTTCCAGCAAGAAGAAACAGGAACAATGCTGGGGGAAATTTACAGCACACAGGTAGCATAATTGGTAGCATAATTATTCATGTGGAATGTATGTTCCATGTTAATGAACATTGTTTTTATCAAGTTGTTATGAGTAAAGTTCTGCTTTAACTTACTTTGTGAAGATCCCTACACTTACTTCCTTGAATTCTGGTTCTGGATTGAGACAAGTACACACTATAGAGGGATATGCTTTGCTCATATGTTATGTCTGAGGTTTACAATCACTTTAAACAGAGGGGGCGTAAGAGCTTACTACGCATTCACCAATGGCGCATTGCCGCAAGAGGAAATCTGTGCCAACTGAGCATGATCCAAAGACGCCTCACTGCGCCAATCCACACCTGTGCAGAAGACCTGATGGAAAAAGGCAGGAAAATTCCCAGGAGGTGCACAGGAAGTGACCTCAACCTGATGGAAAAAGGCGGGAAAATGCTCATGAGGTGCACAGGAAGTGACCTCAAACTGATGGAAAAAGGCTGGAAAATGCCCAGGAGGCACACAGGAATTGACCTCAAACTTCCCTATATAAGCCCAGTCCAGACACTGCCAAATTGATGGATTATCTTCAGCTGCCCCCCCCCCCCCCCCTCCTTGTTTCTGTGCTAATGTGTGATTTGTCTGAACTTGTTATGACCTGGAAACATATTTGACTACTCTTGTTTGCTGCTTTCCATTGACCTCGGATTTGTACCTTGACCATTCTACTTCTTCTTTGTACTCAGCTGCCAGATTGGAACCGACCCCAGCTTGGATCTCGACCATTCTTCTTCGGATTAACCCTTTTATACTTTGTTGCCAAACTGGATGGGACTTTGGCTTGGATCTCGAACTAAGGCTTGCATGGTGTTCCGCACCCCTAGCACCCTGTGTCACTCGGTGTCCACTAAGTCTCTGTCTCCATCTCCAGAGACTTCAATGACCTGAGGTGCAAGGGAGGCCTCCCCACTACTTCGGTCTCACCTCAGGCACGTAGCCCTCATGACAGGGGGTTGTTTACTAAAACTGAGGAATGCTAAATCTGGTGCAACCAATCAGCTTCCAGGTTTTATTGCTAAAGCTTAATTAAAGAGCTGAAGTTAGAATCTGATGACTACCATGCACCCCTGCACCAGATGAGTGCACCAGTTTTAGTAAATCTCCCCCAGATTAAGACCTGCCACACAGGGTTCAAATCTGAGCCGGTTTAGAAGGAACCAGTTGAGATTCGATTCATTAATGGGCAGGCTGAATGTACCAAGTTGATCGATCAACTTGGATACAACCAGCCTGCCGGATTCTCTTATGGTTATTGCTAGCAGCTGCTATAGCCTCTATCGATAATCACTGTCTTCTCCCGGTGGGGACAGCTTTCCCCGCCCAGAGAAGACAATTGCTTGGCAGGAAGGATTCCCCTGTCAGCACTGTCTGTGTTGATGGGTGAAATCGTGCAAATTTTCACCGTTTCTGGCCTGCCTAAGTGGCTTCAATTTTGAAAATAGTGAAGGGTGCCACACATATTGTTCCTCCAGACTAGTCCACTAATTATGACAGAGGGGTAATGCTAACTTTTTAAAAATAAACAATTTGTGCGTCAGCCATACAAAAACAAGGAAGCATTCCTTCCAAAGTCTCTGGTCTCTCCCGGTTTACTCTCATTTATTGTGAGACCTTAGACGGTACAGTTTAGCCAACTGTACAGAAAAATACACAGATGACAGAATTAGAATTGGTTCACACAGTCGGGAGGATGAAAGCCATGTAAAGAAGTCCAGGAGAAATGATATCTTCAAATAGAACCTCTGCAGGTCAACTAGAGAACACATCCAACATATTTTTTTCTGGAGGGGTATTTCCTGTTGTTCAACAAGTGAGCTGGGGTCCCTATGTAAAAGCCCAGAGAAGGATTGTTTGCATTGGCAACAATTGAATAATTGTATAATAATAATTATTAAATACATTTGATATCAATTTTGTTAACAAAAAAAAAAACAGACAACACAAAACAAACTAGAAGTCAGCCAGAATAGTACAACTTCCATGACATAGGGGTTGAGTTATTAAAACCGGAGAGTGCAAAATCTGGTGCAGCTGTGCATGGTAGCCAATCAGCTTCTAACTTCAGCTTGTTCAATTACGTTTTGACAAGAAAAAAACTGGAAACTGATTGGATTCTATGCAAATCTGCACCAGCTTTTGCCCTCTCCAGTTTTAGCAAATCAACCCCATTGCATACTTTGATTCATTAAAGGCAAGCTCTGCTCTACTTCTACTTAAGACTTATTTTTGATTTCAGTGGGCCGGGATTAGTAATATTTATATTTGGACCTCAAATTGTCAGCAGTAGTCTGGGGGTCACTCTTGTGCTGTGCTGAATGCACTGACTGAAGTGGGCTGGATAGTCATCATTATATTAAAAAATGAAAGTGTATGTAAACCCAAGCGATGAACTTCTCTTATTTGCTAAACATATCATTAAAAGTGTTTTCTTGTATCTGTTAGATGAGTGCAAAAAATACCTGTTGATTTTGACAGAAATTGTGTGAATTGGTAACTCTTTGCGCTCTCTGGCTATGTACAAGGAGGGGGTCATGGAAATTAAGTGGTGGAAGGAGATAAGAAGGGATTATAGAGATGAGGGGTGGGAGGAGATAAGGAGGGGTTATGGAAATGAAGGGGTGGGAGGAGATAAGGAGGGGTTATGGAAATGAAGGGGTGGGAAGAGATAAGGAGGGGTCATGGAAATGAAGGGGTGGGAGGAGATAAGAGGAGATAAGAAGGGGGTATAAAGATAAGGGGTTGGGAGGAGATAAGGAGGGGTTATGAAAATGAAGGGGTGGGAGGAGATAAGAAGGGGTTATAGATATGAGGGGGTGGGAGGAGATAAGGAGGGGCCATGGAAATGAAGGAGTGGAAGAAGATAAGAAGGGGTTATAGATATGAGGGGGTGGGAGGAGATTAGGAGGGGTCATAGAAATGAAAGGGAGGGAGGAGATAATAAGGGGTTATAGAGATGAGGGGGTGGGAAGAGATAAGAAGGGGGTTATAGAGATGAGGGGGTAGGAGGAGATAGAGAAGGGTCATGGAAATAACGGGGTGGGAGGAGATAAGAAGGGGTTATAGAGATGAGGGGTGGGAGGAGATTTGGACAGAAATCTTGTGAATTGGTAACTCTTTGCGCTCTCTGACTATCTGAAAATTGGCCTGGGCAGGAAGGGGTTGAAAAGGCAGAGGTCTTTACTCCTGCAATAAAACAGTAATGACAACTTTTTGTACACCCACTCTAGCTCTTCCCACAAGCCAACATTAGTTGATTGGATCTAAGGCTGCATAGAAAGGATTCAAGAAAAGTAGAACAACATTTACTAACCTAGTCGCAAAATGCCAACCTACTCGTTCTCTTCGTTCCTCCCAAGCTCCCTCCTCCCATGCACGCCTCCAGGACTTTTCCTGAGCCTCTCCCATCCAATGGAAATCTCTACCCCAATCGCACTATCTCCTACTCCATTTGCTTTTAGACGATCCTTGAAAACCCATCTCTTCAAAAAAGCCTATCCAGCCCCCACGAAACAACTGTACTTTTATTTTCTCTATCAGCTCATCTCTCACAGTTATTACATTTTGTGTCACTTGACCATCCCTTCTAGATTGTAAGCTCTATTGGAGCAGGGCCCGCTGATCCCTCCTCTATTGAATTGTGTTGTAACTGTACTGTCTGACCTCATGTTGTAAAGCATTGCACAAACTGTTAGTGCTATATAAATCCTGTATAATAATAGTTCTTTTCTTTTTTTTTTACATTTTTATGTTGTTCCTGTTTTATTTGTATTAGTCTAGGTACATTTATATACCCATCTAAGCATAGTCGTTTTTATTAATACTTAATATTATTTTATTAATACTAGTCTAGGTACATTTACATACACATATAGGCAAAGTCGTTTTTATTAATACTATCCGTATTATTAAAGATTAGGCATTTTATATTTCATTTTTTTTTTTTTCAGATTTGTTAGGATACACGTTCCTGGCCATACACTGTTACACTAAATATTCCCACATCACTTGTACAGCAGACAGTATTATGTAATTATGATTTATAGGCATAATAATGGAGGGCCTGGATCTAAGGGATTTCATGTAAAGTAACCGGAGAAGGCCGTGAGTCATTATTTAATGTTTAAACAACAGCAGAAAAGATCAAAACACTGTCGGAAATGACAAAAAGCGAAAGCTAGAGCGGTCAGGTGTGCGATAAATGGAAGGCACCACTGTGTCAATATTGGAACGTTAACATATATTGAGCTAAACGTGTTATTCATTGCCATGCTGGAATGATTACATACAAAGGACATTCATGTGTGTCTGCGTTTAACATTAACTTGGAGGATGAAATCGACCCATATAAGTATTTCCTGTTACCTTTGAAATGATGAATTGGATTCCCTATTCAAACAGTTTATGATGCCAATTCCTTAATGTCAAGACTGTGCTTATCAAAGGAAGAAAACATTTGGTGCTAAACTGTCCCTGTCGCCAAACTAAACTTCCCATTATCAACTGTATCTGTAAAGAAGAATGGACTCACTTAGTTCTTATTACACCCACACCACTAAACACCATTCCAATGTGAAGGGAAACCCATTTGTAGTCCCCAGGTGGAAGCCTATGTGAAGGGATGACAACACAGGAAACAACTAATGGGAGGAAAACAGCCATAGATGTGCGTAGGGGGTGTGCCAGGTACACCCTAATCAGCCCGCTACCCAGGCATGTGGCCATTTCCTTTTTTGAATGAGCACAGTGAGTGTTTGGTACAGATCATTCACTGTGTTCATTCATAACTGAAGCCTAGTAAACTATGTTTACCAAGCTTCGGTTTGTGAATGAACAGGAAGCCACTAAGCACAGAGCATTTCCAATTCATTCACTGTTCAGTGCAGCTGATGCTGCAGAGTTAGCCCTTGTGCACACGGTCAGAGATTCCGACAACCAAATCCGTCGGATTTTGTCCGACAGATTTTGTCCGAAACTGTTGCATGCACACGGTCGGACAAAGTTGTCGGAAAATCCGACGTGATGACGTTATTTCGTTGCGACTGGACTACGTTCAGGCTAGTAGCCAATAGCTTTGGTGTAGGAATTTGATCTGAGCATGCGTGGCACTTTGTCGGAATTCTCTATACATGATCGGAGTATGTCCGATCGGAGCATTTTGTCTGAAAATTTTACCAACAAGTTGGAAAACTTGGTCCGTCGGATACTCCGACGGAAACAGTCCGATGTAGACCACACACAGTCGGAATATCCCCCTAAACGGTCCGATCGGACACATTCCGTCGGAATCTCTGACCGTGTGTACAAGGGCTAATACACACAATCGGAATTCCGGCCAGAAAAAGACAGATGAGAGCTTTTCATCTGAAAATGTGACCGTGTGTATGCTCCATTGTAATTTAGCTGTCCGAATTTCCGCCAGCCAAAAATTGATAGCATGTTCTCAATTTTTCCCGACGGAAAAACTTTCTATCGGAAATTCCGATCGTGTGTATGCAATTCCGACACAGCAAAAATCACGCATGCTTAGATTCAACTATGAGACGGAAGCTATTGGCTACTGGCTATTGAACTTCCTTTTTCTAGTCCCATCGTACGTCACTGCGTTCTAAACTATGGGAATTAGGTGTGACCGTGTGTAGGCAAGACAGCTTGAGCAGAATTCCGTCGGAATTCCGTCGGGAAAACCATCAGAGCTTTTTCCGATGAGAATTCCGATCGTGTGTACGCGGCATAAGGGGCTGGGGAATCCCTGTCCTCAGTCCCTTTATCTGTCACAAAAGTGTTTAGACCCTTGATATTTCACCAAAGACCCCAGTGGGGCTCCTAAAAGAATTGTAAATGTAAATAATGTAAAAAAAATAATAACAACAAAAAATTACTGACACTGCCCAACTGCCACCAATCTCTGCCTCACTGATACCGTCCACTACCCGACTGACACCTTTCACATTTTAACCACTTAAGGACTGAGACTCTTTTTGAGATTTGTTTGTTTACAAGTTAAAAACATTTTTTTTTGCTAGAAAATTAATTAGAACCCCCAAACATTATACATTTTTTTTTCTAACACCCTGGAGAATAAAATGGCGGTCGTTGCAATATTTTCTGTCACACTGTATTTGCACAGCGGTCTTACAAAAAAAAAAAAAATAGATTGTCATTAAAAAAAAAAAAAAATGGCTCTTTAAGAGCTATGGGCAGAAGTGACGTTTTGACATAGCTTCCACCCTGCATTGTTATGGAGACGGGTGGGGGCCATCTTCCCCTCACTCATCTCCATGTCAAGCAAGGGGAAACTTCCGATCGCCTCCGCTGCCGATAAAAGTGATCTTGCAGCAAATCCGCCGCAGAGACCCCTCTCATCGGAAACCAGACTGCCGGCTGAAGAAGAGGATACCGGGGTTATGCCAGCTAGCTGCTGCCATAACAATGACATCCCCCTTCAAAGTAAGGATGTACATCATCGTGTGTCGGTCCAGAAGTGTGTGTGCATATATATATATATATATATATATATATATATATATATATATATATATGTACACACCCATGTGTGTTTGAGCTTTGGGGTGCAGACCCTAATGCAACAGTCTGCACATACCAATGGACAGAGCCTTATCACTCTATAACAGAAAGGGCCTGGATTACAAAATATTTTAATGAAAGCTGCAGATTCAGGCTGGGTTCACACTATTGCGATTTGGATGCAGGGGTTTCTCCGCATCCAATTCGCAATAGCAGGAGCTTTTGACCGACTCTCTATGGAGCCGGTTCACATATTTCCGCAGGAGCCCTGTGCGTCTTTTGGTCCATTTCAGGTCCGAATTCAGCCAAAAATTCAGGCTTAAATAGGATCTGAAATGGTGAACGGGGAACGCACTGGACCCCTGCTGTGAGACGCACGCGGGGATTGAGTGAACCCAGCCTTAAAAATACTGAAAATGTATTTTGAAACTAACGTTGATGATGTTACGTTTATTTGATTTTAGTGATTGCGTTTACATATCATTTACTTTTTTTTTCTAATTCATACATAACTGGATTAAATTATATATATTTTTTTACTGGTTTTATAAATTTTTTTATCTAGGGCAACAAAGTTTGTATACTTAAACACAAGTAAGCCGCTGATTAGTTCATACAAAATCCTATTATACCTATTACTCTTTTTAAAATGTTCTCATTAAAAATGAAGCACTTCTGATGCGCTGTTGAATCCAGTCTGACATTAAAGCAACAACTGCATCCTTTAAAAATGTAACAGCTATTAAGATGCTTTATAACCGCTGCCAAGGCGGCATACAGAGGAGTGAGGGAGTTACACTGCTTTCAATGGCTCTATTATCTGTATAAGTGTCTGAAATGATTTAGAGAAGGTAGCATCAGATTGCTACCAAAGGGTCTTGGACACAGCGAGGTCCAATGTGGTGGATGGCGCCTCTTCCATGAATATGGATCCCTTCCAAACAGCACTGCAGAGGACATGTTCCATTAAACTGTCTGAACAGCATGCTAAAGCCAAAAATATTTGAGAAAAACACAGGCCACAATGTATATCTATGGCCACCCCTGTGTAAGAGGACCTGTTCTCAGCTAGGCAAGTTATTTAGCTATTTAAACCCAAAAACAAAAAAGTAATATTGCAGCTTGCTTACTAGTCCTCCAATGTGGTGGGTGCATTTGTTTTTTTTTAGGCTTTTCTGCTTAAAGTGGTTGTAAAGGCACAAGGTTGTTTACCTTCATGCATTCTATACATGAAGGAAAAAAAACTTTTGTGTGCTGCACCCTAATACTTACCTGAGCCCCCTCTTGATCCAGTGATGTCCATGAGAGCCGCAGCTCTGTGTGAATGGACACACAGAGCTGTGGTTTGGGAGCATGCCTGCTTGGGTGCCCCCACAGCAAGCTGCTTGCTGTGGGGCACCCGGGTGAAGGGAGGGGCCAGAAGTGCCGGTGTGGGATCTGAGGAGGATCTGGGCTGCTCTGTGCAAAACCATTGCACACAGCAGGTAAGTATGACGGGTTTGTTATTTAACCACTTGCTGTCTGCATGCCATCATATGACGGCAGCAGAATGTCTCCCCTGCGCGAAACGCCATAGCTGTACGACAGACGCTTTTAGGGGTATAGGGCACGCGCATGCACCTGCTGCGGTACTGAGGAGCCGATGCTCGTGCCTGGCGGCTGCAATGTCCGCGATCGCTCCTGACAGAGCCAGATCGAGGATACTGTATGTGTGTGTAAACACACAAATCCACGTTCTGACAGGGCAGATGGTGTGTTCCTAGTATATAGGAACACAAGTTTAGTCTCCTTCCCTAGGCAGTCCCATCCACCCACAGTTAGAACACACTGAGGGAACACAGTTAACCCCTTGATCGCCCCCTAGTGTTAACCCCTTCCCTGCCAGTGTCATTTATACAGTAAACCAGGGATATGCAATTAGCGGACCTCCAGCTGTTGCAAAACTACAAGTCCCATCATGCCTCTGCCTCTGGGTGTCATGATTGTGGCTGTCAGATCTTGCTATGCTTCATGGGAATTGTAGTTCTGCAACAGCTGGAGGTCCGCTAATTGCATATCACTGCAGTAAACAGTGGCTATTTTTTAGCTCTGAGCGCTGTATAAATGTCAATGGTCCCAAAAAAGCATTAAAAGTGTCCGATTTGTGCGCCGCAATATCGTCATCACAATAAAAATTTCTAGTAAAAAAATAATAATAATAATAAAAATTACATAAATCTATCCCCTATATCAGTGATGGCGAACCTTGGCACCCCAGATGTTTTGGAACTACATTTCCCATGATGCTCCACTACACTGCAGAGTGCATGAGCATCATGGGAAATGTAGTTCCAAAACATCTGGGGTGCCAAGGTTTGCCATCACTGCCCTATATCGTAGACGCTATAACTTTTGCACAAACCAATCAATATACGCTTATTGCGATTTTTTTTTTTTACCAAAAATATGTAGAAAAATACATATTGGCCTTAACTGAGGAACATTTTTTTATTTTTATTTTTTAATTTGGGGATATTTATTATAGCTAAAAGTAAAAAATATTGTGTTTTTTTTTTTTGATTGTTGCTCTTTTTTTTGTTTATAGCGCAAAAAATAAAAAATTGCAGAGGGGATCAAATATTAGCAAAAGAAAGCTTTATTTGTGGGGAAAAAAAGGACGTTCATTTTGTTTGGGTAAAGCATTGCACGACCGTGCAATTGTCAGTTAAACTGACGCGGTGCTGTATCACAAAAAATGGCCCAGTCAGGAAGGGGGTAAATTCTTCCGGGGCTAAAGTGGTTAAAAAAAATAATAATTACTTTAATATCACTTTATTTTTCACCTGGTAATCCTGCCAAATGACACTTCCTATCCATTCATGTCTACACTTTTTACTCCATTGTATCTACAGGGGCAACCATGGTGGTCCCTCAAGTGTTAGTTCATCTTTCCAAAAAAAATAAAAAATTAAAAGATGAACACTGTAGACCCTCCCCACCCCCCAGTCTCAGGCGGTGCCCCATTTGAAATCCCCACTCTTCTACCTCTCCTCTGTATGTCCAGGATGAGAGCGACTTTGATTGGTCCCGTCCCGGAAGCACTACACAGAGAAGGGGGAGAAGAGTGGAGATTTCACATCCCCAGACCCCTGGATGCTCAGCATCCAGGTATAGGTACAGCGGTGTACAGTGTTAGTAAAAAATAAAAATGTCAACACTTTAAGCTTACTGCAAGTGACAAGGACATTGAATTTCTAGCAAGATCAACAGGTATTTTCAGTACTTGCTGAAAAAAGAAAACCAATGCAGCCAGTACATCTAAGCACTGGTAAACTGATCTACTATATTTTTGGTTTTGGGTTTAACACCCCGTAACTCCAACGCCATAAACAGTATATCCCCAACTCTGTTTCTAAGCCTTTTCATGGGGAAAAAATGAAGTTAGACCATTTTCAAAACAGCAAGGGCAACAGCTGCATTTGCAAAAACACATTTATGCCATGATATAACAACGACAATGATTTCAGTGCTGAAATACTATATGCAGAACAATTAGAGCTAAAAAAAAAAATTGGCCCTGTAATATTTGATCTGAACAGTGTCCTGGGGAGGCAATAACAGAACTGTCCAAAATTCATGCGTTTTCTTAGCCAGCAGTCTTTGGAATTAAAAGGTCATGTCCTTAGGACTTCTATTTTTGGTTGGATATCCAGGTGATATCATTCCAAAGCATATACATAATACTAATGCTTCATCCACAGCAAAGTTATATTCCAGCCATGGATTTTTCTCCAGGCCAAACTTATCCAAATACATTATTCATTGTTCTTCTCATATATTTCCCAATTAAATATTCCTAGTGCCAGTAGATGCAAACAAATTGTATTCTCTCTACATTTTATTTAAAGAGGTTCTTCTCACACAGCTGAATATCTTTACTTAGCTTACTCGTACAAAAATGGGAATATTCATTGATCGGTAGCTATTGGCCAGGAACATGGCTAATACATACTGTATCTATGATAAATTAAAAAACAAACCTAGCCTGAAGAAGTAAAATTCTTTTAAACCACTCTTGGCCAAACGATGTAGGCGCCTATGGGTGCCTGTGCTTTAGGTCTGTTTTCAATTGCAGTGCCCACAGGTTCCCTGAATCCAAAAAGTACCCTAGTATTCAAAAAGCAAGCCAAATTCCAAGGGTTGAAAAGCTGCCTATGACACCCACGTTTCAGTATAGGCCTATCACAGTGAGAAGCCTTACTAAGTCAATAGTGGGGCTTGGGAAGAAAGAGAGAGTGGCAGCCTTACAACCCAGCCCAAGAACGATTTTGTGCCAACTGCATCCTTTCCAAGGACCCAAGGCTGTTCTTTTGGGGAGAGGTGGTGAGATTTCCAAGGATATAAAAATACTGACTTTCACAAAAAGACATTTGGGAAATTGTGCATACACACCCACAAGGTAGACAAGATCAAGAATGATTTGGTGCTCAGCATTCAGCACTATATTCATCAGAAAAGTTTGTTGTCCCCAGTAACTCAGACATACTTGGGAAGGGAGGGTCAGCAATGTAAGTCAATCAGCCTCTAATGATTTGTAATGCTGTCAATCAAACTATTGGTCACTTTATCAGTGTGAGTCTTCTCCTTCACTATCCAATCAATGTCCTTGATCAAGCTGTAATGTAGTAGAGAAAAGCGAGATCAGGGAGCTGACTGGAATGGGTAAAAACAATCCCTAGATTGGCTGAAGAGAGATGCAAAGATAGTCTGGCTTTAAAGCAGAGATCCAGGAGTTATTTATATTGCATTGGTCCGGCTAGGTACATGTAAGTATGCATATCTTATATCTGAGGAGCCACTGGATTTATTTATTTATTTAATACAGGTATTTATATGGCCCTCTCAATTTTTGAAACACTTTACATACAGTATCTCACAAAAGTGAGTACATCCCCTCACGTTTTTGTAAATATTTACAAAAGATGGCTGCTATCGCTGTAGTAATGCTGACTGCTACAGTGGTTTCCAAATTACATCTGGCTACTGTAGTTTCCTCCCACACTCCAAATACCTGCTGGTAGAATAATTGGTCCCCGTCTAAATTGGTCCTAGTATGTACAGTATATGTATGAATGTGGGTTAAGGACATTAGATTGTAAGTTCCTTGAGGGCAGGGACTGGTGTGAATGCACAATATATATATATATATATACAGTATCCCACAAAAGTGAGTACACCCCTCACATTTTTATAAATATGTTTTTATATCTTTTCATGTGACAACACTGAAGAAATTACACTTTGCTACAATGTAAAGTAGTGAGTGTACAGCTTGTATAACAGTGTACATTTTCTGTCCCCTCAAAATAACTCAACACACAGCCATTAATGTCTAAACTGCTGGCAACAAATGTGAGTACACCCCTAAGTGAAAATGTCCAAAATTGGACCCAAAGTGTCAATATTTTGTGTGGCCACCATTATTTTCCAGCACTGCCTTAACCCTCTTGGGCATGGCGTTTACCAGAGCTTCACAGGTTGCCACTGGAGTCCTCTTCCAATCATCCATGATGACATTACGGAGCTGGTGGATGTTAGAGACCTTGCACTCCTCCACCTTCTGTTTGAGGATGCCCCACAGATGCTTAATAGGGTTTAGGTCTTGAGAAATGCTTGGCCAGTCCATCACCTTTACCCTTAGCTTCTTGAGCAGGGCAATGGTCATCTTGGAGGTGTGTTTGGGGTCGTTATGTTGGAATACTGCCCTGCGGCCCAGTCTTCAAAGGGAGGGGATAATGCTCAGATTCAGTATGTCACAGTACATGTTGACATTCATGGTTCTCTGAATGAACTGTAGCTCCCCAGTGCTGGCAGCACTCATGCAGCCCCAGACCATGACATTCCCACCACAATGCTTGACTGTAGGCAAGACACACTTGTCTTTGTACACCTCACCTGGTTGCCACCACACATGCCTGACACCATCTGAACCAAATAGGTTTATCTTGGTCTCATCAGACCACAGGACATGGTTCTAGTAAGCCATGTCCTTAGTCTGCTTATCTTCAGCAAACTGTTTGCGGGCTTTCTTGTGCATCATCTTAAGAAGAGGCTTCCTTCTGGGATGACAGCCATAAAGACCAATTTGATGCAGTGTGCAGCGTATGTTGTTTGTTGTGCAAGAAATAAAATAAATTGCAACGAAAAAAAAAGCTAAGAACAATCAGTCTTCTTAATATGCACAATAAATCTTTAACAGTCGATTTTAGTTCTCTAAAATCTGGTCAGCATACAATAAATTGTCATTTGCTGTTAAAGGGATTGCAAGTAAGTAAACATGAATGTACTGTATATTGAATTGTTTTGTATATGATAATGGGATTAGGGTCATGGAATTAGTTTAAATAAAAATGGATTAGGGGTAAACAAAAAAAAAGGGTTACTGCTTCTTGATTGTTGCTTTATGGGAAAAAAAAAAAGTCTTCTGGTGTCTGATTATTTCCCTTCACATTTCCAGAAAGGACACAATAGACCTGAAGATTATGGTAATTCCTGTCACAAAAACTGACAGCTGATTTCCTGCTGACAGGTTCCAGGGCTTATCTGAAATGTGAACATACAGGGCACACAAGTTCCATTCACACCCCTCCTAGTATACCTGTCATAGCTCTCTTGTCTTATGAAGGATTCTTTGTGTTTGGTTGTATGCAGGTGATAAGGGCAGATATGGGTTGTTTAGGCTGAGCCAATTCAAAAATCTCCAGTTTCACAAGAAACCAGACATTAAAGATGACCATAGATCAAGTATGTATTAAGAACAACCCTAGGCCCAATTAATGAAGTCCTGCTACAGTTATATTAAATGATCAACCCTCTTTATAGGAACACACCAGGAGCTTTGTGTGAAGTGTTCTCACTTATGCTGGCCATACATGGTTTGAATTTTGGGTATTTCCAGCTGAATTGACCATGGGTGGCCCTGTTGGCCCCAACTGACTTGGCAATGCTCCACTGAAAAATTCAAAGAAGGTAGGTGAAAATTGTATGCCCAACAGTCACTATTTAGATATTCAGACAATCATGGCTACCTGCCGCTGTCTGGATACAATAGCCAGTGGAGATTAAAACTGGTTGCTTACTCCTGTTTAGCCCATGACTCTTTTTTGTTCTGTTCCTTTCATCTTCTCAATTGTCACTTTTGGACATTTATATACATTTCTATAATAAATGCAACACTTAATTGCCAAAAGCATTACACTACACCAGCCTTTTGCCTTTTTACACCAGAAGGACTCTTAAAATGACACCCTTACATTGGTGGTCAGCAAGAAGAATGTCCCCGTTACAGTGCTGGTCAGCAGGAAGAAAGCCTCACCACTTACATTGCTGGTCAGCAGGAAGGATGCCCTCCCTTACATTACTGGTCAGCAGGAAGAATACCCTTCTTACATTGGTGGTCAGCAGGAATAATGTCCCATTTACATTGCTGGTCAGCAGGAAGAATTCTCCCCTTGCATTGGCAGTCAGCGGGAATAATGTCCCACTTACATTGCTGGTCAGCAGGGAGATTGCCCCCCTTTACATTACTGGTCAGTGGGGAGAATGCACCCCCTTACCATTGCTGGTCAGCAGGAAGAATGTCCTCCCCCTTACATTGTTGGTCAGCAGGAAGAATGCCCTCCCCCTTACATTGCTGGTCAGCAGAAAGAATGCCCCCCCCCCCTTACATTGATGGTCAGTGGGGAGAATGCACCCCCCTACCATTGCTGGTCAGCAGGAAGAATGCCCTCCCCCTTACATTGCTGGTCAGCGGGAAGAATTCCCCCCCCCTTACATTGATGGTCAGCAGGAAGAATGCACCCCTCTACCATTGCTGGTCAGCAGGAAGAATGTCCTCCCCCTTACATTCCTAGTCAGCAGGAAGAATGCCCCCCCCCCTTACATTGCTGGTCAGTGGAGAGAATGTATCCCCCTACCATTGCTGGTCAGCAGGAAGAATGCACTCCCCCTTACATTGGTGGTCATCAGGAAAAATGTCCCCCCCTTACATTGCTGGTCAGCGGGGAGAATGCACCCCCCTACCATTGCTGGTCAGCAGCAAGAATGCCCTACCCCATACATTGCTGGTCAGCAGGAAGAATGCCGCCCCCCTACCATTGCTGGTCAGCAGGAAGAATGCCCTCCCCCTTACATTGCTGCTCAGCAGGAAGAATGCCACCCCCCTACCATTTACCCTTCCAGACAGTGAAAAGATAATTAATGTCATGCTGCAGGCTCTGCCATGTGCTTTTGGCTCTGGAGATAGGGAGGCACCATCAGCTGTAATAGTGAAGGGATAGAGCCTCTGCTAGATTTTTATTACTGGTGACACACAGTGATGGTAAACCTCTCCAGACAAAAAAATAATGCATTTTAATAGGATAGGAAAAGGTTATAACTTTTCACAATATGGTTGCTACCAGGAAGGCAAAACTAAACAAACCGGGTACCAATATTACTCGATGGGGGGCGGGATATTGCGCATTATTGTTCTATTAGAAAACTTGGCAGGGTCAGAGATGAGTTTTCCAGTGGTACAGATTCCCAGAACACTCATCCTTTATCGTTTTACAATTCAATAATGAGAAGAAAAATACAGCAGAAGGAAAATCCGGCCTCTGGAGGGGATCCAGTAGACGGCAGGGAGGACTGCAATGTATCTCAGGAGAAAAGAGTTTCAGCAAATACTGAAATATTGTCCATTAAATGTGTCTGTGCCTTATGACCTGGTGACATTCCCAGACTGCTCACTGTCTGAGAGATTAAACTTTCCTGAACTGTCATGGCCCTTTCCCCCCTTTACGCTCCTACATTTTACCATTCTGAGAGCTGAGCCCGAGATTACTAAAATCTAAATGGTGTACAAGTATGAGGTTTTTATTTGTATTTTTATTGTAAATAAGGTTATATTAGGAATATGCAGGGCTGGTGCAAGGATTTTTGTCTACACAGATGAAGGTGCATTTTGATGCTACCCCCCCCCCCCCCCCCCCCAGTCTTCTGCCACCGCCTCCCCTCCATCACATACCCTCAATCTCTCTGGACAAGCTTTGTTTGTGGACAAAGGAGCTCCTTTTGTGGGCAGACCACTTGTGGCAACAAACAAATCCTGGAAAAGTGGGTAAGGCTCGAAAGATACATAAAAGAGAAGAAGAATGGTATATAATTAGAGAAAATTAAGCAGTCATGTTATAGGTGCAAAAATGATAAAAAATGTATGCGTTATTTGCTATGTATGGGCACATATAGACCATAGCTAAATATGAACTGGCTGTTTTCCAATGTTACACATTTTTAAGGAAGAATTATTGTGGTCTGTCACACTTCTGTATACATACAAGGCTTTAATAAATGATCAGCCCCAACCCTAACCTCTAAACAAAGGCTTATGCAGACAAAGACCAAAACAGTTTGTGAACCAACAGATGATAAATCTAAAAGCTTAGCTTGTTACAGAATCCAGACTGACGTTCAACAAAATTGAATCGGTAAAGGACGGATGGGAAGAAAATACAAGGGCATAAATGATTATACCGCTAACAGCACAGGTCTCAAGAGAAGACACGAGATATGAGGGACTTGCTCATAGGAGCCTACCATCAAATACGGAACAGTAGAGGATACCAACAAACATCAAATTTTAGTGGACCTGTAAGGGTAGGGCATGTGTTACAGTAGGCAAATGACAACTCTTCCTTATACTCCCCATTAACTCGTTGGGTGCTAAGTGTGGGTAACATACAGGTCTATCCCGGCGTGGGTTCTTCTGGGCTATGCAAGGCGATGAACAGGGTGACTAATCCTAGTACAGGGGTTACACCTTGCTTGAAAAGGCATGGTCACCAAGGCCTGGGATCTGGCGAGGGCCACAGTCATGTGAAAGTCAAACATTAAGGTAGTCCTCCAACTCAGAGATGAGCCACTAGTTTCAAATGCAGAGTTCTTCTAGAAGACATTGTCCCATGTCCTACACACTTGAAGAGTTGTATGTGTTGCATTAGGAGGGACATGCGGAGCCTATGCCCACTCTATCAGTCAGCTTACTGCTGTTACTTCACTTACAGTAATATAATGGGGTCCCGCCAAGCACATAGCATGAACCTCATACATGCTCAATTTAACTCTTCCCTTTACGTACCTAGTGATCAAGCCATCGATTTCCATAATGCCGATCCACTCCCAGTGACCAACAGAGACAGACCGCTAGGAAGGGAGCCATAGCACTGGACCCTCTTGCTACTGGGGGACCTGTCACCCAACCAGGTACCACGCCAACAACTGGTTGCAGTTTAACCTTTTGTTGTTGTAATGTTACAAGAACCCTTACTGTGCTGTTGTACCCACATACTCCTTAATGAGCTTCATGACCTCACATACACACCTTGAGTAACTTCAGACCATGCTTTGTGCGGTTAAACAACTTTTACTGAATGTTCAGCATGGCATATATAACATGGCAAAATGACCTTTCCCTAACAATGGCTGCCCCAGCGTACCTGCACAGGTAAAGTTTATAACTGCCACAACTTTACTGGAGAAGTCCATAGTTTGGGTGTATTCCAAGAGGCCAGTGCTCCATAGATGAACTACAAGTCTCAGCAAGTCCTTCAATGTTCCTGTTCTTAGCCGGATACCCCACCCTCTTGGGACTCAAACCTCTGCCTATTATATAGTACATCACAGGACAGGAGGCTGGACCCCAAAAAAGCCCACGAACGTGAGCAGGGAATGCAAAGCAGAATTGAAGTGGTTGTAAAGCCACTTGTAATGTCCCTACAAGCCGCTGTGTTAGGTAACAACTGTATGTCCTTTATTTTAAAAAAAGCCAATATCTACCTTATTTTAGAGCACCTTACGGTGTTCACGTGAAGGGCCGCCTCTCTCCTCACCCTGTCTGACAGCTGTAGCAGGAGAGGTCGAAAACTCCCAATGATGTGAGCCGGGAGGAGGGGAGGAGAGGAGGAGAGCGGTGGCTGGTTATGTGAGCACCAGGAGGCGCTCTGAAATAAGGTAGACGCCAGCTTTTTTAAAATAAAGTACATACAGTGGGCTTTTTTTCAGCAGGAACGTGGGGAAACGCAGTTCCAGCACCTCCTGCACTGAATGTATTCTATGGTAAGGTGTGCTGGAGGGTCAAATAATGCTGACTGCTGGGGGATCTATTGTCACTGGGTATATATATTTTTTTTGTGGGGGTCTATTGTTGCTGGGGTGGGATTTTGTTACGGGGGGTCCATTGATGCTGGGGGGAGGTCTGTCGCGTGTCGGGGATCTATTGTTGCTGTGGTGGAGTCTGTTGCTGCTTTGGTGGGGTCTATCAAATTCCATACAGTTTAGTAACACAAAATGATACTTGGTTCTGTACTCTCTAAAAGGAGCGGTACTGGGAGGTGGGTAGGGGGTGGAGCTAATAGACAGTGCTCAGAGGTGGGTAGGGGGGCACAGACAAAGGGTGACTCATAAGTGGGGAGTTCCTGCACCCCTTCTCTGAGAAAAAAAGCCCTGTATGTAATTGTAATATTTACAGATGGTAAGTACCACCCATCTGATTTTCTCTACAGAAGGAAAGAGCCATCTTTGCTTAGGCATCATCCATGGTCAGTATCTATCTGGAATGAGATGCTGGCCTAAAGAACATACATTGAAATCCTGGTAAACAACCTCAATGCAACCTTCAACCTCGTAAAACTTACTACAAATGTAGAAGGTTGCAGTTTAATCACCACAGCTCACATTTCAAAATATGAGCAGTGTATGGTGACCCACCATACAAACAACCAGTCTGTATGTGAAATGTACGACAAATATATAAAAATTATGAAAATACCATCCAAAATGGTAAACTTTACAATTGCAATACCTCAAAATGTGTATTGACTGAAAATGCACAGTGCTTAGCCCTTCAAACATCCTAATTTGTACCCTTTCCTCTACAGCCTTTGAAGTTAGACAAGGTAATTAGCTTTCCTTCCAGAGCCTGGGAATGGCTCATCTCAGCTGGCATTTGCTTAACAAGGGGCTACTTTCAATTAACTGTTGAAATACCAGTACTGTCCATCTGGATACTTGTATCAGCTAAATATAAACCCAGCCGCTGTCACTGATAGGAAGCCTATGTGTTGAGTTTCTCTTTGTGGCCCAAGGGGTATTGAAACAGAATAGGTCCACAGGCTTTAGAAACAGCCTTTAATTAACCTGTTGAAGTCCAGGATCATCCTCAAAGGAGAGGATCACAAGGGATACTTAATACTTAATGTCACATCCTGGGAGTATGTATAGAATGAGGCTCTTCTCTTATCACATGTGTCCTGCACTAACTGTTCTTTCATCAAATTGAGCGGCTGTTCACATTCACAGCAATTTAAAAAGTGATCTAAAAATAATAAGTGTGGGTTGTGCTAGAGAAAGACTTAAAGCTGAATTTCAGGCAAATGGGTAAAGTATGTAAATCCAAGAACATAAATATAATTTATAGCAGCTTAGATGCAGCCCTTCGGCCCTATTCACATATCGCTTAGCAAGAATGCAGGTTCCCACTACAAATTTGAATGCGCAAATTCACACACATTTCTGTGTGTCGTACATAGGGCGGCACATTTACTCGATTACATCTCCCTCCATTCACAATTTTTTACTTTCCCCCCCCCCCCCCCAAATTTAAAAACAAAAGACTTTCTGATGTTGTAATTTAAAGTATATAAGCAAATCTTGGCTCCAATTGACACAAAAAAAAAATTCTAATTCAGATTTTGAACTTTGAAAGGTGCATTTGACCAATATAAGCTCAGTTTTGACTTCACAATCAACTGAATTCTTATGGTCAATTGAACTTGTGGGTGACAGATTGCTTAGCTTCTGATGATTACTTTCAATCTCATATGCAATTCCTATTGCGTTGGTAATTTTCAGAGTTCAACCAGTTTCAAGTTAATGAGATAGTTTATCTTTGTGTCAGATTTTATTGAGCAGATGATTACACAGCAGAAAGAAGACCTCTATGTTACTATGTAGAACAATTGAAAGCAGGCATTTGACATTTTAAAATCCTTTCAAATTGGAATAAACTGATTATATTAAAATTTTAGGTATTTATTTGGCATGTCATTTTTTGGGGGGGGGGGGGGTTACTTAGTTTAGAGTGGGACTTCCTGTCCCAATTCCTTCTTACTGCTCTTGGCCACCTAGGTGACTCCTCCACTCTCCCTAGGTGGCCCTTCCCTGCCAGCAATCTTCTGGGACACGTCACAGGGTCACAGAAGATTGCCTGGCCACTAGCAGAGCGCAGCGCGACTCGCGCATGCGCAGTGGGCGCCCAGCCGTGAAGCCGAAATCTGTCACGGCTGGGTGCCCACAGTGGCTATGATGGAGTTGGCGGAGAGGAGGGGGAGAGGAGCGAGGCTTTGGGTGGCCGTATCGCTGGACCATGGGACAGGTGAGTGTATGTTTATTGAAAGTCAGCAGCTACACTTTTTGTGTGGAAAAAAAGTGTGGAACTCCGTTTTAAACAGAACTGTGGTAGAGAGAGTTAGGGCCAGGACACCCTTAAGTAGATACAATGATAGTTAGCAGACACCGAGACTTCTCGCTATACAGGTGAAGGCCTCCAGCCGGACATCACTTCTGTATAGGTAGGACCCCTGTCTTCTATGGCAACAATCTTATAGCAGTTACTAATTGTAGTTGTGTTCAACTATTGGCAACACTTACTCCACAGTCAGTCACTGTGGGTCTTCACTCAATGAACTCCCAGTCTTTCACTAGACTTCGGATCCAATGGCCACTGGATCCCATGAGCTCTTCTACTTTAGTGCTCAGTATCTTCTATAAATGTATAGGCTATGCTAAATGCAGAGTATATATACTAGACTAGACTGACTGTATGTATATCAAATACACTGCCACTAACTGAATAATCTGCCTGCTTAATGTAACTCAAGCTATCTCTCCGTCCACACCAACAACACTACACAGGGCCACCGTGTAAGCTGCCTTGTATAGTGTGGGGAGTGGACTTAGTCCCCCTGAGCCATGACCACCCAAAGGCACCCTGCCTTTGGCCAATTATGGCTCTCTTAGCAGAGGGCACTGTGATTGGCCAAAGCATGCAAACTCACAGTGCATTATGGGGCATTCTGCGCTGCTCAAATTTGCCGTGAACAGACGAACACCTGATGTTCATGTTGAACCTATGTTCGACCCGAACATCAAGCTCATCCCTACTAGTAAAGGCAACCATCACTGACTTATAGCGGGACTGTGATATTGAGTCAGACAAATCGGACACCTGACACCTTTTGGGGAGCTAAAAATATGCACTGTCACTGTACTAATGACACTGGCAGGGAAGAGATTAACAGTGACGATCAAAGGGTTAACTGTGTTCCTAGGGAGTGCTTGCTAACTGTGGGGAAAATGCTTTTACTACTTGAAGACATTGATCGGTGTTCCTGCTCCAGAGGAACATAGGATCCATGTCTTCTGTACTCACAGAATGACAGTCTGCCCTGTTTACATAGGCAGACTGTCATTCTGTCAGAGTACTGAACGATCGGTGGGTCCCAGTGGACATCTGTGCAAACCCGCTGACCCACTGTGCAAAATCACAGCGGGAGAGAGTTACTGGCGGCGCATGCTCGTGCCCAAAACCCAGTAGCGCAGAATCACGTAACTGCACAAAGCTGCTGCCATGTAGCAATAAATTTGCTATGGGCGGTCCTGAACTGGTTAAGTACATCACTGATAGTGTGCCTTCTCCACACTTCATGTGTTAACTCAAGGAGCCCAATCAGCCCTCCCGGTTTTTATCTTAAGTTGGCCATAGGTGGATTGAATTGCGAACAAAAAATTCTTAGGAAAATTCATACGAAAATTCTCAGAACATTTATTTGTCATTCAAAAGATTTCGTTTGCATTTAACATTTGCCTTGGAATGAATGGACTTCACCGAATGGCAAACCACTTACACTGTTCGAAAATTGTTCAAGAAAAAATTTCCAGCCTGCCCTTAACATTTTCTCATCACTGCGGTCGAAAACCAATGAACATCAATTTGACCCACTAATGATTTAAAAATAAATTTTCTATGACATTCTTTTCCCAAGAACTTTTGTTTGAAAGTCTAGCTATCTATGGCCAGCTTTTGACTACAGAACAATTACTCTATATATTATGGAGATGAGAACAGTAGAAGGAATGCAGTCGTTTTCCAAGAAGCAACTAGGCGGTGCTGACACCATTCAAGCCACAGAAAATGCTGTGTGTTGTCAGCAGAAAGCAAGAAATTAGGAGCTGAATGCATTTCTGAACAGATATTGTCCTATACTTGTAGAATCATCAAACAAACATGGAGAAGTGTGCATGTATTGCAGAAATATAGTGCTTTTTTTAACTTACATTGATTACATCTAATCTATCATCTCTCACATCTGGGGGACCACTGTGTAAACAGAAAGTTACTGTAGTAGGCTATGCTACATACAGTCAGTACTGGTCTCTTCCAAGTGCTACTCAAATGACTTGTCATCTGTAGACAGACGCACAGGGTGTCACTCACCCAGCACCTCTACCATTCAGAGAAACTTTTATTTTTTCAGTGAATACAAGGCATTCGCTGGATGGACACATCAGAGAGGAGTAGCAGATGATGCCATGCTCATCACCTTATCCAATTAGAGAATGGCTTGCACTCACAGAAAAAAAAATACAGGACTTTTTTCTGAATGGCAGAGGGACCAAACG
Organism: Lithobates pipiens; assembly: GCF_037356315.1. Lineage (NCBI taxonomy): Eukaryota > Metazoa > Chordata > Amphibia > Anura > Ranidae > Lithobates > Lithobates pipiens. The sequence continues at coordinate 550,981,304 of NW_027507758.1, read as the reverse complement.
AGTGGTACCCTGTGTTCAGTATACAGATTATATACAAGTCATTTAAAGTGTTACTAAATCCACAACAGTAAAATCAGTCTGTATATGCAGTAAATCATGCTTGTTATACTCAATGTGGAACCTAAGGGGTTAATCCTTTGCATTGTGCATAAAGGCTGTGTGATCCTGTCTTCTCTGATCCTCCTCTTCTTCCACTGTCTCCAAAAAAATAACCTGATATTTACAGAGCGAGGGGATGGGCTGCACATGCTCAGTTTAGTGTGTATTGCTAGAGAGATTTTTCTTTTTCTTGGGAGAGTGCATCAACACAGGGCCAATCATAGGATCAGCGGAGAATGGAAACTCCTCCTACAAGCTTTACTAGGAACTGATACAAGTCACAAGACTGCTATATACTGCTGATGAGAAAAAGTTATTTTCAGTTTAGATTTACTAAAATAATTGCATGTCCATTTCCATTTTCTGTGTGCTGTGGGAGACCAGATATAGTGAATGCAGGTTCTGGGTTCAGAACCTGCATTCAGGTTATGAATGCAGGTTTTGGGCTTTATAGTGAATGCAGGTTCTGGGTTGAGAACCTGCATTCAGGTTCTGAATGCAGGTTCTGGGCTTTAAGCAGCACCCGGGAAGAGAGGCCAGCGCTGACTCCATGAACTGTAACACAGGCTACTACAGTGAATTTCTGCACCCCCAGCAGCCCTGCAGATGTGAGATATGAATAAATAGATGTAATCAAGTTGGACCAATATAAGTTTTGTTTTAAAAAAGATCATTCCTGGAGGTCAGCTTTAAAAGTTAAGTTCACCTATGGGAACATGTTACATCTTCCACCCGTTCTTAGGGTGTAACATCTTCCCACTGCTGCAGCCGCTCCCCATTGCTGTCCTTCCCCCCTCCCCCCATGATAGCAGTAGGGGGAGATGTTCCCCATATTAGCTATCACTTTTTTAAAACAGTGCAGCCACATCATTCATTCACAGAGTTCTGTGTATGCATGAACTACAAGGCCCAACACCCTTTATGGCTGTCGGCTTGTAGTTCTCAATGAACCACCATGGCACTGTGGTAGTTCATGGAGTCTTCCTGTTAGTGTGAAATTGCTAGGCCATACGATGTATGGGCAGACAGCTCACACCGACAGTGTGCAGGAGACCTGCATGGCATCATACCCCTTGGAATTTTCCACATTTTGTCATGTTATAACCAAAAACATAAATGTATTTTATTGGAATTTTATGTGATAGACCAACACAAAGTGGCGCATAATTGTGAAGTGGAAGGAAATGGATAAATGATTAAAATTTTTTTTTTACAAATAAATATGTGAAAAGCGTGTCGTGCATTTGTATTCAGCCCCCCTGAGCCAATACTTTGTACAACCACCTTTCTCTGCAATCACAGCTGAAAGACTTTTTTAGGGACGTCTCTACCAGCTTTGTAAATCTAGAGAGGGACATTTTTTGCCCATTCTTCTTTGCAAAATATCTCAAGCTCTGTCAGATTGGATGGAGAGCATCTGTGGACAGCAATTTTCAAGTCTTGCCACAGATTGTGGACTGGATTTAGGTCTGGACTTTGACTGGGCCATTCTAACGCATGAATATGCTTTAATCTAAACCATTCCGTTGTATTTTAATTATTATTGTATTATTTTTTGTAAAAAGTGAACTTATCCTTTAACCTTCCATATTTTTTTATGTGTAAATGGAAGTAGAGTTTCCCCTAAAACACAAGATAAAGCCCTGATGTGACTGCTTTGTAATAATTCCTTACTATAATAAAATGAATATTCTAATATTCTATAAATATATAATCATGCTAGGGAAGGATACTATTGTTATACTGCCTCTCTTCTCCTTATAAATACCTGCTACACTGTAAAGCTTTTATCTCCGTCCATAAAGTCAGATATCCCCAGTGTGGTATGACATTAGAACAAATGGTTGTTATTATCACAGCAGAAAAGATGAACAGACTTGTGTTGCTATACATCACAAGCAAATGCCATATCAGCTTGGCAGCTTGTAGATATATAGTAAATATTTAATGCCGTATGAGGGTAATATTGTACCTTGCATTTGTCAGTGATACAAAACTGCTCTGTATCAGGGGGCCAAATATATAGCAGCTCACTTTCTGGCTTTTCCAAAAACAGCTATAACAGCTCAGTTGTTTGCCCTTTCCTAAGAATTGTGAAATGCTAAACTCCAGGTACATGGAAAAAAATATATAAAAAAAATACATTGTGATCCGTTTTACCTGCCAAAGGATTTTTATTTCTGTTCATCCAGTCCTGATATTTACGCAGCCATGTCTGGATGTGTAGGAGACCTGATTTTTCTCTCCTGCAGTTAAAAATGACAGGTCTTGTCCCCCAGCCTGTGATTGGGTGGTGAAAGGAGAAGCAGCACATGGATACACTTATGAAGCAGTTAGGATTGGATGATGAAATGCATCAAGAACATGGCCAGATGATATCATTACGCTAGCCAGAAACTGGAAGTTGGCCACCTTGGATAGTTATCTGACCCCTGCTGTGAGCCGCACAGTGTTGCCAACCTACCTGATTGACATTTATTGACGCGACATCCAAAATTTACTGGCATGGCCAAGTTTTGAATGGCATTTCCAAAAGTTACAAAATTACAGTTTTAACTGCAAATTTCAGTATTTAGGCTACAAATACAATATGCAATTAGCAATGTGATTTAAGGTAGATATTAAGGCAAAAAACATATTTCCTATTTTATTTTTGATATAGTAAATAAATAGTTCAGGCACAGGACTCAGGAGGGCAAGACATTAGAATGGGCAGACACACACACAAGAAATTGACTCTCACAGTGACACTGACAACAGTGTGCAGCACCACAGATGATGGTACCTCACCGGCACAACATGTCCCCTCCTGAGCCACAATGACAGTCTCTCTCAATACCAGGTTGTCCCTCCAGTCCCTCCAGTCCACTCCAGTCCACTCCAGTCCAAACAGCACTGACAGTCCTGCTCCCAGCTTACCCTGCTCCCATCTTACAGACCCGCAAACTTGACTCCACTCGCTCTGCTCGGATCCCTTTCACTATGACATCACACAACATGCTCAGGCACAGGCTACTCCAGACCAGCACACTGTAGCAGGCATTTGGATGGTATCGGCTGCCTTTTTGGAAGCGCAGTTCCAAGCCAAGCATCGCAGCCATATTTTTTACTGGCAACCTTTTCCTGTCACTGGCATTTACTGGCAGGAGAAAAGTGCCTGTTTTTTACTGGCTGCCAGTAAAAATACTGACGTGTTTTTTATGTCTGCCTAAATTTCAGCTTTAATTCAAAATTGATGACCGAAGAGCCAAACATGGAAAAAAGTCAAAATACAGAGCATCTTTTTTAAGTCCACCCTAACACTAAAATCCCTGCATCTACAGACATTCCACGATATAACATTAACCTCAAACTGTGTACGGCTGTCCCAGGATGTGGCTGCTCTTTAAACTACTAGCAAGTATCATACACTACCAAGTGTGTGTATGACCAACTGAGACTTACTGAATGTTTAATACTAAATTTCAGTTGGGACTCCAAACTGTGCTGTTACATGACTATTAATCTGTACAATATTATTGGCAAAATGCTGCAGCCATCTTCATTGTTATCCATGGGATACTCCAAAAACATTGAGTAGTAACTTGAGAGCACCTACCTTCCTTCTAGGAATTCTGAGCACAGTCCTTGCAGCAGCAAATAATGGGCTGAGCTACAATGGGACACTATAGAAAATGCCCACCTTCAAGCACAAGCAGACTCTGATGCAAGAGGGACAGCAGCAGTACACAATCACTGGGATCTCACACACCGCTCTGTACTCACATATGTCCTTGGATAGTTGGATGCCTCCCTTCAATATCCGTCAGACATATCTCTTCAGACCAGATCCCCAGAAGAAGTTTTTCCTCAGCCAGCTCCAACAGAGTTCAGTAGAATAGGCCCCCCACAGCTAGCCCAGCTAGGGACGATGATGAGCAGCAGAAAGCACAGCTGGACTGCCCAGAATGGCAGCAGCCCTTCAGGCAGGGATCTTCTCCTCCTGTATAAAAACCCCTCAGCTACAGGTCTCCGAGTATTTATGCTCCCTCCCAGCCACCATCTGGGCCCTCTCCCCCAGGAATTGGCTAGGACTGCATGAATACTAAGCTGCTAAATTACCTCTCCCTACCCACTATATTCCAGAACCACCCAGAAGGACAAAGGAATAAGTCTACCCTTCAGCCAGTGAAACACAGAACAGACTAAAATGATCAATCACATGCAGCTTGTGTGAGGTAGTAACTATATTTACTTATCCTAGCACTTATCTAGGAGTGTGCTACATCTGCATTCTTGCTTAAAATAAAAATGAAAACAAAAAAAAACTACTAACAAGCAACAATGCACTGCTAAGGACCATCCTGAGTATCCTTCTGCATAAAAGCTCACCTAAGTATGTCCTACTTTTTCCATCTTTCAGCATACAGGAGCTTTTCTACAAGCCTTATTTCACATGTCAGCATCTGACAACTCCAGCTAAAAGAAGGTTTAGGCACTAACACCACCTGATATGAAAAAACAACACACAACTCTTATGCCCCATACACATGATCAGACTTTACGCCAACAATATCGTGGATTTTTTTCCGAAGGTTGTTGGCTCCAACTTGTTTTGCATACACACGATCACACAAATGTTAGCCAACAATTACAAGCGTGGGAACGCGGTGACGTACAAGACATAGAACGAGCTGAGAAAAAGGAAGTTCAATAGACAGTGCGGCTTCTTCTGCTTGATTCTGAGCATGCGTGAACTTTTGTGCGATGAACTTGTGTACACACAATCGGACTTTGCAACAACAAAGTTTTGTGGCGGAAAATTTGAGAATCTGCTATCAAACATTTTTTGGCGGAAAGTCTGACCGCAAATGTTTGATGGAGCATACACACGGTCGGACTTTCCGACAACAAGCTCACATCCAACATTTCCCCTCGGAAAGTCCGACGTAGCATAAGTCTCAGTTCACATATGAATGGATATGTGCATGCACATTTGTGTGGACACAATAGCCCATTCATTCGGATTGGCTGCGGTACCTGTAAGAAACACAGGAAGAAAAAGTCCATCTTTTTTTAAAAATGCTATGCATGGAACCGCAAGGTGCTGCTGCAGCACCATGCAAAATTGTGCTATGGTTTTTGATGTGTAGGTGTACCATTAAGAATTATTGGCGCCATCCACACGTTTGCCAAAGAGCACCACATTTTGCTTGCAAATATGTGAATCTAACCCTTAAGAAATTTGCAATTTTTGTATTTTTAGATCATAACCTTAAAAATATGGTCATATCTGGTGAATAATCTCATACTGTTTGAATGCCTTATAATATAGTACTGTCAGATCAATTTCTCAAGTAAAATAACCAATCTGGGCATGCCTTGCTGTAATAAATAAATAGAACTGACAGTAGGTGATCATGGTGGCAAGGCAAGTCTTTCATCTTCCAATACCACTGACAAGAGGTCTTGCAGGGTCAATTACTCGAGGCCCTGATGGCAAATATTAACCAGGAAACTATGACTTCCCATTGGCAATGCCTTTGATGTACACAAGTGAGCCATGTAATGTAACGGACTTGTGAGAATAAAATCCTGTATTAGGATGAAAAACATTGAAAAAGGAAAGATGAGTGGTGAATTCAGTACATCATAAGCCCTGTACTGTACTCACGATATGGTTCCTACTCCATGGAAAACGGTTTCCTTACTATTAAAAAAGTTTTAATAAATGCGGAAGCTGTGCTCAAAAAGAGCATCTGACCCGACGTACAATGCCGCGTTCCAAAATGTGTTTGGGTGGTGGCCACTATCTTGGAAGAAAAGAAAGCTTTGCTTCCTCATGTCAAGGCTCCCCCCTCCAATGACTGGTGGGGTAACGATCAAAAAGCAGGAGAGGTGGTGTAGGTGGTGCAGGTCCTCAGGTACAGCTTCTCCGATAATGAGAAAACTGAGCAGCACAGTAGTGACACCATCAAATCTCACTCCAGATCTTGTGAGATTAGCTATAATTGGCCTTAGATGATCTCACACTGCCTAAGCCCAGGCGCGTGTCAGGAAGTGCACCAGTATTTTTCTAAAGGAATTCAAGACAAAATTAGATTTTTCCGGTACTACATATGCCGCGTACACATGATCAAACCATCCGGTGGAAAAGAGACAATCCCCCCCGTGTGTGGGCTCCAGCAGACTTTTTTTACCCAAAAGTCCGGCGGACTTAGAAAGTAGTTTTGCACCAAAATTTGACTCGCAGTCCGGCGGACAATACGGCCGTGTGTGTGCTAGTCCGCCGTACTTTAGAAGTGAACGGACTTTTCCTGCACAGAGAAAAGTTCGTTCATTTTGAGCACGGCTCCAGGTAGCCGGGACTAGCGAAGGAAGCGTCGCTGGCCCCGTCACCTGGTATGGCGTAGGGCTTCCCCTTTAAGTCCATACTAGGTGACGGGGCCAGCGACGTGTCAATCTCGCTGCCGAAGTCGGCGACATTGACTTCCTTCACTAGTCCCAGCTACCTGTAGCCGTGCTCAAAATGAACGGACTTTCCTCCGTGTGTGTGGGCAAGTCCGTTCATTTCAAAAGTACGGCGGATAGACCTAGTCCACTGGAAATGACCTGTGTGTGGGCAGATCAGCTCGTTCGGACAGTCCGGCGGACTTTATGGCAGTTTGTCCGCCAGACTAAGTCCGCCGGATAGTCTGATCGTGTGTACGCGGCATAAGGCACACATAACATTTCTGGATGTTCCCTATTACATAGCAAATTTGCATATTTTGAGTTCAGGTCCAATATAAGATGCACCCATTGGACACTTAAGCAAGTTTCTCCCACTTATTAATAAAATCAATCAAACAGGAAATCATGCAACTATGACTCATTACATGAAGATTGCAAACATGATAAAGAAGATCGGTTACTGCTTGACCAAATACAGTAGTCAAATGAGGAAGATGAGTGAACTCATCAACTTTGACCGTGGATTACAGACCTTCTGGGATTTTCATCCCAGTCTCAACATTTATAGAAAAAAAAATTCTGAATCCAGTAAGTGGCGGAGATAACACTAACATAATGAAGGTTATCAGAGACAGAGCTTATATAACCGCTCTTTACAACAGTACTGTACAGAAGGCCATCAGCCAATACACAACATTAAACCTTGAAGACAAGCTACATCAGCAAAAGACCATGCCAGGTTCCACTCTCGTCACCTACAAACAGTGAGAATGGGATAACCAAAACTGCATGACAGTTTGGAAATTATGATCTTCTGTCTAATTACCCTCCATCTTACAAGCCAGTTGAGTAATGCTATCTTTTGAGAGTAGTTTGGGTTAGTGTTGGTGGAAAAATGGTGTGAGGAATGCATGGTTGGAACAAATAAAATGATATTAAAGGCAGATATTAAAAACAGAGCAGCCCAGATTCTCCTCTTCTTGGGTCCCACGCCAGCGCGCCATCTGCCAGTGCCCCTATAGAAAGCAGCTTGCTATAGAGGCTCCTGAGTTGCTGCTCTGTGTGTCCATTCACACACACAGAGTGGCTTGGCCCCGTCCCTGCCCCCGCTCTCTCCTCATTGGCTCACTGGCTGTGATTGAAAGTAGCGGAAGCCAATGGCTCCTGCTGCTGTCTCAGCCAATGAGGAGGAAGAGACCGCTGGAGAGCCACCACTCTTATGCACACCATTGGATCAAGACGGGGCTCAGGTAAGTATTGGGGGGGTGGGTGGGCTGCTGCACACTGGTTGTAAAGGCTGAAGGCATTCTATGCAGGAAGGTAAAAAAACCTTTAAGGAACAATGCTTTTTAAGACCTGCTGAGCATCCTTTAAATTACACTGTGTACCCGAGTATAGAATATAGCTGACCACGTGCACCCCACTACTAGCTAGGAGTACCTTTTCAAATGGACACCATGCTCAGTTAGGCAGAGACCTGATGTGGGCTTTGTTTTGTCATGTGTTGTCACCCATTAATCAACAAGATCAAAAGTCTACTCCACTATCCTCTTAGACTTGATAGGGAGAAACCATGTCTAGCCCAACAGAACACTTTGCTATCACTCGAAGTAATGCCGCGTACACACGAGCGGTTTTCCTTCAAAATAAACTCTGAAGGTTTCTCTAACAGAATTCCGCTCAAGCTGTCTTACATACACACAGTCACACCATAGTCTGACCGCCAAGAACGCGGTGAGGTACAACACGTATGACGGAACTAGAAAAAGGAAGTTCAATAACCAGTAGCCAATAGCTTCTGTACTTGCTTCAGAGCATGCGTCCTTTTTGGTACGTCAAACAGCATACAGACGAGCGGTTTTCCCCATAGGAATTGGTTCCGTCTGAGAAATTTAGAACATGTTCTCTTTCTAGGTCCGTCAGAATTTTCAACGTAAAAAGTCAGATGGGGCATACCCATGATCGGAATATACGATGAAAGGCTCCCGTCTGACTTTTTCTTTCGGAAATTTCACTCGTGTGTATGCAGCATTAGAAGGATGTGGGGCGGGCCAAAGTGAAGATGAACAAACTGCATCAACAGCATGTTTCTTGGTTTAATCAACACTTTTTCATTTGGAAGGGCTCTTGTATGGGGACTGGAAAACCAACTTAGCCCACAGGCAAGAATCACAACCTTTTTTTTTTTCCATTATTAGCGTGTTACACATTCTCTTGTCAGTGTTAATCCATGACAAGCATCTCCTCTGTATATGGTGAGAGGTCCCTCATTCCAACATACATTTTACTCCCACAGTGGCCATATTTGGGCCAAAATTTAATTTGACAAATTAGAGCTTTAGTTCCCTCAACAGTTCAGGCTTCCTCCTAGATTGCTGCCCTTACCAGCTCTCATTAGTTTGCTGTTCTTAGAATCCATCATTGAGAAAGCATAGAAACATTACAGACTAAGGCCCCTTTCACACGGGACGGATCAGTAACGATCCGCCCCGTGATGATCCGCTTGCTCAGCGGGGATTGCTCCGTTTTCCCCGCTGAGCTGGCGGACAACAGGGCGGTCCCGGCACACTGTGTGGGGACCGCCCTGTCAGCTCTCTGCTCTCCTCTATGGGGATTGGATGAGCACGGACCGTCTGTCCGTGTTCATCCGATCCGCTCTGCAGACGGATAGAAAAATAGGATTTTCCTCCGTCTGCAGAATCGGACAATTGCGGAGGCGGACAATAGCGGTGTCTGCGGATGTTCATCCGCAGACACCTGCTATCCCATAGGAATGCATGTATGTCCGTATTTCATCCGCAAATGGATGGATGAAATGCAGACATAATGTCCACATGTGTGAAAGGGTCCTTAGAGCTTTGACTGATACACTTGTTATGCCGCCCATACCCACCCTAATGGTACTTGCAGATATGGAAAGGCAAACGTGCCTGCAGATGTTGCCAAATGGCTGCTGCTGGGAAAAACTAGCAATGGGACTAGTTAGACCTTTAGCCCTTTAGGCTACTGCTTCTCAGTAATAAGCTGGTACAAACAGTATCCTCTCCCGTTCTCCTCTCTCCATTCTTAATTCACATGAACCTGCATGCTCATTTGAGTCAAGTTCACAAGTTTATGGGACAGTAAAGACTACTTGCTTAGACAGTGGTCAATGGGAATAAAAAGTCAGCTTGATGAAGCTCAGAAGCAGGTCATTTTCAGGTCAATGAATTAATGACCCTAATAGAATGTCAAATTCAAGCAGAATGCACCTAAAAGCAAACTACATTTTCTCATCAACCAAAGCCCAAAGCCTTGCGACACAGGCCCTTAAAGAGGAATGTATAATGTTACATATCTGTAGTAATATTTGAATGGTTGCTTATTTCTACAAGCTCATCTCTGGATCTTATAAAATCCCTCCCTGTAAGGGAAATAAAAACGCCAAGTCTGAGTCATGACCTATCTGTGAAAAATCAATGCTCCTAAACAGCTTTGTATATACTTCAATAATCTTTGTCTGAACGCGGCACTGAAAGCACAGGATGGACAGAAGTCGTGTCCCCAGGCGAGACATCCGCTGCTGTCATTGAACCTGAAAGAATTCCAAAACAAAGCCATTTACTAGCAGTATTAGTACAAAAAATGTATCTATGCAGTGTAGACACTCCACCATGTAATGATGAATTCCAGTAAACTTTGCCCTATTCTTTGTTCCTATAGGTAAACCTATAATAAGGCTTACCTATACAGTAGGTACTGTAAATATCTCCTAAACTTGTATAGTTTAGGAGATATTTGCTGTATACTGCACTTATGACTTCATCAGCGCATGCGCTCTGAAGGAGCGGCTGCCCGTGCTGTTTTTTCAGAAGCCTGCGCCATGACTGGCGGCATGCGGCTCCGACCAGCCACAGAGCCAGAGTCTGTGGACCTAAAAGGAAGACGGGTGAAGATGGATGTGTCCTCCAATGAGGACGACGCAGGCTTCGTTTGCAGGTAAGTTGCACATAATGTGCTAGTATGCGATGCAAAAAAAAGGGGAAAAAAAGGAAGAGATGACTTCCTCTTTAAAACTATTTTCCAGATACACTTATGCCTCATACACATGATCAGATTGTTGGCCAACAAATCCGTGGAATTTTGTCCGAAGGGTGTTGGCTCAAACTTGTCTTGCATACATACGGTCACACAAATGTTGGCCAACAATTACATACCTAGTGACGTACTAGATGTACTACGTGTTTTTTCAGCTCTTTAGTGCCACTCTTTGGGCTCCTTCTGCTAATTTCGTGTTAGTAGAAGTTTGGTGAGTGTTGATTCGTGCTTTTTTTTCACGTTTTTCATTTAGCGCTTTTCAGTTCGCACTTTTCATTTTGTGCTTTTTAGTTCATTTCTGAACAGCCGTTCGTCAACCAGACATGTTGCGGAATCGGAGGAGATAACATGTCATTTATTATTGGCCTTGGAGTTATTGCTTTGACATTATTTTTTTGGTTGAATAATGATTTGATTTTCTATATTTTTGGATGCATAGAATGCACTTTTTGGTTAAGTTCTATAGGCAGATAACATGTCTAATTTTATTTGTTTCCATTTTTTTAATGCACAATAAAAAATTTGTGGATAATAATACTCGGCTATGTGTTTTACTTCAAATGACAGTTTGGGAGTATGCAGTTACATTTTAAAAAATACAATGTAAAATTAACAAGGGACACCAACATAGTTGTATCTTTGATCTTAAAAACTACGGGATAATGGTGTTGTGGTAACTTGCCCAAATAAAATAATAAAAAAAAAAAGCATAATAATAATATTCTTGATATCACTAGAAAAAAAAGCCTTTGAAAATGTGTTTGCAATAACTCCATCAGTATCATCAGCAAAGCAGCTTCATTATTATCCCATTAAAGAAGAAAATTGTGCGCTGCATTTGGAGATTTCATAATTTGCTACATCACCAAATGTTAATTCTCCATTACGAACGCTAGTTTACAAGACCGACCGCTTCTGCTTCCGAGCATGGGTGTTTGTACTTTGGATTTTTGTCCAACGGACTTGTGTACACACGATCGGAAAGTCTGACAACATTTGTCTGACACGCGGTCGGATTGTCCGCCAACAGCCTGACATCCAACATTTCCTGTCGGAAAGTCCAATCGTGTGTATGGGCCTTTACAGTTACCAACAATCCTGGAAAAAGTGGCAGGACACTTTCATGAGATATGCATAGTGCACCACCATTTTATCCTGTCATCTGCCACAGATAATACAGGTACCATAGGCGGCCACTGGAAGGTGCGTGCCTCCTGCTCGGCCATGGAGCCGATGCGAGTGCTCGGCGATCGTGATCACCGCCGGGCTCCTGCGATCGCTCGGGGCACACCGAGAACTGGGATCTGTGTGGATAAACACACAGTTTCCGGTTCTCTGAGGGGAGAACAGACAGATCTGTCATCTCCCCTGCACAGTCCCATCCCCCTTCAGTTAGAACACGTATTAGGACACACTTAACCCCTTCACTGCCCCCTAGTGGTTAACCCCTTCACTGTCAGTGACATTTTCACAGTAATCAATGCAATTTTATAGCATTGATTGCTGCAAAAATGCCAATGGTCCAAAAAATGTGTCAAAATTGTCTGACATGTACGCCATAATGTCGCAGTCCCGATAAAAATCACAGATCGTCGTCATTACTAGTAAAAAAAAATATATATATATAATAAAAAAGCCATAAAACTATCCCCTATTTTGTAGATGCTATAACTTTTGCCCAAACCAATCAATAATCGCTTATTGGGATTTTTTTTACCAAAAATATATAGAAGAATACGCATTGGCCTAAACTGAGGAAAAAAAATATTCTATATATTTTTGGGGGATATTTATTATAGCAAAAAGTAAAAAATATTGCATTTTTTTCTAAATTGTTACTCTTTTTTTGTTTATAGAGCAAAAAAAAAAAAACACAGAGGCGATCAAATACCACTAAAAGAAAGCTCTATTTGTGGGGAAAAAAGGACCTCAATTTTGTTTGCGTGCAATGTCGCACGACCGCGCAATTGTCAGTTAAAGGGACACAGTGCCCACTCGTAAAAAGTGCTCTGGTCAGGAAGGGGATAAAATCTTCCAGGGCTGAAGTGGTTAACACAGAGAAGTCAAAACCTAAGTAAAAAAAAACGTTACAAATCTATATAAATCTATATATGATCAACACAAAACAAAACTTTTTAACCAGCAAAGCATTTTCAGCAGCCTGCAAGCAGGTTAATACAGTTGATTATGTTGTATTTTGGGGATAGTGGAGCAGACACCCAATCTGCAGCAATTTCACACAAGGGGGCTTAAGAGTGATTTTCTCATTCAAAAGCTGAGGATAGAGGCACGCAATGGACGAGGACCAGTGTTGATTCATGCATGCAGAGAATGCTCTCGTTAGATAAACTGACCTATTGTCTGTTCTCTTTTGGCTTTGCGGCCTACGTGCTGTATCAGGATACCAACGATGAGGATGTCATACTTCTCTGCAATTACTGGGCAAGTGACAAGTTCATAGCTCTTTAGGGAGGATGGAAGCCAAGGGAGCCTGTGCCAGATTTATAACAGTGTTGTCATTCACTATGATTCATTTTATAAACTTTTCCAAATTCCAAAATACAAATTCTAAAGTTGGACATAAATGGCTTGATAAAAGCAATCCATGCCTTCTATTTCAGGCATTGGGGGTTATTTATGAAAGGCAAATCCACTATGCACTAGAAGTGCACTGCAAGTGCAAAGTGCACTTGAAATTGCACTGAAAGTGCACTTGGAAGTGCAGTCTCTGTAAATCTGAGGGGTAGATCTGAAATGAGTGGAAGCTCTGCTGATTTTATTATCCAATCATGTGCAAGCTAAAATGCTGTTTTCTATTTTCCTTGCATGTCCCCCTCGGATCTACAGCGACTGCACTTTCAAGTGCACTTTGTATTTGTAGTTTGCACTTGTAGTGCAAAGTGGAGTTGCCTTTAGTAAATAACCCCCAATGTTTGTGATTATCAGGCTCAACTGCAAGCGGAAAATGGTGAGTGCTTTACTCTGGCCATATACCAGTGGATTTTTGTTAAAACGCTTATACATTTAAATGAAAAATTCTACAGGAATATGGCCTCTCTTGCCTTCAGATTTTTTCCAGGACTCATACTTGAGTATGAGTATCTTAGACGTATTAAACAGACATACATAGAACACGTACATTACAGTATGTCCAATTTTTTCTTGAACAAAAAATATATTCACAATTAGAATTCCGCTCATCTGAGAAAAAAATTCCATCCTACGTCTTGAAATTTCTCATCAATATGGTTGAAAATGAACATAGATCTGACCCCACTAACCATTAGAAAAATTAAATAAACATACCGAAAATTAAAATTTTAACTTTAGGCAGATAACAGTCGTTACTAACCTGGCTTTATTTACAGTCTTGATTTAAAAAAGCACCCTGTCTTCAAGGCATATGTATCCACAGATTCAAAACTACAAACCTCCTCTTTCGTAGGTGGAGACTGATTATCATGAGCTGCACCCAGGCCTATCAACCAGCCTTATTGCCACCTCTTCTATTGTGACATCATGATACTACTAATTCAAGTTTCAAACACTCTGATGGACACTACCTACAGCCAATGAAAAGCACCCCCCACACCAGGGAGTGACAAGCGCACTCAAAGAAAGACCCATCTATAGTATAGTCCAAAAAATAATAATTCAGGGTTTGGCTTGTCAAGTGAACACAATTTACAGAAAAATTATGGCTTTTATTCAGTAGCTTTTTTAATGTAATCTAGCATTTACTTAGGGGAGGTGGAGGGTAAAGGATAGATGGTGGAGGGGGGCATTATCCTGAGGTGTGACTGGATATTTCATAAAATGCATATGGAAACATGGTACATGCCCATTATGTCTAATAGTAAATCCATCAAGGTCCTTCTCTTGAAGTCCTAACATCTGTTCTTAAGAACTGCCTGTAGCAAAACCTATATGAATTGTGAAGTGTTGCTTCTCTTTCTCCAAGCAAAACTGAGATTTCCATCTATCCAACAAACCGCATTCTCCCTTTAAAAAAAATATAGCCGTGTCAATATGTGCAGTTATTTTTACAGCAAGTAAACCCTTTTTGAAGGACTTGGACCATTTCCCAGTAGGCTTTCAGATTCTTCTGCATCTCATTCCCTAAGTTTTATTACAAAGTCAGAAATCCTTTTAGGTCCCTGCTTGTGCAGAATAGAAGAAGCCTCCCCAGATGGAAAAGCAAATACAGCCTCAAGTTCTCAAGTGCCAGCATTATATTTCCATAGAAAAATCAACTCTGTTGCTTATTGTGAAAGCACATGTAGTTAAAAAGTTGAAGGGCTCTGGAGCTGAACCGGTGGTCCTTTATATCTGGTACAAAATACTTTGATAGTTTTTCTCACCCCAATTACAACCAGCCAATGGCAAGTATACATTTAGTACTACATTTGTGCTGTACAGAGATGAATAGCAGAGGAGGGACACAATCCCTCTTCTAAAGAGAGTAGAGACAGTGCCCTCTAAACCTCAGTGTGCAGGACTCAGTAGTGCAGGACTTCATAAGATAGCTCAGCATGCATTGTACACATTAAAACAAGGAAGCTCCATTTGGTAAAACGTATCTGAATTTACGGTCTTAAAGCAGACCTCCAGCCAGTAATAAGGTGTGAGCACCACTTAATCCTGGAGGGAGTACTGTAGGCCCAAGTTGCATGATAATACAGTCCCCAGTAAATATGCACAATATAGCACAAGGGATAAGTTAAATCACCCAGATGATGTCAGTTGTGACGAAACGCGTACAGAAGAGCCTGCTATGACATTATCACAAAAACCAAAAGGCCATTTTGTTATCGCTATGGAGTTTGTTTACAAGCACTTTATATCTATTTA
Organism: Lithobates pipiens; assembly: GCF_037356315.1. Lineage (NCBI taxonomy): Eukaryota > Metazoa > Chordata > Amphibia > Anura > Ranidae > Lithobates > Lithobates pipiens. Next base: position 550,965,845 of record NW_027507758.1, on the reverse strand, counting down.
AATGTAAGTGTTTCTTTTCCACTTTTTAATAAAATGTTTTTTTTTAGTTTACACTAGGAGTTTCTTGCTTTATCTTTGAGGTGTCAAAAAACTGGATGCACATATGATTGAGAAAACCCGTAGGATGTCCACTGAAATGGTTTTGGCACTTGTCATCTGTTTATGACTACATTGAAGGAGGAGACTCCCATGTTGTCTGATGTTCTAAGTGTGCTTTGACCTTTTTATAATAAGAGGATCATATCAATCTGTTAATATTATAAAAAAAACCTTGTGCCAACAAACAAAGTGAAAAAAGAAAAATAGAAATAAAACTAAAAATGACTAATAGAGCTGCTCCCCTTAAAGTATAGACATGCTAACTTAATAGTAATAAACAGAAGTGAGGGGGCGCTAGTAAGCCTATACGGTATTACCTGGTGGAGGTATTCACACTACCCTTTTGATTTCATTTCACGAGAGTGGATGTGGTCACCAACTTTTTTGCTATATACACTTATTCCTTTTTTTATGGGACTCAATTTCATTTCACTTGTGAACTCCAATATTTTTTACAGACTTTTTTATCGCTTTTTGCGCTTTTTAGGTTTCGGAGTTAGCACAACATTTTTGTATTACTTTGTATGATTATGGTTATATCACATAATATGTGTGCATATTTTTCTCTTTAATAGCATTATCATTCCCACACATGCACAGCTTACATACTAAATTATTTTAATAAGTTAATTATTGCAAAGAAAGCTATTTTTTTTCTTTTTGGAGGTGGAAGAAGTGTAGGGCAATCCCTTAGGGGCAGGTAAATGGTGACTTGCATCCACCACATATCCTCAGTCTTACTGGTTAAATGACACTGGGCATCATTTAACCCCCACATTTTAGGACATCTAGAGAAATTGCTATGGGAGACAGCGCGGGAGAGGTGGTGGGAATTGCAAGCAGGGCTGTTTTAGTTGCTTGCAATTCTCTGCTTTATGACTTTTTTCCTATTATATTGACTAGAGTTGTGCTTTATTTTTTATACTTCTGGGTTTCCAATTTATTCTTACCTGCTGAACATACTAGCAAGGTATATCCCAAGGCACATCCTTAGGGTAACAATGCTTACTTAATTTACCTATGAATTTGTCACCCATTCTGGCACACTCCTGAATTTTGCTACAATCAGCCATGGCAAGTCAAAGAGCACTGTGACCCAAAAGACCTGATGTGTGAGCCGCTTAGGCTGCCAAAGGGGTGCAAAGTCCACTGCTGTGAGTGCCGGTCTGGGAGGGAGTTCATCCTGGCTCTTGTGATTGTGGAGTATGAAGAAAGGTCTCCCTGTGGCCGTACATCTGAACAATCCCATCAATCGATAGTATGTAGCAACCTCAGCCTGGATTCCAACCAGGCCACGCCCCCAACGTATTTCACTCTGCCCCTTGGAGCCTAATCATGCGAAAGTCAAAGAGCACTGGTACATTTCATGAAATTCACTGCACTGGACCCACTACATTTTTCTATGCCTGGAGTATTCATGTGTCCACAAATGGCTAAGCCCTTACAAAGCCCTGATGCCCAACCTGCAGCCCTTTGACACTTTTTGTGCAGCCCTCAAGGACCATACAGTCCTGTGTATATTATTGCCTTCTAATATCAGTGATTTTTAGCAGTCTCATGTAGTGTTTCTCCAGTCTGACAACTTCCTGAGGCATGTCCCAAGTTCCCAACAACTATCATAGCAAGTACACAATCTCCAAAATGTCCTATAGCATGATAACTGTGTCTAACCATCTCCTGTTGCATGTCTGCAGTCTGACATCTTTCTGTAGCATAGCATTAAGTAATAAGTTTGGCGCTTTGGAGATGACAGCTTCTGCACTTGAGGCAACATATATCAAGACCACTGGTCTACTGGATGAGAACAGGATAAGTAGAGAAAGCATGAACAAACTAAAGAGAAAACATTACTTCAAAAATAAAATTAAAATGTAATTCTCTTTTACTTATACACTATTTTTTTGCTAGAGTTGAATTAAATTTTAAATATCTAAGTGTTTGATAAGTTGAGAAATATGAAAGAAAACACAAATTTGAACATGCAATTTCACGCCATAATCATACCGACTAACCTTCTAAAATAAAAACTTAGGACACATCAAGCTAACATCTGCTGTCTGAATAATGTGTCTATTATGGAGAATAAGTACATTTTGAAGATTTGTAAGAGCAAGGAGTTGCGGATTATCACTCTTTAGGACACATCAAGCCCTGACAATATACACCTAGACCAAATTTAATAATTATACAGATTACACCTATTTACTGTATGTCTGGGGCCACTAAACTCAGGATTATGGGGCACATTACAGGCTCATTGTCGTCTGTGGTTTCCTGCCCTCTTCATATTGGTCAAGCATAGGAAATCTTTGTTTGGAGTACAATGTACATTACTCAAAGATTGTCCTCTGTGTTCCTGAGGTCTCTGGTGTATTTTATAAGTGCTTTCACAAATCCCTTTCTGCTCTAAAAGGCCAGAATGTTTTCTTCCCAGGTTGTACAGAGAACAATGTATTTTTAATAAACACTTAAACTGCTCTTTGTCACAGAAAGGGCGATGACTGTTTTCAGAGACAGCATTTACAGGCTGCTGCACATTACTTTTCGTGCCAGTGACATATTGCGGAGAGCCATTTGTTTCAATAAAAATCTTCCCAGAAGATTATATGTGAATTTAACATTTTATAAATTTATTTCCTTGCAAAATCCTTTCCCAAGGTAGACATTCAAATGCCTTGAGACAGCTTGAGAGGTGCCGCCATCTTGGATGTGATCTTAGCAGCTCCAGCAGACCCAGAGGTATAACCTAATTGGCACTGGCCTGCTTGGTCCCTGGCTTGGCACTCACAGATACTCCTCAAGCATCACCCCGCTGGCCTGCTTGGTCCCTGGCTTGGCACACAATAATACTATGCAATCATCACCTCCACTGGCTGGGTCCCTGGCTTGACACTTGCTGCTTGGTCCCTGGCTTGGCACTCACAGATACTCCTCAAGCATCACCACGCTGGCCTGCTTGGTCCCTGGATTGGCACACAATAATACTATGCAATCATCACCTCCACTGGCTGGGTCCCTGGCTTGGCACTTGCTGAAGTTTCCCAATTCTTCACTGTCCCCGTTTGGTGAGAATACTGCTCTGGTACTTGCTTCAGCTACTCGCGGTGGTCTCCGATAACAAAGTGGATGGTCCCTTAGTGGCAACAGCTTCCCCTCTACTTCCGACCACAACAGGTACTCGAGCCGGCAGAACCGCTACTTCTGGTTGGACTGCAAGCCTCAGTCCCAACCCTACACTGCTCTCTCTTGCTTCTGGATAGGCCCTCAGACAGCCTAGCAGCCAGATGTTCCCAGGATAGGTCTTTGGCCTAGCAGCCCAGGGCAATACAACACATGTCCACCCAGACAACCGTCAAGGTGGCACAGAACACAGATCGCCTGACTCCACCCAAATAAATAGGTTTCCCCAGCAGGCCAAGGGACTCAAGAAAATCCTTGCACATTGGCTGAGATATCCCATTCATTCTTAATCTGTCCTTGCAATGCCTTTGTCTTATCTAATGTCACCAGATACTCGGCCATCTAGGGACAAAAGAGAGTAGTGCAGGAATTCCAGAGTTAGGGCAACATCAATTGACATCCTGACAATTGGCCAAGGCCACTATCATTTGGCAAATAAATTTAATAGCAACCCTGCTTAAACATCAGGGTGCTACACAAGTAAGCATTTTTGTGTGCTTCCCAGATTTTTAAGGTGGCAGCACTGTGTGCTACAGCAGAGTTTCTCAACCTTTTTAATTTGTGGCACCAATTAAAAGGGAAGTTCAGAAATTAAAAAAAAAACATACTTCACCTAGGTGGATGCAGTATTAATCTTTGCTGCATCTGTTCCCTGCTGGCTCTAAGACCAAAAACTGTGCGATCAAACACCACTGATTGCTCAGCTTTCGGTCTTCAGTCTGCAGAGAGTTGCGGACAGTGAGGTACCGGGTTTCTACTCGGCCCCTCCAGTGAAAACTGTAGCGCTGGACTACATTATCACTGAAAGTGAAAGTAAAAGAAATACCACATTTTGCAATGTCTCCAAGAAAGTAATAGAGGGGGAACTATTTTAATGGGGGCACTAGTTATGATGACCTGGGGTTCCCCAAGGAATTCCCTTAATTAGCAGTGATTTACTCCCACTTCCAGTTTGGCTATGGGACAGGAAGTGAAGGGAAATCTTAAGTGGACACAGATGATGTAAAAATCTGGGAGGGGTTATAACCCTCCCTTGCTCTATCCAAAAGGAAAAAAATAGTTTTGCCTATAGTTTTACTTTAACTTCACATCAAAAGTCCTCATCACACCAGAGCCCACCCTTCAAATCAGAGGCCCTCCATCACATAAGATTCTGCCCCAATCAAAGAGTCCTCCCAATTACAGAGTCCCCTGCCTTTTGGCTCCAGTGGCGCAGCAGAGGGCAAGAGGAGCAGGGCCGAAGGAGTCAGACTTTCATACTTTCCTTATTTCTAGCAGTGGCCTTGCATGCTGCCTGCCCTGGATCACTGTTATAAATTGCCATGGTGCGGGTGGGCTGGCCACAAACATAGCAACGAATGATGCTGTGCGTATGGCCCTAGAATGTCACTGATTTAACATGGTGCTGGTAGCTGGCCTACCCGCACCACGGCAACTGATAATGCTGATCCAGTTAAAAAAAGGTCCCATGCTCATGGCCCTTTGGGAAAACCAAAAACGGCATCCTGGGTGGGAAACATTGTGTTAGAGCTGTGTACATCTTACAATGTAATAGCCAGGAAGAAAATTCTTTGGCAGGTAAAAACTGCTTTTTTTTGTTATCTGAGCCTATAGTATACTTTAAAGTCAAACTCTCATAATTTTTCAAAAGATAAGTAGTATGAGTGCTAAAATACAAAAACAGACACCAGTCCATATGTACTGTATATCCCTGGTTTTGTGTGATTTTGGCCTCTTCTGTACTGAAAAGCTACTTATGAAGTGCCTGACAGCTCTGACCTTTCGAAGATATACAATGCTAGTTTGTTGGATCACTTTACCAAACTAATCGCATCCTACAGTTATGCATGAAAGATAGCAGACAAACCTCAAATGGAGGGAGTAATTGCTTTCCTACGATATATTTACACTATTAATTTCCTGCTAATGTCATCCAGTTTTCTTACTTTAAAATATAACCTGGGAACAGCGCAAGAGCTACTTCAGGCAATGATTTAGCTAATACTAAGCAGGAAACATTGTAATTGAGCTAAAGTCATAAAATTCACAATTTAAAATGGACCAGAACTCAAAGAAGTGAAGATTTGTTATTTTATAGCGAAACTTAGATCAGTAACCTTAAAATCGACCTCTTGCCTTTGACTCCTAAAAAATAGCAGTGCCCTTACTGACATGTGAGTGTGGCTAGGCACTCCTTGGTTCGGCTCAATTAACATCGAAGCGTATTGACAGCTGTTGAACCGTGTTTTTTCTTCGTTTTTTGTGGCGTGTTTTTGGAGTGGCGCCATTCATTTGAATGGGCTTCCCTCCACTCCAGAAACTCTCCAAAAACACTCAGGTACCAAATCTTGGCACAAAGCCAGGGGAGCGGTTGGTGTTGCGATTTTTGCATTTGACAATCGCACCAAAATCGCACCGCATTTGGGGGGCCATTAAGAAAAATGCGTCCTGCATTTTGCCGCAATGCTGCCTGCGATTTCAGTGCGCTCAGGTGTGAACAGAGCGTTATAGCTTTATTTTTGTAGTTTGAGATCAGTCATCAGACTGCTAGTCTCACACAATTTGAAGTAAAGTTTGGTGATGTCACTACCATACAGCTTGCGTTTTTTTTTTGCTGGAGTATAAGCTGTACCCATCTACTGACAAAACCGTTGATATGTTATTAGGAAAGAGGTGACTCGAATATAAGCTTCTCCCTTCTTCTGCTTCATCTATTTTGTGTATCTGTGCTTCTTTGATCTCTCCTGCTGCTTCTTGATCATTACCCCGCCAGCCATTAGATTACTAGTAATCAGAGGGGAGCTTTGACACGAGGAAGCAAAACCCTGACTATCATGATGGCTACCTTAACACAGACCCAAACTGCAGAACAAGGCCTGTTAAGTCAGTAATGGTCAATACTGGTGACTAGACATTTGTTTTACCTTTAACAGATCAAGCTGCCCAGCGAAAGTGGCTGTTACAACGTATTGATGTGATTATAATGGTCAGCTTTTATTTATTTATTTTAAACCTTTATTCCAAAAAGGAAAAAACTGTTTCTGTAACTGCTTAAAATTAGACTTAGTCACTTATACCTCTAAATCTACTAGTCTAACACTATGCCCTCCACAGGTTGACAATGCTGCTCTCAAAGGCCAGCCATAGATGTTTTGAATCTCGGCTGCTTCAGCAGGAACCCGCTAAGATTCAAACCATGTATGGGCAGGCTGAATGTGTCAAGTTGCAGGAAAGAAATTTGCTCCATGTATGGCCTGCCTAAGGATCTCTACTGAGCTCTGCAAGGAGTCCCCATGTTAGCAGAGCCATTACTGGAGGCATGTGAAGAGACATACTGCGGGGGAATCCATCGACTGACAAAGCCACTGATATGTTATTAGGAAAGAGGTGACTCAAGTATAACAATGGAGCTGTTGCCCCTGGAAGTGGCAATTTGGAATGACTCCTTGGAAGCTGCTGTTGAAGTATTCCTCTATTGATGTATGTATATCGGCCTGTTTTACCCAGCTCAGTGATCCAGCCCTTCCCGGATCTCTGTCCAAACCAGGAAAAAACATGAGAATGTTTTTTTTTCTCTCTCATTAAAAATAAATAAAACTTAAAGAGGAAGTAAACCCTGATGGGTTTACTTCTTCTTTGTCTCCCTGCAAAGGTAAAGCATAATAGGCTACTATGCATTGCATAGTAGCCCATTATGTGTCACTTACCTGACACAGGAGCCAGCGATGTCACCGATGTCCCCTGTAGTACGGAGCATCCATCTTCTTCTGGGTATCGCTGCTCCAGCCACTCACAGCGCCGGAGCAGCGATGACGTCACTCCCGCGCATGTGCACGGGAGCCGCCACTAACGGCATATCGCCATTAGCAGCGGCATGCTGCTAATGGCGATGGTGCGCCTGCGCGCCGCTGTCTACGGTGCATGCGCCATAGACATCGGTGACTGTCTTAGTAAATATCTCCTAAACTGTGTAGGTTCAGGAGATATTTCTTGGACCTACAGGTAAGCCTTAATCTAGGCTTACCTGTAGGTCAAACTGGTTTGTAAGGGTTTACAACCACTTTAAGTTGAATCTCTGAATGTTATAATCAGAAATTAGAAACTTTATTGCCTCTTTGAGGAAAGCTACTATATTGTAAACTCTAACTCTCCTGTCCAGGCGTGGCAGCAACAGACATTGGGGTTGAATTACTAAAACTGGAGAGGGCAAAATCTGGTGCAGTTCTGCATGGTAGCAAAACAGCTTCTAACTTGAGCTTGTTCAATTAAGCTGTGACAAAAAAAAAAAACTGGAAGCTGATTGGTTTCTATGCAGAGCTACACCAGATTTTGCACTCTCCAGTTTTAGTAAATTAATCCCATTGCCTTTTAAAGGTCAGAATTATACCAGATTGGTTAAACAAGGCATGTTTCTGTTAAATGGAAGGCTTTTACCATTTGTGTGTGTGAAGCGTTAACTGCTGAAGTAACATGTACAGTGACAAATGCCTCCAATCTGCTCATGTAGTGGAGACCGGTGTCTCGAAAGCTGGAAAAGCTATGTACTTAGTGAGGCTTATTTAAAAAAATATCATTAGCATGTTGATGGGAGAAAATAAGGAATCAGGGAAGATAAAATATAAGCATATTAAACTTCTACTTTTAAAAGTGAAAAACCAAGGAATCGAAAACAAACATCAAGAAGTTTAAACCAAATCTGAGAAAACAGTGCTGCGTATACAGTGTGTACTATCAGACGTGTGAGGTCTTCTTGTGTAGTCTGTGCAACCTTTTTAACAAGCGTGCGGTTCCACAACTCAGCCCTTTAAGGGAAAACCTGAAGGCTATCAGACCATGAGAGCTCGCTGACTGATTCTGTATTTAGCGGTCAGCAGAGGTGAAGGGTCAGGATTTGATACAGACATTTAATAGCTGTGGTTTGTAGAAGCACACTGAATACTGCTGTAAGGAGGATAATGAGCTCTGGAAAGCCACTAAATCACATTTACTTCACCAAGACAAGCAAAAGTGAGGAGCTGACAGCTCATTTATGGCATTTTATGACACTGAATAAGGGATATAAAAGCAGGATGACTGTCTGAAGAGCAAATAACATACAGAAAACCCTGCATTGTATTACTTTTCATATTTGAATAGTTTGCCACATCACCAGTGACTGAATCTTCTTTAGAATTATATCCATGGGTAATCATAAGATTGTTTTGCAATTACAAGGGAAAAAAATATTTATCTGTGCATTCTATAAGAGACCAGTCTCTGTGCCTCCCAAACTTCTGAGATGGAAGAATAATTTAGCTAATGCATACACACCTGTCACACCTCCAACCATGCAGACCATGGCGAGCACAACACTTACCATTTAAACTAATTGGGCCTTCTTAAGCAGACCTTCACTCTAAAATACTCCGAACCATCATTCTAGTCCTTCCCCATCCCTCATCTAAAATAGCCAACAATTTTTTGTCTACAGTCCAGCCTGCTCCCATGCCTCAACTCTGGCCCTGGTAAGAATGACGTCACCCAGGTTGTGGATGTCATAGGAGGAATCAGAGGTATAGACAGAGCACTAGAGGAGAAGGGCTCTGTGGAAGTACCCAGAGGAGACAGCTGGCTCACAATTACATCAGAGAGGAACATGGTGGCACAGGACATGGTGTGCAGCAATGGAGCATCAAATGCCTACAGATCAGTGATAGATTTTCTGAGTGGGTATATTTCTTCTTCAACACAATCCAACATTAAAAAGGAAAGGGGATGAAGAAAAAAACAATTTTAGGGGAGGTTGAAGTTCCTCATTAAAGTATAACTAAAGCCAAAACTTTTTTTGTTTTTGTTTTGGGTTGAGTGGAGAAGGATTAGAACACCTGTCAATTTTTAGTGCTGTCTATTCCTCCATTAGGGAGATTCACCCTCTCTATTTGTACTGTGTACTATTATCATTGAACGTGAAAGAAAAAGAAAATCACAAATTTTGGGTTGTTCCCAGAAAAGTAACAGAGGAGAAATCCTCCAATGGGGACACTAGTTCTGGTGATCTGGCGGTCCCCAAGGATTTCCTTCCACTTCCTGTTTGGCTATGAGACAGGAAGTGAAGGTAAATCTCCTCAATGGGACACAAATGGCGAAAAAAAAAATTCACAGTTGTTAAAACCTTCCCTTGACCTATCCAAAATGAAAGAAGTTTTGCCTATAATTCTACTTTAACTGCTCACCACTAGCAGGTAAATGGAACATTATTTATACAGTTCTCAGTACCAATGTTTAAAGCCCATTTCAAGTCAAACAAAAAGTTTAACAGATTTTTTTTTTGTCTTGGGGAGAGGAGAAATGAGATATACTTACTCAAGTCTTCGATCCTCCCAGCTTAAGACCGGTCCGGCATCCCCATTTGAGTTGTGGGCTGTTCCTGGCGTCATCAAGCCCTGAGCAGGCTCCATAGACCAGAAACAGTCCACTGCTGGACTATGAGGTTGGGTGCGGTTTCCCAATGGAACAAATGAGTGGGTGAGTATAAACTCTCTTCACCCTTAGACAAAACAAGCAGTTAATCCGTGCGGCGTGAGCACAGCCCCACTGCATGGAAAAAGGCAGGGAAAGAAGCTGCTATGAGCCTGGACCTGCCAGTGCTGAAGAAGAGCAAAGTACTAGTGGCACATTATTGCAAAAGTATTTTCCCCACCCAGCCCACTACTATGCTATAAGAAGGAAGAGACAGAAAGGACCCAGAGCTTTTCCCCACCAACTGCAGTTTTCAGCTAATTAAAACCCACCTATCATTTTACCATATAGGAGAATTCCTGGCACACTGACAAACCACATACTGTATGTATTAATTAAAAAAAAAATATATTTAATATATCTATTTTTCTGTAATAGTGCTAGTATAGATGCCTAATAACTGCCTTTATATGTGTTTTCCAGAATTCCCTGCACCCCAGGAATCATAATGCTGCCCCTACTGTTTTATTTGATTTGTCAAGTCAGCATAAATTTACTCAACGCTATGTAGAATGAAGACTGATCTAAAAGTACTTTATTTTATGCAACCCCATAGACCCTAAAACAGACTTCAGTGTGTAGTCAGGCAGGCAGGTAGGTAATATCTACACAAGCTCTTTGGTGCAAGGGTAATACTCTACAGGTACTGCTACAAGTGTAAGGCTGACCGCAGGGTAAGCCTGTATTTGTAGGAGGAGTCAGGCTGCATAAAGCCTGCCCTCTTCTGCCTCCCTCTCGTTGGACGTCGGGTCTCGTATGGCTGACGTCACTTCCGGCGGGTCGGAGGAGGATGTCATTCTGTTGCTCTGGCGCACATGGACGGGGGTGCTTGTGGCCCCCGCCGTCTCCGTTTATGGGCATCTATGGGTGGGGGGGGGTTCTCCCGCCGGCAGCTGCTGTCTGCACGGGGGAGCCTTCCTCCTGCCTACAACCATGCGAACGATGCTGCGGTGGTGCGTTTGCTACTACAGCACCGATTCTCCTGGCAGGGGGAGGGGGAGGTTTTCGGCCGCGCCGGCTCCCCCTCCCCCCCACCCCTCACACATGCAGTGCACCCGCCCGCCCCTCCTCCCGTGGTTCACGCCGGGGGGAGGGGGTGTTTGGCCGCCGTCCGCTCCTCTCCTCGGGCTGTTTCCGGCTCCAGAGGGTGCTGCCCACCCCTCCTCCCGGTGTCCATGCCGGGGGGAGGGGGGGGTGTTTGGCCGCCGTCCGCTCCTCTCCTCGGGCTGTTTCCGGCTCCAGAGGGTGCTGCCCGCCCCTCCTCCCGGTGTCCATGCCGGGGGGAGGGGGGGGTGTTTGGCCGCCGTCCGCTCCTCTCCTCGGGCTGTTTCCGGCTCCAGAGGGTGCTGCCCGTCCGCTCCTCCCGGTGTTCACGCCGGGGGGGGGGGGGTGTTCGGCCGCCCGTCTGTTTCTCTCCTCGGGCTGATCCGGCGCCATGAGGGGACTGCCCGCTCCTCCCGGTGTTCAAAAAAAAAAAATATATATATATATATATATATATATATATATTTTTTTTTTTTCCTGCAAGTGCTTGTCCACTGGGGGGTTTGCACCCGCCGATTCTCCTGGCGGGGGGAGGGGGAGGTATTCGGCTGTGCCGGCTCCCCCTCCCCCCCCTCACATACGCAGTGCACCCGCTGTCTCTCCTGGGGGGGAGGGGGAGGTGATCGGCCACCTCTCCCGGGGCAGATCTGGCTGCAGGGGTGGGGGGGTATCTGCTTGCTCATCCAACTCCATGAGGGAGCCGCCGGCTGGTGCATTCAGTTCTGGTATGAGGGGGACACGCTGGCCGCCCGCTTCTCCCGCTGGGAGAGGGGGGGGTTTTGGCTGCCATCAACTTCCCTGTCCTGGCTCCACGTGGGGGAGCCCACTTCTCCCGCTGTTCCGCTGGGAGAAGGGGGGTGGTTTTGGCTGCTATCCGCTCCCTCTGTTCTGGGGGGGGGGGTTGGCTCCACGAGGGGGCCACCCACTTCTCCTGGTTTCCGCCGGGATGGGGGTGGGGGTTCTTTCGGCTGCCGTCAGCTCCCCTGTCCAGGGTAGATCAGGCTCCACTTGGGGGCCACCCGCCTGTTTCTCCCGGTGTTCCGCCGGAAAAGGGGGGGGGGTTTCGGCTGGCACCGGCTCCCACTCTCCCCTCGCATCTTCTTGTCCACTCTAGTGCAGGGAGACTGTGTTTTTTTGCACACACTTTGCCCACGGGGGGTGGTGAGTGAGTGCATTTTCGGTGGGACAGAGCAAGCAGAGCTAAAATAAAATCTCACACACTGGAAGCTTTTCAGTGGGGGGGGGGGGGGGGTGTTCATGCCCTTTGACATTCCCCACATTTTGTCATATCAGACAGCAATAAGAAAAAAAAAAAAAAAAAAAAAAAAACCTCACTATGGTCCCAATCCCCGCCTGAGCTCCACGTGGCGTGCCCAACCCCCGCCTGAGCTCCACGTGGCGTGCCCAACCCCCGCCTGAGCTCCACGTGGCGTGCCCAACCCCCGCCTGAGCTCCACGTGGCGTGCCCAACCCCCGCCTGAGCTCCACGTGGCGTGCCCAACCCCCGCCTGAGCTCCACGTGGCGTGCCCAACCCCCGCCTGAGCTCCACGTGGCGTGCCCAACCCCCGCCTGAGCTCCACGTGGCGTGCCCAACCCCCGCCTGAGCTCCACGTGGCGTGCCCAACCCCCGCCTGAGCTCCTCGTGGCCTGCCCAACCCCCGCCTGAGCTCCTCGTGGCCTGCCCCCGCCTGAGCTCCTCGTGGCCTGCCCCCGCCTGAGCTCCTCGTGGCCTGCCCCCGCCTGAGCTCCTCGTGGCCTGCCCCCGCCTGAGCTCCACGTGGCCTGTCCCCGCCTGAGCTCCACGTTCTCGTGCTATTCACGGTTTTCTCATGCAGTTTCACGTTCTGGTGCATTTCATGGTTTTCCCATGCGATTCGGTCCCATGCGTTTCCGGTTTCAGGCCATTCACGTTCTCTTAGCGGTCACGTTCTCAAAGCATTTGCGTTTTCATGCATTTGCATTTTCTTGCAGTTGCGTTTGTCATGCATTTGCATCTTCTTGCAGTTGCGTGTCTTGCAGTTGCGTGTCTTGCAGTTGCGTGTCTTGCAGTTGCGTTTCTTGCTGTTGCGTTTCTTGCTGTTGCGTTTCTTGCTGTTGCGTTTCTTGCTGTTGCGTTTCTTGCAGTTGCGTTTTCTCGGGCAGTTGCGTTTTCTCGGGCAGTTGCGTTTTCTCAGGCAGTTGCGTTTCTCAGGCGGTTGCGTTTCTCAGGCAGTTGCAGCTTCTTGCAGTTGTGTTTTTCATGCATTTGCATCTTCTTGCAGTTGCGTTTCTCAAGCAGTTGCGTTTCTCAAGCAGTTGCGTTTCTCAAGCAGTTGCGTTGCTCAGGCAGTTGCATCTTCTTGCAGTTGCGTTTCTCAGGCATTTGCGTTTCTCAGGCATTTGCGTTTCTCAGGCATTTGCGTTTCTTGCATTTGCGTTTCTTGCATTTGCGTTTTGTTTCGATTACGTTTTCATGCAGTTATGTTCTCGTTCATTTACATTCTCATGCAGTTATGTTCTCGTTTCGTTTTCCGTTCTCATTCGAGTTGACGTTCTCATGCTTGTTGGTTTCAAGCACGTTGCTTACTGTTCTTACGCAATTTTGTTTTTCATGCGTTTTGGGTCTCTCATGTGATTTACTTTTCTTATGAAGTTGTTGTTTCTCATACAATTGATGGTTTTCCATGCAATTTTACGGTTTCTCATGCATTTGCGTTTCTCGTGCGTTTTGCAGGCAGTTGGCGGTTTTTAAACGACGTACAGTTCTTACGCATTTATGGTTCTCATGAATTTATGGTTCTCAGGCATGTTAAATTTCTCAGGCAATTTACGTATTAGATGTTAGTTACGTGTCTCACGCAACTTCTTGCGTTTCCCATGTTTCTGACGTTTTCCCCATGTTTTTTATAGCATTTTCTGACGTTTCCCGTGGTTCTGACGTATTCCCGTGGTACAGTTGACGGTTCATGCAACTACGGTTTCTCATGCTTTTTATGGTTTTCTCTCGCTTTCCAGGTTTTCTCTCACTTTCCAGGTTTTCTCTCACTTTCCAGGTTTTCTCTCACTTTCCAGGTTTTCTCTCACTTTCCAGGTTTTCTCTATCGCTTTCCAGGTTTCTCTATCGCGTTCCAGCGTTATGCGTTTTGCGTTTCATGCTTTTTGGCATTTCATGTTTTGCGTTCTCATGCAGTTATGTCCTCGTTTCATTTTACGTTCTCATGCACTCATGTCCTCTTTTCGTTTTACGTTCTCATGCACTCATGTCCTCGTTTCGTTTTACGTTCTCATGCACCCATGTTCTTGTTTCATTTTAACATTCTCATACACTCATGTTCTCGTTTAGTTTACGTTCTCATGCATTTTATGTTCTCATTTCATTTTACGTTCTCATGCGATTATGTTCTCGTTCGATTTGACGTTCTCATGCTTTGTTTTCACGCACGGTTCTCACTCGTTTTACGGTTTTACATGCAATTGCCGTTTTCTCATGCAATTCAGTTTATGCAATTCTCGGTTTCCATGCAGTTGGTGTTTCTTGAAGTTACGGTTCTTACGCAATTTCGTTTTTTCAAGTGATTTAGGTCTCTCATGTGATTTACATATGAAGTTGGTGTTTCTCATATATTTGATGGTTTTCCATGCAATTTTACAGTTTCTCATACAATTGCGTTCTCGTGTGTTTTGCTGGCAGTTGACGGTTTTTAAACGACTTACAGTTCTTGCGCTTTTATGGTTATCAGGGTTTTTACGTTTCTCATGCAATTCACGTATCGGATGTATTGTTCATGGCTGTTATTTACGTGATGCAACTTCTTGTGTTTCCCTTGTTTCTGAAGTTTCCCCATGTGTTTCTAGCATTTTCTGACGTATTTCCATGGTTTTGACGTATTCACATGTTTCCTTACGTGTTGTCCGGTGTTTCCTTCCGTATTTCCCATGTGCCGCACGTTTCATGTCTCATGCCTTTCATGTCATTACCCTTATGTAGTTTCATGATTCTCAGGCTTTTTACGTTCCTCATGCTTGTTAGTGTCGGATGTATTGTACGTATCTGATGCTATTTACGTGTCTCATGCATCTTCTCGCGTTTCCCATGTTTCTTTTGTTTCTCGTGTTTTCTTGCCTTTTCTCGTGTTCGTACATATTCCGGTATGCCGCACGTTTTGTGTCTTATGCTTTTCTTTTCTCTGGTGTACCCCCCAGGGTTTTCTTTTGTGTTTTTCATCAATTTGTGAAGCCTGCTTTTCCTAGGCAGGTCATGTTTTCTAGCAGCCGCGGTTCTTAAGCCGCTCACGGTGATCAGTTCACGCTTCTCATGTTTTCGTTCAGTCACGTTTCCTTATCGCAGGTTTCGTTTTTGTCGCAGGTGTTTTTGTTTGATCACGATTCTCTCGCTAGTTGTGTTCCTGATCAGTTGGGTGCCATTCCTCACTATTTACTTTATTTTCCTAGCTGCGTCTCCGGCCAGGAGTTGTCCTGGGGTATGGAAGTTTGGTTAGTCAGTTTTTCACTGATCCACGGTTTCTACTGGCTCAGGGGCTTTCGTGGATCACGGGGCCCGGGCTAGTATCTGTAGGCTCGGGTCTCAGAAGCAGGTTTCCAGTGACGCACTTTCTTGTCAGTTCCAGTTGTGGTAGATTGGTTTTCCATTTGGTTGGCACTGCAGCCTTGATCATTGGGTTTTGTTTTAAATTCCAGGAAAGCCCATGACACTGCTTGGCACGTTTCCAGGTTAGGTTTCCAGTCCTGATGGTGAAACGTCTAGTTCCCTTTGCTTTTCTGTTTTGTTTTAGTTTCCTTTTTTTGCCTCCTCCAGCTTGTATCAGCCTTCAGCACTTTCTGGGCGTATCCAGTTAAGTCCCAGCATTTCATGTTGAATGATCTGTCAGGTTGTTTTATTTTCGGCTTTTCCGTTTGAAGCCATCCAGGTCTCCAGTGGTGGGGACTCCCTGCTGTGCTTAGCTGACTTTCCATGGTGGGTTTTATTTTATGACGTTCACGTACTCTCAGGTTTATCTTGTGTTGGTCGCTGGGTTGGGCTCAAGGGGGTGCTATAGCTGGCCTTGTGATTCCTGAAGCCAGGGGAGGGGCTACTGCCTTTCTTAGCGTTTCCTTCTCTGCGGCGAAGGCATAACTCATTTGCCACCACTCCAGGTTAGACGTTATTCACTGGGTCATCTGCTTGTTGAGCTTTCTTCCTACCGTGTTAATTTTTGGCCCCTTTAGGCATACTGACCACGTGACCTTTGGCACACTTCAGGTCTTTGTTTCCTTGTTGCTCTTTGTTCCTTTCCTCATCATCCACAGAGTGACTCTGAGTACAAGTGTAAGGCTGACCGCAGGGTAAGCCTGTATTTGTAGGAGGAGTCAGGCTGCATAAAGCCTGCCCTCTTCTGCCTCCTTCTCGTTGGACGTCGGGTCTCGTATCCCACCCACCCATTCCCCTTTTTCTTTTAATTTCATTCTTTACATTTCATACTTGGGTATGCCCCCTTTAGGCATACTGACCACGTGACCTTTGGCACACTTCAGGTCTTTGTTTCCTTGTTGCTCTTTGTTCCTTTCCTCATCATCCACAGAGTGACTCTGAGTACAAATGAGAATTACAAGTTTGGTGGCATAACTTCATAGTGCTCCATGAGAACAGAATGCCTACATTCCCATCTCTACCTCTCTGTATCTCGCAGCCAAAGCTGGTGGACCCATCACACAAAACCATTCTTCAAATGTCTGGAAGCACATTGTAAGCCCCTATAAGACTGTTCTTCTTGTACATATTTTCAGCTATTCTTGTGCTTAATCATTAACAAAGATCAAACCCTCTGAAGCAGTTTCTTACAAGCTGTTGACTTATAAAGAAGCATTACTGCAATTACGCCCAGCATAGCACATACATTTATATAATTCTGGATCTTGGCCCTTGTGGGACAGGGTAGTAAGTCTCAATGACAGCTCTGCATCCCAATATAAATAGCAGTGACTTGAGCAAATGCTGTTGACAAGGTGTCAAAGTTTAACTAGAAATTTTAAACAAGGGAGGACCCCAGAGCAACTGTGCCACCAGAAATACTGTCATCAGTATGTGGAGGGCGAGCTATTCTCTGTCCTGTGGATATGGTTTTAGCAGGTAATCATATTGTATTTAAGAGGGGCTCTCCTGACATTTTCAACCAATGGCTGTTAGGAAAAGAGGGAAAGGGTAGGAGCGTGAAGACAGTTGCTGAGGCTGTCCAAACATGCACTCTAACCCAACAAAAGTTTGGGTGGACTATCTCAATACTGATACATATTAATACATTTAGGGCAAAAAATAAATAATTTATTACATATAAAAATCATACATACTGTAGATCTCAATAAAAATTCAAAAACAGTATACAAATATTCAAAGGATTCCCCAAGAGTTTTTTCATAGATTAACCGGTCTTCTACTAGTTTCACAGTACACAGACCGCTTTGTCAGGAGGAGTAAGCTATAAAACAAATAATGTAATAAGGTACAAGGCAAAAGACAAAACATACAAAAGCATATTAGTACATAAAACTCAGCAGTATCACTGTAAAGTTGCTTACCCAACAGGCCAAACACCAGGTACAGGACCCAGCTACTCAAAGGTTTCCCCCCTGCGAAGTGTTTTTTTAGATTATTCCTCCTGACAAAGCAGTCTGTGTACCGTGAAACTAGTAGCGGACTGGATAATCTATGAATAAACTCCATCATCAGATACTTCTTGGGGAAACCTTTGAGTATTTGTATACTGTTTTGGAATTTTTATTGAGATCTATGTATGTTTTTTATATGTAATAAATTATTTAATTTTTACCCTAAATATATTAATGTGTATCAGTACAGAGATAGTCCACCAAAATTTTTGTTGGGTTAGAGTGTATGTTTGGACAGCCTCAGCAACTGTCCTCACGCTCCTACCCTTCCCCTCTTTTCCTATATAAATTCTGGATGATATAATGATAGTACTTGTTTATGCCCAGCTTTAGGCTGTGTTATTTCAGACTATACTCAAAAATGTCTCATTCTTTTACTGGCTGTCAAAGGGAAACGACAACACATTCTGGCTGAGTACTGAAGTTATTTATGATGCTATGTTCACATTTTACTGGTGTTCTTTTCCTTGACTTTATTTTATACCCAGATTTGTAGAATTCTTCTCTAGGCTGTGTGTCAATGTAATCAGTATCCCCTTACTCTAGACATCCATACTCGTCAATTAATTTATAAAATTACTGGTGACTCCCAGCCCTTCTGGGCCAATAATTAAATATTCCCACCCTCCTTCTTTGTGTAGCACTACCCCCAAAGGGGCCACTAGTATATTTGGGTCTTCTGTTCATCTCTAAGCACTAGGCATAACTCCACCCCTGCTGACATCACCGAATTACCTTGGCCAGAGAGCCTCCTGGTTGTCACACAAGGAAAATACTCACATGCGGTTATAAAGTAAATGAGTAGGCTGTATTGAAACCAAAGTGTACAGAAGCGCTTCAACAGTTGGCAGAAGTTATGATAAACAATATGTTTCAGTACAGGAACAATGCAATACAGTGTAATACCCCTTTAAGGCCTGTCCACCCATCCTGCAGGACTGAAAATATTAACGATAGCCCTCAGATTGGGAGATACTCCCTAAGCTAGATAAAGAGAGTAACAAGAAATTAAGGCTAACTCACTTGTAGGCACTCAGACAGAAGGTTTTAGGTTTAAGCACTAGGAAGTTTATCGAATATTCTACATACAAATAAACTGTCAGGTTGGTTCCTCTGTCAGCTCAGTTGGGGCCCTTAAGTTGGTGTGCAGTAAAAGGTGCAGTCCCTTTAAGATGTGAAGAAACAGGATAATTTCTTATTTGGCGGCAAGTGATTTGCAGGGTTATTCTTATTTTTGTGGTGAATAGATGGGAAAGGTTCACTTTAAGATATGTAATTGATAACAAGGGTCACTTTAACGGAGGGGGAGGGGGGAGATGGTTGTAAAATGTATTCCCCTTCAAAAAATGAAGTTGAACTTGAGAGGTAAACTCCTTCCTTAGGTGGCTGGGAAGAGTGCCCTCGAACTTTAAAGTACTTGTGTGAAAATAAATGTTTGCAACAAGAGTAGCGTTAAGTGGGTCAGGAACCCTCTCACCCAGTCCTTTGATAAAGTTGGAGAGGCCCCCTTTTTTTTGAAGATGTGGCTGTGAAGATGATGGCAACATCCATAATCCTGCAGCAAACAGGTCACCCCAGTCTGCCTTTCTCAGTGTCAGTTCTCAGTCTAACCCATTCCAGTCCAGGCCCACGTGGCTCCACACAACTATCGCACACACCTCCTATAATCACCCAGATCTCTCTTCAACTCCCCTCTCTATTTCCAGGCTTTTGCTTTCATATCCTCCTGTCCTGACCCTAATGATTGCTCCTGGACTATGTAGTTTGGTTTCAGCTTCACTGTGAGGTAAACTTCTGCTTCCAGCATACAAATCCTAGTCTCTATTCCTGTATTGGGACTATGATAAGCAGAGTTACTAAATACTGCTATCTTGTGGTCAAATATAAATCTGCATTACAGTAACAGTGCACAGTGCTACACAAGGAACAGCATGCTACCCCAGCCAGATAACTTAAACTACCTGCTCCTTCGACAGAAGATTGGTTCTCACAACAGCCAGACTGATGACTACAGATAAAAAAATGTCTTTAAAAGTTTTCATTCATTCAATTCACGAACCTTCAAAATGCAGAATTTTTTAAACCAGAGCCAAAAACTTGTGTACAACATGACACGTTCTGCACATGACTGTGGTGGTCTAAAGCCAGTTCCTATTCCACGTTAGATTCAAAACTAGAGATATTACCAGACAGCACCTTGCTGTCCTCTCCGGATTGGGGATGTCCCAAAAACAACTGGAAAAACACAAGAAAAGAGTGGGTGCACCAGCCTAGCTCACTATCCTAATTTTTTTTTATTATGAACAATGTAAATATATCTACTCATAGACGATATGACTGACAAAAGCGCATCAAAGTAACAATTGATCCATCCACTCTGCGTGCTACTGGGCATGGAAGTTGACAGATTGTGTTGCTTTGTCAGTCATATCATCTGTGAGTAGATATATTTACATTTATTTCATAATAAACCATTTTTGGGATAATGCACTAGGCTCCCTCTCCTTTCTTGTGTTTTTCTGGTAGTTTTTGAGTTTTTTTGCCAAAAAAGTGTGTACTACAGAATAGCAGATGATGCAACATTGTGCATAATGGTTTAGAAAGCTCCAAGTAGCCCTTCCTGATGAGATCTATCAGGAATGCTTATTAGTTTAGCAAGCTGAAAAAAAACCTGCAACACAGATTCTTCCATCCACACATAGGATTTGGATCTGCCCCCCCCCCCCCCCCCCTCCCGGCAGAGTGGCATTAAAAAACAATCTAAGTATGCCTAGACAACAGCATAAACAGATATAAGGTAGACTTTGGAGCAGCCTTTGGTCTCTTTCTTCGATTCGGACCTGTCAAACGTATAACAGAAATTCAGATTTGCCTTTAGACAACTGAATTTGAAGAAAAATTAGGCCTGAATCATACATTTTGGGATCAACTTTGCTGGTGACCCCCTTCTCCATTAAAACTGGCAATACATTATACAACATTCTTATTTAAATTCCTTTATATTTACCTTTAACTATATAGGGCAAGGACCTGTCTGATTGCATACGAATTGAACGTATTTAGGTCTGACTTCATGGTTTTGGTAAATCTTAGAGGGGCCCTATCTCTTAAGGCCGCACAGGCGCCACCCTCCCATCCATGCGTCCCATTCCTTTCAGGACGCCGGATGCATGAATTCCAATGTGGTGGGGTGGTTTTTTTTGAAGCACAGATTAGAGCCAGAGTCTATAATAGGCTTCAAAATAGGGTGGGCTCGGGCGCAGAGAATGTGATCCGAGCCCAGCCAGTTGTGTGAAAATAGCCAATGAATATTGGCTATTCTCACACTGAATCTCCTCTCCACCAATCAAGAAAGCGGGTCTGAGGAGAAGCGTTCTGATTGGTTACCGAAGAGGAGGGAGGAGACAGAAGCCACCAAGCTGAAGGAGAAGCTGCACAAGATGCCCTCTGCCGTGATGCCTGTGGAGGAGAGCAGTGGAAGCCACTCGTGATGCCCAGGGAGGAAAGCAAGGGAAGCCACCCCTGATTCCCGCCTTGGATGGGGTAAGTGCACCGAACGACCAACCCAACTGGGGGGGTGGCTGCGGGTGCACTGTTTTCCGCCTCCACCCCCCCCCCCCACCCCCAAAAAAAACTTACTACCACCAGAGGGGATTAATAGAGATAAGAAGGGGTTTTCTTACCCTCTCACTCAATCACTTCACCCAAAATGGTCCAGCTGGTGAGCCCATAAATAGATGTCCTGTACAGTGTATGGGCAGCTTTAGGTCTACAGGTCTTTCTGCCACGTTCCTGTCTGCCAGCTTGAAGTTTACAGAAAGGCTTTTTGGGTCACATGGAAACATTACAAGACAAACAAGTGATAATTGGATTCTCGGGGAAAAAAAAATACTACTGTCTGCAGGATTTAATCTATTTTATTGGACTGACATAAAGGTGTTTGGGGCTAAATGTGATGTGTAAGCTATTTATCCAGCTCACATCTGCTGCTGAGCCATGAATTGGTAAGCGTTGTGGAACTTTATTCGGTATCTTTATAAAACTTTTTATAGTTGTCCAACAAAGGCAGCTTGTCCTCCCCAGATGTGATTGTGGATTACCAGCAAAATCATCACAGCAGATGTATTAGCCGAGGCTCATGCTCTGCTTTTGTTTAAAGATACATTCTGATCAAATACCAAACTGTGGCTTTTAAACCTGCATGAGAGGCATAGCCTACTGGCTTTGTGGGCTCAGTATGGCTTTTATCCATGTAGTGGTTGTTCGGCTTCGAGATAAATCTCAACGGACGGCAGTATATGTAGTGGCTAGGAATCATTTGAGTGAATGCAGGAGGATGACAACACAATTTTCCCCTTTTATGCTACTTCGGTGCAATTCGATACAGTGCCTTGAAAAATTATTCATACCCCTTGTAATTTTTCACATTTTGTGATGTTACAACCAAAACTGTAAACTTATTTTATTGGGATTTTATGTGATAGACCAACACAAAGTGGCACATAATTGTGAAGTGGAAGGAAAATGATAAATGGTTTTCAAATTTTTTTACAAATAAAATATCTGAAAAGTGTGGCGTGCATTTGTATTCAGCCCCCTTTACTCTGATACCCCTAACTAAAAGATAGTAGGACCAATTGTCAATTGTGTGTAATTTAATCTCAGTTTAAATACATCTGTTCTGTAAAGCCCTCAGAGGTTTGTTAAAGAACCTTAGTGAACAAACATCATCATGAAGGCCAAGGAACACACCAGACAGGTCATATAAAAAATATATCCCAAGCTTTGAACATCTCATGGAGCACTGTTTAATCCATCATCCGAAAATGGAAAGAGTATGGTACAACTGAAAACCTACCAAGACATGGCCATCCACCTAAACTGACAGGCTGGGCAAGGAGAGCATTAATCAGAGAAGCAACCAAGAGGCTCATGGTAACTCTGGAGGATCTGCAGAGATCCACAGCTCAGTTGTCTGCTCTCTATGATGAAGATCTCGATTTTATGATGTTCTTGTGGGGTCCTTCTCCTGTATCCTCCCAGTGGGAATGTATGGAAAAGAATACTCTCGTAGTGTGATACCGTTCAAACAAATTGATTAAAAACAGTCAGCTAAAAACTCACATTTAAAAGCCAAAAAACTGCGAAAATCCATGAGTGCCAAACTCGTTTCCTTAATGGCCTTACTTCCATTATACCTCCGTTCACGCCTTGCGCATTATGTCACGCCTACGTGACTACTTCAGGGGATCCCCTGAAGAAGTCAAGTGGGCATGACTTAACACAGCGGAGGTATACCAGAAGTGACGCCGTTAAGGAAACAAGTTCGGCACTCGTGGATTTACATGGGTTTTCAGCTTTAGCTTTTTAGATGTAAGATTTTAGCTGTTTGTTTTTAATAAATTTGTTTGAACGGTATCACACTACGTGAGTATTCTTTTCCATACATTCCCATTGGGAGGATACAGGAGCAGGGAGGCCCGGAAAGCAAGCTGAAAGCTAGGTGGAGGGCCGGCCATGACGAAGGCTAGGGGGAAGGGGGTGGAGTCTTATAAAAGGAAGGGGAGGGGTTAACCGGAAAGCGTGGGGCAGAGTGAGTGCCGAGTTGCCCACCCACCCGCCCTTTTTGGTTTAGTAGGGCATAATTGTATTTATGTGTGTGTTGTCTTTCTTGTTGTCTGTGTTTTGCTTTTTCTTTCAGGGATCAGTGATGCGGGTCATCATAGCAGCTGTAATGGCGGTGTCTTTTGGTCTTTGATGGGACAAGGAAACTGATATGATGGAAGTGTGGGGGGGGCTCATAGGTGGTATGTGCCCCCTTTTGGTGTATCCCAGCGGAAGGGTAGGCTGGAATATGGGAATTGGTGGCACTGAGGGAAAAGGGGTTGTCTCCGGGCTGATAAACGGCCGGAGGCCTGGTATGGTAAAATGTGGTCCCGCAGTGTACTGGTGGAGAGTGTCAAGTTTAAAGGTGAAACGAGGTACCGTCAAAGACCAACTGACTGGGAGTTTAAAATTGCCGTTGCTAAATAGTGTTTATAAATATTTAATAAAGTTATTGAAGTTCTTGGTTAAAGAGTTGTTAATAAAGGCTGCTATGGCCATTTATACTACAAACTCCAGTGTGGCCTATTTATTGGGGGGTAAAAGGAAAGGTAACAGGGGTAAAAGGGGTGATAAGAGGTAAAGGTAGAGCCAAGGGATAAAGAGGTACAGAGAGTGGGTGATATCCCGAATGCATTGGTCAAGGACCCCACAAGAACATCATAAAATCTAAACTTTCATCATAGAAAGCAGAGTATTGGGAAAACATACAGAGGACCCCCCAGGGATGACCCGACCACATTACATCACTCATGAGAGATATTATTATATCCTTTATCAAGAATATCTAAGGTGAGAGGCCAGAGAGCACAGAGGTGACACGGGAAGAAAGAGATACAGTCACCATACATCACAGATATACACAAACAATGGTGAAGGGATAAATCACACATAGTCATATGAACTGTAATAAGGACATTTACAATTAAAAGAATCACATGTTAATTTCACGGATATTGTATTCATTTTAAGTTTGTATGTGGATCTATTTGTGTCTATCCTTGAGACACAAGGTTGTGTTATTTATATTATTGACAGCGCAGTACTACCGACCTTCACATGTAATCCTGTGTTCCTACAAAGCAGGAACACGGATCTCTGCCTTCCCATAGTACAAGCACCCCCACAGTTAGCAAGCACACTCAAGGCACACATTTAAGCCTTTGATTGTCCCTGATGTTAAGCCTTTCCCTGCCATGGTCATTAGTACAGTGACGGTGCATATTTTTAACACTGATCATTGTATTTGTTTCACTGGTCCACAAACATTCTCACTTAGCCCTTGTACACACGGTCGGAGATTCCGACGGAATGTGTCTGATCGGAGCGTTTTGTCGGATATTCCGACTGTGTGTGGTATGCATCGGACTGTTTTCGTTGGAATACCCGTCGGACCAAATTTTCCAACTTGCCGGAATTTTTTTCCGACAAAATGCTCCGATCAGACATACTCCAATCATGTGTAGAAAATTCCGATCGGACAAAGTGCCACGCATGCTCAGATCAAATTCCTACATCAAAGCTATTGGCTACTAGCCTGAACGTAGTCCCATCGTAACGAAATAACGTCATCACGTTCGGAAAGATCGGATTTTCCGACAACTTTGTCCGACCGTGTGTATGCAACAGTTTCGGACAAAATCCGACGGATTTGGTTGTCGGAATCTCCGAACGTATGTACAAGGGCTAAGTGTCTGCTGCTATGTTGCAATTTGTTTGCTGTAATGTTGCAGTCCAGCTAAAAGTCGCTGATTGCTGCCATTACTAGTAAAAAAAAAAAAACCTGTCCCACAGTTTGTAGACACTATAATGTTTGCATGAACCAATCAATATACGCTTATTAGCAATTTTTTTTACTAAAAATATGTAGCAGAATACATATTGGCCCAAACTGATGAAGAAATTAGATTTTTTTTTTTTTTTTTATTGGATGTGTTTTATAGCAGAAAGTAAGAAATATTGTTTGATTTTTTTTAAATTGTTATTCTTTTTGGTTTAAAGCGCAAAAAAATAAAATAAAAAATAAAACGCAGGAGTGATCAAATACCACTAAAAGAAAGCCCTATTGTGGGAAAAAAAGGGCATCAATTTTATTTTGGTACAACATCGCACGACTACACAATTGTCACTTAAAGTAACGCAGTGCCGTTTCGCAAAAAAAGGCCTGGTCATTAAGGGGGTAAATCTTCTGGAAGACAAGTGGTTAAGCAAAATATGGAAAATTGGGGATGAATGCTTGTAACACTCATCCAACGACTTTTGTTTTTCCAAATAGACTCCTTAATGTATTCAAATTAGGGCTGTGGAAATGAAAGATTAATTCCTCAATTAATCGTTTTTTTTTTGTTTTTTTTTAATCGATTAAAATTCTTTTGATTGGTACTCACCTCTCCGCCGGCTTCCGGGTCTTCAGGGAGTTCCATCGGATATCCGGTGACATCATGGACATCAACGTCACCGGACTCCTCCCTCCTTCCCCAAGTGCCTCCGTCTGCTAACGAAGGGAAGGGGGAGGAGTTGAAGTTCTGATTGAACGTAACGCGTACAGGGGAGGAGCTTCGCATGACGTCACCCGCTGCTGCCCTACGGAACTAACACGATTGTCGGCTTTACATGCTGTGTTTTTATCATCTTTATGTGAGTAGTTTGTGTGGAGGGATTGTCACGCTACTGTGAAAAAAAAAATTACTTACGTCAGTGCTACAGTTTGAATTTAAAACGTATTTGTGTGAACTGTGAAGTTAAGTCATGGATTGTGGAAACTAACTAGTTTCGGGTGATTGTATATAGTGTATACCACATTTACCACTGACTAATGCAGAGTTGCAATGCAAGGAGATCAGCTAAAATAGTTGGAACTGTATGTGCATTATAAGTAATCGAAATTAGTTGATTAATCGATTAAAAAAAAAAAAAACGATTAATCTAACACAAAAATTTTAATCAGTAACAGCCCTAATTCAAAGGTTTCAAATCACATTCTTGTCGGTTCATAGATTTTCTACTACCTGCACAACACACTCAAATAGTGAATTAGGTATCCCTTATAAATGCACTTACATGGCTACCAGAGTAAATACAACATATTGACAGACATTAATCTTGAGAGGATGTTGAATGAATAATGAAGGGTAAAGGATAACAATAAATAATAACTAGCAAGTATCCAGAATCGTGATGCTCAGAGATAGCTGCTGACCTGCATTACAATCTACTTCTGAGCAACACAGCAAAACCCAACAAGGAGTCTGCAGAACTTTAATAGCAGATGACAAGTTGGAGACTTGAGATCAAATCTAAGCAGACAATGGCCTTGATTTAAGCAGAATAGGAACTCGGATGATCCGTCTGACAAGGAGATTCACCAGAAATATCTCTACAAATTCTAAGAGTCATTTCATCTTCTGCATAACAAATACACACACACACACACACACACACACGTATACTGTACACACGATGGGTGCACACGGCAAATGGCTAAATACACAGATACATATGAGAGAGTTGTTTTAACTGCCTAATGGTTTGAATTTCTGTCATTTATTCCTGTAATTTACACAGCTCTGTACACAACACAACACATCCCTGTCTAGCATTCAAGAAACCAGATTATATTTCTGCTGCAGTTCAGTAACACTTAGCTCTTGTACACACGGTCGGACATTCCGATGGAAAATGTCCGATCGGACCGTGCTGTCGGATAATCCGACCATGTGTGGGCTCCATCTGACTGTTTCCGTCGGAATATACGGCCGACAAAATTTTAGAGCTGGGCTATAAAATTTTCGGACAACATGGTCCGATCAGACTTTGTCCAATCATTAGTAGAGAATTCCGATCGGACAAAGTTCCACGCATGCTCAGATCAAATTACAAGACCAAAGCTATTGGCTACTAGCCTGAACATAGTCCTGTCGTAAGGAAATAACGTCATCACGTTCTGAACGATCGGATATTCCGACAACTTTGTCTGACCGTGTGTATGCAACACCAGTTTTGGACAAAATCCGACAGATTTTGTTGTCGGAATGTACGACCGTGTGTACAAGGGCTTACAGGTCGCCCGCGACCCCTCAGTGGGCAGTGAAGCCGCATACTGATCAGCTTGTCCTGTCGCTCTGCTCTCTCCTCCTATCAGCAAGTTCCTTGTATTGCAGCACCACTGATTGGCTTGTTGTATTGCTCCTCCCTTGCAAAGTTTAAAGCTGTGGCGGCCCATCCATTAGGGGCGCCCGAGAACCGCCCCCTCTCTCCACGCCACCCCCTATATGCAATGGATAGATTCATGCATAGCAGATTATTAATAGCAATCTGAGAGGGGCAGATTATTAATAGCAATCTGAGGGGTGCAGATTATTAATAGCAATCTGAGGGGTGTAAATTATTAATAGCAATCTGAGGGGGTGCAGATTATTAATAGCAATCTGAGGGGTGCAAATTATTAATAGCAATCTGAGGGGGTGCAGATTATTAATAGCAATCTGAGAGGAGCAGATTATTAATAGCAATCTGAGGGGAGCAGATTATTAATATCAATCTGAGGGGTACAGATTTTTAATAGCAATCTGAGAGGAGCAGATTTTTAATACAAAACTGAGGGTGCAGATTATTAATAGCAATCTGAAGGATGCAGATTAGTAATAGCATTTTGAGGGGAGCAGATTATTATTAGCAATCTGAGGGGAGCAGATTATTAATAGCAATCTGAGGGGTGTAAATTATTAATAGCAATCTGAGGGGGTGCAGATTATTAATAGCAATCTGAGGGGTGCAAATTATTAATAGCAATCTGAGGGGGTGCAGATTATTAATAGCAATCTGAGAGGAGCAGATTATTAATATCAATCTGAGGGGTACAGATTTTTAATAGCAATCTGAGAGGAGCAGATTTTTAATACAAAACTGAGGGTGCAGATTATTAATAGCAATCTGAAGGATGCAGATTAGTAATAGCATTTTGAGGGGAGCAGATTATTAATAGCAATCTGAGGGGAGCAGATTATTAATAGCAATCTGAGGGGAGCAGATTATTAATAGCAATCTGAGGGGTGAAGATTATTAATAGCAATCTGAGGGGTGCAGATTATTAATAGCAATCTGAAGGATGCAGATTAGTAATAGCATTTTGAGGGGTGCAGATTATTAATAGCAATCTGAGGGGAGCAGATTATTAATAGCAATCTGAGGGGTGCAGATTATTAATAGCAATCTGAGGGGTGCAAATTGTTAATAGCAATCTGAGGGGTGCAGATTATTAATAGCAATCTGAGAGGAGCAGATTATTAATAGCAATCTGAGGGGTTCAGATTATTAATAGCAATCTGAAGGGTGCAGATTATTAATAGCAATCTGAGAGGTGTAGCTTATTAATAGCAATCTAAGGGGTGTAAATTATTAATAGCAATCTGAGGGGGTGCAGATTATTAATAGCAATCTGAGGGGTGCAAATTATTAATAGCAATCTGAGGGGGTGCAGATTATTAATAGCAATCTGAGAGGAGCAGATTATTAATAGCAATCTGAGGGGAGCAGATTATTAATATCAATCTGAGGGGAGCAGATTTTTAATAGCAATCTGAGAGGAGCAGATTTTTAATACAAAACTGAGGGGTGCAGATTATTAATAGCAATCTGAAGGATGCAGATTAGTAATAGCATTTTGAGGGGAGCAGATTATTAATAGCAATCTGAGGGGAGCAGATTATTAATAGCAATCTGAGGGGAGCAGATTATTAATAGCAATCTGAGGGGTGAAGATTATTAATAGCAATCTGAGGGGTGCAGATTATTAATAGCAACCTCACCCCACAACACATCCCTCCCCTAAACACGAACCACTCCACCCCTAAACACGCCCTCATAAATTATCTCATTAAATTACACTTAAATGTTTTATGCAGAATTAATTTATAAAAATAAACAACAAATTTATCCGTGCCCACCAATGCAGATTGTGCCCACCATCCACCATGCTCTCTCTCTCTCCCCCTATCCGTGATCGCTGGGAGAAGGACTCCCATTCCACCCAGGCTGCCGACGGTGTTGGCTGCCAACCCCCCCCCCCCCATCACCCCCCCAGCTCCAGGCAGCCCTTTCTCACCAGCCCTCAAAATGCACACAAAGTGCAATTTTTGAGGGCTGGCCTAGTACACACTATGAGAAAAACGTACGAAAAATACTACTTTCGGATCGATCGTAAGATAATCTGATCTTATGAGGATTTTCGTAATCTATTCATTTGCGATATGAGAGTAGCATGCAAAAAAAATACAAAAATAAAAATGTATGGTCATTCGTCCGATATTTTTATCGCTTGTACCAGGCTTTGCACACCTTTTGCTTTAAACACACTTGGAATGTTTTAGCAGATTTAAACTGAAAATCAAATTTGCATTTTCAACCAGCCTAAGGCTGGCCATACATTATACAATTTTCTTTAGATTTACCAAAAACAAATATGAGGTCAAACCTAAACACTTTCCATTTGTATGCAATCAAGAAGGCCCATTCATTACAGTTGATGGTAAATCTAAAGGAAATTGAAGAAGAAAATGGTATAATGTATGGTCAGAGTTTAAGTGATTGCAAATGATCATCTTGTAAAACAACCCATTCAGTTTAAAAAGAAATGAAAGGGAAAACTTTTTTGTATAGATTTAAAAACACAATATAAATACCTTTTTTCCCTCTGTTCTTAGCTGCATAAGAGCTAGGGGTGGAGGAGGAGAAGCAGCAGCACACTGAGTTTCCCAGTGAATGGCTGTGCAGTAAAGCTAGAGAACTGGCCATTGTGTGCTCTCCTGCTTAGTGTGGCCAGTTTTTAATAGGAAAGCAGTTGGACTTGCAGGAACACCAGGGATTTTACACAAAGGAAGCAATACAAAGAACAGTATACTTTTTTCATACAGGTACATCTTACAGCAGGCACATATGAGGAATAAGAAGGGGTAACAAATACTTTAAATATTAGAGGCTGAAGCATGTTGTCACTGCATTCAATTTGCCAGGCATGGATGGGACATGAAAGTGACACCTCCGATCTGGGCTCCTATTAGTCTCATACATGTCTACACTTCATAACTTACTTTAACAACTTGACATTTTTTAGAGAACCAGCAAAACCATATAAAAAGGATGAGGCTGCAAAAGTGAAAAACCAAAAAAGAGCTTGAGAAGAAGTCAGATTTCATCACTGTTATCCTTTCCGCTTAAGGGAAGAAGTGGATGGCCAGATTTGAATGTCAAATGTAAGAAGAAGAAAAATTACTACACATTTTAATGTTTTTAAAAGAAGCATAGACCTAAAATTCAAACTGATGTTTAAAAAAATAAATAAATAAAACTCTTTTATTAGTGTTTGCAATTTTTATCAGAAAGTAAAACATTTTTCATTTTATAACATCAGCATTGTAATAATACAAACAATCATTAGATTTGACAATCCAATCTAAACTTACTAAATAAATAAAATCCTTTAACCACTTCAGCCCCGGAAGATTTTCTCCCTTAAAGTGGAGGGCCACCCTAAAAAACAAAACTACATTAAAATGTTCAAAAAAATATAAAAAAAATGAAAAAAAAATCTTTAAACTTACCAGAAATGCCTGTTGCTAGGCAGATCGTCCTAATCTGCCTCTTCCTACTCCGCGGTGATCTTTGGTGGTCTTCAGTCTTCTCCTACGTGCATTGTCTTCTGGGGAATGGGGCGTGGTGTGTTCTGGGAACTGTGTGTGTCCCAGAACACAGAGTGCCCCATTCACAAAGCGCTGCGTGACTCACGCATTCGCAGTAGGAAACGGACAGTGAAGCCGCAAGGGATGGGTCAGCCTCGGGCGGCTGACATCTCGGGCACCCTGGACAGGTAAGTGAGCTTATTAAAAGTCAGCAGCTACAGTGTTTGTATCTGCTGACTTTGAAAAAAAATAAAATTTCAGCTGGCCCTCCCCTTTAATGACCAGGCCATTTTTTGCAATATGGCACTATGTCGCTTTAACTGACAATTGCGTCAGCGTGCGATGCTGTACCCAAATAAAATTCATGTCCTTTTTTCCCATAAAGAGAGCTTTTTGGTGATATTTGATCACCTCTGCAGTTTTTAATTTTTGGCGCTATAAACAAAAAAAGAGGGACAATTTTGAAAAAACAAAACAATAGTTTTTACTTTTTGCTATAATAAATATCCCCAAAAAAAATTCTTCATCATTTATTCTTCTACATATTTTTGGTAAAAAAAAAAAAAAATCACAATAAGTGTATATTGATTGGTTTGCACAAAAGTTATAGAGTCTACAAACTAGGGAATAGATTTATGACATTTTTATTATCTTTTTTCCTAGTAATGGCGGCGATCAGAGATTTTTTGCAGGGCTGCGACATTGCGGTGGACAGATCGGACACTCTTGACACTTTTTTGGGACCACTGGCATTTATACAGCGATCAGAGCTAAAAATATCCACTGATTATTGTGTAAATGCCACTGGCAGGGAATGGGTTAACACTAGAAGGCGGTCAAGGGGTTAAGTGTGTTACCTCGTTAGTGTTTCTACCTGTGGGGGGGATGGGACTGACTGGAGGAGGAGACCGATCGCTGTTCCTAATTACTAGGAACAGCAGGTCTTTCTCTTCTGTCGGACATCGCGGCCATGCACATCGGGTCCCCTGCCGTGCCTGCTATGGCTCTTAAAGGAGCTGACGTACAGGTACGTTGATTCGTGCGAAGGAGCCAACTTGCCGTAAATGTGCATGAGCTGGTCGTCAAGTGGTTAATGTTGTAAGTGCTGCCTGTCTGCTGCCCATCTCTTTTCACATCCTACTTGATTCCCTGCAGGTTTTTCTTTGCTGTTTACATTCCATTTCTTAAAGTGGAAGTAAACCCATTGATTTAAACAGTTAAAAAAAAAGGCATGCTGGGAATGCTAACTGCACATTGGATGTGCTCTTAGCCAAACTATCAAACCATCCAATGGCTGGTGTCATAACGAATCACATGTGCAGCACCATAGCAGTTGAAGATTAAACAGAGGCAAAGATGGCAGCTTCCTTGGCTGAAAACGATAGGGGAGTTTACTTCCACTTTAAGACTACATATCCCATGGTACTCTGCTGCCTGTAAGCGGTGATTCCTGTACTGACACCGCCTCCTGAAATTCCTCCTCTCAGCAGCTCTGTAGATCAGAAGGCAGGCTCTGAAAAATGTGACACAGCAGTGCCTACTCATAGGACATAATGTAACAGAAGTGAAGGAAATAAATGTGTGGGGATCTTCACAAAGTAAGTTGACTAACTTCAAGATCATCTTGATTAATAGGAGCAGGCTAGAGATAATTGGCATACCATGTGGAAATGATTTTTACATTTTACTATACAGTAGATATACTTAAAATATAACGCTGGAGCGAGTGGAGCTGCACACTTCCAGGTTCCTGACCAGCACGCTCTCCCTAAAATGGCAAGCTCCAAGAATAGGTCACATGCAGCTACAAGGAAATGGTTTAGGGCCTGTTCACACAAGCAGTGCACTGCAGTGCATGTCCGTTGGTCTACACTACGAAGATAACAGAATGATAAAATGATTTCAATAGATTGTGATAGATGTGGCAAGTCATTCTTCTTCCCCCCCCCCCCCCCTTACTCAAAAACCACAAGTCTATACAAGCCCTTAAGCAGCCCATAGAGGACTCAGTTTTCTTTCCTTAAAATCGCTTGATTCCCCCTTTAACAGAGTATTGATGGGGGTATCCCTCCCACTTGACCTAGAGCAGAGCTGATGGACTCACAGGCAGCATCACCAACACTAGTAAGAAGAGCCGGCAACACTGTAATCATTGAAGTGTCGTTTACAGTGATTGATTACAGTGTTGCCGGCTCTTCTTACTACTATTGCATTGGAGTGTGTTGGGACACATTGAGCCTCGGCACCTGTGAGTGGACCTGGTGTATGGATTGGGTTGTCCCTGCAGAGAGCACTGTTACCTTTCTTCTTTTCCATGCAGTATCACCAACACCTCTTACTTCTTTCCAGAATGTTATGGTATCTTCTGGAAAGGAAAGATGGAGCTGCCTGGGCTATTCTGAGGAGCCCTGACCAATCCTCAACCTGGATTGGCAGGGGGAAGGCCTCCTTAAATACTCAGGGTCAGCCCATCAGGGGAGGAGTTGTTTGGGAGGAAGCTGGAGATGGAGTGCTGGGCTGTTGTGGCCTTTGAGGGAGCCCCCCCCAAATTCTGGGGGGGTGACCTTGGGCCTGGGCTTGGGTGCAGAAGGGACCCTTGTGCAACACACAGAGGTGTCCTGGACAGGTGGCACGAGAGCAGGAAGAGGACAGCGGGAGAGCACTGCCAGGCAAAGTCTCCAAAAGAAACTACAAGTCACAGCCAAGAGGGCTGGTGAGTGTCACATAGCTCCCAACTGTCCCTGATTTTGAGGGACTGTCCCTGATTTGCTCCTAAATGTAACTGCCAGGTGTATTTGCCTTGGCCAATTATTAGGGATCAATTGATTTCCCCCTAAATCTGGAATTGCTGCACTTCTCTCTTTTGCTGCTAGGTGACCGGGTACCTGGTGACATTAGATAAGACAAGGGCAAAGCAAGGACAGATTATGAGTGTAGCACTACCACCGAAGGAGCTGCTGGTCAGATTTGGGCCCACCGCTACCCTCTGCTCTCCTCGTTTCACGTCTAGGGGTGTCCCGTGGTAGATGGCCCAGCAACTCGAGAGACCTGACCACAGATCCACCTGAATGAATTTTATTTGCAAAACGTAAACAATGAACAGTCTCTTAAATTGGGATTAGAGGGTTGGAAAGGAAGTTCAGGTACTCTTAGCCCTTGTACACACGGTCGGACATTCCGACAACCAAATCCGTCGGATTTTGTCCGAAACTGTTGCATACACACGGTCGGACAAAGTTGTCGGAAAATCTGATCTTTCAGAACGTGATGACGTAATTTCGTTACGATGGGACTACGTTCAGGCTAGTAGCCAATAGCTTTGATGTAGGAATTTGATCTGAGCATGCGTGGCACTTTGTCCGATCGGAATTCTCTACACATGATCGGAGTATGTCCGATCGGAGCAGTTTGTTGCAAAATATTTCCAGCAAGTTGGAAAATTTGGTCTGACGGATATTCTGACGGAAACAGTCCAATGCATACCACATACAGTCTGATTATCTGACAAATTGGTCCGATAGGACACATTCCGACGGATTCTCCGACTGTGTGTACAAGGGCTAAGTGTCAAAGTCAAATGTGAAAGAACTTGCTTACTTTGACTGCAGCCAGAGAATAGCCATTCGCCACTGGATGTTCACTCAAGTTGGACAGTCCCTCTCTCACAAGGCCTAGCAGCCAACAAGGTGCTTACTCAGGATCAAGTCTCTGCCACAGACGTTGTTGTAGAACGTACAAGATAATGTCTCTGCCACAGATTTGTTGTAGAACACGTAGGGAAACTAAACTTGAAGAACACTCGTAGGATACCTGGATCTTTCAGCCAGCTTGACGGTATCCAGGAGACCGGATTCTCTTGGGTACTTCAGCCCTTCCAGGCTCTCACTAAGAAACCAACTTGTACGTGGTCTTCTTCTGAAGAGTCCTCCTCTGGAATGCTTGAATTTACTGGGTCTCTCCCAAACTGGAGACGGCACCCAACCACCTCAGAATCCTCCTTTAATTTCCTTGCCTCGAGCTAGCCAGCCCCGAGACCTCAAAATTGGATGGATCCGCACCTCAGGCCATAGCCTTCCTGGGGGCTGGTCAGGAATACCAGGACCATGAAGTCAGCATGTCATTCTGGACTGGAACCCCGAACCATGTGACATCCGCATCTTAAATATCCTTTCCCAGAAAGCACAACGAGATTGCCACTCCCACTGGGCGGGCTGCGAGAGAGAGTAACTTAAGCACCTAACCAGACCATAGTTCCATGCCTGCCAGAAGAGACAGTGCCCCCTGTGGCCAGGCTGAACATTTCACAGTCCAGTCAGACTGATGCTGAAGCCTAATTTAGACAATTGTACTCAAAGCAAACTGCAGTTCAGGCATAATTTTAACTTTGAAAAACGCATAGCGCATGCTCTTCATGAGCTGCCGCTACATGAGTATATGAGGTATCTCAGTAAATGGGCAGGGGTTTTCTTAAATCCCCTGGCCTGCTGGGAGAAACTATATATTTGGGTGTGGTCAGGTGATTTGGGTTCTGTGTCACCTGGACGGCTGTCTGGGTGGACGTTTGTTGTGCTGCCCAGGCTGCTAGGCTGGAGTTTGGACTTATCCCGTGCACATCTGGCTGCTAGGCTGTCTGAGCATGAGAGCAGCATAGGGTTGGGATTGCGGCTTGCCGACCAACCAGAAGTGACGGTTCTGCCAGCCAGAGAACGTGTCATGGTCGGAGGTAGAGGGGAAGCTGTCACCACTAAGGGACCAACCACCTTGTTACCAGGGACCACAGTGAGTAGCTGAAGCAAGTTCCCGGAGCAGAATTCTCACCAACCGGGGACGGTGAAGATTCTGGAAACTTCAGCAGGTGCCAAGCCAGGGACCCAGCCAGTGGGGTGACGCTTGAGGAGTATCTGGAGTGCCAAGCCATGGACCCAGTAGGGAAGTGGGGGTGACGCTTGAAGAAGATACTAAAGTAAGAAGATTAGAAGAGCTCACAGGATTCAGTGGCAGTGAATCAGCAAGTCTAGTGAGAGAGATTGGGAGCTTAGTGGGCTGAGAATCTATAAGAAGTGATTGTATAAAAGTAAAGGAGTTTGTTACAATTTGTGTTAGGAACTGTTCTAAGACTGTAACACTTCCTTCACATGAATGCAGTCAGTTCCAGCCATTGGTCATTTCAGCACCCAATTTAAGATACAGACGTTCATGTAGGTACGTGTGCGTTGGGAGTATTGCATTGCTGATTGCCTTTGCCTGCATGGTTGTCTACCTGTAGAAGTCTCAGAGTCTGATAATTGACTTTGCAACTACTTAAGGGTGTCCTGGCCCTAAACCCTCTCTCCCACTGTTCTGTTCAAGAGAAAATAAATCTCTTTGCATTCAAGAAGTGTCTGGCTCCCATGAATCTACCTTACATTACACCCACTATGCCTTGCAACCCACTCTATACAGAAGGACCTTACAATACTACAATGAGGAGTGAACCCTTTATTTGGAGATTTTTGATGGACGATAGACACACATTCTGATATGGGAAGACTCTACCGTACTTCTTCAGCCTCCTGACCCAGTACAGTCTGATTGATTAAACAGGTTTCCAGTTCAGCCACTGCAGATGGGAGAATACACATAGACATCAAAGGAGTGCATTCAATGGTAATATTAAGTGCTCATTATAGGTGTGGATTACACCCACACATGGATAACACCTTGGACACAAAACACCCTCAAAGCAAAAAAGCCGAAGCTTCTTCTACAGAAGCAGTTACATCTATCTGCTTCCAAAATTATTTTATTTTGTGTTAAACGATATTACAGGAAAATGCAAAAAAAA
This sequence comes from Lithobates pipiens, assembly GCF_037356315.1. Classification (NCBI taxonomy): domain Eukaryota; kingdom Metazoa; phylum Chordata; class Amphibia; order Anura; family Ranidae; genus Lithobates; species Lithobates pipiens. Next base: position 550,929,277 of record NW_027507758.1, on the reverse strand, counting down.
GAAAGACACGGACCACCGCTGGAGAGATGTGTAATGTCATGGGAACACTAAAGTGATAGGGGATTGTACATCCCCTGTGTAGTTTATTGTACTCAGGAATAAAAAAATAAAACTTAAAGTGGTTCTAAAGTCAAAAAGATGTTTTACCTTAATACATTCTATGCACTAAGGTAAAAAAAAAAACACGTTTCAGATGCTGTTCCTCCCCCCACCTCCCTAAATTCTTACTTTAGTCCTTTATTGATCCAGCGCTGTGCCTGTTTGCAGGTCTTCTCTCCTTCCTCTGATCTCACAAGCTTAGCTAAGAGCAGCGGGAGCCACTAGCTCCTGCTTCTGTCAGTCAAAGCCTGTGAGATGGAAGTGGGGAGTCATGTTGTGTGTGTCTATGGATGCACACAGCCCGGCTTGGGAGTGAGCCCGCAAGTGCGCCACCAAGTGGCTTCCTATTATGGAGCACAGAGAAGGAGTGGAGAATGTCGGCAGGGGACACTAGAAGAGGAGGTTCAAGGCTGCTCTGTGCAATATGGTTGCACAGAGCAGGTAGGTATAACAGGTTTGTTATGTTTTTTAAAATAAATAAAAAGACTTTTCAACCACTTAAAAAAAATACATTTTTTTAAAAGGCAATTTGTTGCATTTGTAAGGTGAGCTCACTGGTATGTTGAGGATTTAGGGCATGTTCACGTCTATATCTAAACTACTTCCCTTCCGAAACCAATCCAAACCACTTTTCAGAGGGCATTTACCGGGTGGTGGGGAGGAGATATGTTGCCTCTATACCACCTGCTTTAACCCTCATACATTGCATATGGCAGCAGGTCAGTTCTGGCATGGCTCTATTCATCTTAATGGATCATGTTCAGCAACAGTAATACCTACTAAAAACCAAATGCAAATGCTGCGAAGCAAAGTGCTGCAGTCATGGCATGTGTACAGCCCTAGCTTGGGTAGACAGTCGGGGGTTTTAAAACTGCAGCTCATCGGCCTGCTTATACTTAACTTAGTGGTCATCATACACTTTCCAATCTGAATACACAATTTTTGTCAAATGAAAGTTAGGAGGATTTCAACTGTCCAAGTGGTTTGTATTCAATCAGGAAGTTTATTTGTACTACATACCTTTCTGTAGATTTAAACAAAATCGGTAAAATTCACACACAGTAATCAAAAACAAAAAATGTACGGTAATTATAATTTTATATATATATATATATATATATATATATATATATATATATATATATATACATACATACATACACACACACACATTACATATACACACACACATATTATATTTACACGCATATATTATATATAAACATATACACACACACATATATTATATATAGGCACACTAGATACATACATACAGACACACATACCGTATCTCACAAAAGTGAGTACACCACTCACATTTTTATCAATATTTTATTATATTTTTTCATGTGACAACACTGAAGAAATTACACTTTGCTACAATGTAAAGTTGTGAGTGTACAGCTTGTATAACAGTGTAAATTTGCCGTCCCCTCAAAATAACTCAACACACAGCCGTTAATGTCTAAACCGCTGACAATGAAAGTGAGTACATCCCTAAGTGTCCAAATTGGGCCCAAATTGTGAATACCAATTGTGGCCACCATTATTTTCCAGCACTGCTTTAAGCCTCTTTGGGTATGGAGTTCACCCGAGTTCCACAGGTTGCCACTGGATTCTTCTTCCATTCCTTCATGATGACATCACAGAGCTGGTGGATGTTAGAGACCTTGCTCTCCTCTATCTTCCGCTTGAGGATGCCCCACAGATGCTCAATAGGGTTTATGTCTGGAGACATGCTTGGCCAGTCCATCACCTTTACCCTCAGTAGTGAGTGTAGACTCACTACTTTACATTGTAGCAAAGTGTCATTTCTTCAGTGTTGTCACATGAAAAGATAGAATAAAATATTTACAAAAATGTGAGGGGTGTACTCACTTTCGTGAGATACTGTACATTTTTAGCATTTTAACTAAATCTGGATTTTTTTTAATAATACATAGCAACTACTCATGTTGTGTATCCATGTAAACATGTATTGGAGATCAGCAAGCAATGAATTTATGATGTACTAAACTCTAATAGATGCCACTGACCCAGACAAGTACCGTAGGAGCAACTGCAAGCCTCTAGGTCACAAACAGCCTTCATTTTTCAGGAACCCTTTAATGCTTTTTATGCATATAACCCACATGTGTCCATGACAGGAAAAACAGTGCTGAAATAAAGATCTGTCCCCTCTAGGCTTTCATAATGTGACATCCATACATTTATCAGAGAAAAGAGTGAACCAGAAAGGCACCCCTCTGCATATAAGAATTGTTTCTTGCTCCACAGCACCACCTCCTGGAAAAACACAGCACAGCAGAAAAGTCATTAACATTATGCATATTACATAATGTAGTGAGACTGGAACAGACCACAGCGTATCAGTTTCTATTCTAGTACTGTTATTGTAACAATAAAGAAAAAATAAAATAAATAAGAAAAAAAACACAACAAACCTTCCCGACCCTGCCAAAGGAGACCCTGACACTATAATATATAAAAAAAAAGTATTTTAGATAGGTGAAGTGCATACTGCTCTCCAGAAAGCAATCTACAATAGCTTGCTGTCGGAGGCTGTAGGGCAACAGCTGACAGGCTTTCGAGAGATGCTACTGCATCCTGATTTCTTTTTTTTTTTTTTTTTTGCTCTTTTGAATTGGTAAATGCCAATTTTACATTGCAGGACCATGCCGCAACTGCAAAACAAGTGGTTGCACCTCCCAAACTCTGCAGGCCAAGTTAGGAGATTGTACAGATTGTGTTTGTAGCATGTGTGGTGAACTTAAAATGTTGTTCTCAGAAGGACTTTTAGCCCCTGTTCACACCAGTGCGACTTGTCATGCGATTTAACAGTTCCAAATCGCATGACAAGTCACATCCTATTGTCGGCAATAGAACGGTTCAAATCGGTGCGACTCCGACTTTGTGGTACCGCACCAATTTGAAAAAAGGTTCCTCTGCTATTTTTTGAAGTTTAAGTGGCGACTTGCATTGACATCTGTGCATAACATGTCACAGATGTCAGCCAAGTAGCACCTGAAAAAGCAGCAGGATTTCAAAGAAGCATCAATGTGAACCACGGTTTAGGAGATATTTGCCAAAAGACAGGCACCGTAGACAGCGACGCGCAGGCGCACTGAGCGCGTCACGGTCAACGGCGATATGCCGCGAGTGGCGGCTCCCGTGCGCATGCGCAGGAGTGTTATAATCGCAGCTTCGCCGAATTACAGCGGCGGAGCAGCGAGACCCACCGAGAAGATGGATGTGCCGGACTACAGGGGACAGCGGTGACTTCGCTGGCTCCTGTGTCAGGTAAGTGACACATAATGGGCTACTATGCGATGCATAGTAGTCCATCATGCTTTACCTTTGCAGGGAATGAAAGAGGAAGTAAACACATCAGGGTTTACTTCCTCTTTAAAGATTACAGAGCTGCATTAATGTGCGTCTAATACTCAGGGCTTTTTTCAGCAGGAACTAGGGGGAACACAGTTCCACCACCTCTGGCTCAGGTCTTTTGCTCCCTGCTCACCACTACCACTTGGTAACACTGAAGTCCAGCTTCTGCCTTTACAAGGCTGCACCCTCTGTGGTCTCCATTTTTCCCTGGTGACCACTGACTGTTGGTGCTCCTACTGCATGATCTCCCTTGCAAGTGACTGTAGTATAGTATAGTATAGTATGCTGGAAGGTACTACAGCTGGATAGGTGTTTCAGCTTAATGTTGCAACAAAGGTAAGACATGTGACCGATGGTGGAGCTTTTAAGGAGGGGGAGAAGATGAGGGCAGTGGAGGGAGGGGGTTGTATGCAAAGGAAAGAGCTACTATTTGATGCCATTTGGCAGGTATGTGTGTGTAGCGGGCATGGCTGAGTTCCTGCACATATTCTCTAAGAAAAAAAGCCCTGCTAATACTATATCTGCCTGATGTTCAGCTTTAAAAGGAAACCTTGACCAGTAAAAAAAAAAAAAAAACAAGCACAGTGCTACCATTGACAACTTCCCATTTCTCAAATGCGATTAAGATTGGAGAAAAGAACCTTTGACTTCTGTAGCTTTCCCAGTCTGCATGCCTGATCCAGGTGCATGACACAAATGTATTGAAAACAGCGCAGTAGAATTATAGCCAAGCAAATTACATTTTCAGTAGAAGTCCCATAAAGTTTGGGTGAAAATTAGGCCAATGGCACAATCATGCTAGAACACATACAACAAGGTAAGCTATGTAATGTGCACTGGCGTTTTGTAGGAGTGTAGCCCAGTGCTAAATTTTTGAAAGAACCACATTGATTTGATGGACAAAATGCGTCCAGCAACATGCAGGAGCTTTTTTTGCAATGTACTGCAATACTATGCACAGGTGTGACAACAGGTCCTACTGGAAACATTTTTATTTTATTTTCAATGGATTCTGCCACGTAGGTGAATGTAAAAAATGGCCAAAAACACTCTTATACCCCATACACATGGTTGGAAATTCCAACGGAAAAAGTCAGATCGGATTATGTTGTTGGAAAATCCGATCGTGTGTGGGCTCTATCGGACTTTTTCTGTCGGAATTTCTGATGGAAAAAGTTTGAGAGCTGGATCTAAAATTTTCTGACAACAAAATCCGATTGGACTTTTTCCGATCGTGTGTAGAGAATTCCGACGCACAAAGTGCCATGCATGCTCAGAAAAAAATTGGAGACGAAAGCTATTGGCTACAGGCCTCTACGTAGTCCCGTCATACGTTTTGTACGTCACCTCGTTCCAAACGATCAGATTTTCTGACAACTTTGTGCGACCATGTGTATGCAAGTTTTAGCCAAAATCCGTCGGAAAAAATCAGATGGATTTTGTGGTCGGAATGTCCGACCGTGTGTATGGGGCATCAGAGGGGAAAAGTCCTTAAACCTGCTGGGTTGTAATCTTATTTTATAAAAATCGCCCAGGGCCAGATTTACTATTAGTTCCTGTCTGTGCTGGGACATGGTCATCCAGCACCCCATGAGTAGATGTGGAACTGTGCCCCACCCCCTCCCCCTTTCTTAATGCATGATCTAGATGGGCGTACCACTGCATGCTCTGGTACTAGCTTGTTCTCCACAATTTTCTCCCATGCTCCAGCTTCCAATAAATGGCATGGAGGGTACACTGCATATGTTTGGCCAGCACATGCTATCTAGCAGATAGAGGTGTGTTGATGGATGATTGTCCATGAATGGTGCTTTATTCATGGTTGGCTTGAGGACAGTCAATGGGTTTGTGGGAGCATGGTGTGACAGCAGTAGTTGTCAGAGCAGACAAAGCTACAAGCAGGTAAAAGGGAGGCTGTGATCCACCAGTTGCCCACCACTGATCTGGAGCATGTGTGTGTTGACCCCCCACCCCAGCATGTGAGGGTGCTGCACCTAGGGTTGCCACCTCATCCCTTTAAAACCGAACACATATTAATTACATATTAATTACACAGGTTCTGTGGCTGATTAAGGTGGTAATTAAACTCACTTGGTGCATTATCTGCATTAAATTAGCCTCAGAACTTGTGTAATTCATATGTGTTTGGGCTTAAAGGGATGAGGTGGCAACCCTAGTTGCACCCTCCTTCTACCCTCACCCGTTTGTCCTGGCCCTGGTCTCAGAACCTCTATGTGTGCAGGTAGCAGATGCGGATGCTACATGCACACATAAGTATAAGCTTCTTGACCTGATATTGTAAGCTAGATAAGGACCAATAGAACAAGACAATTCTCTGTAGCAGTGGTGGTCCTATTACAAAGGGGTTGATTTCAGCACCAAAGGTTGTGTGCTTACAGCAGTAGTGGACTGCGCCTGCACAAAGGGCTCTGTGGGTCATAAGGGCCCTTTTTCCTAAATGCGAGTTGGGCACGGATGTCACAGAGATCTTGTGGATCATGTGGAGGAGGGAGGGGGGCACAAATTGTTCTTGCATGGGAACTCTTTGGTGAACCTATTGGGCTTCAGGCTTCAGTGATGGAAATTAGGCCCTGAATATGGCCACCCTGATAAAGCACTAGTGAAATACATTATACATTGCATACATAGCATTCCAATTTTTGTCAACACCTTATTATTATCTGAAAATCCGAATGATGTGATAATCTATAGCAGGGGTAGGGAACCTTGGCTCTCCAGCTGTTTTTAAACTAAAACTCCCATGAGACATTGCAAGACCCTAGCATGACTGCTAGAGGCAGAGGCATGATGGGATTTGTAGTTTCAAAACCGCTGGAGAGCCGAGGTTCCCTACCCCTGATCTATAGAGTCCTATGAATTCTCTAAGCATCCACCCCAACCGTTCTGGTCTTGCTCCTTCATTTCCCCACAAATAGTCAGCAAGAAAATATGAAGGAAGTATACAAAATAATGTCAATATTGTGTTTTGTTTGCTTTACTTTTCTTCTTTATCCTCCCGTCATAGGTTCATGCCTACAAGTGCCTTGTGGGAAATAACACACCAAGTTACAAAGAACCAGTGTCTGATGTGTCAAACAGCAGCTGCCAGGAAAACAATGAAATAGACATAAGAGAGATGTGTCATAATCTGAATCTTCTCTCATCATCTTCCATAAGTAATCTAATCTGAGGCTGCAGAGGAATTCGGGAGGAACAGCCCTCATACCTCTAGCCCAGATGCTTTCCATAACCTTCACTTGCTCACCCCAGTATCAGCTTGCAAGGTTATGGGAAATGATGAGGGCCTCTCTGTAAAGGTGCCGGGTGACTTTGATGTATATGCAGCAGGTTGAGCAATGTAAACGAGTCATTGTGTGACTCAGAGGAAGCTACTACACAAGGGCCTCAAAATAAGGGCCGATTTACAGACATTTGTTGTGGTACACCACGCCATTAACTGGAATGTGCTATTAATACCCTAGTCATGAGGAAGTGTGTTACCATTAAGAATGAATTATTATAATGGCCTATAAATGTCCTAACCAGAGTGAAAAGTTCTTCATATATCAGGACACAACATCAGTAAACTGTGCAGTCTGCAAGAACCAACTTCTATGGAGAAGCAGAAAAGAACTTCTAAGGACAAATAGGGTAGAAAAGAGGAAAGAGAAGAAAAGGAAAAAGAAGAAGAGAGGGGGAGGGAGGGTGGGTACATGCGAGGGAGGGAGGGTACATACGTAGGAAAGGGGGGGGGGGGAGAAAGCAAAAAGGGAATAAAGCAAGAGAGAGAAAAATAAATAAAAGAGGGGGGAGGAAGAAGAATGAAAGGAAGAGGACTTCCCATTGCTACAAATAAGTTGGCAAACCAGTCTTTCACACACCACAACTAATGTCTACTCAAAATATTTGTATCGGTCATGTTTCTGGGCAATGCCAAAAGAGGGTGCTGTAGCAACGGTCAATAGGTTGGCATCAGCAAGGACCAACATGCCAGGGATCTCTAAAAAAAAATAGTGTTTATTTAAAGTGGTTACATCACAACATTTCAAGGCTCAAACCACTGCAAATCTACCAAGACCTGGCCGTCCCTCTAAACTTTCAGCTCAGACAAGGAGAAGACTAATCAGAGATGCAGCCAAGAGGCCCATGATCACTCTGGATGAACTGCAGAGAACTACAGCTGAGGTGGGAGAGTCTGTCCATAGGACAACAATCAGTCGTACACTGCACAAATCTGGCCTTTATGGAAGAGTGGCAAGAATAAAGCCATTTCTCAAAGATATCCATAAAAAGTCTCGTCTAAAGTTTGCCACAAGCCACCTGGGAGACACACCAAACATGTGGAAGAAGGTGCTCTGGTCAGATGAAACCAAAATCAAACTTTTTGCCCACAATGCAAAACGATATGTTTGGCGTAAAAGCAACACAGCTCATCACCCTCAACACACCACCCCCACTGTCAAACATGGTGGTGGCAGCATCATGGTTTGGGCCTGCTTTTCTTCAGCAGGGTCAGGGAAGATGGTTAAAATTGAGGGGAAGATTGATGCAGCCAAATACAGGACCATTCTGGATGAAAACCTGTTGGAGTCTGCAAAAGACCTAAAACTGGGACAGAGATTTATCTTCCAACAAGACAATGATCCCAAACATACAGCAAAATCTACAAAGGAATGGTTCACAAATAAACGTATCCAGGTGTTAGAATGGCCAAGTCAAAGTCCAGACCTGAATCCAATCGAGAATCTGTGGAAAGAGCTGAAAACTGCTGTTCACAAACGCTCTCCATCCAACCTCACTGAGCTCGAGCTGTTTTGCAAGGAAGAATGGGCAAGAATTTCAGTCTCTCGATGTGCAAAACTGATAGAGACATACCCCAAGCGACTTGCAGCTGTAATCGCAGCAAAAGGTGGCTCTACAAAGTATTAACGCAAGGGGGCCGAATAATTTTGCACGCCCCACTTTTCATTTTTTTATTCGTTAAAAAAGTTTCAAAAATCCAATAGATTTCGTTCCACTTCACAATTGTGTCCCACTTGTTGGTGATTCTTCACAAAAAATAAAAATGTTATATCTTTATGTTTGAAGCCTGAAATGTGGCAAAAGGTTAAAAAGTTCAAGGGGGCCGAATACTTTCGTAAGGCACTGTGTATATATATATATATATATATATATATATATATATATATATATATATATATATATATATATAAAATTAGTGTCTAGATAGCCTGAATGGGCTTGCCCGTACAAATCTCTATGTAGCAGAAATAAATCTTTAGCAATGACACAAAGCTTTATTAGCTTATACCCAGTCCCTGGAACCTCCAAGTAATTCCCCCACATCACTGTCTACAAAGAGAAATGCATTACATGTTTGTAGAGAAATGCTCCAGGGCATATCAGGTGTTCTCCAATCTCCACCGTTCTGAGTTTGTCTTTATCATGGTAAAAATGTTGCTCAGAGTAAACCAAAACTCAGCTGTTTCACTTTAAAAAGCATGTCATAGCTCCTTTGTAGCTCTCTAGTACTGGGTGCAGCACTCACCAGGGACACTACACTGCGCATGCATAGTTTCCCTGTATTTGTGTGAAGTTTTCTCCATGCATTGTATATAATATATTATATATGACCAGCAGGCAGAGATTTTATTTTGTCAGCAAAACACGTAAAAACCCATTCAAAGGGGCGAATGAGAGCAAATAGGCTGCTACATTCACAGCCAATTGCTGCATACAAACTGGGAGATTAGCTGCAGAAACACCATGCCTGGGCGTAAGCTGTCTGGGTTCAGGGTCGGTCATAGACCCTAATTACATTTATCCACTCAGATGAGATGAGCCATTATGTGCGAATAGCTGCAGCCATTGATTCTTAGAGAAGTAGATATCTGGCCGCTACTGTTTGTGAATGCTGTGTGCTTGCAGCTAGTTTTCCAACATCAAGAATTGCAAAATCACACGGCGGATACCTGTGTGAATGAAGGCTACAGAAAGGTCTCATGCACATAATGCATAAAGCCATGAAATCTCTTTACTAACCTTGCATGGTTAGTATATCGGCTCTGACCGGAGGGGTGTGTGTGTGTTTTTTATTTTTATTTTCTTTGGCCTCCCACAGAGTTGAATGGAAAGCGAATAGTGTGTACCTGGGTGCCTGTAGGTTGACTATTGATGCCTGTACGTTGACCATCGATGACTGTACGTCGACTATTGATGCTTGTACACTGACTATTGATGCTTGTACCTTGACCATCGATGACTGTACGTTGACTATTGATGCTTGTACGTTGACTATTGATGCCTGTACGTTAACTATTGATGCTTGTACCTTGACCATTGATGACTGTACATTGACTATTGATGCCTGTACGTTGACTATTGATGCTTGTACGTTGACTATTGATGCCTCCAAGTTGACTATGACTATTGATGTCTGTACGTTGACTATTGATGCTTGTACGTTGACTATTGATGCTTGTACCTTGACCATTGATGACTGTACATTGACTATTGATGCCTGTACATTGACTATTGATGCCTGTACATTGACTATTGATGCCTCCAAGTTGACTATGACTATTGATGTCTGTACGTTGACTATTGATGCTTGTACGTTGACTATTGATGCTTGTACATTGTAAATATGTCTCCCAGTCACAGAAATACTCCCACCATGTATGTTGTATGGCCTCATTTACCCGTAATTATTTTAAAAGCCCAATCCAGCTGCTAAAATCACTAGAATGTAATTACTATTAGCAGCAATCAGTTGCAAAATCAATGGAACAAGTGGCTCACTTTGGAATAAATTACACAAGTAGTCTGTAGTGGAGATTAGTCTCCTATGATTGCACAGTGCTCCAATTTTTTGTGAAAACTTCACAAATACAGGGAAACCATGCATGCTCAATGTAGTGTCCCTGGTGAGAGATGCTCCTGAGAATGCTGTATTCATGATGCAGTACAGTGAATGTAGTCAGACTAGAGGTGGGTACACACTAAGAAAATCGATTCACAGCAAGCCAGAAGTGAGAAAAAAAAAAAATGGACAACAATTCTCGTACAACAAAGGCTTTTTTTTGTTGTTTTTTGTTGTTTGTTTCTGATCAGCAGTCTTTGGTTTCTAATTTTGCTCATATGAAAATTATATGAAGACGGTACACATTGAACGAAAATATTTCATTCTGTTCAGGTAAGAAAAAAACTTTGGAGTTTGTCCTTTTGGAAATTTTAATTTGCAAAGTCTGAATCGAATGTCATACACGCTATACGGAAAAGGAACGATTGTGCCTCGTACAGAATTTTTCTTCCAATTTTCTCATAGTGTGTACCCCCTTAAGACAGGAAGTGTGTTACTGCTAAAATTATCTGGTAAAAATTCAAAAAACAAATGAATACAGCCATCACATATATGGAGTGCTAAACTATCCAAAATTTTACATTTTTGTTTTTGCATCTTTGTATTCTGACACCAGGAAGACTCCCCCGCCATCAGAGTACACAAACTAGCGCTGCAGCCTATTGCCTGTACAATCAAAAATACACCAAAAGGGTGGTTTAACAGAAGCCAATTGGCAAATTAGCTTATGTTAAAACCACAGTGGCCACACATGTATGAGAATTTGGCTGGTCTCGGCTAAACCGGCCAAATTTTGGTCCATGTATGACCAGCTTTAGTAGCTGTCATGTGCACTGCCACACAACTCAAAAGTCCCTAGTCCATCACTCCATGGAGAAGAAATGTAGTCACCTTCTAGCAGGAAGTTGAATCACTGCAAAAAACAAAACAAATGGAGTCCGGGAGAAAAAGTAGCAAGTACTTTTTGAGTTAAGAATACATTTGTCAATAGCATTTTTTTTTTTTTTTTAACCAGATGTAAGAAGAAAACGATTTGGACATAAGGCCTTTGGTGTATACACATTTGATCATAATCACATGTTTCAGGTGACGCACAGGATATATGTTTTCTCCATTAATGAGATAAACACACCAACGTAATTTCTTTCAAGTTTGCCGGTCACTGACACAGATACCTTTCCAGCTACTGATCACCAAATAACAGGCTGTGTTGGGACGGCTGGAAATATGTTAACATGATACTGTGACAGCTGCACCCCATCTCTTTATTACGAAGAGGTGTTCCTTTCTCCACTGGAACAAACAGCTCAAAAGAAGCAAGTGCTGGAAGTGGCAAGGTTAGAGAAGGATAGTGTTACCTGGCCTTTCATTCACACAAGAATAGCTCTTACTACCAGTCATTAGTTGTCTACAAGGAGTTCATGTTTAGACTCCAGTCCACGGGTGTGTTCTCAGGACAATGACATACTAATCGGAGTGCTTTGTATGTTAGAATTTGTAGATGTCAAAGGCTGTGAACAGTTAAAGTATTTTTAGAGCCAACTTTTTTTAAAACTGGTGTAAAACCTGTCATGGGATTTAGGCCATCGGTGGTTATTGCAGAGCTTTGTCTTCACTTCCTGTACTTTAGACACAGTAGGAAGTGAGACATATTGTCAAAATGAGGAAAATCCAAAACAGTTGCCACCACAACCTGTGTTCCTATTGGAATATTTTACACCCATTCCCCTTCTGTGACAGATCAAATTTTTTAATTTGAATTCTGGTGACAATGGTCACCAGACAAACGGAAAGAAACAAATAAATGTACTCTACCTAGCCAGGATATAGAAAGCAATAAAGACCCTACAGGGGTTAAAACTCCAAAATAAAAATAATAATTAATAAATAAAATTGGCCTTTAAGGCTGGCCAATGGCAATACATGGATCATTTTTTCAATAAGCTAGCAGGCTGATAAAAAAATAATAATAATCTGAACGGACTCCCCCATCCACACAAGTGAGGTGGATAAAGGAATCCTTCCTACTGTTATTGTGTTCAAACATTGGGGACTCTGCTGTCAGAATACACTGAACAGTGCTGCATGCGCTGAATGAATTAAAAATTTACAATATTCCTATTTAAGAGAAGCTGGTCATTCGATTGACTTCTCTCTAGTGGGAATACACTGATTAAAAGTAAATTTTCCAACAGATAGTCTTCTCTGGAATGGGAAGGGCCAAAGATGGGTCAAAATTTGACCAGTCCCTGCTGAACCAGCTGAATTTCAGTCCATCTATGTCCAGCTTAAGCCTCCATGCACACTGAAGCTCAAAAATGCTTTTTCTGGACACCAGATTGCTGGCAGAAAACGCTGGTTGAAAAAGGTGCTTTTAACAGCGTTTTGTACTAGCGTTTATGAGCGTTTATTAGTGTTAGCGTTTATGGGCGTTTTCAATAAAAATACACAAAGGACACTCCAAAAATCCCACAGTGCATTCCAAACTCCCATAATGCATTGAAAAAATAGAATGCCGAACACTAATTAACGTATGTTTATGAGCGTTTATAAGCGTTTATGAGTGTTTATTGGCGTTTGTCGTTTTTTGGAGGCGAAAAATGGTACTTTGAACGCGAATTTCTGGCGTTCAGAAAAAAGCCCATAAACTCCACTGCTCATTAAAGCTAAAAAACGTCCATGTGTGCATGGACACATAGGCTAACATAGAGTGGAGTTTATGGGCTTTTAAAAAAAAACGCCCAAACTCCAATAAACTGCAGTTTATGAGCTCCAGTGTGCATGGAGACTAAGACTTGGTTCACTTGGTGTGATGCGGGAAGCCCTGTGAATCCACTGCAGGTTCCCACATCACACCTGACTCATAGGCTGTTAACACTGCCATATGGGAGGCGCTGGGAGTATCAATATAAAGTTAATGACACCTCCAGAATGGTTCACATAAAGCAGTGCAAACTGTCAGTTCGGACATGAATCGGATCACCTGGGGGTAAACACCCAATGCGATCTGATTCTGGTGCAGACCAACAAAAGGGTCCTGCACGACCCTGTATCTCTATGGCTGAATTTGCATCACACAGACATCGAATGCGATTTGCACAGGAATGTGGTGCGAATCAAATGCGATGTCGCATAGCGCACTAATGTGAACCCAGCCTAAGGCTCCATGACCACATTTTTTTTTAAACACTCCAATAAAGCCTATCTTTCCCCTACTCTGACATCCATTATTGGTTGTAGTAAAACCTCTATTTATCTCTGTGGGTAACAATAGGTTGCACTGCGGCTAAGTGATTAGTACTCTGCTTAGCAGCACTAGGGTCGTTGGTTCAAATCCCAACCATGACACTACCTGCACGGAATTCACATGTTCTCCCTGTGCCTGTGTGGGTTTCCTCCCAGATTCCAAAAGACATGCTGGTAGGTTAATTGGCACCTGTCTAAACTGGCACTAGTATGTGTCTATAAGAATGTGAGTTAGGGACTTTTGATTGTAGCCTACTTGAGGGCAGGGACTAATGTGAATGTACGATATATATCTAAAGAGCTTTGTAAATTGATGGCTCTATATAAGTACCTGTATTCAGCAAACAAACACGGGGGGATTCATCAAAGCTGAAGCAGCTGTGCATGGGAACCAATCGACTTCTATCTTCCGCCTGATCAGTTAAGCTTTGAAAATGAAAGCTAGAATTTCATTGCTTGCCAAGCACATCTGCTCCCATTTTGTTTTCCCTTCATAATATGCTGGTTGCAGGACAGCAGATGCAGCGACCTATCAGCATTTTGTGCCCACTCAGTTGGGTCTCAGCTCTGTCCGATACTGTGTTAACAACTTCTATTACTCATAAGGGTGAATAGTGGTTCCCTTACAGTTACTTACAGCTGGGAGTCCACTCAGCTGAGTCTCAGCCATGACGTGTGCTTTTATCCACAACCTTTTCTACCTATTGTGGCACATTGATGTTCTTCAGCAGTTACTAACTGTTGGAAGTCCTGAACATCAAGCTGGAAGTCCACTCAACTGTGTCTCAGAACCGACCTATTAGCAACAGTCACTGTTACCCATAGTGGTAAGCAGGGGTTCTCCAGCAGTTGCTAACAGCTGGAAGTTCACTCAACTTGGTCTTGGACCTAATTTGTACAGGGTCCACAACCTCTCTTAACTAATGTGGTGGATAGAGGTTCTCCAGTAGTTACTAATGTTGGAAGTCCTGATCCATCAAGATGTTTGGGTTGGTTTCCAAAATGCATGAAAACTATAGTAATTTTACTCAAAAAACAGTTTTATCAAGAGCACCAAGAAAGATGAGAGATAATTCCACCTATCAAATTTACTCGTGAATAGCAGGTAACCATCTCCCCCCATAACCTCCATCCCGTTGGACCATGGAAAAATACACTTTTACCTATATAAAGATTTTGTTATCTTCGACACAGTGATACGCAAATCTGCCAGCCCTTCACAGGTTTTATTATGTGGTTGTCACTTTACGTGTCCCATATCTTGAGTCACAGAAAATGGCATGTAAAGCAAGACCACCTTATTTGGATTGGGCTGGTAGAAGTGCCAGGAATCTGGCACACTCTGCACAGCAGATAACGAAAAGCCAACTGTGAATAAAGAATGCAGCCAAAGACTCACCACAGGTGTAGATGACATTCAGGTGCTTCCGGACTCCAGAATGACAAGGGTCTCCAAATTCATAGGTGCTGGCATAGATGCTGCAGCTCCTTTTGCCTTGGCAGCGCTGTGTCATAAGTGAAAGGGAGGAGGGTGACTGACATTCTGAAAAACAGAAAATGCTTTGGTGTAAAGAAAGACTTGTCCATGATCATTCTTGATGACTTCAATATTCCTGTTAATCCTAACACTCCATTTAGATGCCTAAACGCGGCTAAATGCGTCAAGACGCTGGTACAGTTTATAAGCGTTATTAAAGGTGCCCTATTTTTTTTTACATTAAAAATCTCAAAAATGATGGCAAATGATAAAAAAACTATTAAAAAAATATTTTAAACAATTGTAATTGCTTGCAATGATTCATAGACCATTTATATACCCTAATGAGCCCTTGATACAATCCAATACACCACTAGCATTGCTGTTATCCGAAGTATAATTGGAATTTGACCCATATGTTGTTAGATTGAACAAGCAACTTGTTGCAGGTGATGATGAGATCTCTACTTCCCTTGTTTAACACAGCTACTACAGAGGAAGTCAATAAACTTTTTTCTAACACCCACCAAACCTCATGCCCGCTGGACCCTGTTCCTTCTCAAATACTACAGTCACCCTCGGACTCTATACTACACTCTTTAACTCATATCTTCAACCTCTCCCTCTCTACTGGCATCTTCCACAAGGCTAGTCACTCTCATTACCAAAAAAGACCTCACTGGACCCCACTAATCTTAACAACCTAAGACCTCCCATCTCCTTACTCCCTTTTGCCACCAAACTCCTTGAACATTTAAGCCCCATACACACTATCAGTTTTTCTGCTGCGTTTTTCCTTCGGGTTTACCAAAACCATGTAGTGCAAGGGCCTGCCTGATTGCATACATATTTAAACTCCTAAGGTTTGATCTCATATTATATGGGTTTGGTAAATTTGAAGGAAAAACTCAGCAGAGAAACATTCTTGATCCCCTTCAGACTGGATTTCGTCCACAGCACTCCACAGAAACTGCTCTCCTAAAACTTACAAACGACTTATTAAAGTGGAAGTAAACTCCCCTATCGTTTTCAGCCAAGGAAGCTGTCATCTTTGCCTCTGTTTAATCTTCAACTGCTATGGTGCTGCACATGTGATTCGTTATGACACCAGCCATTGGATGGTTTGATAGTTTGGCTGAGAGCACAGCCAATGTGCAGTTAGCATTCCAGGCATGCCTTTTTTTTAACTGTTTGAATCCATGGGTTTACTTCATCTTTAACAGCTAAAACCAATGGTCATTATTCTGTACTCTTATGCCGTGTACACACGATCAAACAATCCGGTGGAAAAGTCCGGCAAACTCAAGTCCGCCAAACAATCCCCCCCCCCCCCCCCGCGTGTAGCCTCCGGCATACTTTTTTGACCCGAAAGTACGGCGGACTTAGAATGCCGTGTTGCACTCCAATCTTCCCGCCGGACTCGCATTTCGGCGGACAATCCGGCCGTGTGTATGCCAGCCCACGTACTTTTGAAATGAGCGGACTTTTCCCGCCCGGAGAAAAGTCCGCTCATTTTGAGCGGGTCTCCAGGTAGGCGGGGCCCGCGAAGGAGATGTCGCTGGCCCCGCCGCCTGGTATGGACTTAAAGGGGAACCCCAACGTCGAAAAAAAACGGCGTGGGGGTCCCCCCCAAGTCCACAACAGACCCTTGTCCGAGCACGCTATCCGGCCGGCCAGGAAAGGGGGGGGCGAGCGAGCGCCCCCCCCCTCCTGAGCCCTACCAGGCCGCGTGCCCTCAACATGGGGGGTGCCTTGGGGAAGGGGGGGCCGCGCGCCCCCCCCACCCCAAAGCACCTTGTCCCCATGTTGATGAGGACAAGGGCCTCTTCCCGACAACCCTGGCCGTTGGTTGTCGGGGTCTGCGGGCGGGGGGCTTATCGGAATCCGGGAGCCCCCTTTAATAAGGGGGCCCCTGGATACCGGCCCCCCCCCACCCTATGTGAATGAGTATGGGGTACAATGTACCCCTACCCATTCACCTGTAAAATAAAAGTACAAAAAAGACACAACACACAAGATAAAATACTTTATTGCACAGCTCCGGGGGTCTTCCGTCTTCGGGGGTCTTCTCGCCGGACTCCTCCGCTATCTTCTTGTAGCTCTTTTGCTAGCGGAGGAGTCCGGCTTTCTTCCTCGCCGCCAGCCTCTTCTTCCAACTTCGGGGGTCTTGTCCCCCTCTTCGGTTCTTCTGCCGGGCCACCGCGCCTTCTTATAGCTCTTTTACAGGCGGTGGCCCGGTCTTCTGTCGCCGCCGCCGCCTTCCGTTTTTCTTCTTCTTCTTCTCCAGGAGATGTTGACTCGACGATCTCTCCGGCCGCAATGCCAGGGACGCGCTGCCACTTATATAGGGACAAGGGGCGGTGTCACATGGGTTTATGTCACATAGGTTGGTGTCACATGGTGACCCCGCCCCCTTACGATGTCACAGTCCCGGAGGATGCTGGGACTGTCGCCATGTGACATCAACCCATGTGACCAACCCATGTGACATAAACCCATGTGACACCGCCCCTTGTCCCTATATAAGTGGCAGCGCAGCGCGTCCCTGGCATTGCGGCCGGAGAGATCGTCGAGTCAACATCTCCTGGAGAAGAAGAAGAAGAAGAAGAAGAAGAACGGAAGGCGGCGGCGGCGACAGAGGACCGGGCCACCGCCTGTAAAAGAGCTATAAGAAGGCGTGGTGGCCCGGCAGAAGAACCGAAGAGGGGGACAAGACCCCCGAAGTCGGAAGAAGAGGCCGGCGGCGAGGAAGAAAGCCGGACTCCTCCGCTAGCAAAAGAGCTGCAAGAAGATAGCGGAGGAGTCCGGCGAGAAGACCCCCGAAGACGGAAGACCCCCGGAGCTGTGCAATAAAGTATTTTATCTCGTGTGTTGTGTTTTTTTTGTACTTTTATTTTACAGGTGAATGGGTAGGGGTACATTGTACCCCATACTCATTCACATAGGGTGGGGGGCCGGTATCCGGGGGCCCCCTTATTAAAGGGGGCTCCCGGATTCCGATAAGCCCCCCGCCCGCAGACCCCGACAACCAACGGCCAGGGTTGTCAGGAAGAGGCCCTTGTCCTCATCAACATGGGGACAAGGTGCTTTGGGGGGGGGGGCCGCGCGGCCCCCCTTCCCCAAGGCACCCCCCATGTTGAGGGCACGCGGCCTGGTACGGCTCAGGAGGGGGGGCGCTCGCTCGCCCCCCTTTCCTGGCCGGCCGGGTAGCGTGCTCGGACAAGGGTCTGTTGTGGACTTGGGGGGGACCCCCACGCCGATTTTTTTCGGCGTTGGGGTTCCCCTTTAAGTCCATACCAGGCGGCGGGGCCAGCGACGTCTCCTTCGCGGGCCCCGCCTACCTGGAGACGCGCTCGAAATGAGCGGACTTTCCTCTGCGTGTGTGGGCGAGTCCGTTCATTTCAAAAGTAGGGCGGATAGTACGGCGGACTTAGTACGCCGTATTAGTCCGCTCAAAAAGTGCCGTGTGTGGGCAAGTAGCCCGTTCGGAAAGTCCGACGGACAGTCTGGCGGGAAGTCCGCCAGACTAAGTACGTCGGACATAGTGCTACGTGTGTACGCGGCTTTAGTCTTGGACCTCTCCGCTGCCTTTGATGCAGTTGATTACCCCCTCCTCCTCAAAAAACTCAATTTGCTTGGTATCCATTTAAATCTTACCCATCTCACCGCACCTTCAGTGTCACTTACAACTCCACTTCCTCCTCTGCAATACCTCTTACCATTGGGGTCCCCCAAAGTTCTGTCCTTGGACCTCTACTATTCTCGATCTACACATCCTCCCTGGGTCAGCTGACGACCCCCAAATCTATCTCTCTACCCCTCAGCTCACCCCATCAGTCTCCTCACACATCACTGTTTTACTAACAGACATATCAGCCTGGATGTCACACCACTTCCTCAAACTGAATCTAAAACCGAGCTCTTAATATTTCTTCTCCCACGTGCCCCTTCCCCCGACTTCTCTGTCAAGATCAATGGTACAGCTATCAGTCCATCCCTCCATGCCAGGGTGCTAGGGGTAACCATAGACTCTGAACTGTCCTTTCAGAACCACATCCAATCTCTGTCCACATCATGCCGCCTTAGCCTCCACAACATTTCTAGAATACATCCCTTTTTAACCAATGACACCACCAAGCTTCTAATTCACTCCCTGGTTATCTCTCGCCTTCTATCTCTCGACAATTCGCTCCTCATTGGATTACCTTTACATACACTATCCCCTCTTCAGTCCATAATGAATGCAGCTGCAAGACTCACCCACCTTACCAACCGTTCAGTGTCCTCCACCCCTCTCTGCCAATCCCTCCACTGGCTTCCCCTCACCCAACAAATAAAATTCAAAGTACTAATAATAATTTACAAAGCCATCCAGAACTCTGCCCCCATCTACATAACTAACCTAGTCTCAAAATACCAACCAAGCCACTCTCTTCAGTCCTCCCAAGACCTCCTGCTCCCTAGCTCCCTTGTCACCTCCTCCCATGCTCGCCTCCAGGATTTCTCCTGAGCTTCTTTGGAACTCCCTACCCCAATCTGTTGGACTGTCCCCTAATCTATCCATCTTTAGACAATCCCTGAAAACCCTTCTCTTCAACCACTTGCCAACCAGCTCATGCTGATATACATCAGCAAAGTGGCACGGGTGCACAAAACGACGTACCTGTACGTTGCTGCGTCATCTACAGCTAGTGGATGGTGCACGCACCCGCTGCATGCCGCGGTAGCGAGCCCGCAGGTCCCGTGGACTCGATGTCTGCCGGTGGCCCGCGATTGTGGCACGGAGAAGCAGAACGGGGAGATGTAAACAAGGCATTTCCCTATTCTGCCTAGCAACATGACAGATATCTACTGTCATTTTACCAAATACTGCCAAAATTGTCCGATCTGTCCGCCGCAATGTCGCAGTCACAATAAAAATCGCAGATTGCCGCCATTACTAATAAAAAAATATATAATACAAATGCCATAAATCTATTCCCTATTTTGTAGACGCGATAATATTTGCGCAAACCAATCAATATACGCTTATTGCAAATTTTGTTTTACCAAAAATATGTAGAAGAATACATATTGGCCTAAATTGAGGAAGAAATTTGTTTTTTTATATTTTTTGGAGGGTATTTATTATAGCAAAAAGTTAAAAATATTGCTTTTTCAAAATTGTCACTCTTTCTTTCTTTACAGCGCAAAAAATAAAAAGCACAGAGGTGATCAAATACCACCAAAAGAAAGCTCTATTTGTGTGAAAAAAGGACGTAATTTTTTTTTTGGTACAACATCGCACGACCACGCAGTTGTCAGTTAAAGCAACGCAGTGGCGTATCGCAAAAAAGGGCTTGGTTAGGAATGGGGTAAGTCCTTCTGGGGCTGAAGTGGTTAAAGAAGCGTATCCTGCTTCTAATACACTATTTTACTTTCTCCATAAGCTCATCCCCCACAGCTATTAACTTTTGTATCAATTGACCCTCCCTCCTAGATTGTAAGCTCTGTTGAGCAGGGCCCTCTGAATCCTCTTGTACCAAATTGTAACGTAACTGTAAGGTCTGCCTTCATTATGTTAAGCGCTGCGCAAACTGTTGGCGCTATATAAATCCTATATAATAATAATATAGTTTACATTGGGAAAGCTGATAGGGCCATTAAAGCTGTATTAAACCCGAAAAGACCAACAAATTGTAAATTTCAGCTTACCAATGTGATTTCTAACATTTTAGACCCTTTTCCGTTATTTTAACCTCTTGATCCAGCCGGTAAGTCTGTTATTTTTCAACTTCCTTTAACAGACCAAGCTGCCCAAACAAAGTAGCAGTCAGAGATGTGAGACAAACTATTTACAGGAACCCTGACAGGGTTGCTTACAATGGCCAGCTTTTATTAATTTATGCAAAACCCTTATTGCTAAAATAAAAACCTTTTGCTATAATGATTTATAAACAGTTAACTGGAGTTCAGCATTAATTTGCTAGTCATTAAAATACTTTTTATATCTGTTCAATAAGCACAAAAAAAAATGTCCTGCCAGAAATCGTTTAGCGGATAACGCTAGCGCTTAGCATTGTTCCCAGTTTGGTCCATTATTATGTAACACCTCCCCTTGTAGTCAGGGCTTCCCAGAGGCCACTTTCTATATACTAATTCTGCTCCATGCAGACCTCTGTTCTCAGATGGTGAGTTTGAGACCCTTTCCACTTGATCCCCTGCATATCAACTCCCCCTTACACCCAGAGCACGCTCACATGCAGGGCCGTGCATCATACTTGTGGTTGAATGTTAGGTCTTTGGAGGTCCAGCAGAACACCCGGTGCCCATGAGACATGGGGCTAAGGTCACCTAGTTTGTGTTCTGTTGAGGAGGGAGCTCTCCTCCCATGGCCAGGAGGGAAAACCCATCCCTAAACCACCACCAGCTCCAAGTCCTAGGCTGTTCAGGTGTGGACTCACTGTTCCAAGGCATTGGCTGTGCATAATAAACTGGCCTATTTCTTAGTCATTGCATCACAAAAAGAGGCTATGTTCTGCACATAACTCCTTTAAATAGTTGTAAATAGTCCACAGCAATGGGATGGATACAATTCCAAAGATGTGATAACAGCAATTTCATCACAGTCCATGGAAATGGTAAGCAGTCCCATATAAGGGTGGTTCTGTATAAACATCCAGCAAAGTGGAAGGAGGGGGCATTGCAGTACACATAATTACAATGACATTTCTTTAGCTTCTCCTTAGTTCCCATCTTCCAAAAGAAAGAACCCACACACAGCCTTCTACAACCTGGGCCCACTCCTGCTGTACTGCTGTGATCGCCCCCCATTAGTTCTCATCCCTTAATATTAGGGAGGGACCTCTTTCTCCAAGGACGGGGTGGGTTTTACAGTAGAAGGACAGTAACCCCTTCCTACACTCAAGAGTTATGAAGATGGAGAGGGATTTGCAGTCCTAAAGTACCTTCTGTTCAAAAGTCACAATGCAGCTGCTCCATAGATACAGTGGGGTCAGTAAATGTTGTCATTCTAGAAAGGGAAGTGTGTCACTGATAGGGTCAGCATGTGAAAATTTAAGATGAAGGCTCAAAAATAAATGCAACCACCACATCTTATGACTGGTAGGCTGTAATATACTACATTTTTGTTCTTAGGTTTAAATATGCTTTAAGGTAGTGAAAAGCCTGTCTTGTTTCCTAAAAAGTCCACGGCGGACTGTTAAGTCTAACATACTAATTAGGTTGGGTTTTCCTATCAATTGCTGCCGATTTCCACCAAGGCTAGCCAATGTCAGGGTTCACACCTGTGGCTGGGTACTCACAGATGTGGTTGACAGATAGCATTTATATTTCAGGGTTGTGCAAACACATGACAACCAACAAGCAGCTTGTTTTCAGGTTAGGTGGTCCGTGGGTGGCTCTTGATGCATTCCCTTATTGTAAGCCAATTGTAACATGGTGTTCACACAGCCCTCACTACAATTTCCTTATTTATGGTTTCAGTGATTTGGGGAAACATTGTGACCACTTTCTTTTTAAGTCCATAATATAGAGAAAATGCACATTGCCTTTTGGTTAATGACTGTCAGATGCAGGAAAAAGTAGGTAATTTGCACATATATCATTCAAAATGACTTTGTACATGACCCCATCAACTGTAATGCTAGAAGAATAATACCGTTTAATGAAGCATACATGTGATTAACGAACTACACAAAAAATGACCAAATCTTACTATAAACAGAGTTTGCTGCAAGCATAACTTTACCATACCATATGTCAGCACAGACTTACTATGCCTGTAGTGTTTATTTTAAAAATATAACTGACGGGTTCTGACATTGCAGGACAGAATAATTGTTTCAAGAACATATAACTTGGAGGAGGGCTGGTGTGTCACCGCTGCTAAAAGGCTACTGTCAACTGTGTAAAGCTTGATAGACTGCACGGTGGCTTTATGTCTTTCCTACCCTATTATTGCCCATTTGTCTACATTTTTCACTCCCGCCCTTGCATAGAGGGTGGAAATTTCCCATCCATGATAGTATAGGGTGCCAATGACTTCTTACTTTCAATAGGCAGCTAAATACCCTCTTGATACTATCTGAGCTTTTCCAGAATATGGAATATAATTATAAACTCAGGAGGGGGTCAAATTTTATAAGTCATGTTCTGATCGCACTGCAATGCCAGTGTCCTTTCTAGTGACATATTTGACATGCTCCATTATGAGGTATTAAAATCTTTTTTTCTAAAAGGCCTGGCACAGTATTTCTAGCTCCTACTGCTATAATTAGCCTTCTACCATCTATAATATAGATGGCTTGAATTTTGTCCGATTCCTGCTAAATCATCTGAAATTTGACCATGGATGGTCCTAAATCGGCACCATCTGGCTCAACAAAAGAGTAGATTTTTCTATCAACTTTTGTCAAAGGAGCTGGATGGAAAAAAAAAATCCAATCAAATGTAGTCACTGTTTGAGATGCCTCCATCCACCCTGTTTAAACAAGAGAAATCTGCATGAGTGGCTAGCCTAACAGAAGTGCACAAAAAGCCTGGGGTCAATTTGCAGGCAACTTTTTTAAAGTCTAAAGCCAAAATGTCTTGGGTGTTTTTTTAATAGTGAATGGTTAAACCCCCTTAGAAGTTTTTTTTTGCAGTCTGTGTTCTCATATTCCAGAGTTGTCATAAGAATAGGTATCAAACAAAGTGATTTCCCCTCAATTTCTGTCTTGAGAAAATAAATACTGCAGTGATGGACGAACTTCCGACGGGACGTTTCGCGAACGCGGACCGCGAACGCGGCCGATAGTTCGCGAACCGGAACGTTCGCGGCGGGCCCCATTGACTTCAATGGAAGGCGAACTTTGCCAACCTACAGGTCAAATTTGCAGCCACAAAATAATTAACCACTTGACCACTGGGCACTTAAACACCCTTAATAACCAGACCAATTTTCAGCTTTCGGTGCTCTCGCATTTTGAATGACAATTACTCAGTCATGCAACACTGGACCTATATGAAATTTTTGTCCTTTTTTCACACAAATAGAGCTTTCTTTTGGTGGTATTTAATCACCGCTGGGTTTTTTATTTTTTGTGCTATAAAAGAAAAAATACCGAAAATTCTGTAAAAAAATGAATTTTTCTTTGTTTCTGTTAGAAAATTTAGCAGATTAGTAATTTTTTCTTCATAAATTTTGGCCAAAATTTATACCACTACATATCTTTGGTAAAAATAAGTACAAATTGGTGGATATTATTTGGTCTTTGTGAAAGTTATAGAGTCCACAAGCTATGGTGCCAATATCTGAAAATTGATCACACCTGAAGTACTGACGGCCTATTTCAATTCTTGAGACCCTAACATGCCAGAAAAGTACAAATACCCCCCAAATGACCCCTTTTTGGAAAGAAGACATTCCAAGGTATTTAGTAAGAGGCATGATGAGTTTTTTGAAGTTGTCATTTTTTCCCACAATTCTTTGCAAAATCAAGATTCTTTTTACTTTATTATTTCTCACACACAGCATATGCATACCACAAATTACACCCCAAAACACATTCTGCTATTACTCCCGACTATGGCGATACCACATGTGTGAGACTTTTACACAGTGTGGCCACATACAGAGGCCCAACATGCATGGAGCGCCATCAGGTGTTCTGGAGCACCCAGGACAATTCTGACATTTCTCTCCTACATGTAAAAATCATCATTTATTTGCTAGAAAATTACATAGAATCCCAAAACATTATATATGTTTTTTTAGCAAACACCCTGGAGAATACAATGGTGGTCTTTGCAACTTTTTATCTTGCACGGTATTTGCGCAGTAATTTTTCGAATGCTTTTTTTTGGAAAAAAAACAGTTTTGTGCTTAAAAAAAAAAAAAACACAGTAAAGTTAGCCCAATTTTTGCATAATGTGAAAGATGAAGTTACGCTGAGTAAATAGATACCTAATATGTCACTCTTCAAAATTGCACACGCTCGTGGAATGGCGCCAAACGTCGCTACTTAAAAATCCCCATAGGCGACGATTTACATTTTTTTTACTGGTTATATGTTGAGTTACAGAGGAGGTCTAGGGCTAGAATTATTGCTCTCGCTCTAACGTTCACATGTGTGGTTTGAACACCGTTTTCATATGTGGGCGGGACTTACGTATGCGTTCGCTTCTGCATGCGAGCACATGGGGACAGGGGCGCTTTAAAAAAAAACATTTTTTTTATTGTTCATTTTACTTTATTTATTTTAGTTTGACATTTTTTTCCCCAAAAATAATTTTTTTGATCACTTTTATTCCTATTACAAGGAATGTAAACATCCCTTGTAATAGGAATATGGCATGACAGGTCCTCTTTACAGTGAGATGTGGGGTCAATAAGACCCCGCATCTCACCTCTAAGCTGGGAAGCCTGAAAAAAAAAAAAAGATTCTGGCTTTGATCGTATTAGCGATTCGGTAGAAGCACCGGAGGGCGGCGGGAGGGGGGGGATGTCTATGGCTGGGTATTGCAGGGTATCACCGACTATGGCTGGGTATCTCAGAGTATGGCTGGGTATCTCAGAGTATGGCGTTGCAGAGTACTGCGTTGCAGAGCATTGCAGGGTATTGGCGGGTGTTGCAGAGCATTGCAGAGTGTTGCAGGGTATTGGCAGGTGTTGCAGAGCATTGCAGAGTGTTGCAGGGTATTGGCGGGTGTTGCAGAGTGTTGCAGAGTGTTGCGGAGTGTTGCGGCGTGTTGCAGGGTGTTGCAGAGTGTTGCAGGGTGTTGCAGGGTGTTGCAGGGTGTTGCAGAGTATTGCAGAGTGTTGCAGAGTATTGCAGGGTATTGCAGGGTATTGCAGGGTATTGCGGAGTGTTGCAGTGTTGCAGAGTGTTGCAGAGTGTTGCAGAGTGTTGCAAGGTGTTGCAGAGTGTTGCAGAGTGTTGCAGGGTGTTGCAGAGTGTTGCAGAGTGTTGCAAGGTGTTGCAGAGTGTTGCAGAGTGTTGCAGGGTGTTGCAGAGTGTTGCAGAGTGTTGCAGGGTGTTGCAGAGTGTTGCAGAGTGTTGCAGGGCATTGCGGAGTGTTGCAGGGCATTGCGGAGTGTTGCAGGGCATTGAAGAGTGTTGCAGGGCATTGCAGAGTGTTGCAGGGCATTGCAGAGTGTTGCAGGGCATTGCAGAGTAATGCAGAGTAATGGCAGGGTATTGCAGAGTAATGCAGAGTAATGGCAGGGTATTGCAGAGTAATGCAGGGAATCGAGGGGTTAATTTTCGGTGAGCAGCGATGTGGGCACTGCAGATGCAGCCCACATCGCTGCTGACACCGATCTCTTCCCCCTCCGCTGTACCGATCGGTACAGAGAGGGGGAGGGAGGAACCGGCGTCATAACATGACGCCGGCTTGTTTACAAGTGATCACTCCGTCATTTGACGGAGCGATCACGTGGTAAACGGCCGCGATGAGCGGCTGTTTACCGTGATTCGTGATGCGCCGGGTCCACTGGACCCAGCGGTCATAGATGCTCTCGTGTGCGCGCCCCAGGGGGCGCGCGAGAGCAGAATTCTGGGAGGCCGTTAATTAACGGCCTCTCAGAGTTAAACAACCGCCCTGAAGCCGTTAATCGGCAATGGGCGGTTGTTAAGTGGTTAATAGCTGTGCAAACATAGTCCCACCACATGGCCAATGACATAACACATGTATGAGGTGAATCTGGGATCGATAACTACAAGCATTCTTTTTTTATATGGGAAATTGTTGTGACAATTCAGGACTGTGGAGTGCATGAAAGCAATGGAGGAGAGGGAAGGTCAGGGACCAGGGTAGGCAAAGAAGAGGGTGCAGGAGCTGATCACCAGCAGCGTGACATACAGCAATGACACCTGCACCGTGATAGAGTCATCTGACAGCAGAACCATGATAGAGAGCACTGACATCAGCAGCGTGACATAAAGCACTAACACCAGCACCGTGATATACAGCACTGAAAGCAGCACCGTGATAGAGAGCACTGACATCAGCAGCGTGACATAGAGCAATGACACCTGCACCATGATAGAGAGCACTGACATCAGCAGCATGACATAAAGCACTAACACCAGCACCGTGATATACAGCACTGACAGCAGCACCGGGATAGAGAGTACTGACATCAGCACCGTGATATACAGCACTGACACCTGCACCGTAAGCAGCCCCAGGAGGAAGTCAGCATAGCACAGGGATGGTGGGAGCCCCTCATAATGAGCATAACACAGGGATGGTGGGAGCCCCTCATAATGAGCATAGCACAGGGATGGTGGGAGCCCCTCATAATGAGCATAGCACAGGGATGGTGGGAGCTCCTCATAATGAGCATAGCACAGGGATGGTGGGAGCCCCTCATAATATGCACAGCAGAGGTACAGCCCCAGGATGAAGTCAACACAGCACAGGGATGGTGGGAGCCCCTCATAATAAGCAGCCCCAGGAGGATGTCAGCATAGCACAGGGATGGTGGGAGCCCCTCATAATAAGCAGCCCTAGGAGGAAGTCAGCACAGCACAGGGATGGTGGGAGCCCCTCATAATGAGCATAGCACAGGGATGGTGGGAGCCCCTCATAATATGCACAGCAGAGGTACAGCCCCAGGAGGAAGTCAGCACAGCACAGCACAGGGATGGTGGGAGCCCCTCATAATAAGCACAGCACAGGGATGGTGGGAGCCCCTCATAATATGCACAGCAGAGGTACAGCCCCAGGAGGAAGTCAGCACAGCACAGGGATGGTGGGAGTCCCTCATAATAAGCAGCCCCAGGAGGAAGTCAGCACAGCACAGGGATGGTGGGAGCCCCTCATAATAAGCAGCCCCAGGAGGAAGTCAGCACAGCACAGGGATGGTGAGAGCCCCTCATAATGAGCATAGCACAGGGATAGTGGGAGCCCCTCATAATGAGCATAGCACAGGGATGGTGGGAGCTCCTCATAATGAGCATAGCACAGGGATGGTGGAAGCCCCTCATAATATGCACAGCAGAGGTACAGCCCCAGGATGAAGTCAACACAGCACAGGGATGGTGGGAGCCCCTCATAATAAGCAGCCCCAGGAGGATGTCAGCATAGCACAGGGATGGTGGGAGCCCCTCATAATAAGCAGCCCCAGGAGGAAGTCAGCACAGCACAGGGATGGTGGGAGCCCCTCATAATGAGCATAGCACAGGGATGGTGGGAGCCCCTCATAATATGCACAGCAGAGGTACAGCCCCAGGAGGAAGTCAGCACAGCACAGCACAGGGATGGTGGGAGCCCCTCATAATAAGCACAGCACAGGGATGGTGGGAGCCCCTCATAATATGCACAGCAGAGGTACAGCCCCAGGAGGAAGTCAGCACAGCACAGGGATGGTGGGAGTCCCTCATAATAAGCAGCCCCAGGAGGAAGTCAGCACAGCACAGGGATGGTGGGAGCCCCTCATAATAAGCAGCCCCAGGAGGAAGTCAGCACAGCACAGGGATGGTGAGAGCCCCTCATAATGAGCATAGCACAGGGATGGTGGGAGCCCCTCATAATATGCACAGCAGAGGTACAGCCCCAGGAGGAAGTCAGCACAGCACATGGATGGTGGGAGCCCCTCATAATATGCACAGCAGAGGTACAGCCCCAGGAGGAAGTCAGCACAGCACAGGGATGGTGGGAGCCCCTCATAATAAGTAGCCCCGGGAGGAAGTCAGCATAGCACAGGGATGGTGAACTTTACAAACCTACAGGTCATATTTTCAGCCACAACATAATTACTAGCTGTGCACACATAGTCCCACCACATGGCCAATGACATAACACATGTATGAGGTGAATCTGGGATCGACAGCTACAAGCATTCTTTTTTTATATGTGAAATTCTGACAATTCAGGACTCTTGAGACAATGGAGGTGAGGGAAGGTCAGGGTAGGCAAAGAAGAGGGTGCAGGAGATGATCACCAGCACCAGCACCGTGATATACAGCACTGACACCTGCACCGTGATAGAGTGCACTGACACCAGCACCGAGATAGATAGCACTAACAGCAGCACTGATACCAGCAACTTGCTGCTGGGCCCCAAAAATATGACACCGCTCAACCTCTTCAAACAGGAGGTTACGGGCATATAGTACGGTGTGCTTTTTAGGTTGTGATTAGCAGACTGTACCTCACTCAACCCTATATACTGTAGTACACTATACCTTACCAGTCCTTATAAGGACCTTTGTGGAACTAGTAGGTTGTGATTTTCAGACTGTACCTCAGTCCCTATACTGATAAAGGATTGCTGCAGAATTGGGCATCAGTCAGCAGTAGTGCACCTCAACCCTATATATTGTGGACCTATACCAGTCCTTAAGGAATAGCAGACTTTACCTCACTCAACCCTATGTACTGTAGTACCCTATACCTTACCAGTCCTTATGAGGACCTTTGTGGAACTAGTAGGTTGTGAATGATTAGCAGACTGTACGTCAGTCCCTATACTGATGAAGGACTGCTGCAGTATAGGGCAGCGGTCAGCAGTAGTGCACCTCAACCCTATGTATTGTGGACCTATACCAGTCCTTACAGAATAGCAGACTGTACCTCACTCAACCCTATGTACTGTAGCACCCTACACCAGGTTACCAGTCCTTATAAGGACCTTTGTGGAACAAGTAGGTTGTGTGTGACTGATTAGCAGACTGTACGTCAGTCCCTATACTGATGAAAGACTGCTACAGTATAGGGCAGCGGTCAGCAGTAGTGCACCTCAACCCTATGTATTGTGGACCTATACCAGTCCTTAAGGAATAGCAGACAGGGAAGCCCAGAGCGTGGTGACACGGAGGAGAACCATAGTGCAGGGCTGGGCATGACAAGGTGCCCAGTCACGCCCAGGGGAGGAGTTCCGGGAGGAGCTCGGGGGGGAGCAGCCATATATTAGAGGGGGCGGAGCTGGGGGAAAGCCAGTCGGCAGGACAGCGTGCGAGGAGGCGGTTTTTTACACGCCGCTCCTCGCTGTGGATACAACAATGGCGGACGTCGCGGGACTACTAGAACAGTTGTGGGCGGCGGCGGAGATGAGGGGACCGGCTTGGCTCCAGGCACAGGTCGCGGCGGCGCTGGGTGGGGGTGGCGAGGTCGGGCATAGCTGGCAGGAGGCCGCGCGGCCAGGTGTCCAGGCCACAGCTCCGGTATTCCCCGGGGGGGCGGGGGGCCCGCGAGGATGGCAGAGAGTCCGAGCAGGGAGGATTCTACCCCGCCGGCGAAGAGGGGCTTCTATTCGCCCACAGAAGGTCAAAGGAGGCCTGCTCGCCGGCCTACTGGTTCGGGGGCGGGGCCACGGGCCAAGATGGCGCCGCTTCCCCACCGCTTGGCGGTCAGCTTGTTTTGGACGGTCCCCCAGCAGCTCTGCACGGGCTGAGGGGGAGGATTGGGGGAAAACACAAGGGAAAAGGCTCCGGCGGTGGGAAGGCCCAGGGGGGCGGAGGAATACGGCGGCACGCATGGGGGGGTTGTGGCCAGGGGTTCTGCGCAGGCGGGGGTTTTGGAAAGCGGCGGGCACATGGGGCGGAGGGCCCGGGGGGGCGCTTTGGGAGGACTACCGCAGGGTTCGTGCTCCCCTGCAGCCCTGCACGGGCGGGGGGGCAGACAGAAGGATGTCGGCGCCTCCGGCCGCAGCTGGTCATGCGGGCCGGGTCACGAGAGTCGCGGCAGGGAGGCGGACGCCTCCGGGCAGTAGCCGACGCGGGTCACGTGTCCAGAGTGGTGCCGTGGACCGCCCTTCTGTGCGGCAGCCCAGGAGCGAAGGGACCCCTGCAAGGCATGGTGCACTGTCAATGAGCCGCGGAATCGAGAGGGGTCGCACAGCGTCCAGGTCTCCATCACCTGGGGGCCTGCAGTCGGCAAGTGGTCCGGAGGAGGAGGGACGTTCCGAAGGAGAGCTGTCGGAGGACGGCGAAGTGTCTGGACGGTCGGACGGCTGTGGGGATGGCCCCCAGTCAGCCCGGTAAGTCGTGTGACAACTCTGCTTTTACTGATGCATTACAATGCTTGTTGGGGGTAGTGTCGGGGGGTGGGGGCCAGGCAGTCCCCCCTGCTTCGCGGGTGGCCGCCACGTGCCAACCGCGGGTTGGGACTGGGACAGGGCCACGGGATCTGGGGGTCAGTTGCAGGAGTTGCTGGAGGGGTTGAGGATGCTGGTGGGTCGCTTTGAGGGGGGTACGGGGCAGTCCATGGGGGAGGTGCCTGGGGGTGGTCCGGTTATGGGTGTGGGGGGGCTCCCTCTGGGGAAGCGGGGGTTTCGTCCCAACTGGGAGCGGTGGCTGCTCCCCTGGGGGCGCCGTCGGCGGCTGAAGTGGGGGCTGGTTCAAAGGGGGCCGCGGAGCCGACCGCTTAGTCGGACATCGTGCGGATCGCGGACGCGGCAAAATGTGAGATGTATGTGTGCTTCGAGGGGCCCTTGGGAGCACATTTGAAGCAGGAGGTCAGGGACAAAATCGTCAAGGGGGAATATGTGGAGATCTTTTCACTATTGCCCCTTGAGAAGTTTAACTTGGATCGGGTGAAGCCGGACGATTCCAAGAAAGAAGATGAGGAGAAGAGGCGATATAGATTGATTCCGCGAACGTTTGCCAACTGGTTGCAAGCGTTCGCAATCATGGCCAATGTCATAGGAGAAAAGAACCCCCGAGCATTGCTCGGCGTTGTTTTGTTATATGGACGCTATCGGGGAGGCTTACAGGGTTTATGGGGGTACTGCTTGGTTGAGATACGACGAGCAGTTCCGCCAGCGTAGGGTGGTCCGACCCACGCTGCGCTGGGACCACAAGGACATTAGCCTCTGGATGAGGCTCATGGCTGCAGCCTACGCAGTTATTTCCAGGGGGGGCCGGGGGTAGCCACTCCTCAGGATCGCCGGCCGGAGAGAAATGGGGAGTGTGCTGGCAATTTAATGAGGGCTCGTGCAAATTCGGGGGAACATGCACGAATGCTCGGGGTGTGGGGGAGCCCACACCTTCGCCAGGTGTTTTAAGAAGGGGAGACGTGCCGGAGATCCTGCTCACAAGAGGGACGACACCGGTGATGTGGGAAAGGATGCAGCCTTTCCTAAATAGGTACCCGGACCGGGCTGTGGCGGGGTTGCTGGGGGCGGGCTTCCGTCACGGTTTTAGAATTCCTTGTGGGTTGAAGGTGGTCCCCTTACAGGCCGGGAACTTGCGGTCGGCGTTGCAACATCCTGGGGTGGTGTCGGAAAAATTGGCTAAAGAGGTGGCGTTGGGGCGCGTAGCGGGGCCGTTCACGAGCAAGCCCATTGGGGATTTGGTGGTGTCACCATTGGGGGTGGTCCCGAAAAAAGAACCCAACAAGTTTCGGCTGATACACCATCTGTCCTTCCCAAAAGGGGGGTCGGTGAATGATATCATTGACCCGGAGGCGTGCGTGGTGTCCTACACGTTGTTTGATGCTGCGGTGTGTTGGGTACGGCGTTACGGGAAGGGGGCGTTGATGGCAAAGTCGGACGTGGAGGCGGCGTTTCGGTTGCTGCCCGTGCACCCCGAGAGTTTTAGATTGTTGGGATGTTGCTGGCAGGACCGGTTTTATGTCGACAAGTGCCTGCCCATGGGTTGCTCCATTTCCTGTGCGATGTTTGAGGCGTTTAGCTCATTCCTGGAGTGGGTGGTACGGGACGTGTCGGGTGTGGAGTCACTCATACATTACCTGGACGATTTCTTGTGCGTGGGCCCTCCCTCTTCGAATGTGTGTGCGATTTTGCTTTCTACGTTGCAACACATGGCGGAGAGGTTCGGCGTGCCATTGGCTGCTGATAAAACAGAGGGTCCTAGGACTGAACTGAGCTTCCTTGGCATCGTGATCGATTCCATGGCTATGGAATGCCGGTTGCCTGAGGCTAAGTTGGTAGACTTACGAAGGGACATCAGGGAGATTCACGGTATGAAAAAGGTTCGGTTACGCTCGTTGCAATCGTTGTTGGGCAAACTTAATTTTGCTTGCCGGATTATTCCCATGGGGAGGGTTTTCTGTAGACGGATGTCTGCGGCGACGGCGGGGGTCGCTTCCCCAACTCACTTAATTTGCCTCACCAAGGAACACAGGGAAGGTCTGAAGGTGTGGTATCAGTTCCTGGCAGAGTACAACGGCAGGGCAATGTGGATGTCGGGCCCGGTGAGCAATTTCGATGTGGAATTGGTCACCGATGCTGCGGGGTCTACGGGGTACGGGGCCTTTTTCCAGGGACGGTGGAGTGCTGCACCCTGGCTGCGCTCCTGGGTCGCAGCAGGCCTCGTGCGGAATCTGGTGCTGCTGGAACTGTTTCCGGTAGTGCTGGCTCTGGAACTGTGGGGGGAGGCGTGTCGGAACCTTAAGCTGAGACTGAACTGTGACAATATGGGGGTGGTGCAGGTCATCAATAGTATGTCAGCGTCTTCACAACCTGTCGTTCGGCTGATGCGGCAGTTGGTGTTGCGTTGCATGCAATTGAATGTGTTTCTTTACGCTGTGCACATCCCGGGGGTGGATAACACACTGGCTGACGCTTTGTCTCGCTTTCAGTGGGACAAGTTCAGGGCCTTGGCTCCGGAGGCGGACGAAGAAGGCAGGGATTGCCCGGGCTGGATGTGGGAGCTGGTATTGGAATCGCCGCAGGATGGATCAGGAGGTCGGTGAGTGGCGTGACGTGGGGGGCCTATACGAAAGTGTGGAAGGAATAGTCGAATCTGGTGCAGGAGGCGGGAGTGGAGCAGGATGGGTCGGCCGTGCGGTTGTTGGTCTTGTATTTTGTGTCCAGAAATATGGAAGAGGGGCGCTCGGTGTCATCTATCGAGAAAAAGATGGCGGGTTTGGCATTTTTGTTTAAATTGAGCGGACAGGAGGATTGGACGAAGGGTTTTTGGGTACGACAGGCGCTCAAGGGTTACCGGAAGGCGCATCAGCGACAGGATACGCGCAGGCCTATTACTTTTGCTAATTTGCTGACCTTGTTGCAACATCTGGGGTCAGTGTGTTCATCCTCTTATGAGGTTCGCTGTTTTCGGCGGCTTTTTCGTTAGCGTTTTTTGGGGCGTTTCGGGTAGGGGAACTGGTTAGCCCATCTAGGGCTGTGGCGGGGGGGGTTTTGGTGGAGGATGTACACCTCGGGGAAGATAGGTTGTCGGTCACGCTGCGGAAATCAAAAACGGATCAACGAGGGAAGGGGGTTCGAGTGTGTTTGTTTGCATTGCCAGGGTGTGCAGCGTGCCCGGTGGAGGTGGTGGGGTGTTTTCTCAAAAGGAGGGTGGTTGGTGGAGGGCCTTTGTTGGTACACGAGGATGGTTCCTATTTGTCTACATTTCAATTCATAGCGGTCTTGAGAAAATGTCTTGGTAACATGGGGATAGACGGTTCGACATACGCCTCGCACTCCTTCCGGATCAGGGCAGCCACGAAGGCTGCCAGGTGCGGGTTGGACGAGGCGGCAGTGCTTAAGTTGGGGAGATGGGAATCGCAACGATTCCGCAGTTACGTTAGGCCAGGTTTGGTTTGGGAATGATTTTCGGTTTAAAAAAAAAAAACTGGGGACATGTGCTGGGGTGGGGGGTATTGCCTTGCTGTGTTCATCTGGGGTTGTCCATTATTTTGTTTGGTCTTTTCGTTTCAGATGGAGGTTACCCACGCCTTGTCTGGATCGTGGGACATTCTTATGTCTCCTGGGGAGCCAGGAGAGGGGACGCCAGACCTGAGGAGAGGCAGTTGGGGATATCTCGGATGGAGGCCTCAGATAAGGTGGCTGGGTAGGCCTGGGATGATGTGGGGGGGGGTTGTCCCGGAGGTTAAAAAGTATGTGAGGTTCGGTGGGCCACCAGATGTGTTGGTGATACACGCAGGGGGTAATGATTTGGGGGTGCGGACAGTCAGAGATCTGATCGCGGACGTAAAGTCGGATCTGGGGTACCTGCGTTCGGCATTTCCGAACACATTATTGGTGTGGTCAGATATGGTGGCTAGGACCGCATGGCGCATGGCCAGGTCAGTAGACAGGCTCAATAAAGCCAGGATTCGGGTTAACAAGGTGGTCGGGAGGTTTATGGTCCGTGAAGGAGGTTTGGTGGTACGTCACTGGGAGCTAGAGAAGAATGTCGGCCTTTACTTAAGGAGGGACGGCGTGCACCTTACTGATGTGGGACTTGATTTGTGGTCCCTGGGATTGCAGGGGGGGATACAGCAGGCCCTGTGGGTGTGGAGGGGCCCTCTAGGTTGAGGTGTCATCCTATCAGGCTGTGGCTGTGTTTTTGTTTGTTGGTCAGTGACGGGAGCGGTAACGGAGGTGACAAAATGGGGGTGGGGGCTCATCGGTAGTATGGCCCCTCCGGTGTATTCATCAAATGGTTGGTGAATACCGGTGGTTGCACTGCGGGAAAAGGGGGTGTCTCCGAGCGGCACAGCTGGAGGCCTATGATGGTTGATAAAGGTCCCGCAGTGTACTGGTGTGATTTATAGGGATATATATATATATATCCGGTGAAAGAGGAGATAGCTACGTCACTGACCAATAAACGGGGGTTTGAAACATGTTGTTTCTCATGGTTGTTATTACTTTGTTTTATAAAGTTATTTTGGAGTTTTATGTTATCTGGTTAATAAAAGGCTGTTATGGCCATTTATACTCCATAAGAACGGTGTGGTCTCTTATTCTAATAAGGTAAAAGGGGTATGATGGGTCTGTAACAGTTAGAAGGAAGTTATCTGGGTTACACTAGTCAAGGGAAGCCCGGAGCGTGGTGACACGGAGGAGAACCATAGTGCAGGGCTGGGCACGACGAGGTGCCCAGTCACGCCCAGGGGAGGAGTTCCGGGAGGAGCTCCGGGGGGAGCGGCCATATATTAGAGGGGGCAGAGCTGGGGGAAATCCAGTTGGCAGGACAGCGTGTGAGGAGGCGGTTTTTCCCACCCACCCTCCCTTTGTGTGGGATTGTTTAACCTTTATTTTGTTTTTTGTTCTTGCAGGTATGGGTACGGAAGGTCGTCATGACAGCTGGGGGGGGGAGCTTTGGCGGTGTTTTTGTTTGTTGGTCAGTGACGGAAGCGGTAATGGAGGTGACAAAATGGGGGTGGGGGGCTCATCGGTAGTATGGCCCCTCTGGTGTATTCATCAAATGGTTGGTGAATACCAGTGGTTGCACTGCGGGAAAAGGGGGTGTCTCCGAGCGGCACAGCTGGAGGCCTATGATGGTTGATAAAGGTCCCGCAGTGTACTGGTGTGATTTATAGGGATATATATATATATATATATATATATATATATATATATATCCGGTGAAAGAGGAGATAGCTACGTCACTGACCAATAAACGGGGGTTTGAAACATGTTGTTTCTCATGGTTGTTATTACTTTGTTTTATAAAGTTATTTTGGAGTTTTATGTTATCTGGTTAATAAAAGGCTGTTATGGCCATTTATACTCCATAAGAACGGTTTGGTCTCTTATTCTAATAAGGTAAAAGGGGTATGATGGGTCTGTAACAGTTAGAAGGAAGTTATCTGGGTTACACTAGTCATGTACCTCACTCAACCCTATGTACTGTAGCACCCTACACCAGGTTACCAGTCCTTATAAGGACCTTTGTGGAACAAGTAGGTTGTGTGTGACTGATTAGCAGACTGTACATCAGTCCCTATACTGATGAAGGACTGCTGCAGTGTAGGGCAGCGGTCAGCAGTAGTGCACCTCAACACTATGTATTGTGGACCTATACCAGTCCTTATAGAATAGCAGACTGTACCTCACTCAACCCTATGTACTGTAGTACCCTATACCTTACCAGTCCTTATAAGGACCTTTGTGGAACAAGTAGGTTGTGAATGATTAGTCAGTCCCTATACTGATAAAGGACTGCTGCAGTATAGGGCAGCGGTCAACAGTAGTGCACCTCAACCCTATGTATTGTGACTGATTAGCAGACTGCAGCAGAAGGGCAGCAGTCAAGTATAATATTCTTTCTATATTTGGAAGAAAGAATATTATACGTGTACAAGCCTATTACCATACCACTGATACCAGTCCTGAAAAGAACCTTTGTGGACCTAATATAGTAACAGCTACTAATTAAACTGACCCTCACTGCCTCACACACTGCTTCCTGCCTGTCCCTATATAAACTGACAAAACAGAGGCTGCTGGAACAATAACTGGTTACTGGAATAGCACTTTTGTGGACCTGATAGTAACAGCTAATGATTAAACTGACTCTCCCTGCAGCACACAGCGTCCTGTCCCTTTCTCTAAACTGACAAAAGACACTCAGGCTGCTGCAACAATCAGTAGCACAGCACACTTATATACACCTAACACCTATACCAGTCCTGAAAATAACTTTTGTGTACCAAATAGCTAGCGATTTGGGTCACTGCAATCTCTCCCTGCTCCACACAGCAACCTCTCCCTATAGTGACAGAAGAAAGAATGTAAAATGGATCGGGTGTATTTATAAGTTAGGGGGAATGTCCAAGTGTCCATGTGCTGTAATGTCTCAATTGGCTGTCCTGTACCCCATGATGGATGTGTCATCATAGGTCAAAGTTCTTTTTCACAGAAAACACGGAAGTCCGCCGGGCGAACGGCGGCAATAGTCCGCCGATCGGGGGAATCGCGAACAGCCGAAATTCGCCGTGAAACGACCGCCGGGCGAACCGTTCGGCCATCACTAAAAATAAATACCAGTGAAAATAAAAAGGGATGCTTTTCCCCACTGGGAACACAGTCAGCAATAAAAACTTGATGAAGGGTCTATTCCCCCACTGCTCTATCCAAACGTGGATAGAACATTTGCCTTTACATACATCTATAAGGAACCTGACATACATGGCAGTGTACTGTACTGTAAGTATTGCCTTTACATGAGGCTAGGTCAAATGAATTTCATGTTGTGCTTGGCAAGAGTTAACACCTTCAAAACCCTCCCCCACAGGTCTAGTGCGAAAAATGTATTGACATTTATTGTGTTTATCAGGCTTTATGTTTTGTGTTTTGTCTTGGTATGCATTTTAGTTTATTTGATTCCGGGGGGATGTACTGTAGAGAAAGTGCATGCAGTACATGCCAAAACAGTCTGCACATTGGGGTAGCTATGTGTGCACTCCTGCGCCCAACACCCATATGAGCAAGGCCCTGTACATCTAAAGAGATGGGGTGGCATCACTATTCTTTCAAAATTGGACCAATTTATGATTAAAGGTCCAACTGTTCATCCATGCTGTTCATC
Source organism: Lithobates pipiens (assembly GCF_037356315.1). Classification (NCBI taxonomy): domain Eukaryota; kingdom Metazoa; phylum Chordata; class Amphibia; order Anura; family Ranidae; genus Lithobates; species Lithobates pipiens. The sequence goes on along the minus strand of NW_027507758.1, from coordinate 550,890,990 downwards.
CAAGCTACAATTACGATAAGAGTACAAATTATTATTATCAGATGAACCACGCATACTGTATTTACCATTCTTCCAATATAAGCGTTATTTGATACATTTTGTATGATAACTTTTTGTACAAATTATCCATAAAAAAATAAAAAATCTGGAAAAAAAAAGATAGATTCTTGAGCTTGGTGCTCATTTTCCAAACAACTTAAACACACTGGACTTATTTACAAAGCAGAAGCAGTTGAAGATCTGGACCTTTAAATAAAAACAATTCTTTGGTCATGATGGGGTTGACCACAAGGTAAGACAAACTGAAGTGTTGGGAGTCCTTAAAAGGAATACCCTCTTACCTGTAGAAGTCATCGCTAGGTCCTGGTATGGGCACTCCAAGCTGTCACCTTGTACTCTTCCAAACGTAGCAGAATAGATAGCAATTACTGTATTCCTCTTACAGCTCAGCCTCAATCGGTCATCCTCACAGGCCACCTTACTCTTAAATTCATCTAAAATGAAGGTATACATATAACAGTACAATGTTCTAGTCTGATTTAAAAAAAAAACATTTCTTCTAAAAGTGACCTTAACCATTCACCCACTGGTCAAAAACCAGCTTTCACATAGAGGCAGAGTCACTGAAAGTTCTAGTGCCGTATTTTTGGTACAAATTGGTTTGGCTTGAGAGGCACTTTGTGTTTTCAGTGTTGGATAGTGGGTGAGGGTTAGCATGTTTGCCATGTTTACTGGTTTCTGCAGCACGATTTTACCTTACTTCCTGTCAAGTGACAATAAGTCACGATGGAAAATACAAAAATGTACAGTTTTCACTTGATGAGAAAAGGATAGAAAATTTTCAATGGGTAGAACTGTTCTGATGGCGAAAATCTAACAGGGGATATGTTCACTCAAACCGTGTCCTCTCTTGTCTCTGGAATAGGAAGCAAAATAAGACAAAAGCAAAAACCGTGCTACATGCTAAACTCCCCACCCCAGCCCCAAATTCTAATCATAAAAGTTCTACCTCCCATGCAATTACACTACCTGGCATGGAAAGGTCATATGGTGCTTACAGGCCACAGTGCAGGAGTACAGCTTACCCCTTGTACATAAGTTCACACATGAGCATTGAACGTCATAGAAAGCAATTGCCTTACTTGGTATATGCATATATTTTAAAACAAACACAAGTAGGCCAGAGTCAAAGCCTGTAAACATGAAGGGGGGTTGACTGTGCACAATACTTTACAAAACCATTGGCAGCTACTACAGACTCTACACATGCATACGTTTGGCTGAACTTGCCCTTTAAATAATTGCAATGGGGATTCTTCTCTACAAGTCTTACAAAGTTATGAGGAATGTTGTACTTACTTGGCCTACATTTATATCCCACCACCAGGTATTTGCTGGTTCCTGGACATGGATCAGAGCCAAACAAACGACTGTTGACAAGAAGCTGGCAGTTCCTCCGATCTTGGCACTCATCCAACACTTTCTAAACAAGAAAATTTGAGCACTAAGTTATGGCAAAAAAAGACACGCAAACAGATATCACAATCATGAAAATTTGAATAGAAATTAATGTGGTGCTCACAACAATGAATTATCACAAGCAGTAGACTTACAGTTTAAAATCAGGACAAAAAGCTTCACATATAGTACTTCTGGTCTCGGCCACGACCGGAAGTGATGTCACCTGGCTTTTCCCAATGCGTTGCGTCACTGATCACGTGACTTCATCAAGGGCACTTTATATATTGCATTGTCACTTTGAATACTGTGGCGCCTTATGGTACATGTTAATTACGTATTTGAAGCACTGTCACTTTTGCATTTTGCACATAATTAAGTTTATTATGATGATTCATTGAGTGAGCGCCACATTAATTTCTATTCAAATTGTCACTGTGTGGGAACACTTACCCATGTTGGCAGCTACTTCGTTTTATTTATATTTATAATCACTTGGTGTGCGCATTAGTATATTTTATTATAACATTCAAGAAAGTATGACTGGGCAATCCCAAAATAATGGGATCTTGGGTCTTGATTGGACTCCACTGCCAAAAGTGTATACATGGTTTTATTATGCTTAATGAAAGTTCACTACCAGCAAGAATCCCATTGAACATTGGTAGGGAGATCAATGCAAGCACCAACTGTCTCTTGGCTGGGGAGCTGATCTAATATACACCCACTACCCCATATACCAGCAAGGCCCTGTGTAAAGAAGTGGTCCATACTGCATTTCAACTCATATAAATGCCGCATACACACGTAGCAAACTATCCGGCGGACTTAGTCTGGCGGACTTTCCGCCGGACTTTGCGAACGAGCTACCTGCCCACACAAAGCACTTTTGCGGCAGACTAATACGCCGTACTAAGTCCGCTGGACTATCCGCCGTACTTTTGAAATGAACGGACTCGCCAAAACACACGGAGGAAAGTCCGCTCATTTTGAGCGCGTCTCCAGGTAGCTACCTGGAGACGTGCTCAAAATGATCGGACTTTTCCCCCGGGCGGGAAAAGTCCGTTCATTTCAAAAGTACGGCGGACTGGCACACACACGGCCGTACTGTCCGCCGAAATGCGAGTCCTGCGGACAGATTGGAGTGCAAAAATACTTTCTTAGTCCGCCGGACTTTTGGGTAAAAAAAAGTCCGCTGGAGCCTACACACGGGCGGATTGTCCGGCGGACTTGAGTCTGCCAGACTTTTCCACCGGATTGTTTGATCGTGTATACGAGGCAAAACATACACCCACTTATTCCAGTATGAACTGAGATGTGTACTATGTATATACTGTATATTAATGTACCCATTCTGCTTTGCCTACACATGAGATTTACAGCTTGCCCTAAATTAGTAAATTATATGGTGGTGGCTCAGGCCCAGAATGTTCTCGGTCTTCTATCATTTAGAATAACTGAACCCCGGGGTCATTCTGTACTTTTGTTACCATTACCTACAAATTGTGTACATCTTGTTCCTGAATTTACTTGGCAGTGGGGCACATTATGCAGTTACACTGTGTCCATATAAATGTTTGCATAAACATTTACAGGCGTAAAGAGTAAAATATGGTTTAAACTGTGAGCAGAGAATTTTCTTTTTTTGTTGATGCAGCCCAAAGATACAGACCAAAACAAAGCTGTGTGAATGGAACCCATAGAATACAATACTGCTGTATTTAGAGCCTTATAAAAAATGACAGATCCGAGGCAGCATATCATATGCCCATGTGTATTAGCCCTAAGAGTCGGTTCACACAGGGGCGACTCAGATCCGACTTCAGGTCGCCCCTAGTCGCCTCAGGTCGGACAACATTTAAAAATCAATGTAAGTGATTGAGAGCCGTCTTAATGCACGCTACTGAAGTCGCTACGACTTCGGGAAGAGGTTCCTGTACTACTTCAATCCGACTTGTAGGCGAGTGTTAAAGTGTATTTCAATCCAAAAGTTTTTGCTTTTTTATAGTTATGTTTAGGGATTAGACAATGTAAATTTTTTACTGTCCCTGCTGTTACCAGGACTAAAAGTGAGGGAAAAATGAAAAATGTTGACTTGTCTCCACAACAGGAATCTTCAAATACATGTAAGGGTAGGTGAGTGGTTGGTCATGATGTCCTCTATGTTTCCTTCCTTGAGCACCAAGCAAGAGTCACATAAGAGGCCTAATCTTCATACTGTATTAAGTCTTGTACCATTATCTTAATTCCCCAAGGTGTTTAGTGACCAAAGCTGTAGACTATATATGCCAGTTACTTGCATTACATCCCTTTAGTAACTTCAGATCAGGAAAAAGGCATTCACAGGTATCAGTTCAACAAAGTGCAATCTTTCCCTAACCCTGGTCTCTAATTCAGGTTTGGGACTGCCCCAGCATACCTGCATAGCAAAGAGTCCATATCTGGCAAAGGCCATAGTTGACAAGCGATCCTCCTGGGCAGTGGGAACTTGGACTACGGTACGTCACTGGATTCCAGACTCTGGTTGAACAGCATTACATAATCCCACACAGAACAGTGGGTTGGACCCAGTGAAGCCCATCAAAAGAAAATTTGTGAACACAATTAACTCAACGTCTCGGTTGAGGCGACATTAACAATTACCAATACGTAATAGAGGGAGTTTGGGACTTTAAAATGAAGCACTAGGATAATGGAGGTAGGTTTTAACCAAATTGAAAAAAAATATATATAATTTTTTATTGATTGTTCGGTAACAGATCATAAAAAATAATAAAGATCAAATTCATAAAGTATATAGGCGTAAGTACAGTAGAAGCATGATATATAGTATTCACATATAGCAGCACATAGTAGTAATAAATAAAATAATTGGGTAATATGGCATGGTAGTGCCTATGACAGCAAAACCGACATCAGCAAGTACATCCACATAATACATATGCATCCACTAGATGTAAAACAAAAATAAATTTAGTATATAGTTAAAAAAGTAAATTCATAACAAATTCATAAAGTATATAGGCGTAAGTACAGTAGAAGCATGATATATAGTATTCACATATAGCAGCACATAGTAGTAGTAAATAAAATAATTGGGTAATATGGCATGGTAGTGCCTATGACAGCAAAACCGACATCAGCAAGTACATCCACATAATAGATATGCATCCACTAGATGTAAAACAAAAGTAAATTTAGTATATAGTTAAAAAAGTAAATTCATAATAAAATAAATATAGTTCCATATAAAGTATAACTGGGACATCATTTCAAAAGCTCGACGCGTTTCGTGGGTGTCTCCCCACTCATCAGGAGCTGATGCGACCAAAAAATTCCTATGGAATAGAATAAAGAATAATATAATATACTAACCATATAAATAAAAATAAATTAATGGGGATTTAATGCGTGTAAATGGTTAGCCAGGGCAGACTCACCAATCCGGATGGAAAGTGCAGTGTGCGGCAGTGGGCGTAGGGTGGGCCATGGGCAAGATCCCTCCCCGGGAACTGAGGCGGCATAGACATGGATGCGATATCAGGCGAAACCAAAAAGATACAGCAGTGTTGAAGAGTATCAGATATGGAATGTGTGGCAATTGTTGAAAACAACATATCTAAAAACAAAATGTTAATAGTATGTATGATTAATGAGAATAATGTGATGCAAAAGTAATTGAAAATTGATAGTGACCCTCAAAGAGTACAGAGAGAGTGCTGGCCATAAGCCAAGTATATACTATGTAGTAAGTATATGCAGATGAATGTAAACAGTGAATGGTGTGCAAAAATTAAAGAAATGTAATAGTGTAAAAGAAAGTGTGAGTGTGCAGTTTAACAAAAAGTGAAGAAAATTGATGAAGGGGTGTAACATCGGCGCCACGCGTCCTACGTTGTGCGTGTGACGTCACCTTTGACGTCATCACGCCAACGTTTTAGTGATTTCCGTCTCCGTGTCTCTATTGGGGGGGATCTGGCGCGCCTGTCGCTGTTTTTTTTATCCAGGTTAGGTGTGGCTCCTCCCCCTATGTTTCACGCACGTGGCGTTGGCGGCATATTTAAACCCCACTCGGAGATAGCTGTGTGTGCAGCTGGTCTCTGCATGGAGTCTGCACACACTGGCCGTCTTGTCTGCTGGTGTTGTTTTTAGGAGCGATGTTTTAGGTGAAAAATCTCTTTTCTCCTTCTACTCACACTTCATCTCTTGTCTGATTGTACTTGACCCTGCCTATGCTCATGGTTACTACCTTTTGTCTTAAGCCACTATACTAGCTTTTATAAATATTACCATTACTATCATTAAAGTTTACCTTATAATTTTTTTTTTTTTTTTTCTCCATGCTGGTTGTGCAATCAGTATCAGCTGTGGATAGTTAAAGGGGCCTTTATTATCAGAGCCGCCCTGACCGGTGTCTGCAGACCTTATTGGCAGGACGCCGGCTGGACGGATCTCTCATCCTAATATCTTGTCTGCTGGTGTTTTAGGAGCGATGTTTAGGTGAAAAATCTTTTTTCTCCTACTACTCACATCTTTTCTTTTCTTGCTGACTGGTAATTCTGTCACTCTCCTTGTCTATCATGGTCTATGTACACCCCTTCATCAATTTTCTTCACTTTTTGTTAAACTGCACACTCACACTTTCTTTTACACTATTACATTTCTTTAATTTTTGCACACCATTCACTGTTTACATTCATCTGCATATACTTACTACATAGTATATACTTGGCTTATGGCCAGCACTCTCTCTGTACTCTTTGAGGGTCACTATCAATTTTCAATTACTTTTGCATCACATTATTCTCATTAATCATACATACTATTAACATTTTGTTTTTAGATATGTTGTTTTCAACAATTGCCACACATTCCATATCTGATACTCTTCAACACTGCTGTATCTTTTTGGTTTCGCCTGATATCGCATCCATGTCTATGCCGCCTCAGTTCCCGGGGAGGGATCTTGCCCATGGCCCACCCTACGCCCACTGCCGCACACTGCACTTTCCATCCGGATTGGTGAGTCTGCCCTGGCTAACCATTTACACGCATTAAATCCCCATTAATTTATTTTTATTTATATGGTTAGTATATTATATTATTCTTTATTCTATTCCATAGGAATTTTTTGGTCGCATCAGCTCCTGATGAGTGGGGAGACACCCACGAAACGCGTCGAGCTTTTGAAATGATGTCCCAGTTATACTTTATATGGAACTATATTTATTTTATTATGAATTTACTTTTTTAACTATATACTAAATTTACTTTTGTTTTACATCTAGTGGATGCATATCTATTATGTGGATGTACTTGCTGATGTCGGTTTTGCTGTCATAGGCACTACCATGCCATATTACCCAATTATTTTATTTACTACTACTATGTGCTGCTATATGTGAATACTATATATCATGCTTCTACTGTACTTACGCCTATATACTTTATGAATTTGTTATGAATTTACTTTTTTAACTATATACTAAATTTATTTTTGTTTTACATCTAGTGGATGCATATGTATTATGTGGATGTACTTGCTGATGTCGGTTTTGCTGTCATAGGCACTACCATGCCATATTACCCAATTATTTTATTTATTACTACTATGTGCTGCTATATGTGAATACTATATATCATGCTTCTACTGTACTTACGCCTATATACTTTATGAATTTGATCTTTATTATTTTTTATGATCTGTTACCGAACAATCAATAAAAAATTATATATATTTTTTTTCAATTTGGTTAAAACCTACCTCCATTATCCTAGTGCTTCATTTTAAAGTCCCAAACTCCCTCTATTACGTACCGATTACCGGGATGGAGGCACATACTTGTGCTTCATTTAAAGTCCCAAAATTCCCCTCCTTTCTTACATTAACAATTACCTGCCTACATACAGGATACAGGTTATACCTGCTCTGGTGGCAACTATAAGATGGATTTCCCTCTCAAGAGAGATTACCTCTATTTTATTGACTCCATAATGGAAAGTGAAATTTCCACAATACTTTGTATTTGCTAACAGGGGTTTTAAATAATCCCTACTGCTAAATAAAAAATAACCCCAAACTACCGGGAAAGAAACAAATATTTCCTCAGGAAAAATATTATTTTCCCATTTCAGTTATGGTCAATTCATTTTATCACAGCAGTTGCTCACCTGGGAAATTTACTACACAATTGCATGAATGTTACACCAATTGCTTGAATGTTTAACCACTTCTGGACCGTGCTATAGCAGATTTACTGCTACCCAGCGGCCCTCCTGTACAGGATCACCTATATATATGTGATTCTGCACTTCTGCCTACAGGGGGAGCGGCAGTAGCGGCGGTGGGCTGCTTCTGCTGTGATTAATCAAAACAGAAGCCAATCTGTGGGTGCCAGACACTAGATGTCTGCCGGCACCCACTGATTGCCAGTGTAGCACACAAAATGGAGATCTGAATTTTGTGTCCCTTAAAAGCAGTAAATAAAATCCATCTCTTCCTCTAGTAAAAACAACACACACAGTATACAAAAAGACTGGCTAGGCACACAGTTTTCCCTTTGACTGTCCCTGATGTTAAACTCCTTCCCAGCCAGTGTCATTAGTACAGTACCAGTGCATATTTTTTTTTAGCACAGATCACTATATTAGTGTCACTGGTTCCCACAAAGTGTCACTTAGTGTCTACATATTGCATCACCTTATAAGTCGCTGATCATCACCATTACTAGTATAAAAATAAAAATTCCATAAATATATACCGTAGTTGGTGGACGCTATAACGTTTGCGTAAACCAATCAATATACACTTATTGAGATTTTTTTACCAAAAATATGTCGCAGAATACATATTGTCCTAAAAAAAATTTAATTGGATATGCTTTATAGCTGAAAGTAAAAAATATTGTTTTTTTTTCAAAATTGTTGACGTTTTTTTTGTTATAGTGCAAAAAAAAACCTGTGGTGATCAAATACCACTAAAAGATTGCTATATTTGTGTGAAAAAATAAAAATAAACTTTACTTGAGTAAAGTATTGCATGGTGGTGCATTTGTCAAAGCAATTCAGTGTCATATATAAAAAAAATCCTGGTCATGAAGGGGGGTAAATTTTCCGGAGGTCAAGTGGTTAATCACAGAAACGCAATAAAGACAAGTTTCTCCTCAGTTTACTGTTCTGTGGATAGTCATAGGATCAATGGGATGAAAAATATGCTATAGACTCAGGGAAGAGGAGCGTCTACGTTCTGTATGTGTATAGACACACACTGTGAACAGCAGAGTACACCTGTTGATGAGTTGTCAGAAGGTTTAGAGCCAGCTGGCTCTGTGGCGCAATGGATAGCGCATTGGACTTCTAGCAGTGTTGTAGGCATTCAAAGGTTGTGGGTTCGAGTCCCACCAGAGTCGCTTGTTTTTCAAAGGCTTACTAAAAAGGCCTGTGTTCTGTCAGGAGAGGTGACATGGTGACTCTGGAGCGTGTTCTCTATACATCACACATGCCATATTAAGAGGAATAAATTAACTGGGGGGGGGGGGGCACACTTACCCAACTCTAGAAAAATCATTATAGCTCTTTGGTAATTAACATAAAAAGTTCAAATTACAACATTTTATCGGCCATATTACATTTCCTGAAGTGCTGAGCTGCAAAATCACATGAGGAAATGTAGTCTTTGTCTAATGGAAAACAGCCGAGACCCACTCACATAAAATCCTCAAATAAACTGAGAGCTGCATACAGACTAAAAATCGCCAGCTTGGCTTTTTTATTCAAACATTTGTACTTAACCACTTCAATACCGGGCACTTAAACACCTTCCTGCCCAGACCAATTTTGAGCTTTCAGCGCTGTCGCACTTTGAATGACAATTGCGCGGTCATGCTACACTGTACCCAAATGACATTTTTATAATTTTTTTTCCCACAAATAGAGCTTTATTTTGGTGGTATATGATCACCTCTGCGGTTTTTATTTTTTGCTAAACAAATAAAAAAAATACCGATTTTTTTTTTTTATTATGTTTTTTTTGGTTTCAGTTTCAAAACTTTTTAAATAAGTAAGTTTTCTCCTTCATTGATGGGCACTGATGGGGTCACTCTGATGGGCAATGATAAGGCGGCACTGATGGGCACCGATGAGGTGGCACCAATGAAGTGGCACTGATGAGGTGGCATTGATGGACACTGATATGTGGCACTGATAGGCGGCACTTCTGGGCACTGATAAGCGGCACTGATGGGTGGCACTGATGGGCGACACGGATGGGCACTGATAGGTGGCACAAATTGGCACTGATAGCTGGCACGGATTGGAATGGATGGGCGGTACAGGTGGGCACAGATAGGCGGCACAGATGGGCATGGATAGGCGGCACAGATGGGCATGGATAGGTGGGCACGGATGGGCACTGATAGGTGGCACGGATGGGCACTGATAGGCGGCACAGATGGGAACTGATAGGCGGCATTGTATTATATTATACTGTATTAATGGATGCCAATCAGTGCCAAACAATAATGCATGCCAATCAGTGATGTCCATTGTGGGCACTGATTGGCATCCATTATGGGCACTGATTGGCATCCATTGTGGCACTGACTGGAATCCCTGTGGTCTAGGGTGGCATACCTTGTCCTGGGCATCCCTGGTGGTCTGGCGGCATCCCTGGCGGTCCAGTGTAGGCATCCTCGGGGGGGGGGGGGCTGCGCTGATAATCGATCAGCACAGACCCCCCTGTCAGAGGAGCAGCCGATCGGCTCTCCTCTACTCGCGTGTGAGGAAAAGCCGATCACTGGCTTTTCCTATTTACACTGTGATCAGCCATGATTGGACATGGCTGATCACGTGGTAAAGAGTCTCCGTCGGAGACTCTTTACCAAGATCGTAGTTGCAGAGTGTCAGACTGACACCCCCAACAACGATCGCCGCAATGCGCGCTCCCGGGGGCTCGCAGAGGCTCAAAATCCTGATCACGTCATATGACGTCTGGTCAGGATTTTGAAACCACTATGCCGCCGCGCTTTTGTTATAGGGCGGGCGGCAAGTGGTTAATTCAGAAAAATTGTTTGTCAGAGTATTCAATAATGCCATAATTGAATCAAGCAAGGTCCTTTAAAAATGTTGTCCAGACCTGCTATTTGCATGAATTCCCAGATATATTAAAAAATAACATAAATCAAAGTATATACACACACACACACACACACACACACACACACACACACACATATATATATATATATATATATATATATATATATATATATATATATATATATATATATAGCGCACTACCCCCTTAGGAGCAGCTTTGTTTGTTCATTACGGTTGTCAATGACCCCGCTTTCAATCCCCCTTGCAATTTCAGGACACCAAACAAGCTCTGAACTTTCTAAGGCTTTGTTCTGGGCGTAAATCGGTGGGCAATTGAATGCAATATATGAGAAGTCCCATCCGACCCCAGCTTTGAATCCAAAAAGGGTACTGATGTGTTGCCATAGTATTTGGTAGTTAACACCCTTCTAGTGATCCTTTACTGATTCCAATTCCTATTTCAGACCTTAGCATTTCCAATATGGATGGACAAGCATCACTTTGAATAATGCTGTGGAAATAGACTCCAAAGTCACAGGCCACACTGCCTATTTGCATGACTCTTGTTGTCAAATCCCCGTCAGTCCTTGAAAAGTGCTTGACACTGTGGTCCTTGGATGCACAGTATTAAGTTACGGATTAGCACCACTGGGTTTCACTCCCTTTGCTCTCTCCCAATCAACAGTCCATGTTACTCACAGAAAGTCGATTCCCAGTTTTCTCCATCCGCTTAGCTCCTACTTCCTCCTCCATGCTGTCCGGCGCATCCCCGCATGGGACGCCCGGTCTTGCTTCAGTACTACATGACGACTTTTCTTCCAGGGACCAGACTTGGCCACCCTGCACTCCTCCTCCGGCTATCCGTCTTCGACCCCCGGAGGCTCCGGGGTCTTTGAACCCCCAGCCCTCCGGCCCTCGGACTCCTGCTGATCTCCCTTTCGACTCCCCTCGGAGCATGTGACCCCCCTTTTGATATGAGAGACCTCCCATTACCAAAGAAATGAACTATTGGTCAACTCTCTCACATGGGTTTCCTGCCACTCAGGCCTCAGTCCCTCCTCTCTTTCCAGCAAAATCCACTGTCAAGCAGAGGAGGTATCCCTGAGCCCAAGTGTAGGCGGCCACAACCCCTTCTACTCTGACACTCCCATCCCCAAATAAACAACCAGGCCTAAAAAAAGAGCAAGACCCTGGCCAATTTTACCTCTTTCTATATCCTACACTATCGTCTAAATGTATGGGGTGCTAAATCTATATATATATATATATATATATATATATATATATATATATATATACACTTTTTTTTTGTTTTATTATTATTATTTTTTTCTTGACTGAGGACTGCACTCAGATAAGAAAACAAAAAAAAAAGAAAAATCATCCTTCCCTTTTGATTTCCCTCATTATTAAAGTTAAAAATGGTCACATTTGGTCCTATTGAACATTTCAAAAACTAAAATTTTTTTTCAACTAAAATTTTAACCTTGTATAGCCATCTTAAAGCCTAGTCAAAAAAAAAAGCTTCCCCCTGAGTGGGTGGGATTTTAAATGACCATCAACTCCGGACACAAATGGACACAATAATATACAATTTTTATTCATAAATTACACAATGTACATAATATTACCAGGAAGTGAAAATGGGCTAAACAATGTCCTCCTGGTATATTAATAAATACACAAACATATATACAGAACAAAATAAGATTAAAATAATGCTTGTCCTATATCACCCACACACTTGGGTGTGGGTGATATAGGACAAGCATTGTTTTAATCTTATTTTGTTGCATTTTGTTGTATTGCTTCCGAGTGCTGGTACAAATCCCATGGGGACACACCACCACCACCAAAAAGAAACATACAGTAAAGAAATGATGGGGACACACAACATTAAAACATACTGTATTAAAGTTTTCTGTGCTTCTTTAGTGGCAAGAGGGGCACCTAGTGTAAACCTATTAGGGTGGGGGGCGATTGTAATGTAACAAGATTTCACTGACTGATTTCTGTCAGATTACTTTGGCCTGTGGGTGTCTGAGACATTAGATCATTGCCATCTGTTTATAGACAGCTAAAGTGAACCTGTCATGTGGAAATGTGGAGGCTGCCATAGGTGGTCACTTCCTGAATATTCTAGGTTTTCCACCTCTTTGCCAATCTAGTTCAATACTTTACGTCACTGATGTGAAATGAGTATACAAGCAGAATAGCCAGAAGTCCTAAACTGCATATTTGTGCCAGGCCTGTGCATCAATGTATTCACACATGAGGTTGAACATGACAGGTAAGTAGTATCAGAAAAGGGTGGCAGACTCATTTGCTCATGACCAGTTAACTTTGAGAGTATTGAACATAAAAGAAAACTGGTATCTTTATCATGCACATGAAGTAGTTAAAATGACTACCCCTGCCAGGGACAGCTCTTTAACAACTAAGACAGTCAGCGGATAATAGTTAACCATAAATATAAAAACTGGAAGTTCCAGAAAACAAACTAGTGGATGGTCTGATGAACCCTAGAATAGTCTTGACAAAGGCACTGGAGCATCATTTTAGAGATTTGATGCTCGTGCGGGTACATTTCTAAGAATCTTGAGCACAGGCACATCAAAAGGGATAACTGATGTCCATTCCTTGCACCCACTTGCGCTTAAAGACACCCGGTGCCAGACAGGAAATACTGAGCTGATTGGATTGATGAAACATTTACAGCGGTGTTCTCTCAGAACCATGTGCTTTGTGGTGGTCGGAAATGGTGTTTACATTATTTACACACCTTCATGGCAAGATTCTCATTTGGTGGGTCCTTCAGCCTTGGAAGAGCTGATACAGTATTGTTTTTGACTATTCAAGACAAATGTCTGGTGTCTTATGCCGTGTACACACGATCAAATTGTCCGGCGGAATTGGTCTGGCAAACAATCCGGCAAACAATCCGCCGGACTTTATAATGAACGGACTTGGCTACACACAGACACACCAAAAGTCCGGCGATTTCTAACGCGATGACATACAGCGCGTACGACGGGACTAGAAAAAGGAAGTTCAATAGCCAGTAGCCAATAGCTTCCTTCTCGTACTTGCTTCAGAGCATGCGTCATTCTTAGTCCGCCGGACTAGCACACTGACAAACGGATTGTCCGCTGAAAGCCAAGTCCGGCGGACAAATTTTCAGTCAAAACTACTTTCTAAGTCCGCCGGACATTTTACGACTCGGTCCGCCGGACAATTCGATCGTGTGTACGTGGCATTAGGGTTACAATCCTTTGTGTTGGCCAATCAAACAATTTGCTTGAATTGTAAGAATTTCTATCAGCTGTAGTTTAAAAACATTGAAGGTAGATTTCCTTGGTTTATTCACTTGTTCAAATTGCTAAAGAATTGACTAAGTATATGGTCAGCATTAGGCCATATTCAGTGTGACATGTTGACAGGGTTGTGCAAGGATTCTAGGATGCAACAATTGGCAAGTGGAACCATTGGAATTACTCATTGCTTCCAGCTTTTCTTATAACAAAAAAATGAAAAAAATGTAAAATTGGCCAAGTAGCACATTAGTAAATAACACCATGTCTGGTCCAAATGGTTCTTAAGCACTTTGTTTTTTTCTTTATTAGATGTGTCCCAGAAATGGAGCATTTCTTTTTGCTTCAACTTGTAACAAACAATGCTCACTTTTTACCTGCATAACTAAATCAAAGTTGATTAAAGTTCTCTAACCCTGCCCGTGGGTTGTGTATTGAGCATACATATGAAGGGAGCATAACTTTACCATTTATACCTTCAGGTTTCACTAGCAAAAGAACAATAGATATAGAACGACTCCCGGAGACCTTTTGTTGTCAGACCTGTGCAATGATTACATTTTGAATAAAGACCTAAAGCTGCTGGGAAATTAGCTGAAGTGTTAAAATCACTCAACTTCTTTGCTTTAAGGGTAATTTCACTTTTACATATGTTATTACACTAAGACTAGGAAATAATCTGTGTTGTACAATTAGATTCACATATACTGTATGTCTACTTCTCAATTCACAGCTGAAAATCTTGTGAAAACAAACCGTGCAAACCCATGTTGTTACAAAAAGATACCATAATCTTTATTAAAAAATTAAAATCATATAAAAACCCCATCATACAAGTCATATTCTTACATGTGCAACCATTTAGATATTTGGTAGCCTACAAATGGCCAAAAGGCTATTGAGTCCATTTGTCACCAAGTAGCCAAATGTATATACCCATCATAATAACCACGATAGAGTGAAGAGAGTTAAAAACACCCATCGGGTTATTATTGCTGCTTGTTCCCCCCATTAGGGAGATTTACTCTCACTATTTGTGCTCTTGGCAGTTATCACTGACTGCGAAAATGAAAGAAAATTCTAAAATGTGTAGCCAAAAAAGAAATAGAGGAAAAATCTTCTAATGGTGACATTCAGGAATTCTCTATCTTTGGAGGAACAGTGGATAGAACTACCCCTTAAGCCGGGTACACACTAACAGTTTTTTTGTGCTACCCAGCGGGTTGCACAAAAAAAACCTGACAGCTCCAGTTGGAGCCACTTTACAAACCATGAAAGGTTAGTCCAGCGATGTCCCCCACTGGGCTGTTGTGTTCTGACAGGGGGATGCCCCCCTCCGCCAGAACACTCCAATCAGCACTCTCTGGCATTGGCTGAGAGTGCTGTTTGGGAATCAGTCTTCTGCTGGTTTTCCAGCATGCATGTCTGACAGAAGCCAGCCAAATGGCTGGCTTCTGATAGACAGACCGACATACCCATGGACCGAATGACAATCATTTTTTTTAACTCGCCGTTGTCTCTTGACATTCGTCCCATGTGTATGGGGCTTTACGCTAACCAAAATTTGAAAAAAAGTTTTGCATTTAGCTCCACTTTAGCAAGGAACACTTTTATATAGAAAGATTGCATAACCGAGCAAGGCACACTCACTGTATATGATGGTGTGTATATAATGTACCGTACATTACTGTCAGTCCTGCCTCATCTGCTGTAAATCAGGAATACAAGAAGTACCCCTTTGACGAATGCATTTAATGATTTAAATTTGAGAATCTGGTGTATGAAAATCCTTCCGAACAGAACTGATTTTTTTCCCAGAATTCTAATAAAATAAAGTGTAAAGAATTATTTTTATACTTGACCAAGATATTTTTGTGACACCTTCAAAGTCCTACATGGTATGATAGTTTTTTAATATTATGCTATAAGGATGAGACATTTATTCTTATCAATATGAACCTTATTCAGATATATACTTGAATTACCTTTTGTTACAATATTGAATTTTAGCATTAAAAAAAACCCTAAGCAACTAATTAAAGCCAGCAGCACATTGGCTAATCTGAGCAAAAACTATAGATATTACAAAGAGTTGTGTAGTACAACAAAAATTATTAGAACAGAAGATAGTTAAAACCAAGACTGGTGTAATGGGAAGTAGTCATTTGTAACCAATAGTGGATTTTATCTATACCATTATGCATAGAGCTATAGTTTTCTCCTTGATCACCTCAAAGATATTCTAATTATTGCCTGATCCCATGAAGTAGGTGAAGGCTAAAATCTAACATGTTTTACTTTTAAACCCTTTTTACTACAGAAGTTTTAATCTGAACATGTGAAATGCCCTAGAGGTTCAATTGTTGTCAACATTACCAATCTGAAAAGAGTGAAAATAAAGACATGCCCACTCCCCGCTACCCACTGTGATGGGAACCTGTTTACATTGTAGACACAATCACAAAGGAGTTACCTTGATTTGTCAAGTTCAGGTGATGCTTCAATTTGCATTCTAATGAAGGTTTGAAGCTTCCTGGCTTGGCTCCTGTCTAAACTGCTCTATAAAAGACAAAGTTAGTCTGTGGACCTCAGATATCCACTTAGTGTTTTCAAGATCTTTCTAACACTGGACCTTGCAGAAGCTTGCAGAAACTCAATCTACTTTGAACTTCTACTCTAGCTGTCCATTCCGTGCCTAGGTAAGGCTAGTCTTCTAAATGTATCCTTGCTATATTTCTGGTATTTTTGTTTTCTTTTCAAAAAGAAAGTAAATGCAACATTTGGTATACATTTATAAAAGAATTTCAAGCAAAAAGTCTTTACATAAAAACGTTTTTCTCTTATGTGCAGAGAAAGCCTGATATCACCATGTTCAAAATGGCAGCCTACTCAACTTGTGGGATTAAAAGAAGATTATGTGGTGAAGAAGAATATGAAATCCTGGAACCACTTGGCGAGGGTACTTATGGTGAAGTTGTGAGGGCTGTAGACAGGGAAATGGGTAAGTGAATTCTTTTAAATAATTACAAAGAGTATTTCTTATTTAGAAAAGCTGGCACTCCATTGTTTAGCAATCTTGCTGCCTCTGCCAGAGCACCGGTGGTAAATCCAAATTATAAGACTGGGAGGTAGCAGCACCTACTTTCATGTATTAGTATATCTAATTTGCCCAATTGTTTGAGCCTATAAAACAGATAAAAATTTTTTTTGAATCTTTACTAAAAAAAATGTTACCTTATTAGACATATGGGCTTTGTTACAGAAGTTTGGGTTAAAGACCATAATGCACAAAGATCAACCAGTTCTTCCTATCTTGTCAGTGCTGAATAAGAACAGGACAAAACTCCAATTAGGCAACTGGCAATGCTTCCCCAGAAAATAAGAGTCTTTCAACCTGTCTCAATTCATTCCTCTTACGTGTCTTTAACGTAACCTGGCCATAGGTAAAAACAAGAAGGACACCTTTTTTCTTTTAATTCCTCCTGAAAGTGCTAGCTGCTGGTTGTTAAGCCAAAGAGAAAGCCTTAAAATTTTTAACAAAGTCCATATTTGCATACATGATACAAGTCAGTGATTCTATATATGCTGTATATTAAATTTGGAGGGTACAACACGACAGCCAAGAAATTGGCATTTTGCAGAGGAGCTTACCAATAGTAACCTTCCTGTTTCTCTCATGACATATTTACTTTAAGCCAGTCATGTCACACACAGTTACAGTGAGACACATACGCAGCTCATCAGGTAACAGGTTTTAATAACAACTGATGGTCCTCTATGTACAACCCAGATACTTAGCAAAGGACAATTGTTTTGATTTTGATGTTGTGATATATGTTTTTATATGTAATAAATGAATATTTTATCTTAAATGTAATTTTGTGGTCGGTACCAAGATAGATCATTTCTCCTTGGAGGGCGCAGTAGGATAGCTTCAGCAACTATCCCTATTCCCCTCATATTTTGCATATACAGAGGACAATAGACCCATTTGCATGGATAACTCTTTAACATACTGCTAACAAAGGCTCAGAGGAGCTGACTACATGTTGGAGAAAACCATCCAGTCTATGTAAATTTAATGGACTCATGTATTGTACATCAGAGTCTTAGATGTTCAAATCTTATTTTTAAATGAATTAATTTTTTCTCTTTAACAGGTAGACTTGTTGCCCTAAAAATGGTGAAAAAGAAACTAACCAAAAGAGAAGAGTTTCTGCATGAAGTGTGCATTTCAGTCTATCTTACTGGACACAAGGGCTTCATCTCTACTTATTCAAGCCTTCTGGAAACCTCAGACCACTATGTGTTCAGCCAGGAATTAGCACCTGCTGGATCGCTTCACTCGATCATCCAGCCAAGGGTAAGTAAAATAAAGCTAATGAAGTAGCTGACACTTCAGTATTTGCTTGCCAATTTATTCATTTATATATATGTGTGTGTGTGTGTGTGGTGCTAGGGATCCTGGAAATAAATAGTAACTGGTGTTTTGTCTTGGGTACATTCTGTAAATTGCAAACATTTATACTAAGTAATGTGGCCCGGTTGGAAAGAAATGAGGAAGGGTATAAAACCCTGTGAGTTATTTTCTGCAGTCTACATTCTCTGGGCAAGATCTTCCTTAATCCCATCATGAAGATGAAACGGGAAGTGGGAGGAACATTACAAAGTTAGAGGAGTTGTAGACAGTTGTCCCCATTGGAAGATTTCCCCTCACCTCCTGTTCTGTTGACTAAATTTTTCGATTAAAATGGCTCTAAAGCTTTTTTTTTTTCTTGTATTAAAATAACAAATATATTTATACTTACCTGTTCTGTGCAAGGGTTTTGCACAGAGCAGCCTTGATCCTCTTCTTCTGAGGTCCCCCTGCCGGCACTCCAAGCAGATACAATCTGACAGGAAGCATGAATGAACTATCACTGTGCTTCCCAGCACTGTGGTACTTCATTGAAAACTACAAGCCGACAGCCGCAAAGGCTGCTGGGCCTTGTAGTTTACCATGCACAGAGCCCTGTCAATCAGTGACATGGCCGGGCAAGCGGAGCCCCGCTTGGACACTTTTTTTTTAAATTGTGACATCTAGCGGGGAGGGAGAAGAACCCCACTAGCTGTCACAGCGTGGATTGGGCATGTACAGGGGGCGGTCTGTGTTAGCCCTTGTACACACGGTCGGACATCCCGTCAACAAAATCCGACTGATTTTTTCCAACGGATTTTGTCCGAAACTGGTGTTGCATACACACGGTCGGACAAAGTTGTCGGAAAATCTGATCGTTCGGAACGTGATGACATTTGTACGTTACGATGGGACTATGTTCAGGCAAGTAGCCAATAGCTTTGGTCTCGTAATTTGATTTGAGCATGCATGGCACTTTGTCCGATCGGAATTCTCTACAAACGATCAGACAAAGTCCTATCGAATCATATTGTCGGAAAATTTTATATCCAGCTCTCAAACTTTGTTGGTCGGACATTCCGACGGAAAAAGTCCGATGGAGCCCACACACGGTCGGATTATCCAACAACGCAGTCCGATCGGACATTTTCCGTCGGAATTTCCAACCGTGTGTACAAGGGCTAACATGAAACATGTTACGAAAGGTGAACTTATCCTTTAAGGCTTTAGAACCACTTTAACTATTACCTTCTGATTCAGAGACAAAAATCAACAAATAGAGGTAGTCGCATCCCTCCACTACCACCTCACTTCCTAGTGGGGATGTAGGAAACAATAAAAACATGACATAAGTTGCAATGATTCACCACTCTATATGAAAGGCTAGTCAAAGTTTTTAAGATGCAGGTAACATTTTAAATTACTCCCATCTTTCCTACATTGCTGAAATATTGTAGATTAATTGCACTCATGTTAACATGTAATTCCATTTGCAGATTTAGAAATTAACATTGTATAAATGTGATATTTCATATGAAATTCATATAATCGTTTTAACTTTTCCAGGTGGGAATTCCAGAAAATCTGGTTAAACGCTGTGCATTACAAATCACCCAGGCTCTTGAATACATGCACAGTAGAAAAATGGTGCATAGGGACCTGAAGCCAGATAATATTTTACTTATGGACAAGAGATGTCGCAACATCAAACTAAGTGACTTTGGACTAACTCAATTTGTCGGTAAAGTTGTTCCATCAATGTCACCCATCAACCAGTACATGTCTCCTGAACTTTGTAAACTAAAGCACACGGAGTCAATTGTCGTGGATCCTAGTGTTGACATCTGGGCCCTTGGTGTTGTTTTGTACATTATTATCACTGGAAACTATCCGTGGCAAATGGCTCTGGTTGAAAATCCATTGTTTCAAAGGTTTGTTTACTGGCAGAACAACATTGGCCACATGCCACCACCAAATGGTTGGAAGAACATTAACAGGAGGGTTCAGGATTTATTTCATATACTTTTTGCCCAAGACCCCAGCTGCAGAAACCAAGTAGGAGTTGTTCTAAGCTATCTTCATTTCCCTTGGAACTTTGAAGGTGCAACCCAAAAGAAAAAAGAGGAAGATGTTGTAAAAGGAGACAGCGAGATCGAAGTAATTGTACTGGACGGAGACGATGAATACATTGTCATAGAAAATCATGGTGACATAGAATGCATTGTTGTGAATGATTCTGCCTCTTGAATTTGCTTTAGTTCAAATAAACAGTGCTTCTTTTGAAAGGCAACTGCAGTACCTATCAGGGGCAGATCCAGAGTCTAATCTCAGGAGGGGTACTGCCAGAAATTACATTTTTTTGGGGGCAATTTATAGGGGGAAATGGCTGGTGTTGGCGCTTCAATCATGATGGCACCATGGTTGTTATGGTGTAAGGATGATTGAAGTGCATTATTTCTATTATTACATTGTTTTATAAAATTAAAAAGTTCAACTCATCATAATGCATAATCAGTGGGAGCCCTGAGCGTGTCACTTGCCACGGCACCTGCCACCAGATGCGGATTGTCACTTGCCACGTCACCTGCCACCAGATGCAGATTGTCACTTGCCACATCGCCTGTCACCAGATGCGCATTGTCACTTGCTGTTCACAAGGCAAATCATCCAACTTGAAGGAGCTGGAGCAGTTTTGCAAGGAGGAATGGGCAAAAATCTCAGTGGTAAGATGTGGCAAGCGCATAGAGACTTATCCAAAGCGGCTGCGATAGCCGCAAAAGGTAGCTCTACAAAGTATTGACTTTAGAGGGGTGAATAGTACATTGACTTTTTTTTTATTTTGTCCTATTTGTTGTTTGCTTCACAATAAAAAAAATAAAAAAAATCTTCAAAGTTGTGGGCATGTTCTGTAATAATGAAAATCCTCAGAGAATCCATGTTAATTCCAGGTTGTGAGGCAACAAAACATGAAACATACTAAGGGGGTAAATACTTTTGCAAGGCACTGCAAGTCAATTTAGGCAGGGAACTTCATAAAACAATTTTAAAAATGATAAAACAGAATTGATCAGGATGGACATGTGGAGGTTGTTAAAAGGTGCAAGCTCTGGGGTATGCCCTTAGCTTTAATGAGAACCCATCTTCTTAGAGAAGCCTATCCAGCCTCCAACTAACCTTTTACATTTCATATATTTACTAATATTATTGGCTCAGTCAGCCATCTTATTTCCATCTAAGCCCTTGTACACACGGTCGGACATTCTGACAACCAAATCCGTTGGACTTTGTCCGATGGATTTTGCCTGAAACTGTTGCATACACACGGTCGGACAAAGCTGTCGGAAAATCCGATCGTTCAGAGCGTGATGACATTATTTCATTACGATGGGACTACGTTCAGGCTAATAGCCAATAGCTTTGGTCTAGGAATTTGATCTGAGCATGCGTGGCACTTTGTCCGATCGGAAATCTCTACACACAATCGGACAAAGTCAGATCGAATCACGTTGTCGGAAAATTTTATAGCCCAGCTGGAAAACTTGGTCCATCAGATACTCCGACGGAAACAGTCCGATGGAGCCCACACACGGTCGGATTATCCGACAACACGGTCCTATCGGACATTGTCCATCGGAATATCCAACCGTGTGTACAAGGGCTAACAACTGTAATTTAAATTTTCTCCATCAGCATAACCCCACATTATTATCTCTTGTATCACTTAACCCTCCCTTGTGAATTGTAAGCTATAATGAGCAGGACCAACTGATTCTTCTTGTATTTTAAAGCAGAAGTAAACCCATCCTCAAAACAGTTTCATTTCCGGCATGTGCCAGAAATGTTACACTCCCATTGGTTGTGCTCTCAACCAAACTGTCAAACCATCCAATGGCTGATGTCATAACTGATCACATGTGTAGCATCATGGCAGTTGTAGATTAAACAGAGGCAAAGATGGCAGCTTCCTTGGCTGAACACGATAGGGGGGATTTGCTTACACTTAGACCATACTGGACAAACTGTTGGCATTATAGAATTCCTGTATAATACTATTTATTTGGTAATAGCAGAAAACATAAGTTGCGCTTAATATGAAAAATGACACAATAAGTGACATATAGTGCAATGAAATTAATAAATAGTGAACATTTAAAAAAGTCCATATGTAAAAAATGGGTGAAGAAGAAATTGATTGTGACAAAAGTTAAATGAGAAAAAAGTCCATTGAGGTAGTAAGTTCCAATATTGTCCATCTTCACCGAGGGAAGAAAGAAGAGGGAGAAGGTGGGAAATTCTCAGTCTGAGGAGAGAATCCCACTCTGAGTGTGGGAACCCTTACCCGAACCGGTGGACCCCCTCAGGAGCGGGATCATAAACGCAGAGAGAAGGTATTTCACTATTGGAGTCCTTTTTTATCCTTTGTACACTTGTGGCTTTGGGTCCAAGTGTATATCCCCAGATTAGAATGTCTGTGTGCCTGGCTCCAGTGAGCTCCGCTGAGAGATTCTCAGTCACACCAGGAGGATTTCGGTCCCCGCAGAGGGCATAATCTGTTTGCGTTTATGACCCCGCTCCTGAGGGGGTCCACCAGTTCGGGTAAGGGTTCCCACACCCAGAGTGGGATTCTCTCCTCAGACTGAGAATTTCCCTCCTTCTTTCTTATTTTTTTTTCCCCTGGCGAAGGTGGACAATATTGGAACTTACTACTTCAATGGACTTTATTCTCATTTAACTTTTGTCACAATCAATTTCTTCTTCACCCATTTTTACATATGGACTTTTTTGAATGTTCACTATTTATTAATTTCATTGCACGATATGTCACTTATTGTGTGATTTTTCATATTAAGCGCAACTTATGTTTTTTACCATTTTGTCCCTACCGTAGTGATATTTGATGGTTTTTGTTGTAGCTATTCTTTTATTTGTTTGCACTCTAGCGCAGTATTAATCTTTTTCTATTTGGCAATGGCACTTTTCACAGTTTATCTTGGCAGCTTATCTTTATACCATCAACATATATGAAGGAAACCTAAACCCTAAAAATGTATAACTGATCTGTTGTGAGACAACAGTCAATTGTAAGATCTTGGTAGTTATAGGGACATACATTTGTTAACATTATTTTAAGCTCAATCACTTGATTTTTTTAGTTCACTAAATGAGTGGTTTTGCTCTGCTTAGCTTTATTACAGTTTCCATAGGCACCATTTTTTTTTGTTGGGAGTTTAGTGAGCATTTCTACATTTTGAATCCACATAAGGCTTGAGTTCACACCCAAGCATTTCAAGCCATGACCATCTTGAATAAGGGTAGGTGATTCATGTGGCATTTAGTTCCTGGAATTCATCTGCCCTTAGCTCATGCAGGCAGGAGGGTGTTCTTATTTGAGAAAACCCCTCCTTCAGATAAAAGGGGAAAAATGCCTATGAAGACTCTTGGGATGTGTGACATCATTTTGGCCTAGACCAGAAATAAAGAAACTGAAGAAATAAAAGAACTAAAAAAAAAGTTAATGCTGATTTAGAGAATTCCACTTTAAATAAAGAGACAGTCTACCTGGGCTGGGCATATAACTAATTGACTCAACAGCAGGTGGGGAATCAGTCTTGGACTCAAGGCCTGTGGGATAACAGGTAACAGTAGAGCCTTGCAAGATAAAGCCATGGAACTGCATGTACCAGTATACCCGATGGTCTTTGGGAATAGAAGAGACAGTACCCCCTTAGGGCCACTCCCTGGATGGTGGTGGCCCCCTGGGTACTCTCTTCTGCCAACAGAGGTGTAAGATGCTCATTATGGAATGCTGGTGTGACAGAGCAGTCAGCAGGAGATGCCCAAGGTAAAGACATCAACCAAGGCACTGGGAAGGTTTTAACATAACTACTTATTAGAGGAGCGACCTCAGGATGCTATAACAAGAACTTGATGGGTGAATTGGAGTATCCACATTTGGAATGAGGTAACCCCCAGTATCATAGCTACAAGAGAGGGATATGCTAGTTGGTTCTGTGATGGCTCTCTAGGGAAGTGTTGACTCAACAGGAAGAGCCCAAATTTTGTAGGATAACAGGTAACAAAAGAACCCTGCATATTAAAGCCATATAACTACATGTACCAGCATGTTTTCTGTTCTTTGGGAATAGAGGAGACAAATCTGGAGCAGTAGGCAAGCTCTGACCCGATCATTCATTAAAGAGCCACTTACTCCAGCACACTGCCACTCCAGCCATTGGCACATCATTTTTGTATAATGGCAACATCTCTGCCCATCTACCATATATCTAAGCCTGCAGCAGGAAATAGGCAGACATGGGGTGGGAACGGATAAATTGCTCTCACAAAGATAGAGGTCAGTTTAGCTGGATTTTAATACTACATAGTATTATTGCTTAGGTTTAGGAACCAACATTTTCTAATCTAGGCCATCATTTGGGTGGTGATATACCCGTTTCCTTCACTTCCTGTGTTGACTATGATATGGGAAATTAAGGAAAATCTCCCTAGTGGGACACAGATGGCAAAAAAACTGACATAAGGGATATAACCCACCACCACATTATCCAAAATTAAAACAAATTATGTTTTTTGCC
The DNA here is from genome assembly GCF_037356315.1 of Lithobates pipiens. Classification (NCBI taxonomy): domain Eukaryota; kingdom Metazoa; phylum Chordata; class Amphibia; order Anura; family Ranidae; genus Lithobates; species Lithobates pipiens. Next base: position 550,866,136 of record NW_027507758.1, on the reverse strand, counting down.
TCTTTGTTCTACTTTTAAGCAAATAAAACTCATACAGCAGAACTGTAGAGATCCAAACTGAGCAATGGCTCACTCACTATATATGATGGCATCTACAATATGTGTATATGTATATATAATATGCATAACATTGACCAATGCTTTTAAATATTTCAATTTTGAGATTCTGATGTATGAATACAACTTACAGGACTCCTTCAGATTTGTGTGTTACAACAACGCATGTTAGAAACACGTTACAATAATGCATGTCCATGCCTCCTATTATATATATTTGTATTTTATTTATTTATTTTTTGTCTTATGCATCTGCTTTCATTTATTGTGACTAATGCCCCAATGCTCTAAATTAGCACCCAATGCACAGAACACCACAGGTCAACACAATGCTCAAGATCCTTTTTTTTTTTTAAAGGATAAGTTCACCCCTTTAAACAAAAAAATGCACATTTTTTTTCTGGTTAAATAAATGGCTTATTATATGTGTAAAAAAAAAAAAAATATTTATAGAATCAATGAACTACCACAGCACTCAACAGCACCGTGGTGGTTCATGGAGAAATATAAGCCAACAGCCAGAAAAGCTGTCTGTAATTGTAGTTTTCCCATTCACAGTATACTATGAATGATGCCGCTGGGAGCCCCACATGGTATGTGTATTTATTTTATTTTTCTCTCCCCAGATTTTCTCTCTTGCAGATCCCCTGCTAGCTGTCAAAACTGGGGAGCAGAGAGGCTAGTCCATCTGTAACATGATATACCCTGATTATGGGATTATCCTTTAGGCCCCTTTCACCGTTTCGGTCCGCCTTCAGTTTTTTTAGGCGTACCTAAATGGACGCTCCATGCAGGTCTATGGAGCGACGGATGTCCGCTGACATCCGAGCCGCTAAATTCAGACAGATGGAAACCCTATTTTTCATCCGCCGATCGGATATAAAATGGCAGGTGGAACATTTTCATCCAATTCCCTCATAGAGGCAAGTTGGACTCTGACAGGTCCGTCCCTGCACAGTGAGCAGAGACTGCCATGTGCCAGCTCAGTGAGGATCAACGGAGCGATTAGGGAGATTTATAATAAATGGGGTAATGGAACAGAACTCTGAATGTCCCACGTTATTTGCTATAATTGAATGGGGTGGGTTCAGTGTAATGGGTTTTGGTCACAAGATATTCACTAAGCATTAAAAGTATATTTGATACTTTTATTTTAGTATGACCCACATATATAGGGCAAGGCTCCTTAATACACAAATAAGCAAGGGATGTTCTCAATAAGCTGCACCTGCATTAGCTCATGTGGCCTCTTCAGCAGTGGTCTACACCTCACATTTTGGATTTTTAATTGGAAAGTGAAGACTGATCACAGTCCTTCTCCTGCTTCACATTAGTAGGTTGCACCATGCAGGTAAGATTTGGCTCTATGAACCAGTGTATCCTCAGAGCTGCTTGCTGGTTCATTTTAAATGATCATTTTGCTAGGGTATTAGTAGAACATGGAATATACACATTGCCACTATGCAGCTGAAGCCTCCCACTCTGGAATGTGTTGGTAAACCAGTCTGTCTCTTATGACCATTTGTATTTCTTCCATCCCAAGTATACATTGACTCCCAGGTGGATGCTACCAATATCAGCTGACCTCTACAGGTACTGTAGCACCTTGCTTGTGTAATTGGGTGCAGCTAATGTATTGTAATGAACTTGAATCTCATGAAATTTATTAAGTATTTTTTTTTTCTTTTGCATTACCTTTTTTGTTATTTATCATTTTATTTTGGCATAATAAAACCTGTAAAGGCCAGTTCACACCATAAAAAAAAATGCACGTTCCGGATGTGTCTTTGCATGGGCCTTCTGGAGCCTTTTTGATGCATTGCAGATGCGGTGTGTGTGTGGTGTTTTTTTTTTTTTTTTTTTTTCTATGGAACTGACTGCACTGGTGTAAACTTTGCAATTGAAAGCCATGTAGCCTACTTTACAACTGTTTTTGAAGCAGAACAAAAATGCACTGGACTGCATCTGGTTTGAACTGCCTCTAAAACTAAAGTGAGCAGTACACATGCTAATCCTGCCACTGATACTGCATAGATTTCTATAGTACAACTTATTGGGAGTGATGCTATGGTGGTAAAATGGATTTTAATAGTTCCCAGAAAGAACAGAAGATATTTAAATCAAAAATGGTCTAGTGAAAGTGGTGATTTCCAACCAATAACTGACTTCCTCTACAGTACCAGTTTGCACAAAGCTTTAGACTTTTTATTTTTTTAAAGTATCCCGATACTTGATCCACACAAAGTATGTGATGGCTATAATGTGTATTTTTGATTTTGTTGTACAGTAAAATCCAGTTGCAGCTGATGCTGTATATTTGAGGGGGCAACGGCAGCAAACAAGTCATCATCCATCATCCCCACTAGTTCAATGAGAAAAATTAATTGTGTATGGCCAGATTTAGATGCTGACACAATTCGGTTTAGGGCTGATCATTTTCTTGCTTTTTGCAGGCTAATTTTATTCACTCTGACTTGTGGGAGTGGGGGCTCAGCTGAGAAAATTTAATTTTTTAGAGTTTTTAAAAGTTTGTTTTTGTGTGTATACATACATATATACATACATACTTTATTTTTTATCGTTTAATAAACAACTCCCTGTTTGGTTTGCCGCAGAACTCCCAAACCGGGAGATGTTTCAACCCAAACGGCGAACTCCATTGAAGTCCATTAGAGCCAAACAGGAAAAATCAAAACTGCCAGTTTTCAAAGGCTTCCATGCAAGTAATTGGCCATACAAGGGGTATGGGAGCCCGAATACTATCCTGGAGGACATGTATCAATGCAACAAATGTTTTTAAACAATCTTCTTTTTTTTTTTTTTTTTTTTTTTTTAACAGGAGCAGTGATGTTCATTATGCTTAACCAGTTCAACTCAGGAAGGTTTAACCCCCCCCCCCCCATGGCCAGGCCATTTTGCGATTCAGCACTGTAATACTTTAACTGGCAATTGTGCGGTCGTGTAATGCTGCATGCAAAATGTGTATTGGATTTTACATTTTACACATTTTATTTCTTTTATTTTTTCCCCCAAAAAAGAGCTTTCTCTTGGTGGTATTTGAGCGTTTGTTTTTTTTTTTGTTTTTTTTTTTAATTGCTCATCAACCACTGTCACGGAGCCACAGAACAAGGCAGTGCCTAATATAAACAAGGTATTTCCCTGTTCTACCTTGTGACATGACAGAGATCACTGCTCCCTGTCATCAGGAGCAGTGATCACTGTCATGTGAGTTGAAGCTCACCACCCCTACAGTGTGAATCACTCCCTAGGACCATTTTTATAGCTCTGATTGCTGTATAAATGACAATGGTCCCAAAATAGTGTCAATGTCTGCTGTGTCCGCCATAATGTCGCAGGCACGATAAAAATCGCTGATCGTCGCTATTACTAATAAAAAAATAAGTAACTAAAAATGCCATAAAACTATCCCCTATTTTGTAGACTATATAAAACTTTTACGCAAACCAATGAATATAGGCTTATTGCGATGTTTTTTTTTTTTTTGTTGTTGTTTAAAGCACGAAAAATAAAAACCTGCAGAGGTGATCAAATATTACCAAAAGAAAGCTCTATTTGTAGGGGGGTGGGACATCAATTTTCTTTGGGTGCAAAGTCGCACGACCACACAATTGTCAGTTAAAGCGACATAGTGCCAAATCGCAAAAAGTGCTCTGGTCAGGAAGGGGGTAAAATCTTCTGGGGCTGAAGCGGTTAAACAAAAAACTTTTTTTACTGTCTGCTATAAAACGCATGCAGCAAAAAAAAAATCGCATTTCTTTATCAATTTAAGCCAATATGTATTCTGCTATATATTTTTGGTAAGAAAAATCCCAATAAGCGTATATTGTCAATGGAACATAAATGGGGTAAACTTTTGTATACATGACAAAGTAAGAGAATTCTCTCCAAAGGGGCGGATGGAAAACAGTTAAAACCTTTAAAGCTCTTCAACAAAGCTAAAGGCTTTTTAGTTCACTCTGAAACTGTACACCGTTATATCAGTCAGGGGTTTATGTTCATTCCTACGGACCATTGACCAGCTATGGGGTACCAAATTGTTTATCTAATTAGTGACCTGCTATATTTTGCAGAATAAAAATTAAGACAAATTTTAATTAAGCATGTCATAACTGGACATATACTTTTTATTATAGTGATTTTGTCATTTTTGTACTCCCCTGAAACTATAATGGAAAGTGATCTCACTGCACCTCCTATACATAAAATCCATGTGCGTCATCTAGTGAGAAAATAAAAATAATAATCTTCTAAATCAAGTTTAGTTTCTGCTAGAAGAGCACGGCATGTGGTGATGCCTCCTCATCATGTTTACATCACAAATCTGTTCCAGGCCCAGGGATTCCAATAATCATTGGAGTGTCCACCATCTCCTTTGTCATTTGTGTTTAGACATCATCCAGTTCCTTCTGCCCATTATTATTCCACAGGTTCCATCACAATACATTCTTGTTTCACGCATACAGAAAACCCTCCTATTATTCCCTTCCAGGCATACACTTTTCACACACTACATTCTGATGGTATTCTTTTTATTTTTATTTTTTAAATGAGGTTTGCAATTTTAGATAAAAACAATTCTGTCCTTAGCTAATATTCTCCAACAATGACATTCAGAAATTCCAGCATTGTTTGAGACCATCCCAATAGTTTTTGCTCTAGGTCAGTGATGGCGAACCTTGGCACCCCAGATATTTTGGAACTACATTTCCCATGATGCTCAACTATACTGTAGAGTACATAAGCATCATGGGAAATGTAGTTCGAAAACATCTGGGGTGCCAAGGTTCACCATCACTGGTCTAGGCTGTCTGAATGAAAATCTCCTGTGGTCATAGGCGTTTCATACTATGCAGGGTTTTATTGAACATGTCTAATCTCCTTGAAGGTGGACTATTCCATGTAGAAGATTGAAGGTTCAGAAATGGATTGTGTGGTGGGTTTTCCCTTTTTTTTTTTTTTTTTTTCCCCCGGATGAGGTTATTAAAGATGTCTGCCCAACCATTTTCAAGATGATGGTTGCCATGTATGTCCATCCTTCCTTTTGTCATAGACTGCACATTCTCCCCAAGACTGACTGACTCAGAAATCCATCATGGACAGCAACCATATGTTCTGTTCCTTTTCTCTGTTCTATAATAGAGGAAAGGATTAGGTCCACTCTCATGGAAACATTCATGTAGTGCAGTTTTCCTACTGACACATCTGGAGATCTCAAGGTTATATGCAAATGTTGGCATAGTAGGGTTTACTTTTTTATAAAGGTCCTTTTCCACCAGTGAAGTGTCCATGAGTCCTAAAACCATTTCACGTATGTCATTATACTTCACCACATGAAAAGTGATCTATTTCCAGCACTCCTTTGCACTCGCCAACTCCACTTGCTTATCCTAAACTGCTTTAAAACATAATGACGAAGCGGATGGAAAAATTCCACTTTTGATCATACGATAATCTGATCGTTGGTACACAACTGTTGTCCGAAACCTTTTTTTCGTATGATTTTGACTTTAATCAGTACAGTTTTTGTCTGAAAATACATTCCAATACAAATAAATTACAGCACTTCAAAATTTTATATATATATAATTAAAAAAATATTTTTTTTTTTTTTTTTTTTTTTTTTTTAAGTTGCTCAGGCAGTCACAAGTAAAAGGAAATAAAGGACTACTAGTGTGATCCTGTATAAAATATTCATTCCACTCCCCATACAAAATGTCACTTAAAAAAACAGAATACAATAAATCCCATTAAAGCACTCTTCGAAAGAAACCATGCAATATACTTTTTATATTCAGTAGCCACATAGGCTTGCTGTGTAAACGGCATCTCGTCCATGACCAGCGCTATATGTCCTATCTGGTGGGGGCCTGTGGTCAGATTGAATGAATGCGTTTTTGTCCAAAGACCTTTTCTGAGGAAATGGAGGGTGAATCCAAAATTTGAGTTGTCACCAGCAAGGGAGGTGGGGAAATCTACAATGGGGACAGTTGTTCCCAATACAACTGTCCTTGAAGGGAGCTCCCTTACATTGTAAAGATATCCCCCTCCACTTCTTTGAGTATACAGGACAGGAAGTGCAGAAAAATCTGACACAATAGCAAAATTACATCTGACAGGAAGTTTACTCTTCACAACGCTATCCAATATGGAAGAAAAAAAGTTTTTTGCCTTTTTAAAAAAAAAAAAAATACTTTAAGTAAATCCAGACAGTGGTAACTATGAAGTGCACTTTTTTTTTTTTTTTTTTATGTAATGGTTTGATGTTGTTTTTGTAAATATTTAAAAATGCTGCTTTAGCACTTTCTGTGTAGTGTAAAAATTAACTGACAAAGCTGTACAGACAATTCTCCTTTCATAAATATGCCGGGTTTGTTGTTGTTTTTTTTAGGAAAAATTTAATAAAGGCCCACAAGCTGGCACTAACACATGCCTATATTCTAGTTCCAGTGGTGTCGTGCATAGAGAAATTGTGTAAATTACAAAATAGCAACTAACTTCTGAAGCTTCTCACACAAGTCGTAATGTGTTCTATAATTCAACTATTTGGTTATATATCTCCCATGTTGGGTTTGTTAGTCATATGGATGGCCTAAAACACAGGAAGATGTCTTGATTACTTTTTTATATCAATTTAGTTAAAAATTGCTCTAAATTGCATAGTTCTGGAGGCCTCCCTTTGAAACTTACATTGATAAAACAAAACATAAGGCCAGAGAAGGGCTACAAAAATGAGGGGGGGGGGGGGCTTGAACTCCATCTAGAATTTAAAGCTGAACTCAAAACCAAAAGTGGGGCTGCAATGCAATGCAAGGGGTAACTTCAGAAATGTAACAAGCAGATATTGGAGTTTACTAAAGGCGAATCCGCTCTGCACTACAAGTGCACTTGTAAGTGTAGTCACTGTAGATCTGAGAGGAAACTCTAAAATTAGGGGAAGCTCTGCTGATTATATCCTCCAACCATGTGCAAGCAATAATGCTGTTTTTTTTTTTTTTTTTGTTTTTTTTTTCCTTGCATGTCCCCCTCAGATCTATAGCGACTGCATTTCCAAGTACACTTGTTGTGCAAAGTGGATTTGCCTTTAGTAAATAAAACCCATTGTGTCAAGGTGTAATCACACCCCTCGACTAAGACCCCTTTCACACTGAGGCACTTTACAGGTGCTATAGCGCTAAAAATAGGGCCTGTGTCAGCGGCACAGAGACTCTCAACTGTTTATACTACAGAGTATACCGTACACCAACTCAATTACATAGATGGGGTAGACTTGACTCTCCCATGTGTCCCAAATGTCAGGCTCACCCAGGCAATCTCATTCATATGCTTTGGAGGTGCCCCAAATTGGTGAGGTATTGGAGCGAGGTCATTGCTAGAATAAATAATGTTTTTCAGGTCCAGCTTGGGCTGGAGCTATTGGTGTGCTTGCTGGGCAGCCTAGATGAGAACATGTACCCTCCACCAATATACATTGCTCTTACACGACTTCTATACTTGGCCAGGAAACTTAATGTTCGTTTATGGCTGTCGGCACATATACCAAAGGAGACGCAGTGGATACAAATGGTTAATACCACTCTTGTCTGGGAAAAGTACACCTACCAGCATAGAAAGTCACCAAACAAATTCTTTAATATAGGGCAGAACTGGCTGGGTTCCCCGTCAGTGGCTCCACCCCAGATGGTCCTAGATGGGTTAATGGTAGGATAGACGGAGGAAGGTATATGGGAGTGAAGGTGTATGTTATACGCTACCGTACCACAGGGAGAGCTATATGTAGTTGCTGAGTCTGAGCCATGGTGAAACTTCAATGGTTGGTTTATTTTGTATGAGTAATTATTAATACTTAATTATTATCTAATGTTTTATTTTTATTTTGTTAGTTCTTTTCTTGGTTTTGGTTCTTACTACTACTCTATAAGAGAGAGTGATATGAGATGAGCGATCGGATGCGACACTGTCCTACATATAAAGGAGTATAACGGTATTGACTGCATACGTTAAAATAGAGTTAAAACTTAAGATTGATGGTACTCTAGTTACCTGTATTTCAAGTGACATATATTTGTCGTGTATAAGTTGTAATGTTTGGCGCTCTCATCAATAAACACCTTTTTGTTGATTTTTAAAAAAAAAAAACGGGGTCTGTAAAGCGCCTCTCCTATCACTCCAATGTGAAAACCTGAGGACTTTCACACTGGAGCGGTGCACTGGCAGCATGTCAAAAAAAGTCCTGCAATCAGCATCTTTGAGGTGCTTTCAGAGCGGTGTATACACCGCTCCAAAAGCGCCCCCTGCCCATTTAAATGGGCAGTGCTGGCAAATGAGTGGCTGCAGCGGTGCCTTCTTGGCGCTGTTAACCTTTTCGGCCGCTAGCGGGAGTTAAAAGCGCCCCGCTAGTGACCCCAAAAAGTGTCACTTTACTGCTGACACCCCCAACACCCCAGTGTAAAAGGTCTCTTATTAATTTTCACTGTAAAGCTACTGTCACACTGAGGAGCTTTACAGGCACTATAGCACCTGTAAAGCGCCTCTCCTGTCACTCCAGTGTGAAAGCCTGAGGGCTTTCACACTGGAGCAGTGCCTGGCAGGACGCTAAAAAAAAGTCCTGCAAGCAGCATCTTTGAGGCGCTTTAGGAGTGGTGTATACAGAAATTATAAATTCTGCCAGGGTATGTAAACCTATGAGCACAAGCGCGTGTGTGTGTGTGTGTGTGTGTGTGTGTGTGTGTGTGTGCGCGCGCGCCAATGGGACTGCTAATGTCCATATAAAACTATATTTGCCCTGTCACCATATATCAGCCATTTTGTATTCTGATTGTTTAAACAGTTCAAAGATGCAAACACGGGCTACTTTTCAACCAATTATGCCTTCTTAATAAAATGATAAAATTGCCTTGACATTTACAGTGTAATAGCTAAATCCAGGCTTTTTTGTACCCAGACTTAGCCATTTTCACGCATACCCCTCTTTTTTGATTCACAGTAGTTGCAGAGGGTGAATACTACTAATTTGTTATCAAAAATGAACTAGCAGCATGGGAACATCATCGGTGGTTAAGCCCAACTTCTATCAAAATGTGTTATTTACTTTTGGATAGTATGGAAGAATTAGGCCGCGTACACACGGGCGGATTGTCTGCCCAACTAAGTTCGTCAGACAATCCGACAGACAATCCGTTCAAAATTTGCATGAACGGACTTGACCACACACGATGAGCAGACAGTCCGCTGAAAGCGTGCGTGATGACGTGTACAGCACGTACCACGGGACTAGAAAAACGACGTCCTATACACTGCAATGCAACCTTCGGCCATGTAAATCCTTTCTGAGCATGCGCCATACTTAGTCCGTCCAACTTGCCTACACACGAGCGGACTGTCCGCTGAAACCAAGTTTGGACGGACAAAACCAAGTTTGAACGGACTGTCTTACGGAAATTCCGTAAGACTTTGTTCCTCAGATTGTCCGCTGAAGCCCACACACGAGCGGATTGTCCGCTGAAACACGGTTCAGCGGACTAAGTTGGACAGACAATCCGCCCGTGTGTACGCGGCCTTAGTCTTCTATTGTTTTCTAAGGAGATTCCCCTCATTCCCTGTCAACTTTGAAATCTCACCAATGGGGCTATGGCCGAAAACTGAGCGCTTTCTTTTCGTGGTATTTGATCACATCTGCGGTTTTTATTTTTTGCGCTATGAACAAAAAACAGCAATTTTCAATAAACATTATTCCTTACGTTCTGTAATAAAATATTCACAATAAAACAATTTAAATTAAATCTCACCATCAGTTTAGGCCAATATGTATTCTGCTACATATTTTTGATAGTAAAATCCCAATAAACATTTGATTGGTTTGCGCAAAAGTTATTGCATCTACAAACTATGGGTTCGCTTTATGGGTTTTTTTTCTTTTGCGGAATTGTGACATACGGTCAAATTTTGTCTGCCATAAAGTGACACTTTTTGGGGACCATCTAGAAGTGGGCCCATGATGACAAATGTGACTTGACTGAGTGCATGTAGCGGATATATTTTTATTATATAAATGTAGAATGAAAATCCATTTTGACAAAATCACTACCCTTATTTCTACAGGCCACTGATAACGGACAAGAGGGGGAATAGAATTCTCTCTAATTGAGCAGATATCATTTTTTATTTATTGTAAATCAAGAAGTTCAGTTTCTGATAGGCACAGTTGTGGATACTCAGCATATGGTTATGCCCACTTATCTTTGCTTATCATGTCTGTGCCTGGCCCAGCTATTCTGTGTGTCCACCGTCTCCTTTTTGACACTTGTGTTTAGAGATCGTCAGGTGCTCATTATAATTTCACAGCTTCCATGACAATATATCCTTTGTTTTTACACCTAAAGAACACCTTCCTGTTCGCTTTCAGGCAGACACTACTTAACACATCTGTAGTCATTGCAGATCACTGCATTATAATCTATTTAGTAAAATAAAAAAAATGGAAATGTGTTACTAGTGTATTAAAGTACTAATTTTTCATTTGACACAAATTTTGCTCTCAGGCAATACAAAGCTAATATTGGCATTCTTTGACAGGTATTCCAAATGGAATAATTTGGTCACTAGATGGACTCATTTAGTGTTCATGTGTTGTGTGTCTGAACTTCCAGAGGCTTTCGGTTCTCAATGTGTGGTTTTTCGTAGATTGCGTATTGCTCAACTGTCGCAGGTAGGATTGGTATGTCCTTAATTTCGGGTATCGTTTAGGTACCCTGTGTCATCGAGGCCCCAGAACGGAACTTGCGAGTCATTCGTTAAAGCCTCCATGAGCAGTCTTATTTAGCCTTGTGCAAACCACAAACTCGTGGCTCAGTTTGTCAAGCACAAACCCCGAGCCAATCCATTCATACATTCTTGCTCTTCGTTGTCACATGCTACAAAGTCGGCCCACTTTCAACTGTGGTCTTTGTCGGTTCCTGTACGCGATACCCTCCCATTCCCTTTTTCAGGGCATGTCTCAATTAATTTATCTCCACAAACATCTATTACTTATCTTGGTTATGCCCCCTTTTCTGGTATACAGACCAGGGCGCACTTCAGGTCCATTTTATGTTGAAGGACTTTGAAATTATGTATATGTGTGTGTGCAGTGGCAGCCGGTGAAGTTTTAAGATGGTGGGGCGCTAGACCCTGCCCACCCTGTTGACCCCTCCCACTTCTCATAAGCCCCACCCCCTTATAGAATCCACCAACTTCGTCCCCTGTAGTAGATCATATACCAGGCTGTACATTATATACACAGGGCTCTGTACATTATATACACCAGGTTCTAATGACACATCAATATGTCTGACAGCCCAGCCACACTCCTTGTTCACCAGAGAAAAAAAAAAAAACAGGAAACACAAAAAAGTGCTCGGGAAACAGCAATAGGCAGAGGTCACCACAGACAATGAAGTACAAGAAAGCCTAATAAAAAAAAAAAAAATACTCATCACATTTAGGGGCTGCAATAATGCAACATCTTACATGTTTGCCTCTGGTGGTGGGATCAGAGGGATGGAGGTGGGTGGGGATTTGGATCAGGGACGGAGGGATGGTGGGTGGAGAGTTGGATCAGGGACGGGGGGATGGTGGGTGGAGAGTTGGATCAGGGACGGGGGGATGGTGGGTGGAGAGTTGGATCAGGGACGGGGGGATGGTGGGTGGAGAGTTGGATCAGGGACGGGGGGATGGTGGGTGGAGAGTTGGATCAGGGACGGGGGGATGGTGGGTGGAGAGTTGGATCAGGGACGGGGGGATGGTGGGTGGAGAGTTGGATCAGGGACGGGGGGATGGTGGGTGGAGAGTTGGATCAGGGACGGGGGGATGGTGGGTGGAGAGTTGGATCAGGGACGGGGGGATGGTGGGTGGAGAGTTGGATCAGGGACGGGGGGATGGTGGGTGGAGAGTTGGATCAGGGACGGGGGGATGGTGGGTGGAGAGTTGGATCAGGGACGGGGGGATGGTGGGTGGAGAGTTGGATCAGGGACGGGGGGATGGTGGGTGGAGAGTTGGATCAGGGACGGGGGGATGGTGGGTGGAGAGTTGGATCAGGGACGGGGGGATGGTGGGTGGAGAGTTGGATCAGGGACGGGGGGATGGTGGGTGGAGAGTTGGATCAGGGACGGGGGGATGGTGGGTGGAGAGTTGGATCAGGGACGGGGGGATGGTGGGTGGAGAGTTGGATCAGGGACGGGGGGATGGTGGGTGGAGAGTTGGATCAGGGACGGGGGGATGGTGGGTGGAGAGTTGGATCAGGGACGGGGGGATGGTGGGTGGAGAGTTGGATCAGGGACGGGGGGATGGTGGGTGGAGAGTTGGATCAGGGACGGGGGGATGGTGGGTGGAGAGTTGGATCAGGGACGGGGGGATGGTGGGTGGAGAGTTGGATCAGGGACGGGGGGATGGTGGGTGGAGAGTTGGATCAGGGACGGGGGGATGGTGGGTGGAGAGTTGGATCAGGGACGGGGGGATGGTGGGTGGAGAGTTGGATCAGGGACGGGGGGATGGTGGGTGGAGAGTTGGATCAGGGACGGGGGGATGGTGGGTGGAGAGTTGGATCAGGGACGGAGGGATGGTGGGTGGAGAGTTGGATCAGGGACGGAGGGATGGTGGGTGGAGAGTTGGATCAGGGACGGAGGGATGGTGGGTGGAGAGTTGGATCAGGGACGGAGGGATGGTGGGTGGAGAGTTGGATCAGGGACGGAGGGATGGTGGGTGGAGAGTTGGATCAGGGACGGAGGGATGGTGGGTGGAGAGTTGGATCAGGGACGGAGGGATGGTGGGTGGAGAGTTGGATCAGGGACGGAGGGATGGTGGGTGGAGAGTTGGATCAGGGACGGAGGGATGGTGGGTGGAGAGTTGGATCAGGGACGGAGGGATGGTGGGTGGAGAGTTGGATCAGGGACGGAGGGATGGTGGGTGGAGAGTTGGATCAGGGACGGAGGGATGGTGGGTGGAGAGTTGGATCAGGGACGGAGGGATGGTGGGTGGAGAGTTGGATCAGGGACGGAGGGATGGTGGGTGGAGAGTTGGATCAGGGACGGAGGGATGGTGGGTGGAGAGTTGGATCAGGGACGGAGGGATGGTGGGTGGAGAGTTGGATCAGGGACGGAGGGATGGTGGGTGGAGAGTTGGATCAGGGACGGAGGGATGGTGGGTGGAGAGTTGGATCAGGGACGGAGGGATGGTGGGTGGAGAGTTGGATCAGGGACGGAGGGATGGTGGGTGGAGAGTTGGATCAGGGACGGAGGGATGGTGGGTGGAGAGTTGGATCAGGGACGGAGGGATGGTGGGTGGAGAGTTGGATCAGGGACGGAGGGATGGTGGGTGGAGAGTTGGATCAGGGACGGAGGGATGGTGGGTGGAGAGTTGGATCAGGGACGGAGGGATGGTGGGTGGAGAGTTGGATCAGGGACGGAGGGATGGTGGGTGGAGAGTTGGATCAGGGACGGAGGGATGGTGGGTGGAGAGTTGGATCAGGGACGGAGGGATGGTGGGTGGGGGGAGGCTTCACATGCCAGCAGATGCAACTTGTCACTTATTAAATGGAAAGGCAAATTGGTGGCAGGCAACAGTGACGGCAGTCTCTCTCCCTCTCCCTCTCCCCTGCACGGTGGGCGGTAAGAGATGTCATCTCTCTGCTCTCTCATCTGCCAGCCAACCCGCCTGGCTTTCATGCCGCTCGGCCCGCCGCAGAGAGATTCCACGGCCCAGTGGCTGGACTCCTCTCGTAAAGAAACAGCCAGCATTCTCTTTGGCAGCCTAAAGCATAGTACACACTAGTAGTTTGTTGAACAAAAAGTCAGCTCAGGGCAGAGCCGATGATTGTACAGAGATCTCCCCTGCTGAGCTATTGTATTGTATTCTGACAGCCCCTCCCAAACCCCGCCAGTCTCAGATCAGGAGTCTGACAGCTGACCTTTTTTGGTCTTGATCCTTTGACAGGAGCCAGGCGAAGGGCTGGATTTGTCTGACCCGGCTGCTGTACACAGGGGCTGAATTTCGGCCGGTTTCTATCGAACCAACCAATGCCACCCAACATTCAGCCCATTTGTACTAGCCATAAGTAGAACGTTTAGCATGCTTTGTCATGACCATTATGGACACCTTTGATACTAAAACCAGTGTTCATTTTGTCAACCTAAAACAATTTTGTTGAAAGGAATACAACTAAAATGGCATTTTAGTCAAGACTAAAACCAAATTGAAATTTGATGTCAAAATTAACACTGCAATAGCACATAATCTGTAGGGAGGTATCTACTAAGCGGGGGGAAAAAAATGTAAAGGCTTTTGTTCTAAAATGTAGTTGTTTCAATAGAGTTTACAATATTTGTTCATGAAAATTGGTTTTATTTATAAAGACGTTATATATCTCAACGGCTAAATTTGTGTCTGTATTGCATGTTCACCCCTTAATATCACAGGTTGCAGGAAAGGAAATTGCTCAATTCCTTAGTTCCTCCATCAACACAGGTAGTGTTCATGGGGAAAGTCCCTCCATGGAGCCATTGTGCTCTCCCAGTGGGAGGCAGGGGAAGCCGTACCTGTTGGAAGAACGGAGTGCTTATTGCTAAAAGCTATAACAGCCACTAGCAATAAGCAAATGTAAAATATGGCAGGCTGGTTGTCCCCAAGTTGATCGTTCAACTGGGGTACAATTGGCCTGCCCTTACATAGTTTGACTCTGGGGTCAGTCCCTGCTGAGCCCATACGGTTTAGAATCTGACAGCTGATATCTCTCATTTTGTGTTTAGGTAAACCAATTTCCATGAAATTGGTGAGGAAGGACAGGCGCAAGCTAAAAGCATTTCTAAAGGATCTCTTCATGCCCATTTCTGTGTAGAACAACCAAGGCATCGCCTGTCAATGTGCAATCAGCTCCCTTGATGGATTACTTGTTTTTACTGCAAATGTCCTTTTTTTAATTCACTTTATTTATTTTCTTAGAACGTCCTAGTAAGTAGTAACTGGAAAGGGTTTATTAACTGACACAAACTAACTGCAAATGTTTCACCTAACCAAAAGATGGCTCTAGGTATATCGTATGGCTGGGCTCAAAATGTCAAGTTCTGAGCTACTAGCCAGGCCTCAAGGGTTACTCGCCACCAGTTGCCCCACCCAACCCTGCCCCACAACACGCCCCCCGCCCCTAAATGTGCCCTCATAAATTATTTCATTAAATGTTTTATGCAGAATTAAGTTATAAAAATAAATAACAACTTTATCTGTGCCCACCAATGCAAGCTGCCTGTGCCCACCATGCAGCCTACCTGTGCAGGGGAGGAAAGGAACAGGAGAATGGCCCCAATAAGAGCGCAGTACAGGGAACACAGCAATAACAGCTTTCATTTCAATTGCTGTGTTTCCCTGACCAGGGAACTTTAACAGATCACCCGTCCCAGGATTGGACGTGTGATCTGTCTATCAAAGTCCCAGGACCAGGGTTCTTTCCTTCTTCCCCTCGCCAGCTCGCAAAATGCGAGCACAATTTTTGAGGGCTGTCCTACGGGAAAGCCCCATTCTATAAATGCTATGTACTTAAGTGGCAATGATTATAAAACCATATTACTCATTCTGTCTCTTTACATTACTACCTTGACAAATCTTCACCTGCCTCTTTTACTATATACCAGAGATATGGAATTCTGAAAGCCTAGGCTGAACGAAAAAAACGAACGAGCCAAAGCCACTGTACTGACAATCCAATGTTGGTACATTAATCTTGCCTGGTGTTCTATTGTGTTCTGACTAGACCTGTGCAATTTGTTTCAAATTAGTTTTTTGTCAATTCGGCATATTAATTCGTAAACATCAGAATTAAGAAAAGGATTGTTTTAACCAATTTTTTATAAAACAAATTTTCTGAAAGGATGAAAATTCGAAAGAACAAAACATTCGGTTAATTTCTATTATAATTAAAATAAGCTTATTAACCATTATTGATGAACTATAGAATAGTTGTAAACCATTTAAAATATAGGTAACTGGAATTTCCTTTAAAATTTGGTTGTTGGTGAATGTAATGAATACGAATTCATCTGAAGTTGCAAATTATCCAGCATTCGTTATTTTGGATAAATTTGTATTCGTTACGTTCACTAATAGCCAAATTTTAAAGGAAATTCCAATGCCTAGAATTGAATAGTTTAACTATTACATAGTAGTATTAAACAAATGGTTAATAAAGTAAATATTTTAATTATAACTCTTCCACTCTGCTTCTTTTCATTTAGTCCATTATAATAAGTAATTATCAAACTATAGCCACTGTAATCCAGCTCAAATCGCATATTACTTGCTGTTTTAAAGAAACTTTAAAAAACTTGTTTCCAGGGGTTAGACAGTGCCATCTTAAATTGGAAGTAAACCCATGGATTTAAACAGTTAAAAAAAAAAGGCATGCCAGGAATGCTAACTGCACATTGGCTGTGCTCTCAGCCAAACTATCAAACCATCCAATGGCTGGTGTCATAACGAATCACATGTGCAGCACCATAGCAGTTGAAGATTAAATAGAGGCAAAGATGGCCGCTTCCTTGGCTGAAAACTATAGGGGAGTTTACCTCCAAGTATTGTTTTCTGAGTCCACAGTGGAGTGCGTGAGCCGGTAGGGAACCAGTTAACCTTTAATTTTCAATTGAATAGACTTTACCAAATGAAAATCACACACTGTTAGGATAAGAATGTTAGTTTGAGTAGAATTCCCAATGAAATTGTTGGACTTGTTTAAGAAATCAGTGGCCAGCTTAAGTATCATTTTTCCAGCAATAATGAAGTGAAGTAACACGTAACGTTTCCATATAGAATGCATGCAATGACACAACCAAATATATATTTTCAGTGTAGATAAGAGAGCAAAATAAGGCAACCTAAACATGAATGCAGATTGAGGAAAATAAAACAAACGCACAAAACAAACTTGGACTCCCCTATCCACACCTTTTTTAATTGTGAAGTTATTATATTCCCCAGCGTCAGAATACACTGCTCAACACCGCTGGTGGTGCTGATCGTGCAGAAATCAAAAAAATTAAATTGACTTCTGTACAACCATCCCGCCCATACATGAATCGAAATTCAGCCAAGTCCTTGCCGAACCACCTGAATTTTGAGCCATGTATGGCCCGGCTATAGCAACCTGAAAAGTTAGTTCTATATGCTGTATAAAGAACATTTAGCTGAGTTCTATAAAATGATTGACTGACCAAAAATCCAATTTAGCAAAAAGTGAGACACAGAATCGTTCATAGCCTGAACTTTTTTTTTTTTTTTTTTTTTTTTCAGTTAATATAATTGAATCAACTAGTGATTTGATAGAAACTATACAAATTGTGTGGCTTTTTTTATGTATTCTGAAACATCAGGAACTGGTGCAAGCAAATAACCAATTGCCTTTGTGGTATTTACAAAGTGACAGGGTTACTGACCTTTAACCAAACTTGTAGGACAAATTGGTTAAAGTTTCAGCTTATTTGAATGCAGCCTAAATAAACATGGAAATAAGAAAAAAAAAAAAAATTGAACACACCTGAAATTAAATAGGATGTCATAAAATGCATTAAAAAAGCCATTACTACACATGGCCTTTTGTCCTATTTCATCAACAGTATATATATCCAAGCCTCCAAAGATGGATCAAACCTTGACCTGTTCAGCAGGGACTGGCCTAGATTTTATCCATCTATGGGCAGGCTGGTTGTACTGAAGCCAATTAAAAAGGGATCAACTTCAGTACAACCAGCTTTTTGGATTTTTCAGATGTGATTACCGCCAGCGGCTATAGCTGCTAGCAGTAAGCCTTATGTTTTGCGAGCAGGGAAGACTTCTCCGCTCCACCACCAGCAGAGTAGCTCCGCAGGATGAAATGGGTTGCAGGAGGAAAAAAAATGGCATCTATGGTTTGCTTCATATTTTCCACTTATCTCTTCACTAATATAGGGGTATAATGGTTTACCATCCATTACAATTTGGATAGTGATTAGTAAGGTTAGAATCCCTATCAAAATCTTTAAATCAACTAACATTTTATTATATATTCTTATATCTTAAGTGCCCACAGACATTTAAATACTATTAGATCTCAGTATGATCTGGCGACAATTTTATTTCCGTTTGGTAAAACAAACACTGGGTCAAGATGCAACCAAGAGGAATAGCAATCAAGCAGGTAAAATCATGTCAGATTGCTAATATTTTTCCACTCCTAAAAGAACTACATTGGAGAGGAAGGTGGGGTTGATGCATTGTAGATTTCGCCAGATTTTCTCCATGGGGTTAAAACGCATATGATTGTCTTAATGTGCTTGTCAGCAGGAATGCCACTTAACTGGTTTGATAATTCTGTACTTCCGACCAGCCTTTAGTGTACATGGACAGCTTTACAAACTGCAGTTGTGATGGAACATTTTGGTATCGACTGGTACTTTTAAAATTAACATTTTGGCTTTGAACATTTCTTCAGATTAAAAACTTATACATGGGTAAATGTGGCCCAGTATTCCCAAGTGGTGGTCCTTATTTCGGCATTGCTTGAAACAGTTGGGTAGTTTGTGTTCTAGGCTACATTAAGACAACCTCCCTATGGTCCTAGGTGCTTGATGGCGCAAGCAGATGCTGAATTTGTCCAATCTCTGTGGGTGGTCTAAACCTTCACTTTCTGATGTAGAAGACTGATCATTCAGAAGGACAGATTGTGCCATTGTCAAATACTGGACTGTCACTGGAGGATGTATAGGTATCTCCCTTTTGAGATTTCCCCTCACTTTCTGTCAAAGCAGAATTCTCACCAGTTGAAACACAGATTGTTAGTAGACCGAAGGGTTAGCACATATGACAATATTTTCATTGCTGTCTCTGCCTTCTTATCCTATTTCTTGTATAGGCAGAACAAGAGTCCGGAAGTGAAGGCAAATCTGCCTAATGGTAGTCAGACATAGGTAAAAAATAAAAATAAAGACTTGCTATGCAAATTTTTAATATCTTCTCCTACCCCCGGCTGAAATATTCCATTTAAAATTGATATCAGCAAGACCTGGATTTTCTATCCTTAAACTGGAAATCCAAACGTGGACCCACAGTGACAACTGTGGCTTCACTGGGCATGTGTCGTTAGATTGACCTATATAAGTGTGGGTAGTTTAAAAAAATAAAATAAAGCAAATTACTGGAAAAATTTATTTTACTTTATGAATAAGCAATTATGGGATTGACTCCAATGCATTTTGCCATGAAAAGGCTTGGATGAATTTCAAAGGTCCTTCCTTTCACTATTTTAGTATTTGACTTTTGCAAAAAGTTAAATAAAGATGAGAGCGGAACATCCTCTTTTTGGTAAATTTAGTTTTTTTCCAAGCAAACAGTGAAAATCCAATTTTTCCAAGATCCCTGCATTTATCCATACAAGCCATTGGCAAGCAAAGGGTAAACAGAATTATTGATCTAATCGGTGACCTGCTATATGTGTAAAACGCAAATAAATATAAAGGATGTTTATGTCTAGGAGGTGCTTAGATCACTTTTCATTATAGTTTTAGGAGCAGCACAAAATCTGATGCCAAATCCTTCAAATTTCCTGCAGAATATAAAATTAGCTGGAATGTATGGTCATCAATGAGACATCTAGTAAGAAGATTAATTAAATCTTCTGAATCCAGTCCAGTTTCTGATAGAAGGGTGCAGTAAACAAGGATGGGATGCCCTCCCATCCTTGTTTACATCACAAATCTATGCCAGGCCCAGCTATTCAGATCTTCATTGGTGTGTCAACCATCTCCATTGTCAGATGCCCACTACTCATTATAATTTCACAGCTTGCATGACAATACATCCTTGGTTTCATACAAACAGAAAACCACTCATATTATCCCCTTTTCAATGAGACACGTTTCACACATCTGCTACATTCTGATAATAATTATTTTGTTTTAAATGTGAAAAAAGGGTAAGGAAAAAAGATGTTCTAAACTGTACCATTTTTACAGTTGTCAAACACTAAAAAATTCTGTTCCAGGACAATAAAAAGCAAATATTTGTCTCAAATCAGTATTGACCATTGCATATTTTTATTTGTGTCACCAGGTAAAAAAGGGTAGACCATTTAGATCCACTGACAAGTTTGAGGTTATATGAATGCAGCCTAATCGGAAGCGAGTTCAAATTCATAATGTATTTACCCCTCTGCACACCAAATCATATAGCATTTCATACCAAATATTTGTAAAGAGGTAAGTGAAGGGTATAAGTGTACCTTTGATACTGTGCAAAATAAATAAAATTGGGCAAATGGAAAAAGCATAATGTTGTGGGGTGTGTTGTTTCTTTTTTTGTTTGTTTTGTTTTTTTAACACACTAAAGGGGAGGGGGTGTCTGTCAGCCATTACAACCTGCATCGAAAGGAGACAAGTTAGAACCTTTTTTAAAGAGTATTTTTAATTTTCATACAAAATTGTTAATGTCTCACTATATAATATTCATTTTTAAGTGTCCATAGACATTAAACAAGTAGTTCTCAAATCAGATCTAGTGACCATTTCATTTCGGTGGCACCCACAAACCATGTGGGTCAAGACTCCATGGGGAGGAATAGAAAAATTCATGTTAGATTTAAATCATTTTCCACCAATAAGACTGTGCTGGCAATATCTGCAGTGTGCTACCCCCCCCCCCCCCTCACCCATAGGGAAACGCACAACCCGACTTCTATTCATGCCTAGAATAATGTAAAAAGTGCTTGGCAGCAAGAAACCTATGGAGCTGGTTTGAGCATTTCTGTACATCCGACCGATCTAGTGTCTATGGAGAGATTTATACACTTCCATTGCAATGCAACGCCCTCTGATATCTTTTTTTGGCTGTTTTAGATAAACTAACGTTTGACTGCACATTCTCAGATGAAAGTACATCTATGGGTAACATAAAGGTGGCCTGGCCTTGGTAAGTGGTGGTCCTGATTTTGATCATTGTTTTAATCTATTAAGTAGTTTGTTCTAAGCTAGGCTACCAGAACGATAACCTTCTGGGGTCATAAGTACTTGATATTGCACAGGTATATTACTGAATATGTGTAATCTCCCTGTCGGTGGGTAGATCACTTTCCCATGTAGTTAATTGGAGAATCAGAAGTGCCGATTGTACCGCTCTCAAGCACTAGACCATGTCAAAGGACAGGCAGTCTTCTCCCACCCATCATTTTACAGGAGGTGGTTCTAATGTATGTCTATTAAGTACTCAATCCATTGTCAGTTTTTGATCTTAAATATTAAGAACCCTTCATTTATGTTGAAAATTTCCTGAAATAATATCAAAAGATACTGTCTTTAACAGCCGATGTGACCTGTAGTGGCCACAAATGGGTGATGAATATGTTGCCACTTCTGGCTATATCTGGAACAGATACATATGCAGTGGGCACAATCAACCATTCTCATTGAGAAGATGAGCAATTGTTTAAATAAAACTTTATATAAAATGCATACATACAAACGTACTTCCAACATGAAATGTTATAACCAAAATGACCTTTTCTTATTAGCAGAGTTTGCATAGTTTTCATTTTGGATATGGAGGCACTGGTAGAGGAGTGGAAAATATTAAAATGTAAAAATTATAGATGTGTATAAAAATTTCTTCCCATTTTAATTTTCAGGAGATTGAATTCATATTTACTAAAAAATACATAAACTTGGAACCTCCTAGTCTTTCTAACCTGCCTGGTTTCTACCTGGGCTCATTTACATCTAATTTAATCACAATACATCTTCAGGGAATAGTCAAGTTTTTTTTTAGGCGATTGCTTGATTAGCATCTTAAAAGAATCCTAGTTTCATATCATTAGCTCTAGACAATGGGAGCCCACTTTCTGACCTCTACTATAAAGTCTGATGCCCTTGGACCCTCAGTCAAAACCTGTCAAGATCTGACTGAGAAGGTAGCTTGGATCCTACAAGAGCCAATTTCAACTGACTAACCAGACTGAGGTCATTTTCTGTCCTACAGGACAATATTCTCCATCCAACCGAGCAGTGACTGCATTTTCTAGGTAAGTCACTCACTGTCTTTTTTTTTTTTTTTTTTTCTCCCATCTGGTGTTCAGTTTGATGGCCTGCAGATCAGCTTAAGATGGCAAGGACATTAGAAATGGCCATCACCATTCACAACTGTATGTACAGAAGGCCCAAACTTTTTCAGTTTTGGATTTCCATTTGTGTTTCAGTCCCTAAAATGATGCAAGAAATGATTGTAAAATGAGGGAGGTAGCCCTTTAGGCTGGCCATAAACTATGCAATTTTCTTTCCTTCAGCCACATGTTGAAGGAAATAATAAAAAAAAATTGTTGCTTGAATCTCCCCCATCAACAGTGTGTTGTGTGACTAAAGTTTAAAAGGTAAAAATTTGTCACAATTCTGCAGAGAAATCAATCAGTTTGTTTAATTAAGCTTTAGCAATAAAACCTGGAAGCGGATTGGTTTCTCTGCAGCATTGTGACTAATTTTGCCCTCTCTGGCTTTAGTAAATAAACCCCACAATGTGAGTGTGTTGATTGGGGGGGGGGGGAGGGTGTTGGGAAATCAAGTCATTTGAATTGACATCAGTCATCTGAATTGTATTTACCCTTGCTATGAAGCAGAGTACAGTGTTGCAAGTCATTTTAAACCAAAAGACATATCTTTAATCCCAACAAATATCCACAAGCCTGTTTATTTTTAGTATTAAAAAGTCTTCTAATTAGTTTTATAGCATGTATATGCATTGTAAATACAATTCTAAGTACAGCCTACATTTCCACCCATTTTTTTTATTTATTTTTTTAAATCAAAAAGAAACTGTTTTGAATATTTAAGTTAAAAAAATAAAATAAAAACATTTTAAGAGATACAAATTTGCAGATATTTAATGGAAACCTGTACCAAGAACTGAGTATTCTTAGGTCAGAAAATGCAGCCTACCTATTCCCTAGTTTTTAAAGTTTCTTCTTCACTAACCCCTGAACATGCAGATTAGAAAGTCAAAGCTTCTAATATATGTATACTTGTTCTGCCTCAAAACTATGGAAGCCAATGAATTACTAGCCTCTTCATGAGTGGAGATCTGTGATGGGAGCCTTTTGAGTCTTATTACTCAGCTTACTCACCTTTTCAAAACGCTCTAGAGTGGTGGTCATCAACCCTGTTCTCAGGGCCCACTAACAGGCCAGGTTTTAGGTATTACCTTGGGGAGATGCAGACTAGAATAATGCAATCACTGAGCATCACCTGTGATGTATTTCCTTTATCTTGCAAACCTGCCCTGTTAGTGGGCCCTGAGGGAAGGGTTGATGATCACTGCTCTAGAGCAGTTATCTCAAACCTACAGCTGTTGCAAAACTACAAGTCCCATGATGTAATGTAAGGCTGACAGTTACAGGCATGACTCCCACAGGCAGAGGCATAATGGGACTTGTAGTTTCACAACAGCTAGTTGGCCGCCAGTTTGAGACCCCTGCTCTAGAGTTTCTAGCTTGTGGAATGCAGATTTGGACATTTTGTCTGATTGCCATCAGGGATCAATGAAGGTTTGCTCCATCAAAGAAATTTTGACTGCTTAAGGTTAGATGGCTTTTGCTCTTCTCAACCTAATACTGTATAACCTGGTAATCCTAAACCTCCACAAAACATTTCTACTGCTATGCTCTCCCTTGTTATTCAAAGTACATTTTGGGGTTACAATAGCAGCCAAATATGTTCTATTCTGGAAATGCCAAGGACTGAGCTGTGTAGTCTGGCAGGACTCAAGAATAACCTGCAAAATCATTTATTATTAGTCAAACAGTTCACATTGTTAAAGATGGCAATATGTATGGAGTTTTGTTTGGACGTGAACTTGTCTCAGAAATTGTATCAATCCCATTCACCAAGGTGTCATCCACCTTCTTCTTCTCCTCTTCTCTTTTTTTTTTTTTTTTTTTATTATTATTATTTTTGTATCTGTATACAATTTGTACTGTGTTTTTTTACTTTTAACTGTGTTCATGTTATAGCATACAAAAGGTTTGGGTATTTTAAAAAGAATGAAAATGGGCAATAAATTGTCATCTATGAAAAGTTTTTGTCTTCCAATGTCATTGACATTTGAAAAAAATGTGTTATTTCTTTTAAAATAGGTATCAGACTCCCACACCCTACAATGGAACCTGCTTTTACAACAGTGTACGTTAAGGAAATCTCTGATCACTTTCAGTACATTAAGAGGCTGAGCAAAGGCACTTTTGGTAAAGTCCTACTCGTTCAGGAAAAGGCCACAGGTATGTAAAAGTATTTATAATTGTCATGCCTAAAGTATTTTAACTGAGATGTAATGCATCATCTGTACACATACATATCATTTTTTTTTTTTTTAAATGTATTCAGTATTTTAAATTGGGAAAACATGAAATTATATATGGCAGCCATCTAGTGACCAGCTCCAAGCAATATGAGCTTTCTACAAATGGTTATTAGCAGAAGAGCTGCAGAAACAAACAGCTAAATGACTGACTGCAAGGTATACCCCCCCCCCTCTTTATAGACAAGGGAATATCTTCTATCTCAGCATGTTTTGTAGACCACTATGGATACACCATATAATAAACTGGTCTTCATTGAAGAATGGTTAGAAAAATGTAAGTATTTAAAACAATGGTTTAAACTTTTACATTTCCAAAATTGTAAACAAAAATTAGACCGCAGTGGTGTAGTGGATAGCACTTTTACCTAGCAGTAAGAAGGGTTTGCTGGTTCAAATCCCAACCATGAACCTACATGCCTGGAGTTTGCATGTTCTCCCTGTGCCTGTGTGGGTTTCCTCCGGGTACTCCGGTTTCCTCCCACACTCCAAAGACATGCTGGTAGGTTAACTGGATCCTGTCTAAATTGTGCCTAGTATGAATGTGAGTTGGGTACCTTGGAGTGTAAGCTCCTTGAGGGTAGGGACTGAGGTGAATGTACAATGTATATGTAAAGCGCTGCGTAAATTGACGGCACTATATAAGTACCTGAAATAAATGAATAAATAAGACCAAAAAGTTTCTCAATAAGGAATAGAAATTCAATTAACTGTAAACAGTGATCTTCAGTGATAGAGGGTTGGTTGGAAAACCGTTGGTTCCTTTAGAAAATCAAAGACTGTTCTATCAGACATTGTAAGATCCCATCAAAACTGTGTCTGAAGAAAATGTGTCTTGCACTTTTTGATTTTGAGCAGGAAAAAAAAAAAAAAGTGTATGCAAAGAAGGACTTTTATATAAAAGGCAAAAAAAGTCTCAGCATCTTTTTAGCACAGTATGACATGGACAACAAAAACCTTTTTGTATAATGTTCCTTAGAGTCCGGTTTAGGATCTGATTGTTGTCTCTCATTTGTGTTAAGGTAACCCAGTGGCCATGAAAGCGGTGAAAAAAGACAAGACCGAGTTGAACACCTTTCAAAAGGAACTATCCTATTCCATCTTTCTATCCAACCACCCTGGCATCATAGCCACCCACCCAATCTTCATAGACACCCCGAACTATTACATTATGATCCAGGAGCTGGCTACAGCTAGGACCCTACAGCAACTAATTGACCATGAGGTGAGGTGTTTGTATATTTGGTTCATTGTGTCTCCTTTCTTAAAAATAGAACCAAGAAAATTGGCAAAATTTAGAGTTCTTGTTGACCTCAACCGACCAAATTTCATTTTTCTTTATGGAGAAAAAAATATATTCTAAATTGATTGCTACTGCCAACATCTCCCTATTTTGTTCAATATAGACACATTGAGAGCAGTCAATATTTCATCTTTACCACTACATGACTGTGAAAGTGTGCTGCATCAATAACTGTCTCGCTCCAAAACAAAGGATGCAGAATTTTCATAGAAATGCAAAGGTTAAAGTTTCAGTAGATAAAATACATGACAAGTCAACTAAAAGTTAGATGATCGCTACCGAAAAGGGCGTAAAGTTTGAGATAAAATCAAATCTGCAGAATTTCCAATTTCGTTCCATTATAGCCCTGCTCATTTTTACTAGGAACATGGAGGTCTTCCATGTGTTTCAAACCTCAAACTACATCAACCCAGTTTTCTTGAAATATATTACTTGTTTTGTTTTTGTTCAGCTGTCACCTTTCATGCATTAAGGAAAAAAATGTCAGATTTTGCTTTTGTTCTTTTGGCTGTCACTTCACCCACAACTGAAAGGTGTATGGATCTTCATGAAAGCTGCAAGTCAGCATAGCAAATTCCTACAAAACAATTAAAGCCAATTTGCATTAACCATGTTTATTGTATTTCATGCACTATTGAAATGTCTCATGAAAGGTTTTTGGTCTCCTATTTCAGGAAGGAATTCCAGAAATAACGGTGAAACGCTGTGCGGCACAGTTGGCTAGGGCTTTGGATTATATGCATAGCCGAAGATTGGTGCACCGAGACCTTAAGGCAGAAAACATCTTGCTTATGGACAAGGAATGCCACAGTGTCAAATTGTGTGACTTTGGCCAATCTCGGCCTATTGGCAGTATTGTGACTTCAGTGTCAAACATCATCCCATCTCTGTCCCCAGAGCAGTGTGTGATGAAAAGCGATGAGTATATGGTCGTGACAACAAGCATTGATTCCTGGGCCTTTGCAGTTCTTCTTTATGTTGCTCTAATGGGAGACTATCCCTGGGAAGGTGCTGTGGAGGAGGATGAGATGTACCAGGCCTTCCACTGCTGGCAGAAAAGTGGCAATAACATTTCTCCACCAGCTCAATGGAAAAAGTTGACATACGAGGCACTGAACATGTTCAACAAATTGCTTTCTGAAGACCCCGACTCTCGATACTCTGTTCTTTCCATCACACACTGTATTCGTTATGCTTGGAGAATTGAAGAATTCTCAGAGGAGGAAATGACAGAGGAGGAGGAGGAGGATGAAGACATGGAAGAGTCTATTTTGCAGGCCCAGGAATCTACATGACCACCAGCACATCTTGGGATTGGCATATTGTATCACTTCATTCTTAACTACAGTTGCACTTAATTTTTTAAGTTTTTTTAATTTCCCTCTTCCTTCCTGGAAACCATGTTGGTCTGTAATCCTTATTGTGTCTTTGTACTATTGCAGTGATAATAATTTTACTTTCTGCATTCCTTTCTGAAACCTCTAAACCCAATAAAGCTTTGTAATATCAGATGTTTAACTGCTGAAAATCTCATATGTCTCATGAAACAATATTTTATCTTCACATCACATGGTTCTTTTCCCTGTGCTCCTCAATAGGCACCTGGTAAAACCTCATGTATTGACAGGTAGCATCTAGTATTACAAAAGACTGTTTCCAACTTAAAAAAGCAGCCACAAATTTTTTTTTTTATTTGAAATGCTCTTCTTTCCGTAAACCATTTGCTTGCAATATTCTCGTAAATCTCAAGTCTCCCAGAAGGTGCGGGAGTCTCCCACATAGTAAATTCATCATAACGAACATTCATAATTGTTAAGAAAAGTTAACGAAAATTCGTATATTTCGGACATGAAATACGAAACATATTTATTGCAGGCGCACATGTCTAGTGAACACCAATCACCTTCGATTTTTAGCTGACAGCTGCTTCTCCTCTCCCTCCAGTGGCTGGGAGCTAAAAAGCTTTACAGGGAGATCTGTGTTCACAGCTGTCCCTTCTGCTGCACTGATCATGCTGTGTGCTCCCCCCGCCGTGTTGTCTTCCCTCCCTCCTGTCCTCCTCTAGCCCCCCTTGTCCCTTTGCAGCTGGCTCCCCTCCTCTCCTATTCCACCTACTGGGGGGGGGGCGACTGTTGAATAGGAAACAGTGAGTGAGATCGCTCCTGTGATAACTGAGCAGAGTAAACTGTTTACTCTGCTAAGTTTATGAATGAACAGGAGCCTCTGTCTCCTGTTCATGCACCTTTTTAGTGCTGAGAAAGGGACTGGGGAATCGGTGTCCTCAGTCCCTTTTTGTCTCAAAGGGGAGATATTAGGGTTCTGTTTAGACCCCTGGCATCTCACCAAAGTCCCCCAAAGAATATTTAAAACAATGTAAACGTGCAAAAATAAACTACTAACACCACTCTCCCCTGCCCTACCAACACTGTCCACTGCCCCAACCCCTTCCCCCCAAAAAGCATTGTTAAAAACAATTAAAACTAAAAAACTGACACCGTCCACTGTCACATACCAACCACACCCTTCCCCAGAAGCAATGTGAAAAAAAATATTGAAAAAGTGATTTAAAAAATATTTTGCAACTGGGGGCGGGTACCTCCCTGAAACGAGTTTGCCACCTCCCCGAAATTAGTTTTTGCAGGTTGGGATGCCTGTATTCTTTTGACTGTACATTCCCTGCAGTATTCTGTTTGTTTTTTTGCAAATTCCCTAGAACTGCCCTATCACACTTTGAATGTCATAGCCCTCTTCTATTGGTGTCTCAGTGTGCTGAACAAAAAACCTGACTGCTCAGGTCAGAGCCATTCTACTAACAATCTGTTAGTACAGAATTCTTCCCTGCTGTTTTCTGACAGGGGGACAGCCCCCCTGACAGAAAACTCCAGTCAGCACTCTCAGCAGACCTTTTTCAGTCATGCCCCTTTGACAGAAGCCAACCCAATTGCAGTACACATGGGCCGAATGTCAGCCGGTTTCTACTGAACTGGCCGATGGCACCTTTGTGTATGGGACTTTAGCCATGTTCACCTGCAATCCTCTTTCACATTCAGTTGCAGAGGGTGAGTACTACACTTAAGCCTCATGGTTCTCCATGGGAATACTGTGATTAAAGTCCAGTGACATCCAAAATATTTTATTTACTTTTGAGGGTGGAAGGGGCATTGTCCAGGCGTTGGGTACCAAGAAACATTCTCAATAAGGAAGACAGAAATCTGTCCAATTGGGGAGGTGGAGGGGAGGGAAAGGGGAAGTGCGCGCACACACACATTGTTAGTAGAGCAGAGATAGGTAAGAACCTCTGTCAAGATTTTTTGCTGTCTCCATCTTCCTAGCCTAATTCTTGTACAGGCACCACAAGAGATTGGAAGGGCAAATGTGCCCAGTATTGGTCAGACAGAAGTAAAAATCTGACCCTATCCAAAACCTAGAAGCAAATTTCAGTTGGAACTAAAATAAAAGATCAGAAATCCAGGTCTTGGTTATCACTTTTAAAGTATAGGAAAT
Organism: Lithobates pipiens; assembly: GCF_037356315.1. Classification (NCBI taxonomy): domain Eukaryota; kingdom Metazoa; phylum Chordata; class Amphibia; order Anura; family Ranidae; genus Lithobates; species Lithobates pipiens. The sequence continues at coordinate 550,836,870 of NW_027507758.1, read as the reverse complement.
CCAAAAGTGGGCCCATGGTAACAAAATGTGACTTGATGGTGTATGTAGTTTTAAGTGTGGAAAACCTTTCAATGGGCATTCATTGGCAAAAATAGCCATGCAAGCCAAAAAGAAACCTGGTTAAAAAAAAAAAGGTGATGGCACACAAATGACTCTCAAACAGCTAAAATCCACTTTCTAAAATCCCTATGCTTAACCACTTGCTGACCACCCCACATGCACTGCAGGACCAACGGTTCTCCTGTGTAACATAAACGCCAACGACCAGCTCTCACTGTGACTGGCCACAGCGGAAGCCACGAAGAGGTCTGCAGGAACCCACAGATCTCTCCCGAGAGGTAGAACGTGGTCTGCCTATGTAAACAAGGGCTGCTGGTAGGGAAAACCGATCATTTCTGTTAAGCGGGAACACTGATATCTGTCTTCTCACAGTCAGAGCGTGCACTCCCTAGGAGCACATTCAACCCTTTGATTGCCCCTGATAACCACTTCCTTGCCAGTGTCAGTACAGTAACCGTGTGTTTTTGTAGCACTAATCACTGTATTGGTGTCACTGGGCCCCGCAAAGTGCCACTTGGTGTCAGATTTGCCTGCTGTAATGTTTCAGTCCTGCTAAAAATTGCTGATGGCTGCTATTACTAGTAAAGAGAATTAAACCATAAAAATATCCCACAATTTGTAGACACTAATAACTTTTGTGTAAATCAATGTATTTTTTTCATTTTTTTAACAAAACAATGTAACCAATTACATATTGGCCTAAACTGATGGAAAAAAAAATTAGATTTTTGTACTTCTTTTTTTTTTCCTTGGGTGTGTTTTTTATAGCAGAAAGTAAAAAAAAAATTGATGGCCTTTTGTTTATAGTAGAGGTCGATCGATAAGGGTTTTTCTCTGGCCAATGCCGATATATGATGCTGATTTTCCACCCCCCCCCCCCCCCTTTCATCTCATAAAATCTAACAGTTTTCACACTGGGGCGCTTTTGGGCTAAAAATACCACCTGTAAAGTTTCTGCAAAACGGCTCCCCTGCAGTCAGAGTGCTTTCACACTGAGGCGATGCGCTGGCAGGATGTTAAAAACAAGTCCTGCAAGCGGCACGTTTTTTGGAGTGGTGAATACCGCTCCTCCACCACTCCTGCCCATTGAAATGAATGGACACCACTGCCAAAGCGCATGCAATGCGATTTGGCAGCGGCGCTTCACGAGCGCATTTTACCTCTTCCTCAGGCCGCTAGCTGGTTATAAGTGCTCCACTAGCAGCCGAATAGCACCGCTAAAATGACGGTAAAGCACCGCTAAAAACTAGCAGCGTTTTACCATCAACGCCTGCCTGCTCCAGTGTGAACGCAGCCTTAAGTAATAAGTGATGCAGCACATTAAACAAAACAAACCTCCAATCAGTTCACGTGTATTTATCAATTTAGATTAAACAAAAAAACAAAATAAATATTAAATACACAAAAACAGGTAATCAAAACTTTTGGACGAAAAAAAATGGGCTAACTTTACCATTTTATTTTTTCTTTTTTTTTTATCATTAGTGTCTTTTTTTCCTAAAAAATTGCGTTTGAAAGACCGCTGCGCAAATACCACGTGACATAAAATATTGCAACAACCGCTATTTTATTCTCTAGGGTCTCTGCTAAAAAATATATAATTTTGGGGTTCTAAGTGATTTTCTAGCAGAAAATACAGGATTTTACTTGTAAGCAACAAGTGTCAGAAAAGATTTAGTCTTTAAATGGTTAATCTGAGAACTCTACACACAGAGTTCAGATCATTCATAAGTGTAAACATTGTATCTCTTTGCTCTTTTCTTGGCAGGCTGCCCAGAGGAGACAAGTTGCTTCACTGAAGATTCAGGCAACTTGCATTGACTTTTATTACTGAAGTTATTTGCAAGTCGCGCTAAAGATATAATCTGCCTTTTTATCAGCACAATCGGCCAATGCCGATTAACAGTGGAGGCCCGTCCAAAATTTAAAACATGTCCCTTTAAAAAAAAATATATATTTTAAATTTCCCTCCCTATGTGCACTGGTATCATGGCGCCGGGCGCAGTGCAATATGGGAAGCGCCATGTCTATGCAATCATAAGATTGCAGATGAGACGCTTCATTTGCCCAAAAGAAAAAGCGCTCTGTGGCACAACTGATCGCGCCACAGCTTCTGGCACGATGGACTGGCCAAGCGACTGTATACACTTGCTCACATGAGCGTGGCTTCCGACGTCACTCAAGAAAGTGACATTGGCACTGCACTGCAGTCTGTTCTCTGTCCCACCTGAGTGGATCAGGTAAGGCCGCCGCATGGCCATGCTTACAACTTCATTATTTATTCAGCGCTGGTACCCCCCTCCACATCCACAGGCTTACTATTGGTGGTCGGTACTCGGCAGCATATCCTAACCCCCCCCACCCCCCTGCTAAACAAGAATTTAAAAAAAAAAGGGTTATTATCGGTGGTCGGCAGCATACACCCCCCTCTCCCGCTAAACAAGATTTAAAAAAGGGTTAGTATCGGTGGTTGGCAGCATACACCCATCCCCCCCGCCCCCTAAAAAACATGATTTAAAAAAAAAGGGTTATTGTCGGTAGTTGCCAGCATACCAATAAGCCCTGCCCCGCTCAACAAGATTAAAAAGATATATGCTTTTTTTAGTTTACAACCCCCAACACTCCCCCCCGAATGGAGATATGTGCGATTTACAGGTTGTAGATATGTGCGATTTACAGAATGCAGATGTATGCGATTTACAGAATGCAGATGTGTGCGATTTACAGGTTGTAGATATGTGCGATTTACAGATGTGCGATTTACAGGTTGTAGATATGTGCGATTTACAGAATGCAGATGTGTGCGATTTACAGGTTGTAGATATGTGCGATTTGCAGAATGCGATTTACAGGTTGTAGATGTGCGATTTACAGGTTGTAGATATGTGCAATTTACAGGTTGTAGATGTGTACGATTTACAGAATGCAGATATGTGCATTTTACAAGTTGCAGAATGCAGATATGTGCTATTTACAGGGTGCAGAATGCAGGCATGTGTGATTTACAGGTTGCAGAAAAGGTGCCTGATGTGGTTATACACAAGATAGGCATGATTCATCTGCTTTAGTAGAGCCATGTGTATAATGTGCAGCCTGGTATATGTTGCAGACCGGGTCAAATTTTATAGTTGGTCGGATGTACACTTGTTCTCTGAAGTCTATTGCGAGCATAAAAGCCAGCCACAAACTCATCACAGGGATGGTGGGAACCCCTCATAATGGGCACAGCGGGTGTACAGACCCGGAAACCTCATTATGGGCACAGTGAGTCTGCATATGATGTGCACAGTGAGGCTACATTTGATGGTCTTCTTGGATTTGGCAGCCATACCTATCTCTTAAACTTACCCTGATTCTCATTTGACTCATAGGTACTGATCATTGTGGAATTTGTTTTTCAAAATGAATGACAATTCGGTTCTATCTTTGAAGCAAGTGCCCTTCACAAGGTGTTCAGATGATGAAAAAGAGGATAAAGGAGCTTGGACCACATCAACCCAAATTGCAAATTCAGCAGAGGTTAAGTGATCGTGGTCAAGTTTACACTCAAAGCTTTTCCGCCACTTCATAAAGCAAATGGAGTTGGGTAGCTGGATGTGATGTCACAAATGCCTATTATTGTTTTCCCTGTTTGCTTTTTCAAAGTCATGGCACTGACACATTGTGGATATCAACAGGAGTTTGCGATCTAAAGCATCTCACTGAAAAGTGCAAGCGGCATGAAATTACCCAAAGTCATCATGACAATATTATGAGGCTCGAGTTTTTTGGAAAGCGTAGCATTGGTGAACAGCTAGATGCAGGCTACGGAATTGCCATTAGAAAACACAATGAAGAGGTCACCAAAAATTGACACATCCTAATTTGAGCTGGCTTTGCGTGGTCATGACGAGAGTGAGACATCAGAGAATCCTAGGATATGTGGCTTGGTCGATTTTGTTGCTTCACTTGGTGGATTTTGAAAGAGCACCTTGAGAATGCCACTGTTGGACTGTATGTTGTCTGTTGTGAAGGAGCACATTATTCAAGAAGCACAGAGCAGCGATTTCATCTCAATCCAGGCCGACGAGACCACCGATATTGCCACACAGTGCCAACTTGTGATTGTACTGCGCTACATTGATGCCAAAAACAACGTACAGGAGAGGTTTTTTTGAGTTTATTCCTCTGCATTCAACCACAGCAGATTCCATCGCTACAGCACTACAAGAGCGCCTTGCTGTCATCCTTCCAGAGGATCAGAAGAATAAACTAATCTCCCAAGCGTATGATGGAGCCAGCGTGATGAGGGGTGCCACTTCAGGTGTTCAAAAGAAAATTCAAGATGTGTACCCAAATGCCCATTACATTCACTGCTATGCACATCAGCTCAATCGGATAATGCAACAGGCCACTTCTCAAATGCCCAAAGTGAAACTATTTTTTGCTAACCTTGGAGGATTTGCCAGATCACCCAAGTGCACAGAAGTTCTTGATAAAATAGTTACCCATAGACTACCGACATCAAGCTGTGTCAGATGGAACTTCCACAGCCGCGCCGTCAATACAGTGTTTGAGCACAGACAGGACCTCATCCGCTGTTTTGAAACCATGCGAGACTCAGATGACTTTGACCTTGTTACCATGAGAGAGGCAGCAGGCTTTGCCGTGCTCCTGGATGATCATGATTTTACATTTTTCTAACGCTTTTCCACAACATCATGCCCCATGTGGACCTCCTCTATGCCAAACTCCAGAAGAAGAACATAGATTCTGTCCACATTAAGGGGAGCATCCAGCAGTTTCAGAATGACATACAGAAGATCAGGTAGCAGCTGTATTCCTCCTTTTCATGTGTTATTATCATTATTATTGTTCATACATTTTTCAGAGATTCTATCCCATCCCTGGTTGACCAAATTAGTCAAGGTGGTTCTCAACCGAGGAGGTGGTGCTCGCTGAATCCAGGAGAACATAAACGCATTGCATCTGAGGTGAGTTTTTAGTTGTTGCAATATTTGTCTTTCTGATAGCTCCCTCTTATAGATATGAAGATTGGAAAGAAAAATATTTTTCTTACAATATTCATATAAAAATGATGTGATCTAAAAGGATTTGTTATTCCCTCTAGTGGATAACATGAGTATTACAGCCTTCATCTGTGTTAGCTGCTTGAGCATCAGAAATGCATGAAATCTGACATATTTACTAAGAATGTCTTGCCCATGTGTATGTAGTTCTGAGAAGTTATGGATTCAAAACCACTGAAACTGATATCCCTTTATAACTTAAAACTGAACATTTAAAATTACCAGTTTTAAGTTATGATGGGAGATCAGTTTGTCATGTTTCATGCATTTCTGATGCTCAGGGAGCTAACATACATTACATTGACATTTGTCATCACTATATAATTTTTGTTTTTATCCTTCAATCTATAGGTCTGTGATACCATACTCTTGCACTCCATGCAACGTTTCTCCTTCACAAACCACCTTGTTAGTGCCACCTTGCTTCAAGCAGACAGGTTTGATCAGTACGCAATGGAGTTTCCAGAGGATGCACTGTGTAAGACTTTGAAGGCCTATCCAATGCTCAATAAGAGCAAGTTAAAGACAGAGCTTAGTCTCATCTACCCCACAGACGAGTTCAGAAAATGTAACGGTGCTGTGGACCTATTCCAGCTGTTTATGGAGAACAATCTTAAAAACGTATTTAGAGAGATTGTCACTCTTCTGAAGATTCTCATCACCACACCCATGACCACAGCAGAAGCTGAGAGTTGCTTCTCAACCTTAAAAAGGATTACGACTTTTTTGAGAAATCGCATGACCCAGGAAAGGCTGAATGCATTGGCCATGCTGTCCAGATGAATGATTTCAACAAGGTCATTGAGAAATTTGCAAGCCAGAAAGAAAGGAGAGCAAAGTTTATTTTCAAATAATTCTACTGGTGGTAATGTGAATGTGGCGTTCATTTGTATTCAGTCACCTTTACTCTGATTCAGAGTTTTTTTGTTGCCGTTTGTTTACTGGTTTTAAAAAATTCACAGTTGACTTAAACATTAACATTTTCTATATTTTACCTAGCAGGAATCACATATAATCACCTAATAAATGCCCATTTAGAGTCCTTCATTACTAACAGTGTAATTTTTCAGTTTGTTTGCGCTGATCTGTAAGGCTGCGCTATATACCATGATTTGTGATGCTGAGGCTGTATATTCTGTCCTGTGATGCTAGGGCAATATACTCTGTCCCGTGATGCTAGGGCAATATACTCTGTCCTGTGATGCTAGGGCAATATACTCTGTCCCGTGATGCTGGGGCTGTATACTCCGTCCTGACCCTGAGTGGAAGCAAGTGGAATACAGGGGACGGAGTGGATGGATTCTATAAGGGGTGTGGCTTATTAGAAGTGGGAGGGGACAAACGTGGAACAGGGCAGGGTCTTGCGCCCCCCATCCTAAAACTTCACCAGCTGCCACTGCCAATTAAAAAGCGCCAAATATCGGCCAATATATATCAGTCAACCTCTAGTTTATAGCACAAAAAATAAAACCACAGAAGTGGTCAATTCCCACCAAAAGAAAGCTATTTGTACCCAAATAAAACTGATGTCCATTTTTTCCCAGTGTCACATGACCGCGTAATTGTCAGTTAAGTGTCGTATCACAAATAATGGGCTGGGTAAACCTTCCAGGGCTGAAGTGGTTAAGCCAGCAAGAGATGGTTCAAATCTCAGCCAGTTCCTGTTGAACCAGCTAAGACTTGAACAAGAGTATGGGCAGGCTGAATGTACCCAAGTTGGATTGACCAACTTGGGTACAACCAACCTGCTGGATTTTACACGCGATTCTTGCTAGCAGCTGGTGTAGCCACTAATAATCATTGTTCACCCTTGGTGGCAGCTTCCCCCTGCTGGCAGAACACAATGATGCTGCTGGAAGGGTTCCCCAGTCAACACTGTCTGTGGTTGAAGGAAAGAAATTTGCTCTGTCTATTGCCGGCCTTATTCCTACAGGTCACCGACAAACAAAGGGGAAACTAAAATCTTTATCCAATTAGTGGCCTACTACACATGCAAACAATTTTCTTAGGTCTTGATCAAATTCAAATACAATACTTTGCTAAAAATGTCACAACTCAACAAATTTCCATACATATAGCATACTTTTAGAACAAATTATATTATTGTAAAATAGTGAGCAGATTAATTCTCTTCTGTCAAGTTTAGTTTCCAATAGAAGGGCATGGCTGTAGGTACTCATGATGTGGTAATGCCCCCTCTTCCTTGTTGAGACCTTAATACTTAGCTGAGCCTGGCACAATTGTGTGTAGTCTCCTTTATTGAAACGTATGTTTATAGACATCAGGTGTACCCCTCATAATTTTCAAATCTTTAATGAGAAAACCGGGAGACACTTTTAAAAACAGAATTATCCAGATGTGTTAAATGTGCAAAAAAAAAAAAAGTTATGTTATAAAGTGTACCAATTTTGTTCCTAGGCAATACAAAGCTAATATTGTCAAATCTTGGCATTCTTTGACAGATATTCCAGTTATTTGCTTTCTTTTCTAATAATTTTATTTTATTTTATTTTTCAGTCATCTGGCACAAAAAGGTTAACAAAAAAAAATTGCCCACTGACAAGTTTCAGGTTTATTTGTTTTATTTACAAACTTTGACAGATCTTAAACAAAAAAGTAGAGCAAATGCAGAAAATGTTTAAAAAAAAGTTTAACCTGAACAAAGACCAACTATAGGCCAAAGCTGGTCATAGATGGATAGAATTAAGAACAAAAACTCAGAACATTTGAATGTCATTCAAAAGATTGTGAGCTTTTAACATTTAATTTTGGATTGAATTACGGTTTCAAACACATACACGGTTATGCCCCGTACACACGAGCGGATTTTCCGTCGGACAAAAATTGGATGGTTTTTCCGATGGAATTCCGCTCAAGCTTGCATACACACGGCCATACAAAAGTTCTCTGAACTTTCCACCGCCAAGAATGCAGTGACGTAAAACACTACGACAAGGTGAGAAATTGCAGTTCAATGCTTCAGAGCATGCGTCAAATAGTTTCCAAGCATGCGTAGGAATTTGTACAAAATAGAGAATCTGCTCTCAATCTTTTGCTGGCGGAAATCCTGCAAGCAAAAGTCCGATGGAGCATACACATGGTCGGAATTTCCGATCAAAAGCTCTCATCTGACTTTTGCTGGTGGGATTTCCGATCGTGTGTTACAGGGCTTTAGGAAAAGGTTACGTATGTTATAAGAAAGTTTGGTTGAATTTGTAAGAAAATTGTCATTGGAAAAATTCTACCCATCTTTGGCCAGCTTAAGTATCAGTTTCCAACAATAGTGAACTGACGCAACAAAAATTTTCCATATATAGTGTAAGAACATAACCAAATATATAGCAGTGATGGCAAACCTTGGCACCCCAGATGTTTTGGAACTACATTTTCCATGATGCTCATGCACTGTGCAGTGTAGTAGAGCATCATAGAAAATGTAGTTCCAAAACATCTAGGGTGCCAAGGTTCGCCATCACTGATATATAGTCTCAGTGTAAATAAAAGAACAGAGTAAGGCAGGTCAAACTTGATTGCAGGTTGAGAGAAAAAAAAAAAAGGGGGGGACTTGATTCCCCATATCAAAACTTTAGGTGGATGGGGGATTTGCTCCCACTAAGTTAGTGTATTCCCCACTGTCAGAATACACTGATCAGCACCACTGGCAGTGCTGATTGTGCAGATATTTTCCAATAGGCTGGTTGTACAGAAGTCAATTTTACCGATTTGACTTCTGTATAACCAGCCTGCCCATACATGGCTGTTTTTTTTGTTTGTTTTTATGTATAGCCAGCTTTAGAGACCTGAAAAGTTAGTTTTGCATGCTGTATAAAGAAAAATCTGAAAATCTAGTTGAGATATATAAATGATGATTGGTTGACCAAAAATCCAATTTAGCAAATGAGACATTGAATCATTAACATGAATGATTTTCAATTAACATAATTGAATTAACTCGTGATGATTTGATAGCAGACATAAAAATTGTGTGAAGTTCATCAGGAACTGGTGCAAGCAAATAACCAATAGTCATTGCTGTATTTACAGAGTGGCAGAGGGTTACTGACCTTTTAACTAAAATTACAGGACAAATTGGTAAAGTTTCAGCTTGTATGAATGCAGCATAAACATGTTAATCATATATATTTTTTCCCCAACACATCTGAATTTAAATAGGATGTCATAATACATAAAAAAAGGTCATTACTATGCTTGGCCTTTGTCTGATTAAATGTATTTTGTGCAGTATATGTACCCAAGAATAGATGGATCGAATCTAGATCAGACCCTGTTGAACCTGCCAAGATTTGATCCATCTTTGGGCAGGCTGGTTGTACTGAAGTTTAGCCATTGATAGACTTCCGTACAATCAGCCTGTCATTTTTTTTTCAGATGCGATTACTACCAACAGTTATAGCCGCTAGCAGAATTCTTGCATTTTACCAGCTGTGAAGGGCCACCCCCCAACTGGCAGAGCACAATAGCAAAACTGGGGGTGTTGATTTGGGGGGGGGGGGGGGTGCAAGAATGAAAATGGCATCATCTATGGCTTGCTTTATATTTACCACTTATCTCTGCACTAATATATAGGGGGATAACAGTTTACCAGAAATTACAATTTGGATAAAAAGGAGTAGGATTAAAACCTCTATCAAAAATATGTATAATCTGCAAACAAAATGAAAACGTTACTACATAGTATTCATCTTTTATATTGTAAAGCGTTGCGTAAATTGCTGGCGTTATATAAATCCTGAATAATAATAATAAGTGTCCATAGACAAATACATGTAGATCTCAGTAAGATCTGGTGACAATTTAATTTCTGGGCGGTAGAGCAAACATTGGGTCAAGACTCAATGAGGTAGAAAAAGGAGTCGAGCAGGTAATAAAATAATGTTGGATGGCTAATATTTTTCCACTGGTCAATTACACTGGTGAAATCTGCAGTGTATCAACCAGCAGGAATGCCACTTAACTGGTTTGATAACGCTGTACTTCCAGCCACCCTTTGATGTACATGGGCATCTTTTACACAAAGCAGTTGTGATGGAACATTCTCTGGTATCTACTGGTACTTTTAAATTAACATTTGACTTTACCCACAACTTTTAATTCGAGGAAATGTTTAAAAGTGGCCCAGTATTCTTGAGTACTGGCCCTGATTTTGGCATCTGTTTAAACAGTCAGGCAGTTTGTGTTCTAGGCTACATGAATAAAAACCTCTTGTGGTCATAAATGCTTGATATTGTCTAAACAGATTACTGATACTGAATTTGTCTAATAATCTCCCTGTGGGTGGTTCAAGCCTTCACTTTCCAATGTAGAAGGCCGACAACTCAGAAGGATAAATTAAGGATACAGTCCAGTATTTGACAATGGCACGTAGGACAAACCAGTCTTGCCCCTTGAGGGGATTTCCACCTCACCTTCGGTCAAAGCAGGATTTTCTCCAGTTGTAAAACAGAAGAAAAACACATCCGGGTTGATTTACTAAAGGCAAATCCACTGTGCACTGCAAGTGCACTTGTAAGTGCAGTCATTGTAGATCTGAGAGGAAGCTCTGCTGATCTCTATCATCCAATCATGTGCAAGCAAAAATGCCGTTTTATTTTCCTTGCATGTCCCCCTCACATCTACAGCGACTGCACTTCCAAGTGCACTTGTAGTGCACAGTGGATTTACCTTTAGTAAATCAACCAGATTGCTTGTAGACAAACAGGTTAGAATTTAAGACAATATTTTAATTGCAGTCTCTGCAAGAGACAGGAAGTGAGGGCAAATCCACCCAATGGTAATCAATGACAGAGGTAAAAAAAAAAAAAACAGACTTGCTATCCAAAAACAAACCTTTAAACCTTGCTCCAGCTGAAATTTTGCTTCTAATGTGATTCAAGCAAGACCTGGATTTTCTACCCTTTAACTGGAAATTCAAAAGTGGACCTATTGTGAGAACTGTGGCTTAACTGGGTATATGCAGTTATATTGTCCTATATAAATATGTAAAACTCTTTCAGTGGGCAGTTGGTTTAAAAAAACAAAAAACTAATTATTGATCTAATTTGTGAACTGCTATATGTGCAAGGACAGTTTTCTTGGGTCCTTGTAAAATGTAAACAACAAGCTCTGAATGGAAATTTACTAAAAATCTGACATAACTATACATATACTTGACTATAAATTAAGGATGTTTGTACTACTCTGAAACTATAAAGGAAGCGTGATCTTAGCACCTCCTAGACAAAATCTGATGCCAAATACTTCAAATTTCCTGTAGAATATACAATTTGCTGGAATGTATGGCCATAGATGAAACACCTAGTGAGCAGATAAATTAAATTACATCTTCTGAATCAAGCCCAGTTTCTGGAAGGACAATGTGGGTAATCAGTATCATTGTTTACATCACAAATCTATGCCAGGACCAGCTATTCATTGGTGTGTCCACCATCTCCATTGACACCTGTGTTTAGACATCCTCAGATGCCCCTTGCTCATTATAATTTCAAAGCTTCCAAGACAATACATCCTTTGTCTCACTCCATTCAAGAAGACACTTAAAAAATCTGCTACATTCTCATTTATGGTACGTTCTAAATTGTACTGCTTTTACATTTGTCAAACACTAAAAATCCTGGTCCAGGGCAATAAAAAAAACAAACAAATATGGTTTAAAGTTGGTATCAACCATTGAATAATTTTATTTGCGTCACAGGACAAAAAAAAAAAAAGGGACCCCCCCCACGCACACACACACCAAATCTTCTAGCACTTCATACCAAATACATGATAAATAAAAATGCTTTTTCCTTTGCCCCATTTATTTTGTACAGTATATGTAGCTATGAAAAGGCACCCTTGTATCCTTCCCTTATCTCTTTACCAATAAAGGGGGATGGTCTATTAGCCATTACAATCTGCATAGAAAAGGAGTAAAGTGAGAACCTCTATTCATAATGTGCAAACAAAAATTGTTAATGTTTTACTATATCGATCATTAAGTGTCCATAGGCATTAAATAAGAGTAGTTCTCAATCAGATCTAGTGACCATCTAATTTCTCCGTGGCACCCACAATGTGGGTCAAGATTCAATGGGATGGAATAGAACTAGACAGGTTGGAACATTCATGTTAGATTGAAATTATTTTTCCCCTGATAAGACTGTGCTGGCAATATCTGCAGTGTACAACCCCTCCAGCGCCTCTTCATGTTTAGAGAAATGTGCACGTGTTGGCAGCATCTAGGGTCTATGGACAGATTTACACCTTTACATTGCAATGCATCACCCTCTGATACCTATTGGCGGTTTTGGCAAGTGGTGGTCCTGATTTTGAGCATTGTTTGAAACAATCAGGTAGTTTGTGTTCAGGGCTGGACTGGGACAGAAATTTGGCCCTGGACTTCACCCAGACCGGCCCACTTACATTTTGAGTGTCCCATCAGCACTCCCTTACAACAGAGTGTTCCATCACCAGCCCCCTTACAAAGGTGTCCCATCAGCACTCCCTTACATCAGAGTGTCCCATCACCAGCCCCCTTACATCAGAGTGGCCCACTGAGCCATTGGCCCACCGGGAAACTCCCGGTAGTCCCAATGGCCAGCGCATGCCTGTTTGTGTTCTAACCTAGGCTACCTTGGTCATAAATGCTTGATATTGCACAGGTGTATTACCGATTACGTATAACAATATCCCTGTGGATGGGCAGATCCTTTACTTTTCCCATGTAGACAATTGGAGAATATAAGTAAAGATTGTGGCACTGTCAAGCACTAAACAATGTCAAAAGGACAGGCATGTATCTCCCCACCCATCATAATTTTTAAAGGAGATGGTTGTCATGCATGTCCACCCTTACTTTTGCCATAATATCACATATCTCGCCAAGAATAACTGGTGGAGTAATAACTGAACCAAGTTATCAAAAATCGGAGGGCCATCAATATACAGTACTTGCACAGTGTGGACAGCAACCATGTGCTTTGCAGCTTCTCTTTTCTATAGTAGAGAAAGATTAGGTCTGCTCTCAGAGAGACATTCATTCAGACTGGAAGTACTTACTATTGACAGAGAACCGGGTCCCCAAATTTAGGAACGGGTTTTAAACTTGATTATCAGAGATAATATAAATACACACACACACACACACACACACACACACTTGAGGAGATTTACTAAACCTGATGCACACAGAATCGGATGCAGCTGTGAAGAGTAACCAGCTTCTAGCTTCAACTTGTTCAATTAGGCTTTGACAATAAAACTTGGAAGCTTATTGGTTACTATGCACAGTTGCACCAGAGTCTGTGTGCACCAGTTTTAGTAAATCTCCACTGCATCTCACAAAAGTGAGTACATCCCTCACATTTTTGTAAATATTTTATCATATCTTTTCATGTGACAAAACTGAAGAAATTATACTTTGCTACAATGTAAAGTAGTAGCTTGTATAAATTTGCTGTCCCCTCAAAACAACACACAGCCATTAATGTCTAAACCACTGGCAACAAAAAGCTCCAAATTGGGCCCAAAGTGTCAATATTTTGTGGGGTTACCATTATTTTCCAGCACTGCCTTAAACCTCTTGGGCATGGAGTTCACCAGAGCTTCACAGGTTGCCACTGGAGTCCTCTTCCACTCCTCCATGACAACATCACGAAAGCTGGTGGATGTTAGAGACCTTGAGCTCCTCCACCTTCCATTTGAAGATGCCCCACAGATGCTCAATAGGGTTTAGGTCTGGAGATATGCTTGGCCAGTTCATTACCTTTACCCTCAGCAGGGCAGTGGTCATCTTGGAAGTGTGTTTGGGGTCATTGTCATGTTGGAATACTGCCCTGCGGCCCACTCTATGAAGGGAGGGAATCAAGCTCAGTTTCAGTATGTCACAGTGCATGTTGGCATTCATGGTTCCCTCAATGAACTGTAGCTCTCTAGTGCTGGAAGCACTCATGCAGTCCCAGACCATGACACTCCCACCACCATGCTTGACTGTAGGCAAGACACACTTGACACCATCTGAACCAAATAATAGTTTATCTTGGTCTCATCAGACCACAGGACATGGTTCCAGTAATCCATGTCCTTAGTCTACTTGTCTTCAAACTGTTTGTGGGCTTTCTTGTGCATCATGTTTAGAAGAGGCTTCCTTCTGGCACGACAGCCCTGCAGACCAACTTTATACAGCGTGCGGTGTATGGCCTGACCACTGACAGGCTGACTTCAACCTCTGCAGCAATGCTGGCAGAACTCATAAGCCCCGTACACACGAGAGGACTTATGTCCGACAGACTTCCGAAGGAGTTCCGTCTGACTTTTCGGCGGAGCGGACTTGGCCACACACAATCACACTAAACTCCGACGGATTCGAACGTGATGACGTACGACTGGATTCGAATAAGGAAGTTCATAGCCAGTAGCCAATAGCTGCCCTAGCGTCGGTTTTAGTCCGTCGGAATAGCATACACACGAGCGAATTTTTCGAAGGGACCGGGTCCGGCGGAGTTCCTTCGGAAAAATTTGAAGCATGTTCCATATTCTAAAGTCCTTCGGACTTTGGCGAGTCAAAAGTCCGTTGCAGCCCACACACGATCGAATAGTCTGACGGACTCAGTCCGTCCGACTTTGGATGTTGAAAAGTCCGCTCGTGTGTACGGGGCTATACATTTCCCATAAACAACCCCTGAACATGATGCCAAGCACATGCACTCAGCTTCTTTTGTCAACTATGGAGAGGCCTGTTCTGAGTGGAACCTGTCCTGTTAAACCACTGTATGGTCTTGGCCACCATGCTGCAGCTCAGTTTCAGGGTCTTGGCAATCTAGCCTAGGCCATCTTTATGTAGAGCAACAATTCTTTTTTTTCAGATCCTCAGAGTTCTTTGCCATGAGGTGCCATGTTGAACTTCCAGTGACCAGTATGAGAGAGTGAGAGGGACAGCAGCAAACACACCTGCTCCCCATTCACACCTGAGACCTTGTAACACTAACGAATCACATGACAGTGGGGAGGGAAAATGACTAATTGGGCCCAATTTGGACAATTTTCAATTAGCGATGTACTCACTTTTGTTGCCAGCAGTTTAGACATTAATGGCTGTGTGTTGTTTTGAGGGGACAGCAAATTTGTTATACAAGCTGTGCACTCACTAACTTTACATTGTAGTAAAGTATAATTTCTTCAGTGTTGTCACATGAAAAGATAAAATATTTACAAAAATGTGAGGGGTATACTCACTTTTGTGAGATACTGTATATATATTTTTTTTATTTAATAACCGATCATAAAATGTCACTAACCAATCAGATCCCTAAACTCGCACATCTCTGCAAGCACAAAAATTCGC
Source organism: Lithobates pipiens (assembly GCF_037356315.1). NCBI lineage: Eukaryota > Metazoa > Chordata > Amphibia > Anura > Ranidae > Lithobates > Lithobates pipiens. The sequence continues at coordinate 550,821,399 of NW_027507758.1, read as the reverse complement.
AGAAAATGAATAAGCATGCTTAGTAACTGTACTTTGTGTTTTGCTTGAACAAAAAAACAAAAACCTTACTTGTTGGCACTAGCTAGTGTATTTAATTGTCTATTCATACTATGTACATGGCATTATCAGGTAAAGATGGGCCAAACACCCCATAGTGCAGTTCACTCCAGAACAACGCGAACAGGCAAAATGTTCTAGCGAACATGCAAACCCTATTAAAGTCTATGGGGCATGAACATGAAAAATCAAAAGTGCTAATTTTAAAGGCTTATTTGAAAGTTATTGCCATGAAACATGTATGGGAACCCGGGTACTGCCCCAGAGGACATGTATCAGTGCAAAAAAAAAAAAAAAGTTAAAGAAAAAACTTTGTTTTTCCCCAGGAGCAGTGATTTTAATAAACTTAAAGTGAAATAAAAATGAAAGATTCCTTTAAATATTGTGCCTGTGGGGTCCCCCTTAGTCTGCCTGTAAAGTTTAAAAAAATTGGAATAAGGGTACCCCCCAAAAGCCATAGCAGACCCTTATCCGAGCAGGGGGAAGTGCTTTGGGGTCCCCACCAAAGCATCTTGTCCCCATGTTGATAGGGACAAGAGCCTTTTCCCGGCAATTGGTTGTCGGGGTCTGCGGGGCAGCTTATCGCAATCTGGAAGCTCCCTTTAACAAGCAGATCCCCAGATCATCACCCCCATGTGAATGGGTATTGGGTGCATTGTATCCCCATCCATTCACAAAAAAAAAAAAGTGTCAAAAAGTAAAAACCACAATAGACAGTTTTTGCCAATTCCTTTATTAAAGAAGAAAAAAATAAATAAAATCACACCGCTCAACAGCCCCAAAAAATAGAAAAAAAACAGGATTTTTAAAACAGCTTACTTGTACAATCCATTTCTTTGATGTACATCAGGGGGCACAGAGCCATAGTAGTTACTATGTGAGTTAATAGGCCACCTTTAGGTGATGGACACTGGCATACCCCAAGACCAGAAGTGCACTCCCTATATAACCCCTCCCCCTACTGGGAGTACCTAAGTTTTGTAGCCAAGCAATACAAGAGTATACCAAAGAAGGGAGGGACCTCTGTGTCCCCTGATGTACAAAGAAAAGGGATTTTACAGGTAAGCCGTTTAAAAAAAAAAATCCTGTTTTCTTTTCATACATCAGGGGACACAGAGCCATAGTAGTTACGATGTGGGATGTCCCATAGCAATGGCAACTGAAGGGAGGGCAACACAACAACAAAAAATAGGGCAAAAGAGGCTAGAGGACTCGTACTGAAGCACACTATGCCCAAAGGCAATATCTTCATGACCTTCAACATAGATTTGATAAAATCTGGTAAATGTATGAACTGAAGACCAAGTCACGGCCTTACAGATCGGAGCCATAGAGGCCTGATGATGCACCACCAAGAGGCACTAACGGCCCTGGTAGAGCGTGCTTTAACATGAAAAAAGGAGGAATTTTCTTCCTTAGACCATAAGCTTGAACAATCACTTGACAAATCCATTTGGAAATAGTAGATTTTGATGCTGCCTGTCCACTTTTTGGACTTTCTGGTAGAACAAAATATCTGTTTTGCAAACCTGAGCAGTCGTCTTTAAATACTCTGATCGCTCTTACTACATCAATGGAATGTAGTGCTTTCTCTTCCCTAGATTGAGGCTCTGGGAAGAAAGAAGGTAGAATAATATCCGGGTTTAAATGAAAACCTGTCACCTTTGGTAGGAATTTAGGATGAGGACGCAAAACCACCTTATCCTTATGAATGATCAAATATGGCTCTTTACAAGACAGAACCGCTAGTTCCGATACTCTTCTAGCAGAAGAAATGGCGACCAAAAAGATTATTTTCCTTGTCAAAAGAACCAAGGGAATTTCCCGTAAAGGATCAAAAGGCTGATTCTGTAAAGCCGATAAGACTAAACTTAAATCCCAAGGATTTAGCGGTGCCCTGACAGGGGGATTGATCTGTGTTACCTCCCTTAATAAAACTATGCATTAGAGTGAGAAACAAGAGGCTGTTGAAAAAACACACAGACAAGGCCGAGACATGCCCCTGATAGTACTCAAGGCCAGCTTAATTTCCAATCCCATTTGCAGGAATTCAAGGATCCTACCTATGACATACTTCCTGGGGTGCCAACCCCTGGATCCACACCAGGAAATATATGCCTTCCAGACTCTGGTTTATGCTAGGAAGCCGGCCTCCAGAGTCATTTACTACAAAGTAGACACTACTGAAGGGGATAACCCAGGGTCCTTTTGAAAGTGGGTTTTAATAGCCAAACCGTTAAATTTAGCGTCCGTAAGGTAGGATGGAATACTGGACCCTGTGCAAGAAGGTCTGGCCATAATGGCAGGGTCCAAGGGACCCCTACCGCCATCTTTATGATCTCGGCAAACCAAGATCTTCTGGGCCACCAGAATCACTTCCTTTCGTTCCAGCTTGATCCTGCAGAGAAGGTGCGGAAGTAGCAGAACTGGAGGAAATGCATAGACCAGTGAAAACTGATCCCATGGGAAGACTAATGCGTCTGTTCTGCATGCTAGCGGATCCCTAGTTTTTGACACAAAGTTGTCGACTTTGTTGTTGAATCTGGACACAGGTCCACGTCCGGAATACCCCATCTCTGACATATCGCTAGAAAGAGGTTGGGGTGAAGGGATCAGAAATACTGCCCGAATCTCTAGAATGTTGGGCAAGGTCTTCTGACTTGGACCATCTCCCCTGGATAGAAGCTTATTCCAGGACTGCTCCCCAGCCTAGAAGGCTGGTATCCATTGTCACCACTTCCCAGGATACTGGCAGAAAAGATTTCCCCTTTTGGAGGTTACATAGTCAGGTTGAAAAAAGTCCATCCAGTTCAACCACAAATTATTTTATATTATATATATATATATATATATATATATATATATATATATATATATATATATATATACATACATAAAATTTGTGGTTGAACTGGATGGACTTGTGTCTTTTTTCAACCTGACTAACTATGTAACCTCCAAAAAGGGGAAATCTTTTCTGTATTTATCATAATAATAATAATAATAATAATATCATACAATCCCATATACCCAATAATATACCCACAGTTGATCCAGAGGAAGGCAAAAAAAACCCCAGCAGAGCATGATTCAATTTGCTAAAGCAGGGGGAAAAATTCCTTCCTGATCCCCCGAGAGGCAATCAGATTTTCCCCAAATCAACTTTACCTATAAAATGTTAGTACTCAGTTATATTATGTATACTTAGGAAATACTCCAGGCCCTTCTTAAAGCAATCTAATGAGTTGGTTGCTGGATATCAACCAATTTAGGCTCTGACGTACGTCAGGGGATAAACGTATTGGAATATACCAAAGCCTGAACTTTCTTGAACCAGACCAACAGGATGGTGTTTTGAAGCAGTCTTGAGTGAAACTGCGCATAAGGGACGGCCTTGAAGGAGGCCACCATTTTCCCTAGCAATCTCATGCACAGATGAATGGAAGTATTTTTCTTTGCTTTAACAAGTTGAATTAGTACTACTATGGACCCGATTCTTGTCTGGGGTAAGAATACCTTCTTCTGTACGGTATCTATGACCAGCCCCAAGTACTGTAATCTCCTTGATGGTTTTAAGGAGGATTTTTCTAGGTTGAATATCCAACCCAGAGATTCCAGGTAGTTTACAGCTGTGATTAAACTTTGGTTTAGACCAGAGGCTGAATGGTCTATTAAAAATACATAGTCTAAATAGCCTAGGACAGTTATGCCCTGAGCCCTTAATCTGGGAGGTGCCAGAATCTTTGATAACACCTGTGGTGCAGTGGCTAGACTGAATGGCAGGGCCACAAACTGAAAATGATGATTTTCTATCTCGAAGCGTAGAAATTTCTGGTGAGCGGGATATATCGGCACATGGAGATATGCATCCTTGATATTGATCGATGCCCAAAAAAACTCCCCTCCTTGCATGATGGAAACAACCGATCGGATTGATTCCATGCAAAAGGACCGGATATTTAAGTGCCGGTTCAGATCTTTGACACCTAGAATGAGTCTTTCCTCTCCTCGGTTTTTATGTAAACCTTTTCACGGTTTCAAAAACCAGAGCCCTGTTCCTCTAAGGGAACCTCTGATATCACCAGCTGGGATAAGAGATGAGCCAGAGCTAGAAAGACTTCCTTTTCTCTGGATCCCTGGGAACATTTGATCTTAGAAAAATGAGGAGACAGAATTTCTCGGAGTAGTTTGTAACCTAGAGAAACTGAAGAAGCCACCCATCTGTCTTGACATTGTTCCTGCCAGATCTTTGAAAATTGCAAAAGCCTTCCCCCCCCCCCCCCCACCTGAGCGAGCGGGGGCGCCCCTTCATAAGGAGGCTTTAGCATTCTGTTTTGCAGGCTTTCTGCCCCAAGACCTCTTTTGACCCTGGTGCTGCCCTTGGGGTCTTTCCCTTGAACCTGACAGTGTGGACCGTCGAGACTGCCAGTGGAGACCATCTGGCACAGGTGAGGAAGCAGGAGAAATATTTAAACTCCTTTACCGGTAAAAGAGATTTTCCCATTAGAGATTATTTGAATGCATTTATCCAGATCGTCCCCAAATAGCCATTCACCATGAAAGGGGAAACTGGCTAAAAGTTTCTTACACAGTGCTTCGGCTGACCAATTCTTAAGCCACAGAAATCTGCGAGAATGCACTAGTCCTAGCATAAGCTGTGAGGCTTGGATGATAGAATCTTTCATAGGATCTACTGTAAAACATAGTGCATCCGATACGCCAGCCCATTGCTGTACCTGCTGATCAGGAATAATCTTAAGTATCTCCACAAACTGTTCCTTAATGGACTGAGATACACCAATTGCCACAAGAACCGGCTGCGCTATTGAACTTGCTAGAGACATTAAAAAAAAAAAAAAAAAGTTCCAACTTTTTATCTGTTGGATCTTTTAACATCAGCACATTATCCACCGGACAAATGAGATTTTTGTTCACGGAGGCGATTGAAGCATCAATTGCTGGAGCCCCCCCCCCCCCATTTCTTATAGAAATCCTCCATCATAGGATATAGTGTTGAAAACTTTCTGGGAGGATAATACTGTTTATCCGGGTGTTCACATTCAGAATATATAAGCTTTTTAGCCATGAATAGGAAAAACATCCCCAGATGGGAGAGGTTTTAGTGATCCCAAACCAGAGGTGGGTTTATCAAGAGACTGCTCTGCAGGCAGCAAAAAGGTTGAACGAACCAATTTAGTAAGAGAGTGTACAAACAAACTGTCCTGTGATACTACTCCCTCTGAGGATTCTTGAAAGAGGATATATTAGTATCTTCCTGATCCCCCTGCCCCTTGCCCCTCAATATGAGGGACCTGAGCACTGGATGGGGATCTGTTACGTTTGGACCCACTTTGGAGAGTGATCATAGCATCAAGCTTCTTTTCCAAATTAGAAATAGTAGAAGAAAAAAACCTCCTGTGTGATATATATAGGGGCTGATGTGTCCAGCGCTGCTGCAACATCAGTCTCCCCGACGGCTCAATATGACCGGCCGCATCACTCTCAGAAGAAGACGACATTCTTTTGGAAATGGATTTAGGTTGTTGTGAAACAAACAATCGAGCCCCTAGAATCCTGGTCCCTCTTCCACTCATAGCCTGAAGCACAAAGCAGAGGCACTACCAAAAAGAATGTATACTGCTAGGCTATAGTCCAGCACTACAAAGCTGCTATTAATGCCCAGCCTGAAACAGTAATGTGTCAACAAACCTGAAATAAGCCACCTCTGCTCTTGTCCCCCTCCACAGTCAGCAGCAGCAACACACAGTGCTTTTAAAAAAACTTCCTCCACGTGTATCTGGCATCTGAGAATGCCGATTACAACCCCACCTTTTTTTTGGTTTTAAAGAAAGGGTTTCCCCACGTGAGCGGTGGACTATAGGTGCCTAGCATACAGCTGCTATGGCGGGGGTAAAAACACAGCTGAGCGGTCGCTTTTCAGATTTTTTTTTTTTTTTAAAGTGAATTCGGGCTTACAAATCCCCTGAGGGGGGTAGTTTCAACATAGGGGGGCTTCAGGTGAAGAGACCAGTCCCCCCTCTTGCTTACCAGAGGAGAAGGAGGAAGTAATGGCTCCTGACACAGCGCTGTTTCCAGCATAAAGTGGTGAGTGCTCAATACAGCTGCCAGTGGTGACACATAGGCATGACAACATTATATACTTAGAGGAGATATTCATAAGAAAATGCAAGATATTTCTTAGAAAACTCCACTTACCTTCCCGCCGCAGGGTTATCCGAGATAAACCCAATCTTCACCCTTCCCAGTGGGTTCTGAAACCTTCAGGAGCAGGGGAACCTAGAGGTAACCCACAATCCTAGACCTGTAACAGCACCCTGCCAGTAAAAACTTTATGGCCTTTTACTACCAAAAAGTACTGGATCCCAAGGTCCGGCTCTCTAAAAAGAGAAGCATTGGTAGGAAAAACCTTGTTTCTTCGGATGCGAGGCACGGGTACCATTCCTTAGGCCCAAAGGACACTTTGAATGGATCCGGCCAGCATGGCTAGCCCCAGCAAGGATTGCTCCAGTGGAGCTCAGCACAGCACATCTTTACTTGTGACCAACACCTTAGACACTGGCGAAAAAACTGAGGTACGCCCAGTAGTAGGAGGCGTTATATAGGGAGTGCACTTCTGGTCTTAGGGCGTGCCAGTGTTCATCACCTAAAGGTGGCCTATTAACCCACATAGTAATTACTATGGCTGTGTCCCCTGATGTATAGAAAGACTATTTTTTTTTTTAAACTTCACCTCCATGGGAGGGCTCCCACTGACTGCTGTCTTTTCCCTTTGACCGCTCTTTTATATGCAAGGGCAGGGCAACCTGCTGATATAAGCGGATGACCCCCGCCCTCGTCTGACGTGGTGGGGTCACTCAGTTACGTCACTAGGTGGCCCTGCCCCCTTACTTATAACAGCTGTTACAGCCAAGAGACAGCAGTCGCCGGGATTCCTCCCATCAAGGTGGATTTCTTTGATTTTTTTGGGTCAGTCGGGTGGCATGATTGAAGATGAATGTATTTTTTTTTTTTTTTTAAATAAAGGAATGGTCAAAAACTATGTTGTGGTTTTTACTTTGACACTTTTTGGTGAATGGGTAGAGGTACAATCTACCCGATACCCATTCGCATAAGGGGGCCACCATCTGGAGGCTTCCAGATTCCGATAAGCCCCCAACTTCTTTGGTTGACCATGGAGAAGCCTGTTCTGAGTGGAACCTGTCCAGTTAAACCGCAGTATGGTCTGGGCCTTGTCAATCTTCTTATAGCCTAGGCCAGGGATATGCAATTAGTGGACCTCCAGCTGTTGCAGAACTACAAGTTCCATAAGGCATAGCAAGACTGGCAGGCACAAACATGACACCCAGAGGCATGATGGGGACTTGCAGTTTTGCAACAGCTGGAGGTCCACTAATTGCACATCCCTGGCCTAGGCCATCTTTATGTAGAGGAACAATTTTATTTTATTTTTTTCAGATCCTCAGTTTTGCCATGTTGAACTTCCAGTGACCAGTATGAGAGAGTGAGCAATAACACCAAACACACCTGCTCCCCATTCATACCCGAGACTTTGTAACGAGTCATGACACCGGGGAGGGAAAATGGCTAATTGGGCTTAATTTGGAAATTTTTACTTTAGGAGTGTACTCACTTTTGTTGCCAGCGATATTCCAACATAACAACCCAAAACACACCTCCAAGACGACCACTGTCTTGCTAAAGAAGCAGAGGGTAAAGGTGATGGACTGGCCAAGCATGTCTCCAGACCTAAACCCTATTGAGCATCTGTAGAGAATCCTCAACCGAAGGTGGAGGAGGGCAAGGTCTCTAACATCCACCATCTCCATGATGTCATCATGGGGGAATGGCAATCTGCAAAGCTCTGGTGAACTCCATGCACAAGGTGAAGGCAGTGCTCGAAAATAATGGTGGCCACACAAAATATTTACACTTTGGCCCCAGTTTGGATATTTTCACTTAGGAGTGTACTCACTTTTGTTGCCAGCAGTTTAGACATTAATGGCTGTGTGTTGAGTTATTCTGAGAGGACAGAACCGATTTTTTTTTTTTTTACTGCTCGTTCATATTACTAGAAAATGCTGTTCCTCTGAAAAGCAATTCATGCTCAGATCGTTTTTTCAGAGGCATTTGACAGACAGTGAAATAGGCAATAGGTTGTCTCCTCACCACCTGTTTTATTCCCCTAAATGCACATCATAGCAGTGCAGTTCCACGCACCTAGGGGTATACTTCAAGTGTGCTCGGACTGGAAAAAAGATTGAGAAACACTGGCATAGAGGAAACAATTTCTCACTTGTCCTCCTGCAGCCGCTGAATGCCTGCGGGAGGGAGAGAAGGAAGGAGACAAGGAGGAGAAGCGAAGCGAGGGAAATGGAGATTGGTTCCTTTTTTGCAGCCACCCCCACAGATCCTATGCAGCTTCTTTCTGCTGCCGCCCTGTGTGCTCTCCAGAGCCCTGTGCTTTTTCATACATATTATGGCCAATTTAGACAGGATCCAATTAACCTACCAGCACATCTTTTGGAGCGAAAGTCTAAATCACACTCAGAACTTTGGCCTAGTGGTCTGCACTGATGAACAAAAAGCAGTTAGGTCATGAGCTCAAAGCCAAACCATGCCAACACCCTGCATGTTCAATTTTATTGCCACACAAGAATATATTTTTGCCAACATACCATTGCGTGCAAATTATGGAAACAACCTTGCTTATGTGGAAGTGTGCAATTAGGCGTTTACCCATTTTCGACATACTCTGGTGTTTAAAATGTATATTTGATAACATGCTTGGGATTTGAACCCATGGTCTGAGTCTTTCTAGGTAGGAGTGCTACCCACTAAGCCAGGGATATGCAATTAGCGGACCTCCAGCTGTTGAAAATCTACAAATCCCATCATGCCTCTGGGTGTCATTCTTGTGGCTGGCAGAGTCTTGCTATGCCTCATGAGACTTGTAGCTCTGCAACAGCTGGAGGTCAGCTAATTGCATATCCCTGCACCAAGCCATTTAAATGAGCAGAATTATACTTAAAATATACAGTAGTACAATGATTCATGAATTAACAGAGCAAGAGAAATCTATACTCTCCTAAAACACAAATGCAATAATCAATAAATTAGTAAAAAATTGTAGATGTAAGAGTTATAGCAAAACAGGTCACACCAATGATAATATGAATGCATCTTTATTCTATACACGTCAAACTTTGTCTAATTCGTATTTTATGAAAATGTTGAGTTGTATTTATACATGTTCATTCTGTAATCATGGTACTTCTTTATAATCTAGGTATAGTTGTACTGAGCACAGTGGCTTAATCTTTAGCACTCTTAGCTAGCAGCATGTAGGTCACGAGTTCAAATCTCACCCATCCTAGCACCTCCCTAGAATTGCAATGGCAAAATGCACATATGTGCTTTGGCGAACACCATCAGCAAGCGATAAAATGCATCACGTGATGGAAAATATGCTTTCGCCTATGCACATTTCCACTCGCCATTAAAACTTTAGGGAGGTGGTCCCATATAGGTGGGATTTGAACCCATGACCTGACTGTTGCTAGATCAGAGCACTAAGCCACTGTTTTCTACACTTTTTTTCTGCTCAAATTCATGTTACATCCACTCCATGTAGAGTTCTACCCCCAACTTTCTAAATGTTACTGAAGTGGATTTGCATTTTGTTGTTGCAAAGCAAACAAGGATTCCAAGTAGTTAGCAACTTGTTCATTTTAGGTGGTCATACACTATACAATATGATTGTACAGAGCTTGTGCATTCTCCTTTGGATAGCTGGTGTGTCCTCATTTATATAGTTTTGGTAAATTTAATCAGGCAGGCCATTGCACTACATAATGGATGGAAGATCCAAAGGAGATTGTATCGTGTATGCTGAGTTCAAGGCCCCTTTCACACTTGTGCAGCTTGTCTTGTAACTTGGGACTGCAAAGTCACATGACAAGTTGTACCCCATGTTCTCAAATGAGTACCATTCATGTCTGTGTGAATTCAAAGTCCCTGCACTACTTTAGTCCAACTTTGATGTGGTTTGAGGTCCATAGACCTCAAGATTACACAAGTATTGCTTAAAGACGCAACAAAAGCACGCCACTTTCAGGTCACACAATAGTGAAAGGGGCCTTACAGAACCCAGGATATAATTCTCCTGTTTTCAATACTACAGTTCTATCAATATAAGCCATTATCCCATCTCATTCCCCGCACTCTCCAAATGAGCAGATCTATGCAAGATTAATTTAAGACCAATTGCTAATAATGAGGTCAGCTGATGAATGCCTTGCTGCGTATTTCTGGCTTCTGTCCAAATATCTACCCATCAGCAAGAGATGAAGCGTTCCAATGAAACGCAGCAAAAGTCAGCATTGTGATCAGGAGGAAAATCAGCATTGGAGTCATTAAAAGCTTGCTCTTATAGTTTTGGATTTACACTTTCTCTATTTAATGACTTGTATGTGTGCAGAATAAAATTATTTTGTAGCAAAGTAGATTTAAGAGATTGGAAGGCATGTTAATACATTCCACGTATAAAATAGTTTATCAAAAATAAACACAACACACAAAAAACAATTTAAAAAACAATTCCACATTTTATTTGGACAATAGGAACACCATTTTGTACATTCATTTACTTTGCTTAAAAAACAAAACAAACAAAAAAAAAAAAAATGTTACAACATTCTTCACAGCACTTTACAATATGGTTAGAAGGGCCCTGCTCTCAAAAGTTTACAATCTAAAAGAAACACTTAAATTATTCACACCTTAAATTTCATAGTGTACAGCAGGGACAAAAATAAGGTGAATATTAACCATGTCATATTTTAGGGTAATAACTCTCATCGCCCCATCCCCATCAAAAGTTTAAGTGCAGAGCTAAACAAAAGCATACAAGATTAAAAACAAAAAACAAAAAAATAAATAAATAAAGGTCAGCACAATAACTACACCCTTCTAAATACACAAACACACACACACACACACACACACACTTTGGGTAGGGTTAGCAGGAAGCTTCATTTTATAAAAACTATTTAGGAAACTAGAATATGTGATCCATGTAGAGTTCTACCCCCAACTTTCTAAATGTTACTGAAGTGGATTTGCATTTTGTTGTTGCAAAGCAAACAAGGATTCGAAGAAGTTAGCAACTAGTTCATTTTAGGTGGTCATACACTATGCAATCTGATTGTACAGAAACTAGAACATTAGGAGTTGAACACGTGAGATTTGTAAGTAATCAAAAGAGAAGGGTTAACTGAGGCTCTATGCATGGCCACACTAGACAGACAAAAATCCACAGAAAACAGACAAAACATTCATCAAACCCCAGCTAGTGAGGGTCATTATGCACACTATAGCACCCTGCCCACAAGCTGGCCTCTACTTAGGCAAAGCAAACCACACAAGGGCAGGCCTTTATACAACATAGGTTGGATTGATAGCACACCTACACCCACCCAGTAAAGGACACACCCACCATTGTAATCAATTCTGTCTCTACATGTATGCCTCAAGTGCTCACACCTGTTGATCAGGAACACACACTCTTGGCAAATTAAAGAATGCATCAGCTATACAAGCATATGCATCTGTACAGTGTATAATGAAAAAGATAAAATATCCAAGTTTCTGGCCATTAACAGTGATACCAAAAACAAAATCAGTCACATTGTAAGGAGTTTGTAATGTGGAGGACACAAAGAAGGAAATGTCAACTTTGTAAGGGCTGCTTCACAAAAAAAAATTGTTGACAAGCGCATTTGTCATCAGCAGCCAACATTTAAATATGGATGCAGGAATACACCATACTTCAATATATGTCTTACAAAAAAACATACCGTATTTATAGGTGTATAACACGTGCTGGCATATAACACGCACCCCAAGTTTAGGAGGGAATAAAAATAAAAAAAATACATTTAAATGCCCATCAATGCAGCCTTGTCAGTCATTTGCAGCCTTGTTAGTGTTTGCCGTTTAAAAATGGTGCCGCTGAGATACAGAGTGGATGTCCTGTGTATCTCGGCGGCGCTCGGTAGTTCGGCGGCCTTCTGGTATTTTCACCCATACTCGGCTATTTTCGGCCACACTCGGCAGCTTTCAGTTTTCCAAAAGCAGCCGAGAACGGCCGAAAACCAAAAATACCTGGAAGCCGCAGAGACCAGCAGAAAGGGATAGAAAAAGCGGGGGATTGGTGTATATCATGCACCCCCAATTTCCCCCTGATTTTAAGGGGGGAAAAGTGCGCGTTATACGCCAATACGGTACATAGATTTGGTGTAAAATCCACATTCGCTTTATTTATAATTTCACTTTGTTTTTTCCCCCCATTATGTGAAACCCATCAAATATAACACCTTTGAAAAAAGCCAACACCAGAGGAAAAACATACAAACCTCTAACCAGATAGTGGCATGTTTGGTTAGCACTCCTGCCTTGTAGTACTGGGGTTGTTGGTTTGAATCCCAGTTAGCTACTGTGCTGCTACATGCATGGAGCCTCCATCTGTTTAGTGTTAAACAGATCCAAGTCCCTGGGGTGCAAAAAGTTAATCAATGCAGATGTACCCTGGAAATTCTGAGTGCCATTGACTAACCTGTGTCTGATATGCCATCTGGTTCAAAGGCTGGTTATGGCCGATTACTGTCAGTATGCTGCTATAGGACCATTTCTAAGGCCCCTTTCACACTGGGGCCGGAGCGGCATCGGCAGTAAAACTGCGTTTTTTTTAAGTGCCTCTTTACTGTGGTTTTAATGGCGCTATTCGCCCGCTAGCGGGGTGGTTTCAACCCCTGCTAGTGGCCGAAAAAGGGTTAAAACTGCCCGCAAAAGCACCGCTGCAGTATAGCCAAGCTGCACCATTGATTTCAATGGGCAGGAGCGGTGTATACACAGCTCCAAAGATGCTGCTTGCAGGAGTTTTTTCCCATCCTGCAAGCGCACTGCTCCAGTGTGAAAGCACTTGGGCTTTCACACTGGAGACACTGCAGCGGCTGTTTCAGGTCAGTTTGCAGGTGCTATTTTTAGCGCAATAGTGCCTGCAAAACGACCCAGTGTGAAAGGGGTCTAATTTTGGGCCTTTGCTTGGCACGAGGCTGCAATTAGTGCTGGGTGTGGAATTCACAAGGTTGCTTCTTGTCCTTCCTGATGGCACACGTGGCAAGATTTGCAATGGTGGTGGAACCTTCCTACACCTAAATACTATATTTCTTTAGGCATTTACCTCTAGGTGGTGGAATTACATCAGGCAGGAGTTTGATTTATTCTGTGATATTTGGTGTTTTATTGATGTTTGCGAGTAGAATAGTGGCGTTACCCCTGAATTTTGGGAATGGCATTTTGATTTGGATTAATGTTGGTACACAAATTGCATTTTTTGAGGTTTAAATTATAATCATTTGGAAATACTAAACCCACAAAATTGTTACCCATTTTAAATTTGCATCAGCAATGGTATTGTGTGTGGTTTGTGAAGACAGCTGTGGGAGTTTTGGTTTAGAGTTATGCGAGATGGAGAGCAACAAGTGAATTATCTACCATTTACTTATCAGATGTCAAATGGCAAAGTGGCTGAGCATGCTCAGTGTATCAAAAGATAAAATTTCACAAATGGCAAAGTAGCACACTAACTTTTCCCATCCCTTGTCCAGTACTCCCAAAAGAAGCCACCCTGTGAGTTGCTCAAGCCATTGCTTACACATAGCTATGTACTCTCCCCATTGGAATGAGTGGCATTTTCCTCCATATCTGTGGTGCTAGGGAAGTGCTTCACTCCTGGCATTGAAGCAGAACATTGGGGGAGCGAATGAAAGGAGATTACAGTTATAAACAGTGTTACAACCACACTCTGAATAGAAGCCAGAGTGGTTGTAAATGGGGTTCACTCAGAACATAGCAGTCACTAGTGGAGTACCACAAGGCTCTGTACTGGGTCCGGGTCTATTTAATCTCTATGTAATCGATAAAGGTTTGTTTGGCAAAGTAGGTCTTTTCACTGACAAAAAAGGTGCGAAATAGGGTTGATATCCCTGGAGGTGTCCAACATAGAACATGATTTGGCATTGCTGAAAGATGAGCTGCAGTCTCCACTGCTTTGTCCAAATATTTCTAAATGCAAAAAAAAAAAAAAAAAATGCACCTAGGGAAAAAAAATCCCCTGAGAGTACAACATTGAGGGTATAGTGTTGGCCAAACGATTTGGGGGTACTTCTTTTGGATGATTGCAAAAACTAGCAAATAGTGTGAGCAGGCAATGGGAAAAGCATAGAAATCCCGGATGCATCACTAGCGAGATCACCAGCAGGAGGAAGGAAGGAGGTTCTGATTCCTCTGTATGGATCTTTAGTGAGACCTCAATTAGAATAATGTGTCCAGTTCTGGAGACCTCACTTACAGAAAGATCATTTTTAAGATAGACTGAGTCCAGAGACAGGCAACTAAAATTGTGAAAGGTCTCAGGCATGAAACACATTGAGTGCAACTTCAGGAACTTAATATTGTGGCAGCAGGCAGGTAAAATCACCTGGTTGTATCCAGGATGGAAAATATGTATGCCCTAGATTCAGGCTTTATGCGGACTTGTACAACTAGAGGGGAGTGCTGGGAGTCCTATAGGGGAAGAGTTAATGAGCCCAGCTGAAGTAAGTGGGCTCATTAAGACCTCTACAAAAAAACCCACATGCTTAGGGAGATGCTCCATCCTGGAACCAGTTTTGTGTTTGTATAGACTGGGGAGTGTGACACCTGTTCTGTGCGGTGAGTTAACGCCTGTGTGGCAAACCTCTACAACAGAGACGGGGAATGGTGCAGCACAAGGCTGCACTCAGTTGTTAGACAGGGAATCTATGTGTGTAATTAGAGGTCAAACTGACCAGGATTTATTTTCATGTTTTTTTTATTTTTGTTTGGCTGTTATATTTTTCACTGCATGTAGCATAAATAAACCGCACCTTGTTTTTTTTTCACCTACAACGCTGTCTGCTGTGAGTGATTTTGTGTTGTGAACCCATCCAGGGGGTCACACACACCCGCTGCCGAGCAAACCCCTCACAATATGTAAAGTCTAGAGCAAAGAAGGGAAAGGGGAGACATAACTGAAAACTAAAGGAGTAAATAAGATTCAGGAGGGTCGTTTTTTCAATATGAAACCAAAATCAAGAACACGGGAACATGACCACAAAAGGGAAGTTTAAAACTACCCTTAGAAAGTATTTTAATGAAAGGGCAGTTTGGAATAAACTTCCAGCAGAGGTAGCGAGACAGTCAACAGTAAATGGCTTCAAACATGCTTGGGCTAAACATAGATCTATATAGTCAGACCAAAAAAAAAAAGAAAGAAAAAGGGGGGCAGACTATTGACTACTCAGGCTGCCACCACTTTTCTATATACATGTTGAGAAGGGAGGATTGAAGTGGATCCATTTATCTGCCCTACATGGGCAAAGCACAGGTTTGCTGTAAAATGTGCATTTCCTCCAAAAGTATCCTATTAAACTTTATGAGATGTAAAGAATGTTACAAGTATGATTTGCGTAAAATAGTCTGTTTTAAGCAACATTTATACAAATTTTTTGTACGAATATTTTCATGAGCATTGCTGGGTAAAATAAAGTAGTCCATGTATGGAATCTATTTACCTGAAATAGATGTTTAACCTGCTACTAGCAACAGGGACAAACCATTATGCTGTAGAAATAAGCAACATAATGATCTCCCTATCTACATGACCTCCAGTAAATGATATTGTACGACTTGCATTCTAGACTTTATCAGGATGCCTGTGGCCAATCATAGCTTAGGCTGTGTAGTACACGCCCCACACTATATAAGGCCACCAGCGCGGCGGCCTTGTGTAGTGTGTTTGCGTCTGTAGGAGTTTAGTGGGTGTTCTGTGTACCTTCAACACAGTATACACCGATCGTTATCGGATGATTTTTCGTTCTTGCTCTTCTGTAGTGGTTGTGGTCTGCGTGCCCTGACCGCAGTATACACTGCTATATTCACCTATATTTCTCTTTTTTAATAGAGCTTGCAGTCAGTGTTAGGAGATTGTGTGTGCTGTCTGCGTGCTCTGAACCCAGTATACACCATTATATCCACCTACATAGCTCTTCTCTGTTGATTGTCTATCCTCTTCCTCCTCTGCTGATATTTTGGAAGAACATTTTTGGTTCTGGGTGATGCCATCAGCCCAATTTTTCTGCCCCTGTTTAACAGGGCATTTAATTACAATTTTTGATGCAATGCTTTGCAGCAGGGCTAATTCCTGCAATAAAACCAGAGTATATGGGAGAGGTTGCAGTGTCGTGGCACCAGCACCAGTGCCTAAGGCCCAATTTTTCTGCCCCTGTTTAACAGGGACATGCAATTACAATTCTTGATATAATATTTCACAGGAGGGCCCGTTCCTGTGCCCACCCAGAGTAACTGAGGACTTAGTGTTGTGGCACCAGCACCACAACCAAAGGTCAATTTTTCTACCACTGTTCAACAATGGCATGTAGTTACAATTCTTGATATAATCGTTCACAGCAGGGTGCTCCAGCGCCCACCAAGAGTCACTTTGAGGGCTTACAATGTTGTGGCAAAACCAACACCTTGTTCCGCCATTTCTGAAGAGCATATAGGGCAGGCCCCTACTTTCAAACATCCAACTTACAAACATCTCCTACTTGCAAACGGAAGGAGACAACAGCAAGTGAGATGAGAAAAGACGGACGGCAAAACAAAAATTATACAGGGGTGATAACCCTTCCCTATGTTTTCCAAAAAGCTTAAAAATAGTTTTTTTGACTGGAGCTACACTTTAAAAATGTACCAGTTGAAAATTACAAACAGATTCAACTTAAAACAAACCTACACAGTCCCCGTCTTGTTTGCTCCGCCCGTATACTGCTGTTCTGAGTATATAGGGCCTGGGGGCCACACGTATTTCCTTTTTTTAATATGGGTACGGGGGTTCCCCTTAACATCCGTACAAGACCCAAAGGGGCTGGTAATGGGCAGGGAGGGCTACCCATGCCATTTTTCTCAATGATTTTCAACCATATTGCAGGAACCAGATATAACATTAAAACCGCAAGCAGCTTTAAATGACGTTATTTCCGTTAAATGTCATTTTGTGCAGGGACTGTTCTAAACACGGGAAACACGTGGCACTTCACAGGCATACTATAGACACCCCCCAGGCACGATATTTAAAGGAATATTTCACTTTTTTTCACTTTAATCGTCATTAAAATCAGTGCTCCCGCCAAAACTGACATTTTTAAAACTTTTCTGCATTGAGCCATGTCCCCTGGGGCAGGAGCCAGGTCCCCAAACCCTTTTTAGGACAGCATCTTGCATATTAGCCGTTAAAATTAGCACTTTTAATTTCGAACGTTCGAGTCCCATAGACTTCAATGGGGTTCTAACGTTCGTACGAATTTGGGGTCTGTTTGAAAGTTCTGGTGCGAACCGAACCGGGGGTGTTCGGCTCATCCCTACTCACAGCACACTCCATGCATTCACCACACCCCCTATAATCACAGCAAATGCAGCCAACTGTGCGCCATCAATTGCAGGCTTTGTGCCCATAATATGCAGCCACTGTGCCAGCCTGCCCGGCACTTACCCCATCGTGGTGGCATGCCAGGCAGCAAGCTGTGGGACGGTAGCATGGCAATGGATGCTGTGTCCTCCGAGTCCTCCGTGCGTGTCTTCTTTCTGTATTCCTTGGTGCCAATGGGATCGCCTCTGCCTTCAGCCAATCCGATGCCTGGTATTACATCCAGGCCTCCTGATTGGCTGAGAGGTGTTAGCAAAGCAAATATTAATTTGCTAAAACACCTGGATGAACTGAGCACAATGATTTGCACTTGTAGTGCACCTTCTTTTAAGCCTATTGGCGCCTATGGCTCTAATCAGGTGCTTCAAACACCCCCCCCCCCCCCACTGCTGTAATTCAGGCACCTGGAAAGGGGGCGGATGCCTGAATAGGAGGTGGCTACAGCGGCCGTGGATGAATGCATGCAATACATGAATCTATCCATAGTACACAGAGGGGGGGGGGGCAGCACACGAGCGCCCCGAATGGACGCACCGCCACTGGAGAGCAGGTTGGCAACCCATGGGCCATGATCTACCAGTCGATCGCATCCAGGTGACTGGTAGATTGAGCTTGCCAACCTTCTGTCACCGATTGTGGATAAACAGGTGGCAACAGAACAAGAGAAGCAGGGCTGGAGGGAGCAGGTGACCGTGGAGACATCAAGCCTGCCTCATGAGCCAATTCCTTGTCCATAGTTCAGGTGGAGTGATACCAATAGCACTCCACCTCATTCTTGGTAGCAGGATCCACAACAGCTGGAAGTGCTGCAAGTTAAGGGCAGTGGGCATAATAGGGCACAGTAAAAGCTATGTAGGCACAATGGCATAAAGATGCTATCGAGCCTATATAGATGCACAATACAGCTATATGGGCACACCATGGCAAGTGTACACCTTTGGCTGCTGCCTCTGCAGCTAAAGGGGGTAGGGATTGGGGAAGGTAAAAGTGTTACTCGACCACTGGGTTTTACCAACCCCAATGTCACGTATAAAGAAGCCCTAAGGGTACCACAGCCAAATGCAGCTAAGGGTTGTTTTACAAGTGGAACAGGCACCACTCCAAGAATGTTTGACAGGTTGTGAAAAGGCTGATTTAAAGCTATAACTGCCGTGCAATGCATGAAATTGCAGTTTAGTAGTAGGTTTAAACCAGGCGGTGAAGTAGTAAAATATTGCCTCGTCACCACCTGCCAAACACCTCTGAAAAGCAAAATGCACGTAAAACAGTTTTCAAAGGAGCTTGCACCAAGTTTATGTGCAATTCAGTGTGGTGCAATTTCGCAGCCTATTTGAATGGCTGCAAATCGCATCAGACTGCACAAAAAATAGTGCATGCACTACTTTTCAAAAATGCACTGTGCCCAATATTACACCCCCCCCCCCCCCCCCCGATTGTCAGATTCAACCCACACCCAACACTATAAAAGAAGGCCTTCTTTACAGAGGAACACATACAGGGGGCTGCACATACAAGGGTTCTTCCAAAGAAGTTCGGTTCTTTAAATAAGTGGCACTTCCGCTCTTGCACTTCAGCGATTTGCACAAAGCTAACCACAACAGACCTCATTTCCAACTTATTTCACCTTCCTCTCTGAAACTAACTCTTTACCTCTCCTTTTTTCACAATTACAGCCTCTCTCCTCAAACTCCTTTTACTTCACCCCCCCCCCCCCCGCTCCACCCCACAATCCGCCCCCCCCCCCCCCCCGCCCCCGACCATTATCTACTTTCCTTGATGAGTTTTCTGCCTGGCTACCCTACTTTCTTCGGAAATTCCCCCAATCCTTCTCGGTGATTTTAACTTCCCTGTTAATACAAACACTCCTGCTACTTCTAAACTTTAGTCTAACCTCTTCATTTGACCTGAAGCAATGGGTACAGGCTTCTACTCTGATGGCAACACCTACCTATGCGCTCCATGCAACTTCTCAAACAATCCTTTTCCTCTCTGATCACCACCTTATTCTTTTCTCTCTCCCAGTCTTCCACCACCTTTACCTCCAATAGTCTAACCATCACCCGTAGAAATTTTCACAACTTCAACCCTTCTCTCCTCTATTCTGCTACTGACCACCTAAGACAAAATCTCTCCGCTGTCCTGCCCCAACCAAGCCACTTCCATCTACAATAAATCCCTGTGCTCCACCCTGGACAAGCTCTCTCCCCTCACTACACATAGAATCAGACCTCGACCCCTACAACCCTGGCAAACAGATGACACTAAACTTCTCAAAAAACGTAGTTGTGCTCTTGAGCATCTGTGGCACAAGACCAAATCTCTCAAAGACTTCAACTAATACAAAATCTGCCCTCCAAAAATACTTTCCTCCACACTGCCAAGCAGACCTATTTTACAACTATTAGCACCTTCTCATCCAGTCCCAGGAAACTTCTCTACCTTCAAGTCTCTACTTCCTCCACAGCCTCCACCCTCTGACTCACTGCCCAGGAAATTGCTAATCACTTCAAAAACAAGATTGATACAATCCGTGATGAAATCTCCACTCTACAGGTATCTCCCCAGTTAAGACCCCATATCAACACACACACACACACACACACACACACTTGACACTCTCCTTATTCAAATCTGCTACGATAGATGAAGTTGCTAAGCTCCTTTCTAATGCCCACCTTACCACCTGCCCCCAGACCCCATTCCCTCTCAAACACTACGGTCTTCCTCTGAATCTTACACTCTTTAACCCACATCTTAAATCTCTCCATCACCTCTGGAATTTTCCCCAATGCTCTAAAACATGCACTGGTCACTCCTATACTTAAAAAGCCATCCTTGGACCATACCAATCTTAACAACCTACGCCCTATCTCCTTGTTCCCCTTTGCCTCTAAACTCCTTGAATGCCTGGTTTACAACCGAGTGACCACCTCATTAAGAATAACCACCTTGATACCCTTCAAGCTGGATTTCACCCTCAACACTCCACAGAAACTGCTCTTTTAAAGCTCACAAATGACTTACTAACTGCAAAAACCAACGGACACTATTCTGTACTCCTACTTCTGCATCTTTCAGCTACCTTTGACGTGGTTGACCACCGCCTCAAAAAAAAAAAAAAAACTTTACTACCTTGGTCTCCATGACTGTGCTCTTCAGTGGCTCTCATCCTACCTAAATAGGAAAAATGTAAACCGCGCTGGGAAAAAAATCGTGAAAAACTAACAGACTAACAATATAGGCAGCAGCAATAAATGCGATATGGCACCCAGCAGAAATAGAAAAATACCATATATACCAATATTATGAAAGCCATACTAGTTCCATATATGCAATATTTTTTTGGCCCTGCCTGTTTTGAGATGCTGGACTGGTTTATAGGATTTTAGACATGTGTGCTATTTCCAGACAAGTTTATATATTTTAGGTATGCGCGTTATTTTCATTACACATGTATATATATTTATTTGATTTCTATTTTCATTATAGACTGTGTATAGACTGTGCAGACTGGATAGACATATTTTTATGCTATTATGGGGTTTGGTCCATGCGCGTGGATCCAATTTATGCCATTCTTCGGCCGGATCTATGCACATGGACCGCTCCCTACTCCCTATATACACCCACTTTATTTTCTCTTCTCATTTAGAGAAATATTATACCCATGGATTAGTGTGAAATAAATTTTCTCCAATAATCCCTCTTTATCCATTTATACCTTTTTGATGACCATTAATATACATATGTCAGGTATACGACATTGTATTCGCATATGTTTTCTGCGTCGATCCCTTTAGAGGATTGGAGGTAGTTTATTTTACAATTTGACTGTTTTTTTTCTTTTGTGCATTGCGAGGCGGTATGCGATTTATACATTGTCAGTTTTATACCTGCGTTACACCAACACACATATGCACCATTTTAATGTTAATGTTCTTTTTCCTTTTTTTTTTTAACATTTAATACATCTGAGGGATATATTCTTCATCTAAGATGTTTAATAAACTAAACGATAAGCGGGTCTGTTACATGTTGGCATAGTATTTCAATACTGGACAGACAGCGCTTGTCTTAGGGCTATTTGCCATCATCTTTAATGGCGCATGTCGACTAAGTCTTGCATCTCAGAACGAGGCTTGGTTCTCATCATTAGCTTTATTAGGCGGAGCGTGACTGCGCTGCCCGTTCCCCATTGACGTCAGGTATGACGAAACGCGTCTGGGAAGGCACGCAGTGACGCCACCACGTTGTAGGAGAGGAGGACGGGCTCCTGTTTGCCGGCCGGCTTTTTACATTGCTCCTATATGCTGTGTTTTATCTACGTACTTGTAAGTGCATTACTTTTATTTTAATTAAACTGTTCCTACGTTATTACGCTATGTCAGTTCCTCTCTTTTCTGTGGACCTCTGAGTTCCTTATTTTGAGACCACGGAACAGATTACTATCTAGGAAGTACTGCTATGAGATGGAGTGCTGACCCACTGAAGGAAGGTTAACTTGGATGTGATCCACCGACCATATATAAACGCTTCATTTTATATATTTTCTGGTAAGCGCATTCACTATATGGTGACGGGCACTTCATGCGCTTTGGAAAGTGTTGAACCACTGTGGTGCTGCTATTTATGAACACTAACGTCCATTATCTGGATTCACCTATGAACTTTTCTTTGATTGGACTCTTTTTTTTGTGTCATCTTTTGGGCACTTTTTGCTATTTGTACACACTTGAGGTGTTTTGCTTATTGTATTAATTATTCACCTGTTAAGTAATCTCAGCTTTTTATTATTTTTATTTTTATTATTTCATTTTATATCTATTAGAGGGTTGGCGCAGCTTTGTATTTTTCTATCTCATCCTACCTATCCCAATGCACCTTCAGTGTCACAATTCTACTTCCTCCACTCCTCTTCCCTTCTCTGTTGGGGAACCCCAACGTTCTGTTCTTGGACCTTTTATTTTCCATCTACACCTCTGCCCTGGGTCAGCTGATAGATTCTCATGGCTTTCAATATCATGTCTATGCTGACACAAATCGCTACACCCCTCAACTCACTCCATCAGTCTCCTCATGCATCACTAACAGACATATCTGTATGGATGTCAACACTTCCTCAAACTCCACTTGTCCAAAACCGAGCTTATAATATTTCCTCCCCCGTGTGCTTCTTCCCCCGACTTCTCTGTCAAGAGCAATGGCACAACCATCCACCCATCCCCACATGCCAAGATTCTAGGTGTTATCCTGGACTCTGAACTCTCCTTTCGGCCCCATATCCAATCAATTTCCAAAGCTTGCCTCCTCAACCTCGCAACATCTCCAAGCTACATACCTTTCTAACCAAGGAAACCACAAAGCTGATTCACTCCCTGGTTATCTCTCGCCTTGACTACTGCAACTCCCTCCAAATTGGCTTACCTTTAAATAGACTAACCCCCCTTCAGTCCATCATGAATGCTGCTGCCAGACTCCTCCACCTTACAAACCACTCAGTGTCTGCTACCCCTCCATTGGCTGCCACTTGCCCAATGGATTAAATTCAAAATACTAACATTAAGTTACAAAGCCACCCACAGCTCTGCCCCCACCTACATCACTAGCCTAGTTTCAAAATACCAACCTAATCGCCCTCTTCGTTCCTCCGAAGACCTCCTGCTCTCTGGCTCCCTAATCACCACCTCCCATATCCGCCTGCAGGACTTCTCCCGAGCCTTGCCCATCCTCTGGAATTCACTACAACAATCTGTCAGAATCGGTCTCCAAATTTATCCACTTTTAAGAGATCACTGAAAAAAAACGTTCCTCTTCGGAGAAACCCATCCTGCCTCCATCTAACAACTGCACTATTTTCTCCATTAGCTCATCCCCCACAACTATTATCCTTTTGTATAACTTGACCTCCCTCCTAGATTGTAAGCTCCAACGAGCAGGGCCCTCATTCCCCCCTGTATTGAAACTGTACTGTCTGCCCTAATGTAAAGCGCTGCGTAAACTTTCGGCGCTATATAAATCCTATGTTAATAGCAGGATACTGCACTACCTTACCTTAAGCCAGTGGGTGATGGTGCACAGAAATAGCTGCTAATAGCTTGCAGAGGATTCAATCTGCTTGCAGAGGATTCTAATGAACTTTACTGATGTGAAATTCTAATAGGGGGCCACGTGTGTTGCACATTGCACTTTATATGTGTGCACAGATTACACTTATCGTTTTTAGCACATATTTAATTTATATGTAGTGGCCATACCTCTTGGCAGGGCGGCCTTAACTTTTGGGCTCATCGGTTACCTCCGCTTGGCTTGTTCTTCCACGTCTAGGGGCTCCCAGGGTTGGTACCCAACAACTTTGGACACTAACACCAATAAAGTCCTTTTGAAAGGTTTTTATTTGCAGGTGTAACATCCAATAAACAGTCTTGTATGGGAACAGAGGGCAAGGGTGAAAACTCAGGCACCTTGAACTGCAAATATAACAGTCTCTAGTAACACCCAGAGAGAGTAGCCACTCGCAGCTGGGCGCTACCAAGCTAAACAAATCTCTAGCCAGAGATTATGGCAATCAGCACCTTGATTCAGAACTTGTGAACTCTCTGACCTTGAACAAGTTGTAACTGAAAGTGAGCAGAAACCCTTTTCCTCAGTACCTGGAACGTTCTCCGTCTCAGAGTACTTGAAAAAGTGTGGATTCGTCAGTGCCCTTCACAACTCAGTAACCAGGCACTTCTCAGGATGCCAGCTTGTTGGCCCTCCTCCGAAGACTCCTCCCCTGGTCAGTTGCAAAAGCTGTGGTGCCCCTCCAAGCCGAGAGCACACCCGGATGCCTTGAATCCTCCCTCACTTACTGCACCTCGGACCAGCCAGTTCTGAGACTCAGGAACAGACGGATGCCTACCCCAGACCAGGCGGGTCTATTGGGGTTAACCAACTGAAGCATGTTGCAGAGCAACGAACGCTCCCATAACCGGGACCCCTCGGAGGGCTACCCCGGTCCAGAATCAGGAACAGACCGCTAGGGCCTCACGAACGAACCCCAAACACGTGACTTCAGCATCTTAAGTACCCTTCCCCAGACACCTCAGTGGGGCCCAGCACACCCACTGATTGGCTCAGAGGAAACGGAGATCCAAAACGTCCAACCAGGCCTGGATCTGGCCTGTCATGTGCACCTAACTGTACACATGACCAGGCAGAACTCGAACACAGCCCAGCCACACTGATGTCAACATTAACCTACATAATTAACCCTCAAAACCCCTCTACTGTTCTGAGGCAAAAACTAAATTTGTACATAGACACCTTGTCCAAAGTGTCACTGCCACATATATATTTGATACTTTTTATGCTTTTACTGCTTTCTTTGAATTATGGCATACCTTGTGGTGATAATTACCTTTTTGTATTTTTTTGGGGTATGGGAGTGCATGGCCTGTTAATGTGTGACTGAATCTTTATATTGTAAGCTCTAACGAGCAGGGCCCTCTAGTCCCTCCTATATCGATTTGTATTGCAAGTACCGTCTGCCCTCATGTTGTAAAGCGATGCGCAAACTGTTGGTGCTATATAAATCCTGAATAATTTATTATTATTATTATTATTATTATTATTATTAATAAATCTGTGACTTCTTTGTGGCTGTTGAATTTTAAAGTGGAAGTAAAGCCTCTGGGGAAAAAAAAAAAAAAAAAAAAAAACCCTGCAAGACAAAAGGCATAATAAGCTAGTATGCATAGCTCATTATGAATTACTTAGCTGAGATCGAAGCCCCCACATCGGTCCTCGTCCCTCGCCTCCTCTGACGTCAATTAACCCGGAGTGATTTCCGGGTATCGCAGGTCTGGTGCTGTGACTGGCCCGGAGCTGCAATGACGTCACTCCCGCACATGCGCACGGGTGCCACCACTAATTGCATGATGGCCGTTAGAAACGGCACGCTCAGTAAGCATGCACCATAGACATCAGTGCCACCATTTCTGAAAATATCTCCTAAACCTTTTAGGTTTGGGAGATATTTTACACCTACAGGTAAGCCTTAATCTAGGCTTACCTGTAGGTTAAATTGGTTGTAATGGGTTTACAACCACTTTAATAAACTACTACCCTAGTATCTACTGACTTGAGGTTATTGCTGGCCCTGACATATGCTGGGGGCTATAATTGTTGGCCTCAATCAAGCTCATTTTACTTCAATCTCTTCAGTGTACCTACAGGCTCTTTTTAGCCTGTATAAGAAGAAAGGTGGCTATTACAAGCTATAGATCAGGAAGAATCACAGACATTTGGCCATGCCCACATGCACAAATTTTGAGGCACGCCACATCAGCATCCTCTATTTTTCTTACAGCACCTGCACAGCATGCTCAAAAATTGTGTGGCATTCTGGGACTTGTAGTCCACGTGAGCGCCCTGCAATTGGCTCTTCTGAGATGATCACGTGTGGATGCAGCCAGGTGGGGCTGGTCTGTAGGTGATCATGACCACTTGCTGCCAGAGTCCTGTCTGTCTGGCGTGCTGTGTGTTTTCTGAGGTCTCTCATCTACACCCCCCCCCCCCCCATCAGTCCACCCCCACCCCTGTCAACCCACCCCTCTGCCAGTAACCCTTTCAGCCACAGCAGGGCACACCATGTCAGCCACCCACCCACTGACCCACAGCAGGGAGCCAAGCCAACCACCTGCCTGCAGCACAGTGCACCATGCCTGCCAGCCACCCACTTAACCACTGCAGGGAGCCAGGCCAGCCACCTTCAGTAAGATGTAGTGCCAGCCAGCCACCCACAGCAGGGAGCCAGGCCAGCTGCCCACAGCAGAGTGCACCATGCCAGCCACCCACGGTGACCCATCCACACCAGCCAGCGTGACCCACCCACAGCAGGGAGCCAGCCAGCCACCCACAGAAGCCAACCGGCCACTGACCATCCATAGCAGGATGCCAGCCACGGTGACCCACCCATACCAGGGAGCCAGCCAGCCACAATAGGGTACCACCCAGCCACCAACCGTGCAAGCCAGCCACCCACCGAGCGAAATGCTGTGCCGCACAGTTGGCCAAGGCTCTGGATTACATGCCTAGCCGAAGATTGGTGCACCAAGACCTCAAGCCGGACAACATCTTGCTTATGGACAAGGAATGCCACAGTGTCAAATTGTGTGACTTTGGCCAATCTCGGCCTATTGGCAGTATTGTGACTTCAGTGTCAAACATCATCCCATCTCTGTCCCCAGAGCAGTGTGCGATGAAAAGCGAGTATATGGTCATGACAACAAGCATAGATTCCTGGCCCTTTGCAGTTTTTTATGTTGCTCTAATGGGAGACTATCCCTGGGAAGGTGCTGTGGAGGAGGATGAGCTGTACCAGGCCTTCAACTGCTGGTAGAACAGTAGCAACAACATTTCTTCACCAGCTCAATGAAAAAAAGTTGACAAATGAGGCACTGAACATGTTAAACAAATTGCTTTCTGAGGACCCCGACTTTCGATACTCTGTTCTTACCATCACACACTGTATTTGTTATGCTTGGAGAATTGAAGAAGAATTCTCAGAGGAAATGACAGCATAGATTCCTGGGCTTTTGCAGTTTTTTGTTGCTCTAATGGGCGACTATCCTTGGAAAGGTGCCGTGGCAAATGAGATGTACCAGGCCTTCCATTGCTGGCAGAAGAGTGCCTATAACATTTCTCTACCAGCTCACTGGAAGAAGTTGACAAGACGCACTGAACATGTTCAACAAATTGCTTTCAGGGGACCTTGAAAATTGATCCTCTGTTCTTTCCATCACAAAATGTATTTGTTAAACTACTAAGAATCAAAGAATTCAGAGGAGGAAAAACATAGGATGAATCCACAGAGGAAGTGTATGAATCTTCAGAAGATAGACATGGAAGAGTGAACTACATGACCACCAGCACACGTTGGCATATTGTATCACCCAATTGTAAACTTAAGTTGCAGGTTTTTTTTTTAAACTTGCTAATTTATACTTACCCAGTCACACACACACCTAATTTTATACTTTCTGCTAACCATGTTGGTCTGCAACTGTTGGAAGTCGACATGGTCCAATGTCAGATTTTTTTTTTTACATATCCGTTTCCTACTCCCAAAATCAGCCAGGCTGCTATGGTTTTAAAGGGTAAGGATATTCTCACTCTGTAGGACTGACATGTGGTCCCCACATTGAAATGTAGTTAAGCCCAACTCTGCATGACAATACTGACTGATCCGTCTATGCTGCAAGCAATCTTCAAAGAGCATGACTGGCAAAATAATTGACGAGTTGAGCTACAGAAGAAGATCAAAGATCAAGATATCTATGAAGATTTGACTCAGGTCAGACAGTGGCGATTCATGGACAAATGCTGCCCCTAGAGGACAATATAGCAGGACGGTCAGTAATATAATCTGTTGAGGAATGCAGATTCCGTCCAAAACAGAGTTGGCCTGGCAATGGGAGGGGGTTTGGATGAGGTGTGATTGAGGTTTGTAAGAAGGGAAGTTTCAAACAGAGAGCTCTCTTTCAACATCTGGAGACCAGCCAAAGAGTCTATTCTAGAGAATGTGATAAGTATATTCTTGTATTATGTTCTGCTTGTAATATCTTTTAATACTCGCGTGTTAGCGTTTCCTGTCTTCTTGGGAAATAAATACATTTTATTAAGCCGTGTGCTTGATTTAATAGCTAACCTGGCATTATAGTGATATCATAAGCAACATGTGGTCAGAGAGTTTTAATAGACTAACTATAGGGATTAGACAAATATACCGATACAATTATATGTATTGCATCATTTTTACTTCAATTGGCACCCCAGAAAGCGTGAAATTTATTTTTGCCCATGATCCACAAAATCGAATGTATTTTTGTCCCAAGTCCCTAAATCTATAACTGAAGACAGTCTTTACCATGGATAAAAGATTTGAGCTGGTCATGAAGTTGAAAACCCTGCTTGGATGGGTCCTGAAAGTTCTATGAAACATTTCATCCGTGAGTGAACGTGCAAAATCTGGTGAGATTTTTGGCCACTATATGTTAAACGTTTACTGTATTATTAGGCCTGCAGCCGGTCAAGAGTACTAGTGAGGGTTTGATCAACCCTGGTTATCTGATATAGCCTGCAGATTGACAGGATAAAAACACATCTGAGGGAAAAAAAAAAAAAAAAAAAAAAGGGCGGGAGAAAGATTTAATTTTTATTAAATTTAATTTTTATTTATTCATTTATTTTTATTTTTCCCCATGCGAGTATGAAGATATCAGAAAGGAGAAGATAAAGACACCAAATGGTGACATGTAAGCTGTCACAGAAGAATGATGTTGGTGTGTCACCCAGTAGCAAAGCGGCACGTGTTGGGAAGCATAGCACGTTAAGACCGTTATGGACTGTTCCATAGGAGCCGTTTCTGAAGAACATGTTGGAAAATTCAACAAATTAAGACAGTTAAGGACAGTTTCATAGGTAGTGGTTCGGAAACATGTTGGGTAGCGTTAAGACATTTATGGACTGTTCAATAGGAGCGGTGTCTGAAGGGTGATATGCAACCTTTAGGCGCAAAGTGGAGTATATTGGAAGTCTACATGGTCCAATGTCATTTTTCTGCATTTTCTACACATCTGTTTCCTATTCCCAAAATCAGCCAGGCTGCCATGGTTTTAAAGGGTAAGGATATTCTCACTCTGTAGGACCAACATGTGATCCCCATGTTGGAATGTAGCCAATTAAGCCCAACTCTGCATGATAATACTGACTCTGATCTGTCTATGCTGCAAGAAATCTTCAAAAAAAATAAAAGAGCATGACTGGCAAGAATTGATAAGTTGAGCTACAGAAGAGCAAAGATTAAGATATCTATGAAGATTTGACAGAGGTCGGACAGTGGCGAGTCATAGACAAACGCTGCCCCTACTGAACAATATAGCAGGACGGTCGGTAATAATCTGTTGGAGGAATGCTGATTCGTCCAAAACAGAATTAGGCTGGCAATGGGAGGGGGTTTGGATGAGGTGTGATTGAGGTTTGTAAAAAGGGCCGTTTCAAACAGAGCTTTTTCAACACCTGGAGACCAGCCAAAAGAGTCTAGAGTAAATTCTTGTATTATGTTCTGTTTGTAAGCATTGTAATATCTTAATACTTGCATGTTAGTTTCCTGTCTTCTTGGGAAACAAAATACATGTTATTAAGCCGTGTGCTTGATTTCATAGCCAACCTTGTATTCTAGTGATATCAGTAACATGTGGCCAGAGTTTTAATAGACTAACTACAGGGATGAGACAAAATATACAGATACAATATTTATTGCATAATTTTTACTTCAGTAACCATTATGTCTTTGTACTATAACAGTGATAATCATTACTTTCTGCATGCCTTTGAAACTTCTAAACCCCAAAAAAAAAAAAAAACACAAGCTTTGTAAAAGAGGTTTTAGGCCGCGTACACACGCGGGGACTGTTCGCTCAACTTTGTCCGTCAAACAGTTTCAGCGGACAGTCCGCTCAAAATTAGCATGGACGGACTTGCCCACACACGACGAACGAACAGTCCGCTGAAACCGTGCGAGATGACGTGAACGGCACGTACGACGGGACTAGAAAACGACGTCCTATACACTGCAATGCAAACCTCGGCGTGTAAATCCTTTCTGAGCATGCGCGGAACTTAGTTTGACGAACAAGCCTACACACGAGGGGACTGTTCGCTGAAACAAAGTTTCAGCGGACAGTTTTTCGGAATTTCCGAAAACTTTGTTCAGCAGACTGTCCGCTGAAACTGTCCGCTGAAAGCCCACACACGAGCGGACTGTCCGCCGAAACACTGTTCAGCGGACAAAGTTGAGCGAACAGTCCCCGCGTGTGTACGCGGCCTTACTGCCGAAAGCCTCATGAAACGATTTTACCTTCACTTGACATGGCCCCTTTTTCCTGTGCTCCTCAATAGGCACCTGGTAGAACCTCAGTTCTTAGCAAGTAGCATATAGTATAAAAAAAATAAAAATAAAAAAAATAAAAAACCCCGAACAAAGAAATTACAGCACAGAAAAATTTGAAGTGCTCTCATTTCCATAAACAATTTGCTTGCAATATTCTTCTGAATGTGCTTTGAATGTACAATTCCATATAACTGCCCCATCCCACTTTGAATGTTTAGTCCTCCATTAGTGTTATTACTGTGTGCTTTTTCCCCTCAAGAACATTATATAGTTAGAGGGGAGTAATGGGGAATACTATTGTGTTACTTAGAGAGGGATTTCACTGTTAAAAAAAAAAAAATTATTAAAAGCCAGCAGCTACAAATACTGCAGCTGCTGACTTTTAATAAATGGACACTCACCTGTCCCAGGATCCAGCGATGCCAGCAGCCGAGGCCAATCGCACGGGTCTCGGCGGCTGCCGCCGCCGCCGACAGGTGTCCGACTACATCGGGTTAACGGCCGATGTGGACGCTCTGAGGAGTGATTAACCCCTGGACTACTGGGTGGGCAGGCTTGACCTCTGGCCAGAGCTTGCCCAATTTGCAATGGAATTGTTAGCTTCCCCCTCGTCCAGTGTCCTGTCCGAAAGGACGTTCAGCGCAGCGGGGGGGGGGGGGGGGGAATCGTGATCGATAAGTGCACTCGCCTAGCTCACGACAGTGTTGACTACCTCACATTTCTAAAAATTAATGAGGCATGCATCTTGGAGGAATTCAACACATGTGACCAGTAGACCATGTATATATATCTCTATAAACGATTTATTTAATCGAGCACAGACTTTCTACATTTGGCTCACTTCCTTGTACAAAAAAAAAAAAGCACACTGTACTATATGCCTGTACTCTTGGGGGCTGTTCGAAGAGGTCGAGCGGTGTCATTTTTTGGGCCCAGCAGCGAGTTGCTGGCATCAGTGCTGGTGTCAGTGCTCTCTATCGCAGGGCTGGTGATCATCTCCTGCACCCTCTTCAT
This sequence comes from Lithobates pipiens, assembly GCF_037356315.1. Lineage (NCBI taxonomy): Eukaryota > Metazoa > Chordata > Amphibia > Anura > Ranidae > Lithobates > Lithobates pipiens. Next base: position 550,789,810 of record NW_027507758.1, on the reverse strand, counting down.
AGCCTACCCTGACCTTTCCTCTCCTCCATTGCCTTAATGCGCTCCCGAGTCCTTAATTGTCAAAATTTCACAGATAAAAAAATGCTTGTAGTTGTTGATCCCAGATTCACTTCATACATGTGTGGCCATGTGGTGGGACTACGTGTGCACAGCTAGTAAGTATTTTGTGGCTGAAAATATGACCTGTAGGTTTTTAAAGGTTTGCCTGCCATTGAAGTCAATGGGGCCGGCCGCAAACTTTGCGGTGCGCAAACTTATAGCCGCGTTCGCAAAACGTCCCATCGGAAGTTCGTCCATCTCTAATGTCAACACCCCTTTGATCTGACAGAAAAGAGTAGAAGCCAAGACAATGGTTCGTTCTCCTTTTACCATCCAAGCAGCAACATTTGCCAAGTTTGAGAACAGATTACCTAGCTCATCAATCAAACTCTGATCAACCTTCAGACATTAATTGCAAGTATTCTTCCTCCTCAATTCTACCCAATTTCTTGGTGGCAGTAGATTGTCTATCTTTTTGAAACATATTTTCTGTAAATGTTTTATTTGCACCAACTTTGACCTTTTCATAATAAACCCTTATGTTGAAAAGTGTTAACCTTGTCTTTAAAGCTCTTGATGCAAACTATAAACAAACCTGTCTCTTAAAAGTGGTAGAGTAAGGCACTGAGCAGACCTGTCTGTGGTGGCATCATGTTTTGCAGACGCTTATTCTAAAATTATAATTGGTATTGCTAAAATTACAAGTCTCCCCCGGCTCGGTTTTAAATACGGGGGTGGTGGCAGTTAAAGGGTTTAGTGCGTAATTAGCCCAATGGCAATCTCTCTCAGGCTGCTGCCACCTAGATTGTGGTTCCACAAGCTGCAAAATATTTGTGCGGGGCGCAGCCGAGAGTGCCATTGTTACGCAAGTGACAGCATGGTGCGAGGTTGGCCAGTCCTTCGTCGCGAGTTAGCGAGGAGGGCAAGGATCTGACACCCGCATTCATCACATAATGGCTGGTAGCATAGCGGGAAAGTTTTGCATTAAGAGCATTCAGTGCATTGTTAGGTTACAAACCTTCAGTGCAGGCTCATTCCTTTGTGGAAACTAGAGACAAGCTGGTGCATATTTGAATCTTTAAAAAAAATTAAATCAAACAGCTCCTTCCTACACCACCTTCCCATCTCTTTCTGTTCAATCTTTTCTGCTTGCAACATGTCTGGGTTATCAGGATATAAAAAGATGAGCAAAAATGGACTGCTGAGTGCGCAGGAAGAGGAATTGACGTCAGTGGCAAAAGTCGTAAAGGCTTGATACATGCCCTACAGGAGTTTGATATTTGATATTCAGGCAGACCAGAAAGGGTTTCCGCTACTCCAGAGCTCAGAGGCGGTCTCACCGGATGGGCAAGCAGAGACTGATACTGGAATACCATGGATTGTTACTTCCAAGCCACTGCAAGAGCAGGCCAGCATCAGATTGCCTGAAACATGGATGAGGATGAGAATGAGGATGATAATGAACCTCTGTCAAAGCAGCAGCAGCAGAACTGACAGATACCTATATCCACTCTCTGGCATCTGATCACCGCAAGGCTCCTCCTAACGGCTGGAAAGGAGGGAAATCACACATGGCAATCCCTTCTCTGCCTACCACCCAAGTTCCTCAGCGGCCAGAACCTGCAGTTCCTGGTGCCAAGGCATTCCTGACTGACACCTGCAGATGCTACAACTTTAGGAAGGCCAGACATCTCAGGGCACAGTGCCCCGAGCAGAAGATCACATCACTTGGCCACCCGGCCAGCAACCCTTTTGCTGTGCTGCTCGTCACAGGGAAAGGAACCAATGCCAACTTGCAGCCAGTCACCGTAGGCCACTGGACGCCAATGGGATTTGGTGACACCAGAGCTGAAGTCACTTTGGTCAGACCATAGATGATAGAAGAAACAGACATCCCACAGAAGTTTGTTACCCTCACCGGAGTGGGGGGGGGGGGGACCCGTTCCCATGTATTCTGTGCCTATGTTTTCATTAATTGGGGTGTCGGAAGTGGGATGAAAGAGGTGGGTGTCTGAGGAGATCCCCACTGCTGTGTTGGGTGCTGATTTAGGTACCCTCGTTTCTTACTATGCTCCTGCTAAGATCACCCAGGATGCTCCCACGGAACTCTGGACCTACCAAGGTACTGTTTAAAGATGTTGGGGTAATATCTGGGCAACCTGTGAATGGACAGAGGGAGGTGGAGGGTGGAGTTTAAGTGCAAGGCCCTCCTTCAAAGTCAGGAGAGGAGACTCCTTTGCTTGTGAAATTAACTGATGTATGTTCCAACGATGCTGCAATGGTAAATGTTAGAAGGTGACGATAATGCATTATCAGTATTAGTGGTCACTCACAGTGCTGCAACGGCAGCTAAAGTGCAGACCTTGATATCAGAGCTGCAGGCGGATGTCTCTGGGCCCTCTTCCTGTTCTGACCCAGTGGACTCCACCTCTGTTGAGCCTCAGCCGCCGTCCTTGTTTGCCACAGGACTCTGGCTGGGACTTATTGTTCTGCCTTTGAAACAGCACTGCAGACAGACCAAAACACTAGCACAGCTCAGGAGTCTAGCTGATCAACCCCCTGAAGAGAATGACAAACAAAAAGGTCTACTGGGACAAAGGGAAGCTGTACAGAGAAGGTTTGTCTGCAGAGGGGAATGAGGCTGACATAGGTAGCAGGTTGTCAATTTATGTGACAGCTGATAAAAGTGGCTCATGAGATTCCCCTAGCAGGGCACTTGGGGATCACCAAGACCAGAGGACAGTGGATAAATAACTTATTGACCTACGATGCTCGCTGACATAGCTGACTGTCGGCCCCATGTTACCTGCCAGCGAGTTGGCAAGGTAGGGGGATGTACACAGGGCTCCGCTAAAACCTTTGCCTGCAATTGACGAGTGGATCTCATTGGGCCTCTGGCCATCCCTAGCAGTTCAGGCAAACGTTTTATCCTGACAGTTGTAGACTATGCCACGCATCATCCAGAGGCGGTGACTCTCTCCTCCCTCCAGGCAGACAAGGTCACTGATGCTCTCCTGGGAATCTTCACAAGAATGGGATTCCCGGCCAAGCTCATTAGCGATCAAAGCCCTCAGTTTTTCAGACTTGCTGCAAGCTCTGTCTGAAAATACAGACGCATATCATGGCCAGTCCTTATCCACAAATAGCTTGTGCGAGCGTTTCAATGGCACCTTGAAACAAATGTTGCACACCTTTGTGCATGCCCAGGGCAAGGTTTGGGAATGATATCTGCCTCATCTGCGGTTTGCTTACAGAGAGGTACCTCAGGAGTCCACAGGCTTTTCGCCATTTGAACTTCTGCACAGACGGAAGGTAAGAGGGCCCCTGGACCTAATCCATGAGACCTGGGAGGGCAAGATTACTGACCCAGAGGTTTCTTGTGGATTACATCCTAATATTCAGAGATAAAATGGAGACGATGGTGGGAATTGTGCAGGGAAACATGACCCAGGCCCAGCCCAGGCAGAAACAGTGGTATGACCATCATGCTAGGGAGCGGACCTACAACGTTGGTCAGCGGGTGTATGTTCTGCTTCCCTTACGGCAGACCAAACTCCAATCAGCGTGGGAAGGCCCGTTCACCATCACCCAGTGTCTGAACGTCACCTACTTGGCCAAGTTGGGAGAAGGGAGTAGACGACAGAAGGCCATTCATGTGAACATGATCAAAGCCCATCACGAGCGCATGGCCTGCTCGTCTGCAGCAGGCCAGAGCCTGAGGAGGCTGGTCCACTTTTAGACCTGCTAGCTGACACCAGGGAGGTAGACTCCGAACTCTTGATAAACTCCAATCTGACCCCTACCAAGGTACATGGGCTGAAAAGAGTGCTGGCAGTACATGGTAGCAGGTTTACGGGAAAACCTGGAAGGACGCATCTAGCTGTCCACCAGGTGGACACCGGGGCACACCCTCCCATTAAACAGTCAGCCTATTAAGTCTCCCTGGAGGTGTTTGCTGACATGAAGAGGAAGGTGGAGTAAATCCTGCAGCTGGGGGAGATTCAGAAATTCCACAGTGCCTGGTCGTCCCCAGTAGTCTTGGTCCCCAAAAAGGACCAGACGACCAGGTTCTGTGTGGACTACCGGAAGCTGAATGCCATCACCGCTGCAGATGCCTACCCCATGCCCCAGATTGACGACTTGTTATATAGGCTGGTGGCTGCCCGCTATCACAATCATGGATCTGAGCAGGGGTACTGGCAAATTCCTCTGGCCCCTGAGGCTCAGGAAAAGTCAGCCTTCATCAACCCATTTGGCTTGTTCAAATGTACCATCATGCCGTTTAGATTGAATAATGACCCAGCTACCTTCTAGAGAGTCATGAATGACTTACTGGAGGGCTGAAAACCTTTGCAGTAGCCTACCTGGATGACGTTGCCGTGTTCAGCCCTACCTGGGAACACCTGGTTCACCTGTCAGCTGCCAATATGACTGTCAAACCCAGTAAGTGTCAGGTTGGCATGACTGATATGCAGTACGTGGAACACCAGGTAGGAGGAGGCACCCTGAAACACGAGACAGGGAAGGTTGAGGCCATCCTGGCATGGCCTACCTCCCAAACTAAAAAGCAGGTCAAGTCTTTCTTGGGGACCACTGGTTACTATAGGGAGTTTGTAACTATAGTAGCCTGGCCAAACCTCTGAATGACCTAACCAAAAAAGACAAACTGCCCAAAAGTGCTGTCTTGGACACCAGAATGTGAGCAGGAATTTCAGGCCTTGGAGCAGCTGGCCAGCGCCCCTGTGCTACAGGCTCCAGACTTCACCTGTCGTTTTCTAGTGCAGACAGATGCCTCTGCCTATGAATTGGGTGCAGTCCTGAGCCAGCTAGATGCCAGAGAGGAGCATCCCATCCTCTACCTGAGCCGGAAGCTGCTTCCCCAGGAAGTAGCATACACCACGATCGAAAAGGAGCGTCTTGCGATCGTGTGAGCTCTCCAGAAGTTAAATTATAACTGTATGGACGGCACTTCCCTGATCACAATCCCTTGAGCTGGCTAAATCGTGTTGCTGGGGAGAATAGCAAACTACTTTGGTGCATCTTTGGTGCTTAATTCTGCAGCAAAGTGATTTCGCCATCCAGCATAAGAAAAGCAGCACCCATTGCAATGCCGATGGCCTGTCACGACAAGCCGAGCCCGCAGGAGTCTGTTGCGCCAGGAGGGAAATTGTAGTAACGATATCACGTACTGGACACGCAACAGCTTGGCTAACAGTTTAACATTACAGTAACAATCTGAACTCCCTCCCTGGTGTTCAGGAATTCATAGTTTTATACTTCAATAAAGGAGCTCAGAGAAACCAGAACCAGTCTAGGTCTGTAAAAATAGCTAAATGTCAGCCTGGCAGGATGTCCAGGCCTATCATAAAAACAGTCACCCTCTCAATTAAGAGAACAAGCAGATGCCATTCGTAAATACTTTGTTGCACATAAAGCTTAAACAGTGGAATATGTATTTCAGCATGTTTCATAACTTCCAATAGTAATAGCACAGCCATAAAATGGACATGCTTAGTTTCCTCAGATAAATTGTAACGTTTAAAGTCCGGACACCCCCATGTCAGGTCATGAAAAACCACTGGCACCCCTTTATTCCTCCGTAAACTAGACATTGAAGACATGGCATGTTTATATCTGTTTTGAAGGAAATCTCACACTGAATAATATGGATATTTACTGTCTAAACACTACAGATGCAGAGATATGAATATGTATCAAAGTAACAGGGACATGGTCATGAGTGTAGACACCTCAGAGCAACCAACCCCTCAACAAGATGACCAGACGATTGGTCACTGTCAACACCGCTTTGATCTGACAGAAAAAAAAAAAAAGAAAAGAAGAGAAGCCAAGACAATGGTCAATTCCCCTTTTACCATCCAAGCAGGAACATCTGCCAAGTTTGAGAACCGGTTACCCAGCTCAAGCGATCAAATGCGGATCAAACCTCAGACATTAATTGCAAGTATTCTTCCTCCCCAATTCTACCTCATTTCTTGGTGGCAGTAGATTGTCTATCTTTTTGAAACATCTTTTCTCTAAATGTTTTATTTGCACCAACTGACCTTTTCATAATAAACCCTTATGTTGAAAAATGTTAACCTTGTCTCTAAAGCCCTTAATGCAAGCTATATACAAACCTGACTCTTAAAAGAGAACTACTGTTGTAGAGTAAGGCCTCTGAGCAAACCTGTCTGGTGGCAGTGTGTTGCAGATGCTTATTCTAAAGTTATAATAATTGGTATTGCTAAAATGAAGAGTTTCCTCCGGCTGTCTTTTAAAAACGGGGGTGGTGGCAATTAAAGGGTTAATTGCATAATTAGCCCAGTGACAATTGCTCTCAGGCTGCTGGCACCTAGATTGTGGTCCCGCAAGGTGGAAAATATTTGTGCTGGGAGCAGCTGAGAGTGTAATTGTTACGCAAGTGACATCATGGTGTGAGGTTGGCTGGTCCTTTGTCCCAAGTTAGTGAGTATGGCAGGTATCTGACACCCCAAGTTGCATTTGTTAAAATATGATTTTTTTTTTTGATCAGACATAACATTACACAATAGTGGTTAGTCAGAGATACTGTCAGGTTTTTGGCTTGAGTAGATTTCTCAAACACTTATGCCATTTCACTCTGCAAAGTATATACGTGATGTCACCGTGGTGTTTAAATCAGGACTTTTGTTTTCTATAAACACCATTTTTCCAGCTTTACAAATATTCCCATGATATAGTCATTATATGCAATTGATGAATAGTAGATATGGACTTATAGATGTGGTTTGAACTGGTTGAATATTTTAACCATTTATGTGTTAATTTTTTTATGGTTATTTTTATTTTTAAATTGTCTTTACTTACCATCTGTGGTGGCCCAGCTTCACCTCCCTACATAACCTTTTATGCATCTGACAGGGTAAAGCAAAGGGAAATACTACAGAGTGACAGCTCAGTCTGCTGGAACTGGTGACATCATATCCAAGATGGCAGTGCCCAGCAGCGGTCTCAGGACGTTGATATCTACACAAGAAGGGTATTTTTTTTTTTTTTTTTTTTTTTTTTTTACAAATAAACATGCATAAAATGCACATCTTTAAGAATTGTTAAAATAAATGGTGTTGTGACAGTGTTTCTTTCTAATGGGTTATAACTTGTGTGATCATTGTTTGAAAAAAAGACTTGCATGCAATTTTATGGCTACAATCATCAAAATATTACAAGTTAATACTGCATTTGGTACTTGCATCATCAAGTGATACTTGCCGCTCCTCTGAATAGTGAACCATGCTTAGATTACTTTTCAGAGGAATGTGACATGTAGTGAGGAGGGAACTGGGTCACCTTCTCACCACTGGGTTTAACACCCTAAATACCACCCTGCAACCCTATGCAAGTGGAGCAGGTACATCCCAGCCCCATTCACCCTGTCAGTGATTTTAAATCCTGTTATGTCTGCAGCATGTATACTGCCACTGCCTTTGTAGCTTAAGGGGAGCGGTGTTGGGGTTCAATCAAAGGGGTTTTACTGCAATGAACAACTGCATGTGTTAACAAGCCCTTAAAGGCATGATGCATGCAGCAAGGCTTTGAGAAGAAAAAGCTAAATGACTAGTTCTGCTGTGCATGATTCAGGTCTAAAACAAAAAAACTTTTCTGAAGCGTCAATAGCTACTTTAGTACTGTCTATATAGAGACTTCTTGGAACTAGTTGCAGATAGTTTACAGCAGAGTGGATTTTAAATTGTTCTATACATGTATATAGCCAACCTTATGGTACAACATAGTCAATCTGCTACATCATGATTTTCCAACAATCACCACTGCATATTTCTCATAGGACCAGAATCAGGTCTGCTAAAATCAAATATCAGTACAAGATAGTTTGATAAGTCACTATGGGTTACTGCACCTAAAAAAGGGTTTGAGACCTGTTGGGTAAGCCACTGGAAGACTAAAATTCGTTTTTTTTTTTTTTTTTTACTAGAGGAGGTAGGCTTTAAATTCGGATAGCTGTACCAGAGAAAGTAGTTCTCATCAAGGTGTGATCTCCTATATAAATGTGGAAAACCTTTCCGTGGACATTTGGAAAAAAAAACAAACACACACACACACAACTAGTGAAAGCATGCAGAATAATTCATTACTTTACATCTGAGGATTTTTGCATAATTATGAACACTTTACCAAAATGTATTGCTCTCATCGTCAGACTTTACTTTCAATCCAATGAACAACATTTGCACCCACAGCTGCAAGCACTTCCAGAATAAAGTCGGGAGTTTTATCATAAGTAGGGATGAGCTCGGTGTTTGAGTCGAACGTATGTTCCGAACGTTATGGGCCGCTCACGGCCCACAATGCACTGCGCCATCGCAGTGCATTTCTGGCTGATTGGCCAAGCATGCACTGTGACCCCGCATGCTTGGCCAATCACAGCGCCGACAGCGAGGAGAGCCATAATTGGCCACAGGCAGGATGCCTGTGGCCAATTATAGCTCAGGGGGTTTAGTACACTCCCCACACTATATAAGGCAGTCAGCCTTGTGTAGTGTGTTGTGGCGTTCAAGGAGAGAGCAGGATAGGCGGGGACAGCGTCTTTTCTTGTGAACCTAGTGCAGTTAGAGTCTGTGTATTGTGCCACCTGCACAGTATACACCTGAAGCTACCCCCAATTACTGGTGTTCTTCAGATCCTATACCACAGGCAGGCAGCTGCAGTAATTTCAGTCGGTGTATTGTGCCTTCTGCTTGGTGTGCACCTAAAGCAATAGCTGGTTTTCTCATCCCTGCTGGCCATTAGTTGTCTGGAAGGCCAACAAGGAGAGACAGACAGTCAAGAACCAATAAAAGAGGGCAAGCAGACTGTGTCCAGAGGTAACAGTGCTTGTCGTGGACGCGGTGCATTGTCATCAGCACGTGGCCATGGGACACGCTTGAACTAATTTTCAGCAGCTGGACATGTTGAGCCGCATCATGCGAAGACTTGGTAGAGTGAATGACCAAGCCCTCCTCATCCTCTCACCCAGGCTCAGGGTACTGGCAAAGCAGCTGCCAACGCGTCCTCTTCCCTCATCTCAATGTCATCAGTCACTCCTTCTCTAGACCCACCATGTCCTCCTGAGTCCCCCGAACTGTTTGAGCACAGTGTTGGGTACATGCGCCAGGAAGATGCCCAGCGTTTTGAAGGCTCTGATGAGGATACCCAGCTAGAGGAAGGCAGTAGCTTGAGTGCAGAGAGGGGATGCTCAAGAAGGACAGCAATCTGGCAGTCATGTTGCAGCATACTGCCAGGTTTGCGCTAGTGATGGGGGGGGAGGAGGGAGAGGGACCAAGTCCAATGAGGCAGGATGTCCTCCGGGGGCCAGCTTAGGGGCAGCACACCGACTGAATCACACCGCAGAGCTCCGCCTGTGCAGGGCGCTGCCTCTGTGCGTTATTCTAAAAGTTCTTTGGTGTGGGCTTTTTTGAGACGAGTGCATCAGATCTCACCGCTGCCATTTGCAACATATGTCTCAAGCGTATCTCGTGTGGCCAAAACATCAGCCTCTTGGGCACCACATGCTTCAGACATATATGTTGACCTGCCATACAGCTCGTTGGCAAGCATACCTTAAAGACCCACACCAAAGAAGAAAGCGCACATCTCCTTGCTCCTCATCAGCTGGGATCTCCAACCCCACTATACCCTCAGCCCATTCAAAGGGCTACGCAAGTATGCGGGCAAAAAGATGCCATGCCGTGCTTGCGCTGGTGTGCTAGGGGGACAGGAGCCACACTGGGGCAGATATTTTGTCAGCTCTGCAGGGGCAGGCCGAGAGGTGGTTGACACCATGCCAGCTTAAGCCAGAAATGGTGGTTTGCGACAATGGCACCAACCTCCTCTCCAACCCCCGACAGGGTCAACTGACCCATGTGGCTCACGTCCTTAACCTGGTGGTGCAGCGGTTCTTGGGCAGGTACCCGAGCTTACAGGATGTCCCTGAGGCAGGTCAGGAAAGTGTACATTTCCCCTGATCATATAATGGCAGTGCTCAGCTGGCTGAGCTCCAAAAAGGAGTTGAACCTGCCCAAGAACTGCCTTATGTGTGACATGCCCACCAGGTGGAACTCAATGTTGGCCATGCTGCAGCAGAGGGCCATCAATGAGTACCTGTGCGACTACGGCACCAGAACAGGGTCGGGGAGCTCAGCTTTTTTCACCACAACAGTGGGGCATGATCAGGGATACATGCACAGTCCTGTCACCATTAGAGGAGGCCACGAGGATGATGAGCAGTGACAGTGCATGCATTAGTGACACTGTACCTCGTCCACCTGTTAGAGCATACGCTGCGTGCAATAATGGACAGGACTTGCTTGCCTATCAAGGCCCCCCTTTATCCAGTGTTCCCGCTGATCACACAGGAAGAGAACGAGGACTGTGTGGAGGTGGAGCCTGGCACTCAGCATTAGCAGCAGTCTTTTAGGGATGAGTAAAGTCCCAAGAAACCCATGGACTTGTACGTGGCTGGGAGGAGGTGGCTGCGGATCATGTTGTCCTTAGTGATCCAGAGGACTCCGGACCGAATGCCTCAGCTAACCTACGCTGCATGGCCTCCCTGATCCTGCAAAGCCTGCGGAAGGATGCTCGTATTCTTCGGATCAAGGAGAGGGACCATTACTGGCTGGCCACTCTCCTTGATCCACGGTACAAGGGTAAGGTTGCAGAGCTTATCTTGCTATTGCAGAGGATGAGACATCTCCGGGAGGCTTTGCAGAAAGGGCTGTGCAACGGATTCCCAGACACTGGGAGGTTACAAACTCCAACATGTTGCTGAGGCTTTGATCATTCACAGAAGGAGCGGTGGAGAAGGTGGCCATCTGACCGATGATGCGTTCAGTTTTTTAGTCCGCAGCCCCAAGGTATGATCTGTTCCAGCAACCATCGCCAGCGTCCGATTTACATGGTGCAGGAATACCTGCAATCTACTGCAATTGTGTTTTATCTTGCTAAGCGCTTAAACTACTGTACACATGTGAGCTTTGAACTTTTATCTTTTATTTTTCTATAAAAACGGAATTACACTATTTTTGGTCCCTGTTTTCTCTTCGTATGTATTTAAAACACGCCTATGGATATATCTGGCTGGAGTTAAAATTACCTCTCAACATATGAAGTGATTGTTTATATTCGAGGCCCTCCTGGATAATTGGTTGCTATGAGAATCTGCATATGGTTGCAAAAGTCTGTATGATCCCCCAAATGTAAATTTGTGAGGATCCAATCATTCCGGTAAGCGTTCAATTCGCCTGGTGACGGGAATCTTCCTGTGGTTATTGCACGAGTTTTTCTGAAAAGGAGGTGTAACATATTTCCTGCACACTTGTGGATTATAGAAGGATACTACACACAAAGGACTCTGTACTGTGTTATTGGGACTTTCCCCCTTTTTTCGTTTTCTGGAATATTTTTTTGGAATAGTTTTTTTTCATCTTTGAGTCACAAATACATGTTTATATAAGCCATTAATATTTATGTAAGAATTTATGTGTTATGTGCACTATTTCACAGTGAGATTTTCCACTGAACACATTTGTATAACTCTGCACTTATAAGAAAGGTATAATTATGTTTGGTGTTTAAAAATTCTCTGAGAAGCGCTACACTTTTATACAGCATTTGTTTACTTTACACTCGATACCCCAGTGATGTGTTAGCAGCTCTCTTGTGGGTTTCATATATTTTTATATATATCTTTTCATTTTTGAATAAGAATAGCGCAGTGTTTTGTTACAAAAATAATTTCAGGAATACCTAGGGGCAAGGTCAGACTTGGACACCTTTCCCACCAAAAATCCTCTGGCTTACTGGGTCTTGAGGATGGATCACTGGCCAGAGCTTGCACAGTATGCAATTGAGCTACTGGCCTGTCCTGCATCCAGCGTTTTCGGAACGCACATTCAGTTCTGCTGGAGGCTTTGTAACCGATCACAGGGTGCGCCTGTCCGACTCGGTTGATCGACTGACCATCAAGATGAATCAGTCTTGGATCACTACCAGCTACCAAGCACCTGAAGCTGATGTAACCAAATAATTTTTTTTTGAAATGCCACATCCCTTCAAGGCTGCCTATGCTGATGCTGGGTGACTATCACTAACATTTTTGGTTCTGGGCACCGCCACCAGTGCCTAAGGCCCAATTTTTCATTCCCTGTTTAACAGGTGCATGCAATTACAATTCTTGATATAATATTTCACAGCATGGCCCGTTCCTGCACCCACCGAGAGTAACTGAGGACTTACAGTGTTGTGGCACCAGCACCACAACCACTAAAAGGCCCAATTTTTCTACCACTGTTCGACAATGGCATGCAATTACAATTCTTGATATAATAGTTCATGGCAAGTGTCACTTTAAGGGGTTACAGTGTTAACTTGTGGCAACACCAACACCTTAGGGCCAAATTTCTGCAGAGCCCATAGGGTAGGCCCCTACTTTCAAACATCCAACTTACAAACATCTCCTACATGCAAATGGAAGGAGACAGCAGGAAGTGAGATGAAAAAAGACGGAAGGCCAAAAAAAAGAAAAAAAAAAAAAAAAAAAAAAAAAAAGTATACAGGGGTGATAACCCTTCCACGTTTTCCAAAAATCTTAATAGATTTCACTGGAGCTACACTTTAAAAAAGTACCACCTCAAAATTACAAAACAGATTCTACTTAACACAACAAACCTACAGTCCCTGTCTTGTTTGCACCACCTGTATACTGCTGTTCTCAATATATAGGGCCTGGGGGCCCCATGCCTTTTCTTTTTTTTATTTGGGTACAGGGTTCCCCTTAATATCCGTACAAGACCCAAAGGGGCTGGTAATGGGCAGGGGGGGCCCCTACTCCTGCCATTTTTCCCACAGATTTTCATCCACATTGCCGGAACCAGACATTACATTAAAACTGCAAGCAGTTTTAAATGACTTTTTTCCGTTAAATGTCACTTTGTGTAGGGACCGTTCTAAACACGGGAAACACGTGCCACTTCACAGGCATACTATAGACACCCCCCTGGCACGATATTTAAAAGAATTTCACTTTAAGCGTCATTAAAATCAGTGCTCCCGAAAAACTGACGTTTTAAAAACACTTTTTTTTGCATTGATCCATGTCCCCTGGGGCAGGAGCCGGTTCCGCAAACCCTTTTTAGGGCAATAACTTGCATATTAGCCTTTAAAATTAGCACTTTTGATTTCGAATGTTCGAGTCCCATAGACTTTAATGGGGTTCTAAAGTTTGTACGAAGGTTCTGGTGGGAACCGAACCAGGTGGTGTTCGGCTCATCCCTAAACCTAAGCCTTCAGACGCAGCTGGTCTTAATTCAAAAAATGCTAGACTCAGTTCCTCTTAGAAGCACTTCATGGTCATACCCAAGATGTTTGATGCAATTCACTAAGGCTACTTTCACACTAGGTTCTCTGTGGTAAAGTGCCGCTGTTTTTTTAGCAGCGATTTGTTGTTTGCGGGGCACTTTTAACCCCCACCAATGACTGAAAAAGGGTCAAAAGCGCTGCTGCCCATGGATTTCAATGGGCAGGAGCGCTTTAAGAGCGGCGTATACACCGCCTCCAAGATACTGCTTGCGGGACTATTTTAGCATCCTGCCAGCGCACCGCTCCAGTGTGAAAGCACTCCTCACTCCAGTGTGGAAAGCCTGAGTGCCAAGAGGCATTTACCATTTTTAGCGCTATAGCGCCTGTAAAGCACCTCAGTGTTATTGATCATGTACTGTTGTACCTGGTTGGCAATGACAGCATCTGGGAGTAAGGATGGATCACGGCATTCAAGACAGGTTTTCCAAGTTACCTGCCAATCTAGGTCTTGAAAGAGCATCTCCAAAACTGTGCATGCAATGACAGCTGGGAGGAAAATTAATGAATACAAAAAAATAAATAAATAAAAAAAAAAAAAAAAAAACACACACACACACACACACACACACACACACACACACACACACAATTAGCTAGGTTGAGTAGGAATGGTACTGTTGGTTCTGCCTCATTTAAATACCATTTGTAGTAAAATTTCACGGTGTATGACCAAGATGCCTTTCAAGAGTCTTGTAGACAGTATCACACTGTAAAGTAGTAGTAGTCGTGATTCATTAGCGTTACAAGGTCTCAGATGTGAATGGGGAGCAGGTGTGTTAAATTTGGTGTGATCGCTCGCTCATACTGGTCACTGGATGTTCAACATGGCACCTCATGGCAAAGAATTCTAGATCTGGGGAAAAAAAACAAAAAACAAAAAACAAGAATTGCTCTACATGAAGATGGCCTAGGCTTTAAGAAGATTGCCAAGACCCCTAAACTGAGCTGCAGCATGGGGGCCAAGGCCATACAGTGGTTTAACAGGACAGGTGCCACTCAGAACAGGCCTCGCAATGGTCTACTAATATCTACATTTTAATTCGGTCCTGTAAGTATATAATAGAAGTTAAGAAATCCCCTGTAATGTTGTGTATATGAAAGGTCTTTTGAACCAATGACTTACAGATGTTGACATTTGAACAGGGTTCAATTTCAAGAAGTTGTCAAGACATTTTGATTGACATTTCTGGGTTTTCCTAAAAAAAAAAAAAAAAAAAAAAAAAAACCCAGGAAGGAAATTGCTGCCATTATTAAGCACATATCTTGAACTTTTTTGAAACAAACAACTTTATCGCATAAGTTTGATCTTATTTGAAGCTAAATGTATTTATTTGAATGTACAACTTTTGTAAGTATTTTTGTAACTTGTGTGGAAATAAAGCCAACGGTTTGATTCAAGCCGACTTAAGAAATTTGTCTCAAACATCTAGAAAAGGCAGAAGAGTCTTCACAGCTAAAGCTACTTTTTACACTCAACGTCATAGTCAGAGGTTTTCTTTGGGAAATAGACAAAGGAGTGCTGCTAGCATTACTGCAGAGGTTGAAGGGGTGGGTTGGCAAGGATATCAGTGCTCAGACCAGACCATACGTCACATACTGCATCAAAATTGGTCTGCATGGCTGTCATCCCAGAAGGAAGCCTCTTCTAAAGATGATGCACAAGAAAGCCTGCAAACAGTTTGCTGAAGAGAAGCAGATTAAGGACATGAAGTACTAGAACCATGTCCTGACGAGACCAAGATAAACTTATTTGGTTCAGATGGTGTCAAGCATGTGAGGTGATAACCAGGGGAGGAGTACAAAGACAAGTGTGTCTTGCCTACAGTCAAGCATGGTGGTGGGAGCATCATGATCTGGTGCTGCATGAGTGCCACCAGCACTGGGTAGTTATAGTTCATTAAGGGAACCATGAATGCCAACATGTACTGTGACACACTGAAGCAGAGCATGACCCCCCTTCCCTTCAGAGACTGGGTCGCAGAGCAGTATTCCAACACAACGACCCCAAAAACACCTCTAAGGCCGCGTACACACGGGCGGACTGTTCGCCCAACCTTGTCCGCTGAACAGTGTTTGGGCGGACAGTCCGCTCGTGTGTGGGCTTTCAGCGGACAGTTTCAGCGGACAGTTGGACGGACAAAGTCTTTCGGAAATTCCGAAAAACTGTCCGCTGAAACTGTGTTTGAGCGAACAGTCCGCCCGTGTGTGGGCCTGTCCGCTGTACTTTCGAAATGAGCGGACTGTTCCCGCTCGGAAAGTCCGCCCATTTCGAGCGCGTGTACAGGTAGGCGGGGCCCGCGAAGGAGACGTCGCGGGCTCCGCCGCCTGGAATGGGCTTAAAGGGGAACCCCAACGCCGAAAAAAATCGGCGTGGGGGTTCCCCCCAAGTCCACACCAGACCCTTGTCCGAGCACGCTACCCGGCCGGCCAGGAAAGGGGGGCGAGCGAGCGCGCCCCCCCTCCTGAGCCGTACCAGGCCGCGTGCCCTCAACATGGGGGGTGCCTTGGGGAAGGGGGGGGCCGCGCGGCCCCCCCACCCCAAAGCACCTTGTCCCCATGTTGATGAGGACAAGGGCCTCTTCCCGACAACCCTGGCCGTTGGTTGTCGGGGTCTGCGGGCGGGGGGCTTATCGGAATCCGGGAGCCCCCTTTAAGAAGGGGGCCCCCGGATACCGGCCCCCCACCCTATGTGAATGAGTATGGGGTACAATGTACCCCTACCCATTCACCTGTGAAATAAAGTACAAATAAAAACACAACACAGGGGGAAAAAATATTTTATTGCACAGCCGGGGGTCTTCCGTCTTCGGGGGTCTTCTCGCCGGACTCCTCCGCTATGTGTGTGTAGCTCTTTTGCCAGCGGAGGAGTCCGGCTTTCTTCCTCCCCGCCGCCGGCCTCTTCTCCCGACTTCGGGGGTCTTGTCCCCCTCTTCGGTTCTTCTGCCGGGCCACCGCGCCTGGTCCGGTGGCCCGGTCTTCTGTCGCCGTCTTCCGTTCTTCTGTCGCCGCCTTCGGTTCTTCTGCCGGGCCACCGCGCCTTCTTGTAGCTCTTTTACAGGCGGTGGCCCGGTCTTCTGTCGCCGTCGCCGCCTTCCGTTCGTGTTCTTCTTCTTCTTCTTGTTCTTCTCCTGGAGATGTTGACTCGACGAGCTCTCCGGCCGGAATGCCGGGGACGCGCTGTGCGGTCACTTCTATAGTGACAATGGGGCGGGGTCACATGGTATATGTCACATGGGTTGGTCACATGGGTTGATGTCACATGGGGACTATGACATCGTAAGGGGGCGGGGTCACCATGTGACATCAACCCATGTGACATATACCATGTGACCCCGCCCCATTGTCACTATATAAGTCACAGCGCAGGGCGGCTCTGGCATTCCGGCCGGAGGGAGCGACGTGTCAACATCGCCTGGAGAAGAACAAGAAGAAGAAGAAGAAGAAGAAGAAGAACACGAACGGAAGGCGGCGACGGCGACAGAAGACCGGGCCACCGCCTGTAAAAGAGCTACAAGAAGGCGCGGTGGCCCGGCAGAAGAACCGAAGGCGGCGACAGAAGAACGGAAGACGGCGACAGAAGACCGGGCCACCGGACCAGGCGCGGTGGCCCGGCAGAAGAACCGAAGAGGGGGACAAGACCCCCGAAGTCGGGAGAAGAGGCCGGCGGCGGGGAGGAAGAAAGCCGGACTCCTCCGCTGGCAAAAGAGCTACACACACATAGCGGAGGAGTCCGGCGAGAAGACCCCCGAAGACGGAAGACCCCCGGCTGTGCAATAAAATATTTTTTCCCCCTGTGTTGTGTTTTTATTTGTACTTTATTTCACAGGTGAATGGGTAGGGGTACATTGTACCCCATACTCATTCACATAGGGTGGGGGGCCGGTATCCGGGGGCCCCCTTCTTAAAGGGGGCTCCCGGATTCCGATAAGCCCCCCGCCCGCAGACCCCGACAACCAACGGCCAGGGTTGTCGGGAAGAGGCCCTTGTCCTCATCAACATGGGGACAAGGTGCTTTGGGGTGGGGGGGCCGCGCGGCCCCCCCTTCCCCAAGGCACCCCCCCATGTTGAGGGCACGCGGCCTGGTACGGCTCAGGAGGGGGGGCGCGCTCGCTCGCCCCCCTTTCCTGGCCGGCCGGGTAGCATGCTCGGACAAGGGTATGGTGTGGACTTGGGGGGAACCCCCACGCCGATTTTTTTCGGCGTTGGGGTTCCCCTTTAAGCCCATTCCAGGCGGCGGAGCCCGCGACGTCTCCTTCGCGGGCCCCGCCTACCTGTACACGCGCTCGAAATGGGCGGATTTGCCTCCGCCTTACGTGGGCGAGTCCGTTCATTTCAAAAGTTGAGCGAACTGTTTGCCCAACCTTGTTCGTCAAACAGTCCGCTCGTGTGTGGGCAAGTCCGCTCATGCAAATTTTGAGCGGACTGTTTGACAAACTGTTTGCCGAACAAGGTTGGGCGAACAGTCCGCGCGTGTGTACGCGGCCTAAGACAACCATTGCCTTGCTACAGAACTGAGGGTAAAGGTGATGGACTGGCCAAGCATGTCTCCAGACCTAAACCCCATTTAGCATCTGTGGGGCATCCTCAAATGCAAGGTGGAGGAGCGCAAGGTCTCTACCACTCCATGACATCACAAAGCTGGTGGATGTTGGAGGACTCCAGTTGCAACCTGTGAAGCTCTGGTTAAATCCATGCCCATGAGGGTTAAGGCAGTGCTGTAAAATAATGGTGGTCACACAATAGTGACACTTTGGGCCCTATTTGGACATTTTCACTTAGGGTGTACTCACTTGCCAGTGGTTTAGACATTAATGGCCGTGTCAAGTTCCATCTATTCCGGTTTTCTGAATCCTGATGTGGGTCCACTAGGAGTGGCAAATGCCTGTTTAACTGCTCACCTCAAAGAATGGACCCCTGCTTATACAGATAGGTCAGACTGTCTGGTGGTGGAATAACCAAGTTAGCTGACACTATATAATTATTCACGTGGGCTATTACTAACGCAGAGGAACCCACCACTACTACCGCTGCTATTTAAGCTTCCTTTCTTTAAGATTTTAATTTCATCTCCCACATGTTGTGCAATGTGTATTTGAGGATTTGGTTATATTTACCTTCAGTGTTCAGCAGCTGTGCTATTTTTATTATTTAAGAGAGGGAGGGGTAGGTTGCGCTATGGAACTATTGATTATAATTCTGGTAAGAGCGGCCTCTATTTCAACCCGATGTGGGTGGAAACAATAAAGTGCAGTGGGGGAGGGGGGGAATAGACTTGGCGCTATACCGTTTAAAATTCAGATAATGGTAATAAGCATAAATTTTCCAGCGTGCTGGTAAGTAATAACAATAAAAATAATAAAAACTTGTATGATACCAAATGGTGATCTATACTAATAAGTATATATATATATATATATATATATATATATATATATATATATATATATATATATATATATATATATATATATATATATATATATATACATACATATATACTTATCAATAGGTGTCAAACGATAATCATAAGACCTTAAAAACCATAAATGTCATTGGAATCATAAATCAATGAGCCCTAGATCAATTAAAATAACATGCAGTTCCTAAATTACAATAATTTTAACCTCACCTTTATTTTTTCCTTATTCGTTAGTTTTACATTTTAGCCTTATGTTCATTCTCACTCGATGCTTATCACTTCTAAATGTTCCAGAAATATTTTTAGTATTTCAAAACATTTTTTAACATAAGTAAATAAATGTACAACATTCTAGACACCCCACAACCTAACTAATATTTATATCACTTCCCTTATGAATTTCCCACTTCTCCATGAAGGGATACATGTGCATATATAAAAATTTCAAAAAAAATTATGACCATCCGACTACATTTTTATCCTACTCCGTTATATTTATATTTATGTAGCTGTATTTCCCATTTTCTCTTTATTATCGTATTCACTTAATATTTAAAACTTATTTTATTTTAATTTTATTCCATATTCTGTTTTCGGTTCAATCTATGGAGTGCTAGTATTTTTATAGCCAAATCCCAGCCACACAGATTCTCTATATATACAGGAGTAATGTCCAACCATCTTTCGGCATTATACATTGTTATTAACACAGGCGCATTGAACAATCACCCGCTTAGCCTAATACGTTCTGCATTACGCTAATAGAGGGCATTCCCTCAACTAAAATGGCGGCGGGTTTTTCTGCGCATGCGCGTTGGCACATTACACCCTATATAAAGAAAAAGGTGTATGCAGATGGCCGCACCAGAGGACGTCTTTGATGACGAAACGCGTAGGGCGTGGCCAGACAGCATACACCTCTAACTCATACGGCGAGGCAGCCGAACGGGACCTTTCCCTCCCTTCTTTTTAAAGAAACCAAGCAGCATATACGAACGAGTCTGCAGACTATGAATGTTTGTGAGTAATTTTGTTTATTTAATAAAATTGGAATTTTAAAAACATACTACACCATGGATATGTCTTATAATCGAGCACGTTATACGAACAGAGGAACGAGGGACTCCCAGAACCACAACAGAGGCAAGCCAGAGAGCAACACAGTAGCTGATACTGTGAAGGCTGATCCACCCCGGACGGGGTCATACCTCTGGTGAGAGCAATTGCATAAGTGGTCACAGAGCACCGGGAGCAACAGTTGAAGTCACCTTCCCTCTTCCCTTCACCCCCACTACCTTTTTTCACTATTTTTAGGACACCATTTATCATTAATTTTTCCACCATTTTTTATTTTAAATTTTAAATTTTTTATCACAATTTTTCTTCATCTTTGCGTTTTATCCCATCCAATTATTTACGCACGGACTTTTAACCACAGTTGCACAAATTGAAGATTTGATATGTAAAACAAATAATCGGAATGTTTTTTAATTTATTTCAATTTTTATTTCAATTTTCATTTATATTATTGTTTTTCATCTTTTACTTTTATTATTCTTTTTTCCACATTTCTAGTGATTGGTTTTTGTGCATTTTGGTATTGACACTACCCGTTCACTGGCACTTTGCACTTTAATATTGTAATTTAGGAAATGTTATTTTAATTGATCTATGGCTCATTGATTTATGATTCCAATGACATTTATGGTTAAGGCCTTATGATTATTATCGTTTGACACCTATTGATAAGCACATATTTTATATATATATATACACATACATACATATATATACACACACACACACACACACACACACACACACACACATATATATATACACACACACACACACATACATAATAGTATAGATCACCATTTGGTATCATACAAGTTTTTATTATTTTTATTGTTATTACTTACCAGCACGCTGGAAAATTTATGCTTATTACCATTATCTGAATTTTAAACGGTATAGCGCCAAGTCTATTTCCCCCCCCCCCTCCCCCACTGTATTTTTATTATTTATTTTGTACATATTTTGCGCTGACTGACTTCATGATTTATTGGTTCCAATTAATGGCCGTGTGTTGACTTATTTTGAGGGGACGGCAAATTTACACTGTTATACAAGCTGCACACTCACTAATTTACATTGTAGCAAAGGGAGCGTAATTTCTTCAGTGTTGTCACATGAAAATATAATAAAATATTTTACAAAAATGAGAGGTGTACTCCATTTTGAGAGATATTGTACATGCCATGTTAGGCTCGGTTCACACAGGGGCGACTTGTCCAGGTGACTTCGCCACCTGACAAGTCGCGCTCCGTTCTGTACTATGGAACCGTTCTAATAGGAGCGACTCAAGTGGCTCCGACTTAGAAAAAAGGTTCCTGTACTACTTTGGGGCGACTTCAGGCGACTTGCATTGACTTCTATACAGAAGTCGTTTTGCAAGTGGCCGCTGATCGTGTGCAGGTCGCGGCGCTGCAAGTCGTGTTGCCCCTGTGTGAACCGAGCCTTAGGTCTCAAGGAGGTTTTACTTTCAATCCAGTGAACAACATGACCACCCACAGCTGCCTGAACTTCCAGAATAAAGTCTTAAATTTCATCATAATCCTTTAGACGCAGCTGGTCTTCATCTAAATGCTAGATTCTTCTCCATCAGTTTTATCTCTCAGAAGCACTTCCTGTTCATAGCCAATAGCATGTTTGATGCAATCCACTAAAGGGGCATTACAACAGTCATTGATAATCCTAGGTGTCCTTGCCAACCAAGTACAACAGTGCATCAAGGATGGATCACACACTCCTTATTAGCTAGGTTGAAGCGGGCAGGTGCTGTTGGGTCTGGTGGCATGTCATGCAAGTACCATTTGTAGCAAAATTCCAGTGTCTGGAGCATGATGCCTTGCATGAGTCCTTTTCATAAGCTTCTAGTACTCCTGGGAAGATGCTCAGAGTAAACTGCGATTGATGGGGAAACTTCAGCTTCCACATACAATACTGTGTAGGCTTCAAAGTGTTGATGAAATGGGAAATCTTATGCCGCGTACACACGAGCGGACTTTTGAACAGCCAAAGTCCGACGGAATGATTCCGTCAGACTATTCGATCGTGTGTGGGCTGCAACGGACTTTTGATTCGCAAAACTCTGACGGACTTTAGAATATGGAACATGCTTCAAATTTTTCCGACGGAACTCCGCCAGACCCGGTCCCTCCGAAAAATTTGCTTGTGTGTATGCTATTCCGACGGACTAAAACCGACGCTAGGGCAGCTATTGGCTACTGGCTATGAACTTCCTTATTCTAGTCCAGTCGTACGTCATCACGTTCGAATCTGTCGGAGTTTAGTGTGATTGTGTGTGGCCAAGTCCGCTCAGTCGAAAAGTCTGTCAGAACTCCGGCAGAACTCCTTTGGAAGTCTGTCGGACATAAGTTCTCTCGTGTGTACGGGGCTTTAGACAACTTCATCTTTCTCTCTCCAGATGTGCAATTCATGCTTTTCCTCCCACATTCACAACATCAGTACCTGCCCTCAAGAAACTTGCACTCTAAAGGTTTGCCACAATTGTCCTTGAGACTTACTTATGACTAAAGAAAATAATTAGGTCAATCCTAAAAAAAAAAAAAAAAAAACACGTCATTTGTAAAATTCCTCTAGTCTCTACAGCACAACTTCTGGTCTAATGCCCAATATCATAGTCTCCCAATGAGGAGTGAATACCATACACCATGTGTAATCTAACCAAAATTTCCCAGCAAGTTTCATCTGTCTTCACTTAATATAATGAATATGCCTAAATAGAAAAGTAAATATGCCCAACTGCAATGCAAAACAGGTAAGATACATGTTTTATATACTACATAGTTGAAAGTAAATCTAAAGAATATTGAAAATTGTATAATGTATAGCCAGCCTAAAAAGGTCCACAACTCAATCACATATATACTAGGGCTAGTGTAGACAGGAGCCAATTAACCTACCAGAAGGTCTCTGAAGTGTGGGAGGAAACCGACACATATACAGGGAGACCATGAATACCCCAGGCAGATAGTTCCATGGATGGGATTTGAACTGACAACCCTATTGCTGCCAGCCAGAAGTGCTGACCACATGAATTCACAATGAAAAATAAAGATTCAGTAGATTCTCCCACTGCCATCATATCCAAAAGGGAAACTAATATGAATAAAACCATCATGACTCCATTTTGTATACCTCCACCATGTTATGTGAAGTCTTATTGTGCAAGAATGCTTGCATAACATTCCCCCCCCATGCGCTCACTGTAGTCAAGCCTGTTCTCGGAATGTATATCCTGTTTAGGCTTAGGCAATCAGCCAAGATACATGATTAACAGATGTCCCATCTAACTGTTGATAGATCTACATCAAGTAACAAACTGGTATAACCCTAGACACGTATGCATTAAACTAACCACTCCCCCTCCTTTGTTCTATATTGAATATAAGCTACTTTTGTGCTAAAGACAAACATCTTTTGAACTCGAATCTTGTTTCATGCATTTCATTGGGTGTCTCAGTACCGGGGGTCACGGTGGTCTGCCAAAGGTAAACAGGGTGGTTGTCCAGACCCGGAATTCCTTTCAGAAACCACGCAAAAGGCAGAGATGACCTAAAATGCATTTTTGTTATGTATTACAATGTTCTTCTAAGATGACTTAATGTCATATTAAATACATACACCTGTTCTACACAAGGGAAGTGGGGGGCGAATTGATCAATGCTGGTCAAAGACTGAAGTAAATATTGGACACTTATCCAAAACTATAAACATTTCAGTTGAAGGGAGGATTAAGATATTAAAAGGTGATATCGCCAAAACTTGGATTTATGATTAAAGGACAGGAAATGCAGAAGTGGAGCCATGGAGATGTGATATGGCTGAGTGCATGTAGATAAACTTTATATCAAGGGGCAACAACCTTTCCAATTAAGGGCCGAATTCAATGTATGTGAATGCATAGGGGGCTGCATTCACCTGCTAATAAAAAAGACGATACTAATAATCCTAACATGGTTAAAAAAAAAAAAAAAAAAAAAACAGTACAGGTTTACCTCACTTTAAAAAAAGGTTCTTCACCAACACAACCAGTTCACCTTGAGGGAACATGTGGCTAGGGATTCAGATTTGACTGCCCCCCTCCCCCTCCTGGCACCCAAGGGTGTCTGACATCAGCCAGCAGGGTCTACAGATGGGGGCCATCCCCAAGTGATAAAGGTTCCCTAATAATGCCTCCTCCCCTAAAGCAGTGTCCTCTCTCTCCACCTTCACATCACTCCCATGGCGTCATCTGCCCCTCCCCCCCCATAGCAAGCTTCCTGTGCCCACAAAGCAGTGTGCCCTCTGCCC
Source organism: Lithobates pipiens (assembly GCF_037356315.1). NCBI lineage: Eukaryota > Metazoa > Chordata > Amphibia > Anura > Ranidae > Lithobates > Lithobates pipiens. Next base: position 550,765,581 of record NW_027507758.1, on the reverse strand, counting down.
CCATAGTGGCCGACTAAAAAAAAAAATTGCAGCTGGAACTCCACTTTAAAACTAGAAGAAATTTAAAACAAATTGTCACTAACAATCAGATTTCAATTTTTTATTTTATTTTTTCTCTCAAGAAAAAGTCAAAATTGCTTGCTACTGCCAACAGCTCCACATTTTGTTCAATAGACACATTGAGATAAATCAATATCCCACATTTACAACTACATGATTTTTAAAGGATAAGTGCCTGTTAAGGCTACTGTGAAAGCATCCTGTATCAACGCGCTCACTCCAAAAGGGAAGCATATTCTAGCTGCATGCACACTGCAAGCAAAATAAAAAAATAATTATAATACACATACACACTTAACTACACACCTCAAATGCTGCTAGGAGCATTTTAGGCTAGTGTGCATGGAGCCTAAAGATTCAAACAAATGCTTGAAATGCTTGTTAGACAAGCCCACGGATGTTTAAAAAAAATAAATAAAAAAAAAATAAAAAAATAAAAAAATAAAAAAAAAAAGGGAAAAAAAAAAAAAAGGGAAAAAGGCTATACAGTGCTAAAAACGTGATTTTATTTGCATTTTGTATTGAATTCAATGCACATTACTCCACGCTGGCTTTCAGCTGCATTTCTGTCTCTATTCAAAATCAATGGTTCACTATGGGAGCCCATTGATTTGAAGAGATCGCACCAGAAGACGGATCAAGAGGATGCGACTTGTGTGCTGAGAATTTTTGTGCAGCTCAAAAATGCCATGGTGGGCATGAGGCCATCGGCCAACATGGAGAGGCATTTTTAAGCTGCAAAAAGTGCTCAAAAAGCAGCTGTAAAAAAGTCTATGGGCATGAGGCCTTAAAGTTTCAGTAGATAAATTACACAAGTCAGCTAAAGTTAATGGACCGCCACCAAAAAAGGACATACAAAGTAAGGGGAGATAAAAACATGCGGAAATGTCCATTTTGTTTACAGCCCTTTTTGCTAGGAATATTGAGGTCTTCCACATGTTTAAAACCTCAAAATACATCAACCCTGTTCTCCCTAAATATATCGGAAAAGGGGGGTGTAACGATATAATGTCCGGGACAGGAGATGTAACTAGTTTACATGTTTGGAAAGCAGCCATGAAAGCTTGGCTAACCTTAGAATAATCTGAACTCCCCCCTCCCCGTTTTAGGAATCCAAAGCTTTTACATTTTCAAAAAGGAAAGAAAGGTTCTCAGCAGAGGAAGCAGAACCAGGCTAGGTCAATAAACAAGGCTCATGTTGCCTGGCAAGATATTCAGGCCAGTTGTAAAACTGTCACCCTCTCCATTCAGAGAACCAACAGATACCCGTCGTAAATACCTCAAACCACATAGAGTGCACACAGATTAATATAGTTTTGAAACTTCAACATTTTTTATAGCTTCCAAAGTAATCATAACACAGCCATAAAATGGACATATTTAGTTTCCTCAGATAATGTCTAACGTTTCAAGTCCAGACACCCCTATGTCAGGTCATATGGGAAGCCACTGGGACCCCTTATTCCCAAGTAACCCTGAAATGGGAAACCTGTCATGTGTGTACTTGTTTTGAAGCAAATATCATGCTGATCACTAAAATGGATATCTGTAGTCAATAAACAGTAGAGAGGCAGAGATATGAATATGTATCACAAAGTGTACCTGGGACAGGGTCATGTGTGTAGACACCTCCCAGCAACCAACCCCTAGACAAAATGACCAGACGATTGGTCACTGGTCGCTGTCAACACCCCCTTTGACAGAAAAGGAGGAGAGGCCAAGGCAATGGGCAGTTCTTTTACCATCCAAGCAAGAACATCTGCCAAGTTTGAGAACCGATTACCTTTGCTCATCGATCAAACTCTGATCAACCCTCGGACATTAATTGCAAGTATTCTTCCTTCCCAATTCTACCTTATTTCTTTGTGGCTGTAGATTGTCTTTATTTTTTGAAACATCCTTTTTCTGTAAATGTTTTAATTCGCATCAACCTTGACCTTTTCATAATAAACCCTTATGTTGAAAAGTGTTAACCTTGTCTTTAAAGCTCTTGATGCAAACTATAAACAAACCTGTCTCTTAAAAGGGCGCTACTGTGGTAGAGTAAGGCACTGAGCAGACCTGTCTGTGGTGGCAGTGTGTGTTGCAGGCACTTATTCTAAACTTAGAATTGGTATTGCTAAAATTACGACTCGCCACAGGTCTGTCTTATAAAAACGAGGGTGGTGGCAGTTAAAGGGTTGTGTAATTAGCCCAGTGACAATCGCTCTCAGTCTGCCCGCACCTAGATTGTGGTCCCGCAAGCTGGAAAATCTTTGTGCTGGGTGCAGCTGAGTGGCATTGTTACGCAAGTGACAGCGTGGTGTGAGGTTGGCCGGTCCTTTGTTGCCAGTTAGCGAGGAGGGCAGGGATCTGACACCCGTGTTCATCACAGGGGGCACAATTAGGGGCCCACCGACTTGACAGTGGCCACGCACCTCTCATTAGGATAGTATATAGCAGAGATGGCGAACCTTGGCACTCCAGATGTTTTAGAACTACATTTCCCATGATGCTCTCCTACACTGCAGAGTGCCAGAGCATCATGGGAAATGTAGTTCCAAAACATCAGGGGTGCCAAGGTTCGCCATCACTGGTATATAGGATAGGCTATTAGGGTTACTGTCCCTTTAAGATTTTAAGCTCGAGGATTCCAGGATCCAATAGGAATCCTTGGAATGTTCCGTTAACAAGGAGAGGTTGTTTAAGCACTGCTGCCCTGGGGCCTAATCCTTTTCCCCTGGACCAGAGCAGCAGCACAAGAGCTCCGTCCCTCGTCGCTGGCACTCTTTATGTGGTTGGGTCACCTTGGATTTCTAGGGGGGGGGGGGGGGGGGGGGGTCTTTGGTAAATGGTACAATGTTGATGCTTTTAAAAAGCTGCCCGAAGTCTAACAACTGGGTAGTTAATGTGGTTTGGATCATATCAAGTGATATCAAATTTATTATTTGAAATAAGATTTATATATTGTATTATGTAAACCAATAAAGTTGCTGCAGCCAATATTTAGCCAATTTCAGTGTCATGGAATTAACTTATGGTTGGTATCTGGGGAAAAGGTTGATTGAGGCGAGTGTGGCCTTCAGTCTCATACTTGTATGAAAAAGGTGACCACAAAAAACAAAAAAGAAAAAACCCCCACACGAATAAGGTAAAACAGATTGCTTTGGTCTTGTTGATCCATACACCCTTCAGTTGGGGGTGAATTGAATGCAGCAAGTCAGCATAGCAGATTCTTTTAACACAATTGAAGCCAATTAAACCATGTTTATTGTATTTCATGCACTATTGAAATGTCAACATAAAAAAAAGGTTTGTCTCATTTCAGGTAGGAATTCCAGAAATGATGGCGAAACGCTGTGCCACACAGTTGGATAGGGCTCTGGATTACATGCCTAGCTAAAGATTGGTGCATAGAGACCTGAAGCCAGACAACATCTTGCTCATGGACAAGGAATGCCACAGTGTCAAATTGTGTCTTTGGCCTATCTTGGGCTATTGGCAGTATTGTGACTTCAGGTGTGACACATCTAATCTGTCCCCAGAGCAGTGTACCACGAATAGAGAGTAGTATTTGGTCATGACAACAAACAGATTCCTGGGCTTTTGCAGTTTTTTGTTGCTCCAATGGGAGACTATGCCTGGGAAGGTCTTGTGGCAGATGAGATGTACTGGGTAGGGTTACCACCTGTCCGGGATTCACCCGGACAGTTCGGGTTTTGAATCATATTCAGACAGGAATGTGGCTCAGAACAGAGCCCCATAGTAGGGTGAGGGGGCACTATGCACGCCACATTACTATTCTTTGGAGCACCCAAAGGCGTCCCAGGTCTGTTACAATCCTATAGTGCAGGGATATGCAATTAGTGGACCTCCAGTTGTTGCAGAACTACAAGTCCCATGAAGTATAGCAAGACTCCGACAGCCACAAGCATGACACCCAGAGGCAGAGGCATCATGGGACTTGGAGGTCCGCTAATTGCATATCCCTGGTATAGTGTATGGTAAAAAAATATATTTTTGCTGTGTCGCTAAGGTGTTCGGGTTTGGCTTGTAGAAAAAGTGGAAAACCTAGTACTGGGCCTTCCACTGCTGGCAGAAGTTTCCCGATAGCATTTCTCCACCAGTTCACTGTAAGAAGTTGACAAGAGCAGCACTGAACATGAACAACTTGCTTTCAGGGGACCTTGAAAAATTGATCCTCTGTTCTTTCTATAACAAAATGTATTTGTTAAACTTGGAGAATTCAAGGAGGAAATGAGAGGAGGAAAAACAAACATAGGATAAATCCACAGAGGAGGAAGTATGTGAATCTTCAGAAGATAGACATGGAAGAGTGAACTTGTTACAATGCAGGCCCAAGAATCTACATGACCACCAGCACACGTTGGCATATTGTATCACCTAGTTCTAAACTTAAGTTGTAGGTTTATTTTAACCTGGTAGTTTATAATTACCCAGTCACACACACCTAATTTTCTGTAAATTTTCTACTTTCTGCTAACCATGTTGGTCTGCAACCCCATTGTGTCTTTGCACCATAAGGCTGGGTTCACACCTTAGCTATGCGGGAACGCTGCGAATCCGCGGCGTTTTCCCGCATCGCATGCCTCCCGCCGGCAGTTCACACTGCCCTATGCGGACTGCTTGAAGTGTCAATGAAATCTTAATGACACCCCCAGATCAGTCCGCATATCGCAGTGCGATCTGCAAACTCAGACAGGAATCGGATCGCATGGTGTGAACACCCATGCGATCCGATTCTGCTGCGGACCAAAAAAAAGGGTCCTGTGCGAGTTTGCGGCGGGTGCGATGCGAATTCAGCCATACTATCTGTATGGCTGAACTCGCATCGCTACAGAGATCGGATGTGATTTGCACTGCAGTGCGGTGCGAATCACATCCGGGTCTCCCACCCGCAGCGGTGTGAACCCAGCCTTACAGTGATAATCATTTTACTTTCTGCATGCCATTGAAACTTCTAAACCCAATAAAAAAAAAAAAAAAAAAAAAAAAAAAAAAAGCTTTGTAAAAGATGTTTTACTGCCGAAAGCCTCGTGAACAGATTTTACCTTCACTTGACATGGCCCCTTTTCCCTGCGCTCCTAAATAGGCACTAGGGATGAGCTTGATGGCTAACTCACACATCGGTTGTTCGCCTAACACCACAATTATGGGGCATTTGCAGGAAATTCAAGCCCCGCGGAATGCCCCATAATACACTACAAGATCGCCGAGCATTGCTGTATGATGATTGGCCAAAGCATGCACCTAACCTGCATGATTTAGCCAATCCCAGCGTCCTCGGCTAAGAGCCATAATTAGCCAATCGTGGTTTAGGGGGACCAAGTCCACATCCCACACTACATAAGGCTGCCTACACGGTGACCCTGTGTAGTGGTGTTGGCATGGATGGAGAGATATTGTGATTTCGATTAAGCAGGCAGGTTATTCAGTTAGTGGCAGAGATATAGACACATACATATACTCTGCATCCAGTGTAGCCTATATCTACAGAGCATTCCGTGGTGTACTGTTTACTACTTTTCTGGTGGTGTACAAAGTACACAATACAGTGCAGTGTTGCAAAACAAACATGTCCAGAAGGCCACCAATGAGAGGCAGCTGCTCACAAGCCACTAAAGAGGGCAAGCAGGCTGTGTCTACAGTCAATAGTGGTGGTCACGGACATGGTGCATCCTCTGCAGATGGCCCTGGGGCACGCTTGTCCTTTTTTCGGCTGCTGGCCATGTTATTGAGCCAGAACATTTGGTGGAGTGTATATAAAAAAAATAAAATAAAATAAAAAAGACACCCTCATCCTCTGTCACACAGGCTCAGAGCAATTTGCGTTCCAATGCAGCTGGCAAAGCAGCCTATTCCACCGGCTCCTTGTCCACGGTAATGCCTTCCGTAGCCCCACCATCATGCATGGAGGAGTCCCCTGAACTATTCAACCAGTGCCAGATACATGCTGCTGGAGGATGCACAGCAATTTGAAGGCTCCGATGTTGGTTCCTAGTTTTAGGAAGGGAGCAACATAAACCTAGAGAGGGGGTGCTCAAGGAGAAGAAAACTGTCAGTCATGTGCCCCCAGCCGCTGCATACTGCCAAGTCTGCTCCAGTGATGAGGAGGGAGGAACAACTCCGAGGCAGGATGTCCTCTAGGGGGCAGCTTAAAGGCAGCCACCCTACTGCATCACACTGCAGAGCTACGTAGCTGCAGGGCACTGCCGATTGGTGTGGGCTGTTTTGACCCATGTGCAGCAGATCGCACAGTTGCTGTTTGCAACCTATGTCTGAAGCAGATCAAGCGTGGGCAGAACAACAGCCACTTGGCCACCACATGCTTGACCAGACATGACAACCTCTCATGCAGTCCATTGGCAACAGAACTTGAAAGACCCACAGCAAAGAAAAAAGGCAGATTTATCCTTGCTTTTTATCTGGGATCTCCAACCTCACTATACCTCCAGTCCGCTCAAAAACCTGCACTGAGAGGAATGAAGGTATAGCAATAGTTGTCCCAAGTACTTGCAGCCAATTTGCTATCAGTACACCTCCATCTGATTTTAGCAGGCAAAATTTCCCTACCCCAGTTGCTAAACTATAAAAAGAAATTCAGTACCAGCCATCCACGTGCTCAACGTCTGAATGCTAGCTTGGCCAAATCCTTCTCTGGCCCCAGACAGTGACACTTGACCCATGTTTGGCACAAGTTGGCACCTGAATTTGGTGGTGCAGCAGTTCTTGAGCAGGTACCCAGGCTTATAGGATCTCCTAATATAGCAAGTATATGCACAATCAACTCAGAGGTCAGAGGTCATACACAGATACAAACCTGCTAAAAACTGATATTTGAAGAAAAACTAAATAGAATCTAATCAGTCCATATAATTATATACAGGCTAATCCAAAGTGTATTTTGTTTTACATTAGAGAGTGTGAAAGGGTTAGAACCTTGCTCGGGTGTCAAGTCTTCCATTGAGATTTGGCCTCAATTCCTGTCAAGGCAGAAATCTCAAAAAATAATTAAAACCACACCCAACACACCCACACCCCCACACACACACAGACTGCAGAATCAGTCATTACTTTATAAATATGCAAAAATCCTAATTTATATAAACATTCATTTTAACAAAATGCATTGCCCTCAGGCTTTATTTTCAATCCAGTGAACAACATTTCCACCCACAGCTGCAAGCACTTCCAGAATCAAGTCTGTAGTTTTATCATAATCCTTCAGATGCAGCTGGTCTTAATCCAAAAATGCTAGATTCTTCATCAGTTTCTCAGAAGCACTTCATGGTCATAGCGAAGATGTTTAATGCAATTCACTAAAGGACCATTACAAGTGTTCTTGATAATGTACTGTTGTACCTGGTTGGCAATGACCGCATCTGGGAGTAAGGATGAATCAACAGCATGCTATTCAAAACAGGTTTTGTGAGTTGGCCAGCCACCCTGGTCTTGAAGGAATCGCTCCAAAACAGTGCGTGCAATGAGAGCTGGAGAAAAACCAACCTTATTAGCTAGGTTGCGTAGGACCGGTACTGTTGAGTCTGCCTTTCATTTAAGTACAATTTGTAGTAAAATTTCAGTGTATGGCTCATGATTCCTTTCATGAGTGCTGTAGATTATTATTATTATTCAGGATTTACATAGTGCCAACAGTTTGCGCAGCACTTTACAACATGAGGGCAGACCATACACTTACAAAACAAGTCAATACAGGAGGGACTAGAGGGCCCTGCTCAGAGCTTACAATCTAGAAAGTAGATGCATGCTGTGATGGCTCTCCTCAAGAGGCATTACTTTCAATCCAGTGAATAACCTGACCACCCACAGCTACTGGCACTTCCAGAATAAAGTCTGGGATTTTATCATAACTCTTTAGAAGCAGCTGGTCTTCATCTAGATGCTTCTCCATCAGTTTTTCCTCAAAAGCACTTCATGTTCATAGCCAATAAATAGTAGGTTTGTTGTAATGAACCTTTAGTGGATTAAATCGGTCATTGATAATCCCAGATGCTGTCCTTGTCAACCACTGTTACAACGGTGCATTAGGGATGGATCCCACAGCATGCTATTCAAGGCAGGTTATGAGTTGTTGCTCTTCCTGATCTTGAAGGAAATCTTTCAAAGTGTGTGCAATGAAAGCTGAAGAAAAATCCACCTCATTAGCCAGGTTGAGTATTACAGGTGCTGTTGGGTCTGGCACCATGTCATGCTAGTACCCTTTGTAGCAATATTCCAGTGTCTGGAGCATGATGCCTTGCACAAGTCTCTCATAAGCTTCTAGTACCCCTGGGAAGAGGCTCAGAGTGTACTGTGATTGATGGGTAAACTTCAGCTTCCACATACACTACTGTGTAGGCTTCAAAGTGTTGATGGAATGGGCAAGCTTAGCCAACGTCATCTCTCTCCAGATGTGCAATTTATTCACTTCTGTGGTCAAACGTAAAGACTTAAATTTGTATACAAAATCAGGTAGGCCCTTACACTACATAGTTGAAAGTGAAAGTAAATCTAAAAGTAAATTGAAAATTGTATAATGTTTTGCCAGCCTACAAAAAGGTCCCCAACTCACTTATACATAGACCAGGGCTATTGTAGACAGGAGCCAATTAACCTACCACAGTGGTCATCAACCCTGTCCTCAGAGCCCACTAACAGGCCAGGTTTGCAAGATAACTGAAATAAATCACAGGTGATATCATTTGCTTCTCCGTGATTGCAGTTTTCTAGTCTGCATCTCTCCAAAGTAATACATAAAACCTGGCCTGTGCCCTGAGGACAGGGTCAACAACCACTGACCTACCACCAGAATGTCTCTGAAGTGTGGGAGTAACTAAACATGTAACCTGTAAAATTAAAAGTGTCGCCTATAGAGATTTTTAAGTACCAAACTTTGGCGTCATCCCATGGTGTGTACAATTTTAAATCGTGACATGTTAGGCATCTATTTACTCAGTTTAACATATTTCACATTATACCAACAAAAATTGTGCTAACTTTACTGTCTTTATTTAAATCATGAAAGTTTTTCCCCCAAAAAAAAGAAAAAAAAAAAAAAAAAAGATTTAGAAAAATTGTTTTGCGTAAATACTGTGCAAGATCTCTCTCCATCTCTATCCCCTTAATGGTCTGCCAAATCTGCAGCAAAAATCTAAAAAGCAAAACAGTTAATAGTGATGTGCCTATAAAATCAAATCCAAGGCTGAAATATATACGCTACTAATGTAGTCATACAGCTTACAACATCATAGCGTGAAAACACATTACATAAAATATAAAATGTAGCGGCGGGCTCCTGAAGAGCATGCGCTATGCATTTTTCAAAATTAAACTCTACCTAAGCTGCAGTTAGGTTTGGATATTTGTCTAAATTTGACTTCTGTATCAGTCTGACTGGACTGAAATGTTCAGCCTGGCCACAGGAGGCACCACCTCTTCAGGCAGGCGTGGAACCAAGGTCTGGTCAGGTGTTTAAATTAAATTACTTTCTCCCATGGAGTCAGGTCAGTGGCCATCTCCCTGTGCCCTCTGGGAGAGGGTATTTAAGATGCGGACATCACGTGGTTCAGGGTTCCTGGTCCAGTATGATGTGCTGATTACATAGTCTGGGCCTCCTGACCAGCCGCCAGGAAGGCCATGGCCAGGGGTGCGGATCCACCTGACTAATGCTTCAGGGCTGGCTAGCCCAGGGCAAGGAAACTAAAGGAGGATTCTGAGGTGGTTGGGTGCCGTCTCTGGTTCAGGAGAGACCCATTGTACTTCAAGCATTCCAGAGGAGGACTCTTTAGAAGAACACCACGTACGGGTTGGTTTTCTTAACAAGAGCCTGGAAGGGCTGAAGTTACCAAAAGAATCCGGTCTTGTGGATATCGCAGGCTGAAAGATCCAGGTATCCTACAAGTGTTCTAAAGCTTAGTTTCCCTACATGTTCTGCAACAACGTCTGTGACAGACTTTGTTCCTAAGTAAGCACCTTGTTGGCTGCTAGGCCTTGTGAGAGAGGGACTGTCCAAAACTGAGTGTTCATCCAGCTGCGATGGCTATTCTCTGGATGCAGTCAAAGTAAGCAAGTTCTTTAATGTTTTTTGGACTTTGATGTTGAGAGTACCTGAACTTTCTTTACCAACCCTCTGATCCCAAGTTGAAAGACTGTTCATGGTTTGTGTTTTGCAAATAAAATCCATTCAAGTGGATCTATTGTCAGTCTCAAGTTACGGGGTCATCTACCACCTAGATGTGTCACAAGGAGAACGGAAGGCAATGGTAAGCCCAAAAATAACCAGCAGCTCCTTCATGGGTTAGTGCTACATAAATGTTGATACAAAAGTGATCCATAAAGTGCTCAAGTGCATTTTAGTCCGTGATACTGACCACCCAGGATCAGTTTTCAGTGTCCTTAATGGTGGTCAGAGTATCACGGACTTATATGCACTTGAGCACTTTATTCATCACTTTTGTATCAACATTTATATTTTATGAAATGTGTGTATATTCACGCTATATGTTATAAGCTATATGACTACATTAGTAGCTTATATATTTCAGCCTTGAATTAGATTTTATAGGCACATCACTTTTAACAATTTTGTTTTAGATGTTTGCTGCAGATTCAGCAGATCGTTAAGGGGATAGCACAGTACATGATTTATCTTTGAATCTCACACCAACGTAAGTATAGGAACTTTGATTTGGTAGCTCGCAAGACCTCTACCATTTATAAAAAAAATAAAAATAAAAAAAAATTATATATATTATATATATATATATATATATATATATAGTTTGGGGGTTCTGAATAATTTTTTTTGCTAGAAGAGATTTTTACATGTAGGAGAGGAGTGCCAGAATAGGTCTGGTATGGAAGTGGTTAATATGCAAAAGCAAACGTCCCCATCCAAGTCTGCTTTATTTTGTTGAGTACTCTGAAAATATGCCCCCTAGCATTTCTGGCCACGGCCATCTTGATTAAAGGGAAAATTATTCATGTAGATTTACTTCCTGGAATCCATCTTCCCTTAGCTCAAGCATGCATGCCGGAGAGAGTGCTTTAGCTGAGAACCCCTCCTCTTCTACCCTCGTGAAGGCTCCTGGGATGTATGACATCAGTTGCCTAGGCAATAAATCAGGACACAACTGAAGACATACCATATTAATTTGTGTTCAACTATCAGTTTACCAATTCTAGCCTCATATGGCTATAAAATAAATAAAATAAAAACACACACACCACAATCAATGTTGATTGGGAGAGTAAAGTTTCACTTTAATGACTAGAGAATAACTCAATTATTGCTTTATAAATCTGGACAAGTTCAGAGATTTAGGGAAAAATTCACTCTTGGCAAACGCATTAAAGTCGGTGTGTAGTGAAAAATGGAGGTGGCTTTTGAGAAGTTTGAAGGATCCCCAATTAGCCTCGCCATTTTAGAATTTTTTTCTTTCAGAAAAAAAAAAAAAAAAAAAAAAGCGAACACAGAAATAGAAAATAACTGAATAGATAGAAATAAACCATCAGAACATTCCCTTTACAGAAGATTTTGTTTTTCCAAGCAAATGGCGAAAATCCAAGGCCCTTGACAAGTGGAGAAAGCTAACTCTTTATCCAATTACCTGCTACAATATATGTGCAAGCACAGATTTCTTGGGTTGTTCTAGAACGCAAGAGTAAAATCTCTGTATGGAAATTTACTAAAACTGATCACTTTACTATAGATTCCACCCATCTGCAACTATAATGGAACAAGCGCTTACAGCACAGTTGTATTTTCCCAGTTATTCAGTTTCTGCTAGAAGGGCATGGCTGTGGATACGCAACATGTGGTAATGTGCGTGCACACACACACACACACAGTTTACATCACAAATATGAGCCAAGCACAGCTATTCAGATGATTGGTGTATCCACCACTTCCATTGACAGTTGCAAAATTGTGAGTAGGGGGCACTTCACGTCTAAACACAACGTCAATGACAATACATCCTTTGTTTCATGCATACAGAAAACCCTCCTATTCCCTTCCAGGCAGACACTAAACACATCTGCTACATTCTAATATGTTTTTAAATTGGTAGGAGAGGGAAGTAAAGCCAGGTACACACTACAGTTTTCCATGCAATCCAGCAGGTTGCACAAAAACCCTGACAACTCGTTGGGAGCCACTGTACTAATCATGCAAGGACAGTCAAGCAATCTCCCCCTGCAGAGTTATGGCGTTCTGATAGGGCCGCCGTCTCTCCCCCCCCCCCCCCCCCCCCCCACCAGAACCCTTTGATAGGCGCTCTTTGCCCAATCAATGCTGAGAGCACTCGGAGAGCATCAGGACTCAGTGGTATGCCGGCTTCTGGTCGGACAGACCGACCTACACAGGCAGAATGTCGGCTGTTTATTTGACCTGGCAAATGTCCTGACATTCTGCCCGTGTGTACAGGGCTTTAGTTCTAAAATATACCAGTTTTACATTACAACCCACACCATACAAAGCAAAATGTGTCAACCCAACATTTCATAGGTCACAACATCCAATATGGCGCAACAGGACAATTGCCCCCTGGCCACTGTGGCCAGTCAGAGGATGAGTGAGCGGGCGACTGTGCAAGCAGGTTAACAAGCAGGCGGGCCAGTCAGGGGGGGGGGGGGTCGGCAGGAGAGTGCAGGCAGGGCAGTCATCGGGTGAGTGGGCAAGCCGGTCAGCAGGTGAGTGGAGGTGCTGGGCAGTCAGCGTTCTGGCGGGGAGCAGAGATGACATCTCTCACCTCCTGTCCTGCATCACTGTGCAGCCGCAGGCAGTAGAGATTACATAATATCTCTGCTGCCTGTCTTCACTCTGGCAAGTGATACGCTGCACTTTGTCAGGTGACGTGGTAATCGGCAATCTGCAATGTGTGTCACTTGCCACGCATTGTGAAATGTCACTTACAAAATTTTGCCGATTGGCAGGCGACGTGGCACGTGATGAGCAACATGTGGCAAGTGACAATCTGCAACTTGTGGCAGGGACGGTTCACACTGATGCAGGACACCACATGCAATTTGCACAGGAATTGTACCACATTCCTGTGCAAATTACATGTGGTGTCTCTGGGGTGCAATTTGAGCCATTGATTTGTATGGCTCAAAATCGCACCACATTTCCACCAAACTCATGCAGGAGCTTTTTGTCCTCGCTAGAATCCCCAATGCGATCCAATTCTGCAAATTGCACTGCATTTTGCAACCGGATTGCAGATAGTCATTCACATGCACAGGTTGCGTTTTTGATGGTGTGGATTTAGAGCAAATTCACACCACATCTAGTGTGATCCAAGCTTTGATTTTGTACAGTATGTGTAGCTAGGATACACTTGTGTAGCGGCGACACTTTGGACAAGGTGTCTACTGTTCTGAGGAAAAAACTAAATTTGTACATAGCAAAGGGGTTCTGAGGGCCGATTATGTAGGTTTAACTTTGGCATCACTTTGGCTGGGCCGTGTTAGAATTCTGCCTGGTCATGTGTACAGTTAGGTGCACATGACAGGCCCAGAACCAGGCCTGGTTGGACGTTTTAGGCATCAGCATTCCCCGGAGCCAATCAATGGGCGCCTCTAGCCCCGCTGAGGAGTCTGGGGAAGGGTGCTTAAGATGATGAAGTCACGTGTTCTGTAGTCGTTCGCGAGGCCATAGCTGCCTGTTCTTGGAGCTGGACCGGGTAGCCCCGCGAGGGGTCCTGGTCAAGGGAGCCGGTCAGAACCGGCTGGTCTGAAGCGCAGTAACTGAGGAGGATTCAAGGCGTCAGGGTGTGCTCTCAACTTGGAGGGGCACCACAGCCCGTGTAAGTGATCGGGGGAGGACTCTTTGGAGGAGGAGGGCCAACAAGCTGGCATCCCAAGAAGTGCCTGGTTGCTGGGTTGGACACTATGAAAGGAACTAACTCATGCTTTTCCAGTACTGCCAAGGAGACAGAATGTTCCAGGTACTGAGGAAAGGGTTCCTGTTCATTTGTGGTTGAAAGCTTTATTCAAGGTCAAAGACTTTGTAAATTCTGGATCAAAGTGCTGACTGCCATAATCTCTGGCTAGAGATTAGTTCAGCCTTGTGGGTTATATTAGAGACTTCCTGGTGATTAGCAGTTCAAGGGGCCCGAGTATATTCACCCTTGCCCTCTGTTCAGATACGAGACTGCTTGTTGGATGTTACCCCTGCACATAAAAACCTCTTGGTTGTTGGGTACTAACCCTGGGAACCCCTAGGTGTGGAAGAACAAGCCAATCGGATGTAACCGGTAAGCCCAAAAGTCAAGGCTGCTGCACTTGTATCCTGCACTAATCGCTTCACTAATACAGGGGAATAACAGTTGACCAGCCATTACAATTTGGGATTGAGGAATAAAGTTAGAATCCCTATCAAAACGTATTTATAATCTGCAAAAACATTAACATTTTGCTACATTATTCATCTTCAACTGAATATAGACAAATATTTTTTTTTTTTTTTACAATCAGATCTAGTGACAACCTAAATTCTGTGTGGCACCCAAAACATTGTGGGTCAAGACTTAACAGGGAGGAAGTGCTTTCAGCAAAAGCTATGGGACTACTTTGCTCATTTCTGTACACACACACACACACACACACACACACACACACACACACTACATAAGCGCTATTAAGAGTATCTACCATAATCCTTTGTAGGGCACCCTTACTGGTTACCTCAGCTTGGATTGTCATTTCACGTCTAGGTGTTCCCAGGGTTGATACCCAACAACTTGAACGCTGACACAAATAAAGTCCTTTTGAAAGATTTTATTTTGCAGTGATAATATCCAATAACCCGGTTTCTCATGGGGTGAAGAACTCAGGCACCTTGAACTGCAAAGTCTCTAGTTCCACCCAGAGAGTAGCTACTCGCAGCTGGGTACTTCAAGGCTGAACAGATCTCTAGCCAGAGATCATGGCAGTCAGCAGGTTGACACAAAACTTGAAACAACTATGAAGGTGGACAAGTTGTAACTAAGGGTGAACAGGAACCTTTTTCCTCAGTACCTGGAACGTTCTCCGTCTCCTTAATAGTACTGGAAAAAGCGTGGATTTGTCAATGTCCTTCCCAACTCAGTAACCAGGCACTTCTCAGGATGCCACTTGTCGGCCCTCCTCTGAAGAGTCCTTCCCCGGTCACTTCCACGAGCTGTGGTGCCCCTCCAAGCCGAAAGCACACCCGGACACCGTGAATGCTCCCTCAGTTACTGCGCCTCAGACCAGCCAGGTCCAAGACTCGGGAACAGACAGATCCCTGCCCCAGACCAGACAGATTTATTGGGGGCATCTAACAGGAACATGTTGCGGGATGTCGAACACCCTGTGACCGGGACCCCTCACAGGGCTACCCCGGTCCTGGAACAAAAACAGACCACACGGGCCTCACGAACTCCTCCACTCAACACGTGACCCACACATCTTAAGTACCCTTTCCCAGACTCCCCAGCAGGGCCTGGCACTCCCACTGATTGGTTCTGAGAAGGTTGATACTCAAAACGTCCAACCAGGCCTGGTTCTGGCCTGTCATGTGCACCTCCCTGTTCACATTACCAGGCAGAACTTCTAACATAGCCCAGCCAGACTGATGTCAAGGCCAACCTACATAATTAACCCTCAGAACCCCTACCGTTCTGAGGCAAAAACTAAATTTTCATCTGTATGACAGTTGTCCAAAATGACATCCGCTACATTTACATACACTTGTTTCATAATGTACTGTTGAACTTTCCTTTCAAGAGGAAATGTCCCATAACAGAAATGGGATTTAGGCATTATCTGCCCTTGGGCAGTTTCCATTTTTTACAACACAAAACCAACTTATTTATTTCAGTTTGGGCACTCAGACTCAAAAAGGTTCGCCATCACTGCTCTAGAGCAACTTGCAAAGTACACAGACTATTTACCTAAAAGAACTATAGCGAAAACTTTCCTTTGTTTTGAATACAGATTCTCTCTCCCACTGTGCTTTAGCGAATGGAGCCTATGTATGTATATAGCCCAAACTTTCCAGTTAAGAAAAAATAAAAATAAAAAAAGAAATAAAAAAAAAACAAACAGTCAGTCAGTCAGTCAATTTTCAGCTTTCAGTGCTGTCACACTTTGCATGACAGTTGTGTGGTCATGCAACACTGTACGCATAAGAGATCACGTCATACAAATAAAGCTTTTTTTGTGCCATTTAATCACCACTGGTTTTATTCTGGCAAATAAAAATACTCTAAATTTTCCATATATCTTGATGTACCGGCCACCTATGTAATTTGAGGGCTGAAAATTTTGGAAGTAGACAGTCCAATGTATTTGGTAAGACCCCTTTCACACCCTTTAAGGCGCTATAAATAGCGCTGTATACAGTGCTCCCAAAATGCCCCTGCACATTGGAATGATTGGCCAGGTTGCCAAAGCACCTGAAAAGCCATTTGGAAGCACCGCAACATGGGTGCTTTTAACCCCTTCTTGGGGAAGGGGGGTAAAAGTACCCCACTTTACCACCAACGCAGCCAAGGCTCGGTATGAAAATAGCCCAAGAGGCACAGTGAGTTATAAAGTTGTCATTTTGTCACAATTTTGAAATAAAAAAAATTCTCAGTTTTTTTATATTACTGTCACCAGTGCAGTAGAGCATTACAACTGGTGTGGCAGTGATCACGGACAATGACTGGTGAGAAACATTTTTAACACACCGACCAGAGCAATACAGTGTTACCACAGAAATACTTTACTACTCTTGTGGAAATTTTTTGGGTCACAGCTAGCAAACACAATTGTATGCAATGGATGTCATTAAAGGAAGACCTCCTTTTTTTATTGTCATGTGATTGCTCACATAGCACTGGCAGCAGGCTGGTATAGTGATCAGTCATTTGTGACCAATTGCGCCACTGCGCAGCCCTGCAACCACATGAGGCACGTTCTGGGACATCATACGTATTCCCAGAACAGTGCTCCAGCCTGACAGTCATTGTCCTGTAGGCTGGATGTAGCGTCACATTTCGCTACCCGCTGGAGTTGGCATGTGCGATGCAGTCATGCGTTCCAACACTTACAACAAAACTCCACATACCTCGCTTGCCACGCTTCGGGCACAGCCTCACTTCACTCAGCATAATTATAATCTAACTATGTCCACTTGGATGGTGGGCCTTGAAACTGGACTTAGGGGTGGAGGTGTGGTAAATGTGTTTAAAACACATATGGCGGAGTCGTGCATGCGCACTCCAGCGGGTAACGAAATGTGATGCTACATTGGCAGGAAGCCATTGAGGGCGACTCGCCCCCAGAACAGACTACAATAAAACCTCAGAGTGGTTTCCATATGCTATCCAAAAAAAGGTTTCCCACATGTACATACATAGCATATTTAAATTTTTCTTAGATTTGCTGTGAACCCAACTACAGCCTAGATTATCAGCCATTTATGGCTAAATTATTAGATTATCTTTGATAAAAAGATCCACAAACGTGTGTCTGAGGTGAATATTTTTTTTTATGCCAGATTAGGATTTTATTTACATTGCTATAAAAACTGATTACTACCTACATTATAGACATTACTCCTGAATGTCTTAAAATATCCACAAACCTTTCTCTGAATTTGAATTGTTTAATTTTAATTGCTGGGTTTTTGGCAACTTGTACTACATAGGCTGCAATTGCTGACTTAAGAATTCTCCTTTCATGGCCGTTTCTGGCTTCAGAGTTTCTTGGTCACTGACCCCCAAACAAGCATACACTGCTTAGAAAGTCAAGTCTAAACTTTTAATAATGTTTGTTGTGCCTCAAACTAAGGAAACCGATGGATTACCAGCCTTTACTACCATCTTGAGTGGAGGTATATAATGGTAGCCTCTAATGTCTTAATATGCAGGTCCTAGTTTGTGGAATGACAATGTGGGCATTTGTCCAATAGCCCTCATGGGTCAATGAGGGTTTTGCAAAATGTAAAATCCTCAAGTGGTAGCTACGGCGCTCTCCTACTATTAATTGCACACATGTGCCATATAGAGACCAATATAAAAAAATAAATAAGTGGCTAAATGGGTATCTTAAGTGTGAGTACCACCCAAAATGCCAAGTTATTGCTTTGCAAATTGCTTGTTAAATGATCAGCATAAGAAATACAATATGAAAATATATAGTCGCTGAAAAATTGCAAGATTAGAAAAAAACATATATACATTCTGAAATCCACACTTAGTGCCATCAAAAGTGCTGTGTGCTTGTATTAGTACAAAAAACGTGCTAATGAAGTTTCTAATGCATTAATATCCATTAAAAAAACCCTCCCAGGGTGTGAAATCGCAAAAACAAAAACCATTAAAAACCAAGAAAAAACACAAAGTCCAAAAAAATCCAAGAAAAGTCAAAAAGCAAAAACATCAGAAGATTGCTCAATCAGATCAAATTGACATTGTGCTCAGTGTTTGGTGTATCCTGAATTGCAACCGGTGCGTTTTCCGTGCAAATCATAGTTCCCGATTGGCATCGTCCCGACAGGAAATGAGAAGTAACTGGATGGTAACCAGACCAGCTCCATACAGCGACACAGGGGCTTACACTGGAGGAGATTTAACCCCTGTAGGGGAGCTGGTGAGTGCGGAATTTTGTCCTATGCACGGAAAACGCACCGGATGCAATTCAGGATACACCAAACACTGAGCACAATGTCACTTTGATCCGATAGAGGAATCTTCTGATGTTATTTTTGCTTTTGGACTTTTCTTGGATTTTTTTGGACTGTTTTTTCTTGGTTTTTAATGGTTTTTGTGATTTCACACCCTGGGAGGGTTTAATGGATTTTAGTGCATTAGAAACTTCATTAGCACGTTTTTTGCACTAATACAAGCACACTGCACTTTTGATAGCACTAAGTGTGGATTTCAGAATGTATATATGTTTTTTTTCTAATATTGCAATTTTTCAGCGACTATTTTATTATTGTATTTCTTATGCTGATAATTTCACATGCAATTTGCAAAGCAATAACTTAGCATTTTGGGTAGCACTCACTTTAGATACCCATTTAGCCACTTATTTTTTATATTGGTCTCTATATGGCACATGTGTGCAATTAATATTAGGAGAGCGCCGTAGCTAACACTTCAGTATTTTACATTTTCTTCCAACCTGTCAGGTTGGTTATATATGGTAGTGGCAGCCTACCCCTTTTTTCCACATTCTTATATATTTTCTATACATTTTCCATAGATTTCCTTACATACTTTTACACAGGTTCTGTCAGTTCATTTAAACTTTCAGCAGTATTTCTTGTCTCCATAGTGCACCTTACCCCCCTTTTTTTTCCCAATGAGGGTTTTGCAGTTAACCAATCTGATCACAAAGGAAACAGGTCAACAGCGACATCTTTCTCAAGATGCAAAAAGGAATCTCATACCACAAGGTCTCTGGATTAAAAATCCTTGTGCAAATACACTCCTTATGCAGAAGGACTCTGCAAACGTACCAGCGAAAGGTTAAGGAACAAACTCATTCATAAACTGTATGGCAATAGGGAAGCAAAAGAAATTGGTGTTTGAAACATCATTGGACCCTACATGCATCAACCCAAGAATAAAATTGAAACTTTACAAAAAGGCAAGTTTTTGCAGTTGCCATGAACAGGAAGCAATAACACTCCAAAAAACTACACCGAGCCAAGTGCAGACCTTTTGGATACAACGTAAACACCACAAAACAACCTCCAACTCCTGCCGTCAGCAACTTGGAACCCAATCCAGAATCCCAACGCATCCCTTGTGTAAATGCTGACCTGATGGAAAATGTGGATACAAAGGAACTTGGAATCATACATTTTTCAAATCATAAGCTTTCCACACCAGAAATAACAGTCCTCTCCAAAGGCCTCACATTCTACCCAAACCACCAAATTGGATAATTTACAGATATGGTCAGATATGGAGGAATTCAGGAGACTAAGGCTCAAAGAATATTTTCACCGTAATGAAAGGAATCCTAGGACAATAGGAGGGGAGAAAGAAAAAGAACAGCAATGTCACACATCCACAAGGACCCAACCCCAAACCTGACACCTATATTGACAGGTTCAGGCTGCATGTCACATCCCTGATATTCATCCAACAAAAGAAATTAAACAACCTTTCACCACTGGAGCGAAGGGCTGTACACGATCTGCACAATAAATCAGACCATAACCATCAAACAAGATAAAGGGAAGCAGTCGTATTTCCAAGCAAAAAAAAAAAAATATAAAGAATGTCTCATTACGACAATACCAAACCACCTACATTCAGAACTTAATGCGATTTTAGATAATCCAGAAATTGGAAACTTCTACATGCTGCCCAAGATTCAAAAGCCAGGAAATCCAGGCAGACCCATTATAACAGGAGGAATACACTTACTGAACATATCTTAGGCCTTGTATAAAACCGTTAGTCATAAACACTACTAGTTTCCTAGTACCACTGATTTTCTGAACAAGCTTAATATACAATTACCAAAGACTTCTAGTCACTATGGATATAGAATCTCTGTACAGTAACATCCCTCACAAGGATGGGTTGGCAGCATGTCACAGATTCTTATCCTCAACAAAACCACAAATGCACTGCTGATTATGTTGCACAGGTCATCAAATTCATTCTTACACATAACTACTTTCAACAATGATGTCCATCTCCAATGTATAGGTACTGCTATGGGAAGTAAAATGGCACCCCAATATGCAAATTTATAGCTGACCTGGAGGATGAATTTCCTGAACATACCACAAAAGCTGTACAGATATTACCGCTATGACGATATCTTCACAATATGGACTGAAGGTGAAGAAAATCTAAACAATTTCTCATTGATCACCACTTTTCACCCAAACAAAAAAAAAAAAAAAAAAAAAAATAAAAGATAAGCTTCACATGTTGATATACAGAAAACCGTCTGACCGATGCAGCCAGTTTTCACCCCCAACACACTAAATGAGCCATGACACAGCCAGGCCATCTGATACCACTGAATATGTTCAGACCCGGAAGACAGAGTTAAACATCACAGAACACTGGCAGACTCTTTCCATAAGAAAGGTTACAAAGAAATCCATCAACAGCATAAACATAGCCTTGAAAACCCAAAGAAAAATCACATCCAATACAGAGGGGGAAAAAAAAAAAAAAAAAACCCACCAAAACCAACCAAGTACCTCTAATCACCACATAGAACACTAGAAGGGATCAAAAAGATAATCAATGATTTACAACCTATTATAATAGAGGATGAAACTGAAATAAAAGATTTCAACAAACCATTATTGGCTTTTAGACAACCACCCAACCTCAGACAAACTAATCAGCAGGAAACTTCAGTCCGATTATAAAGTCAAATAATGGAAGCAATCCCTGCAATAAAAAAAAAAAAAAAAAAAAAGTGCAACCAGATCTATCCAAGAGCGTCACACACACACACACACACACACGGGATCATACAACTGTACCTCATACAATGCAACAGGTGTAGCAAAGGATCTTATGTTGGTGAAACAGGACAGAAGTTGCAAGTGAGGATGAATTTGCACAGATATACCATCAAGGAACATGAGAGTTTCTGCACACCTGTGGGACATCATTTCTCACAAGCGGACCAAAATGTTTCAGTTCTTAAAAAAAAAAAAAAAAAAAAAAAAAAAAGGGAATTTCAGAACTATCCAGGAAAGGAAAAATGTTTGAGCTAAGGAGGATGTTTTTTGGGTCAAAAAGTAAATGGCTTAAAATTTAGATATTCGTTTCCTCACCCATTATACTACAGTTTTATGACCCCCTCTGACCATCACCCCCCCCCCCCCCCCCCCCCCGCCCATAGCTTTATTACCGTTGCCATACACATTGATTTATTTATTTTATTTTGTTTTTTACATTTTACCTTCTGCTAAAATTTTTGTGAATCAGTACTGCTTGGACCTTGAAGGGGAGACACCCCCCTAAAGCTCATACATGAAAAATTATGGTGCAAATAAAAAAAAGTGACAGACAGTAATCAATTTTCTCTGCCTCTTCAAGGAAAATTTGACCAGGTTTTAAGGTTATGTGCCTTTTCCGCTTCACAATCACACCATAATCACACCATATAACTTGATAATCCTCAAGCTCCACAAAATGAAGTTCTACTGCAGTGCATAGTTAAAGGGATCGTAAATATTAACTTTTTTTAAATGTGTTTTATATTAACCTGCCCTATGAGATTCAATTGCACAGAGTGGCCCTAGACCTCCTCTACTTAGGACCCCTCTCCTGGTCCTGCCTCCCAGTGCCCTTACAGGAAGCTGCTTCCTATGGGGGCACTTATGCAGGTTTGCTTCTGAGCCCCTCTGCCTGCATCTATAGGCACAGAGAGAGACTCCCCTGCTCACTGGCTTTGATGGACAGCAGCAGGAGCCAATGGCTCCCACTGCCTCAGAAAAGCATGCGAGACCAGGAGATGAGAGAAAAGTTGCAGACAGTCACAGAGCCAATTGATTTTTGTCAGGACTTCCCGTGCCAGAGGATATCCTTCAGCAAAATCTGGGACATGGCTTTTTCCAGCAACCACCTATCTCTTGGAGGTGGCGTGTTAGCACAAATCCAATATTGTAGCCAAGTGTGTGTGGCTTGATAACCGATCTGGGAAGCCTAACCCCTGACCATTTAGATCAGTGGTCCCCAAACTGCAAGCCCTTTGGGCACCATTTTTCCCACCAATTAACAATTTGGCATAATTACTGCCACTGACCCTGATGGGACACTGTTCCTCTGCCTGACCTCTGCACTGTTCCTCTGCCTGACATCAGGACATGTTCTATACCTACTGGCCTCAGTCTGGCCCCTCAAGTCTATAGGATAATAAGCTAGCCCTGGAGTGTGCAGTATTAGTTTTACAGGGGGGGGGGTCCAGCGTCTAGCTTTGTTTTAAATCACACAGCTAATGCTGGCCATAAATTATACAATTTTATTATTCAAATTAGTTTAGATTTATCTTCAGCTATGTAGTGCAAAGGACAGCCAAATTGCATACAAAATTAACAGGTTTAGATTTGACTCCATATGGTTTTGTTTACCAAATCTAAACCTGTTAATTTTTTATGCAATTTGGCTGTACCTTGCACTACATAGCTGAAGATAAATCTAAACTAATTTTAATAATAAAATTGTATAATGTTTGGCTCCCTTGGAAGAATGAAAAACCAAGTGAGCCAAACCTCTCCATTCCTGAGAGGTGTGGGGGGAAACATAAAATAAAAATTAAAGATAGAAGCCGATTGCTTGATATGGGTAATGGCATCCAGTTGAGCCATGGTATAGTATATCAACGCTTTGGAAACTTAGGCTGAATAATCAGATCCAGCTTTAAGAGAACTCAAGGCCATTCATGGCCCAAGTTCAAAGTTAGTTTTCCCCATTTTTGTTGACGTAGAGAATTTTTTTTTGCAAAGTTAGTAGAAGACCTCCACCCTCCTGCTCCTTACAGTGGAACCTACCTTCACAACTGGGTGTACTGAGGAAATCCCTAATCAATGTCAATTAAGAGGCTGGGCCAAGGTACTTTAGGTAAAGTCCTACTCATTCAGGACAAGGTCACAGGTATATTAAAAGCAATTTTCCCATGAAAATAAGTGGTCAGCAGCTACAAATATTGTAAGACCCTTACCTTTCCAGGGATCCCACGATATTGGCACCTCTAACTGATTTGTCAATCGGCTTCACACTTTGGCATCTGTGTGTGAGGGAAGCAGCTTCACAGCCGGTTTCCTATTTTTTAAGAGCGAGTCACACTGCGCTTTCTGAATGGAACAGAGGTGCCAGAAGGCAGTGGGGGGGGGGGGGGGGGGGGTGGAAATATTGTAGATCACCCTGCGGCCATCTCACCCAGAAGTGGGAACGTGTATCCACTCACCCCCAAAAAGTGCCAAACATGGCAGTGGGGGGCGGTTGCCAACAAGGAGCGTCCCCTTTTGGGTCAAGTACTAATACAATGCAAAGATTATTTTCAAGTGGGCAATTGCAGCCAACTAGTGGCAAGCTCAAAGCACAATATGAGCTTTCTGTAGTTCTGCTAATAGCAGACAATAAGTTTACCTTTTTGTGTCCAGCATGGTATTTTAGAAGAGTAATGTGTTTAAAAATATAATATAATATAATATAATATAATGGGGTATTGGGACTTTATATGAAACACACTGCTCGGGTAGGATGAGACATTAAATCTAATAAAAGTATTAACAGCAATGGGCATAATGTAGAAATTGATATACATTTATTTGAAATCAAAAAAGGTATAATACAAGGTAGGTAAACATGATTAATATGTCATATTCTAATAGAATTAGTAACACAGTAAACAATGTATCACATGATTAAAATTTGTATCAATACACCCACAATAGACATAATGAACATGTTTTATTAATCATTTCAATGGCTCAGCCAAATAAAACCTGACCAGACATCAAATATTAAAGCTCTACACATTTCATGGAATAGCATCCACTCGTCAGAAGCAGCTATCTGGGAATACTTATAACGAGAAGTAAATAGGTAATAAAATGGTAACACAGAAAGAGAGGGATCAAAATCTATGGTCCCAACACTCTTACCTGTGGGCATAAGGTAAAATACATATATAATGATAGTAGGCACCAGGGTATGAACAAACCATCCCACCAGGAGCTGAGGCAGTGACAAGGCGGCAGCAGGGAACAATAAAATGATAGATAGAGAGCAAAGTATGTATATGTACATGGACTATCATAAGGAAATTGGGTGCTGGAAAATAAAGCGTGGGAAAAGGAATAAACAGGTAGAGAACACCATAAAGTAAAGGGGAATGGAGGTGAAACAGTCATGAAAAATATCAACCCACCAAAAAGCAATTAGCAAACCATATAGTAAATTTACCTATGGCTTAAAGTAGCCATGTGAAAGATAATGAGGTAGAATTGTCGCGGTAAATCTAAATGTGGTGTCCCTGTAAGCATATTGGAAAAAAGTCCAGCCTGCCAAGCCAGAAGCGTCCCACCAAAGTCACGCTAAACCGTGTGCTGAGAGAGGAAGCGACCACACATGGCCGACAGACCGCCCATATGTAGGCGCCAGAACCTGTCAGTATTGCATGCAGATGGTCAAACAACACACCAGCACATGGCATCAGAATGACGTCAGCCGTGCGCGCATGTTGAACCAAATAGTAAAAAGAGCTATAGGGCAAAAGGATACTATACTCACTTTGCAAACTCGACTTGTTGCTGTAGATTGAGAGGCCATGGAGCATCACAAAATGTCACCGAGAGCTGAAGTAGGAGAAGCCCCCCAGGACAGCACATCCAAACCTTCACACCAGGACAAGGAAATCCCCGCTGCCGCAGCTGACGATATCAAATGCAGATTCCAAACGGTCTATGAAAAAATGTGACTGATACAAGCATGATAAAATACCCTTCTGTGTGTTTGTGAAAAATAAATAGAGTCAACAACTGGCTCCCATTTGCTGTTATCCATTTTTCATAAACACATAGATGGGTATTTTAACCTTTTGAAGTCCACATTTTTCCATGAGTTAGTGCGACTCAAAATGTGCTCTACCAAATGGTGGGGCAGAACGTTAATGGGTTAACATACTTATATCAGTCACATTTTTCATAGACAGATTGGAGTCTGCATTTGAGATCAGCTGCAGCAGTGGGTATTTGCTTGTCCTACTCTGTCCTGAGGGGGCTCCTAGCTCCCGGTGGAGACATTTGTGATGCTCCCTAGCCTCTCGGTAATTTACAGCAACAAGTCGAGTGTATCAGTTTCCCGTCTATGCTCCTTTTACCCTATAGCGCGTTACTATTGGTGTCAATATATGTTCAATGCTATATACTCTTTACAGAATGGTTATATTCATCAGGTCCTGATGAGGCAGTAGTAAGCCTCTGAAGCGCTTACAAAGATGCACACCTTGACGTTATACCTTCCTTTTTAAATTTTGATATGAATTTGTACATGGAGCAACAATGGGTATGTATGTATGTATAGTCTACCACTTTTGTTTAATGATTTTATGTTGAGTTTTTGTAAATATTACCTTGCTGCAATAGCCATTTTTGGCTATATGTCATGATTATGATGCATCAATAAATGATGTTTCTACATCCGGTTCCTTTTTGTGCTTCAAAGTCCCAAACTGCCCCCTCTTATATTTTTATGAAGGGATTTTAAAAATTGATGTTCCCTGGATTGTTAGACAGATCACCTATACTCAATCCAGCAATCTAGCGAAGGTGGGGTAAAAAGAGAAACCCAACCCTAACAGCCACCACTTTGACCCCTCAACCTCTTCGTCTGCAAACAGAAAATCATATGCTGAGGCAGTCCAAGATGGGAAACCCATGGGACCTCCTGGGGAGTTTCACCACAGCAGATGACAGACAGGAGGTTGCAAGGTTATGGTAGTGAGGGTGAAAGGGGCCCCGGGCACAGAAATAGCCAGAGGGAATATCTGCAGGGGTCCCAGAACCACTGACATTAAAATTGGGATCTCAATTTAAATTTAAACAAAAACCCCAACTTCCAAGTGTACCCCGGTTAGAGAACCCCCAGCTTTAACAGAGACCTCAACTTCATAAGAGAACCCAATTTTAATGAAAATACCAATTGCAGGTCACCTCCCAATCAGTAACCCAGGGTTGGTGTAGCTCTCCTAATTCTCCAAAATCAACGGAAACCATAAGAACCCCTGAGAGAAAGGCCGCAGCATCAAGACCAGAGGAGTGGTCATGCGTCTGATGGTTCTCTGCAGTCCCGTCTTGAAACCGCATCAGGCGAAATAGGGCAAATCGCCAAAGTGCCCTGGGCCAGCAAATTGAACAGGTAGAGATGCAGATTAATTGAATGTTGGAACAAAATGACACCTGAATAACCGCCAAGCTGCTAACCTGTCTTTTAGAGGCCACTCCTGTGAGCAACCCAGGGTCACAGAATGCATGAAACCCCAGACAGTCCTCCAGCAGGGGACAACCCTGGGTGCGATGACAGGCGACACCATACCCCTGACATGCCCCAAAACCGGGGGGGGGGGGGGGGGATTCAGTGTTGGATTGTTAATTCTGCTCCCGTTTCAGGATCCTTCTAACCCATCTAATGTAGCTAAGCAGCTGGGAGTCGTAAATGACCAATCGGGTGGGATGCCTCCAACTCTGTGCGCTTCCATTTAGAGTAGGTCCCGCAGGAATCATAAGCATGAAGCTGTGACATGCGTGCGATAAATACAAACTTATTGGAAAGCCCACAGATCCTCAACCACGCTAATGTTATGTGCGAGTTGTAATAGTAGTTTTAGAAAAAAAGCAACTTTGGCTTTGAGTTCAGAACTTGTAACTTCCTAACCTCTGAAATGAGTCTTCTGGAGAGAAGCTTTTGGGCACCAAATGCCAAAAGGTGATTAGTCAGGGACCCCTGAGTGCTTTTTGGATATCATAAGTACCATTTCAAGTTTCCGATTTGTTAATGCCACTCTGAGGCATAAAGTAAACTTCTTTGCCGTTGACGGTGTAGCAGAGCATACCAGAGAGCCAGGAAAAGTCCTGTTCAGGGTTTATACATCTCCCAGGCTCCTCTCGTACACATTCAGAAATCTGTGATCCATGATCCAGTTTGGGTCTTGGTCCTCTTCCCCAGGCCAATTTAAGCTCACCTGAGCAGACAGCCTTTGCTCTCTGCCTGGGACATACAGACCATGTTGGTTTGTGAAGAGGAAAAAGGTTAGTAAAAGCTGTTAAGCAGCTAATGTAAAGACTGACAAGTGGTAGGCTTGTTCAGCCTGGTAGTGAGAGCCTGCAGATTGTATAGAGCCGAGACACCGCTAGGATTTGTGTTTTGCTATTTTTTTTCATTTGTTTTCTGGAACACTGTACAGCACCTGTCTATGGACTTGTATATAACACCAAAATAAAAACACAGCACTGTCACTACATCCCTGGCTTTGGCATCTGTGCCTGAGCAACTGCTCATCCCAGGGAGGTTTGTACCTGCTACAACGGTCATTGTCAGAGTTTTGTTTTTTGCCAACTGTCAACCTATCCCAGGGATACCCTCACTGGCATGGTTGTATTGTACTTTTTGCACTTCCAAGAAAATGGCCGCCCAAACAAAAAATATTTAACTGCTGAAAGATTTAGATTATACATTATAGTGAAAATGTATTTCATCTCCATTTCATGCTGCCTCCCCCCCCCCCCCCCCCCTTACTTTTTTCTGGCTACAAAGTGTTAACATTGCAGCAGAATAATGCTGCAATTGGTACTCGCATTATCACGTAAACCCTTTTGTGAATTAGCCATTATAAAAAAAAAAAAAAAAAAAAAAATAAACAACGAAAGAAGATTAACTGAACAGATGAAAATAATGCAAAGTAATAGCTCTTGCAAACTAGTAGCAAGGATTGCTGCTCCTCTGAAAAGGGGTCTAGCGTTTGACAGGTAGTGAGAAGGTGATACGGCACCTCTAATTGCTTGGTTTAAGCCCCTAAGTGCACATTGAGGAGCAGTTGCGGCATGGCCCCATTCAATTGGAATGGGTTGCTTTCTGCAGGTGGTAGTGCCTTGCCAAATGCAACAGGCTTAATGTCTGCTGCAGACTGCTGTCTTTTCAGCTAAAGGGCAAGCAGTTAAGGAACCTAAAACCGCAACGTTTACGGCATCCCGCACGAGTGAACAAGAACTTAAAGACATGAACGTATTAATGCTTTTGAAAAGGAAAAGCCTACTGGCTCTGCTGAGACCATAAACAAATCTGTTCCCACTATTTCAGTTATGTCATTGGCTACTGTAACATGACCTATATCAAGACTCATTGGAGTAGGTGGCACATATACACTTTTTTTTGAAAAATAATAAAATAAAATAAAAGAAAGGACCAATACCCCAGCTTGAGCAGTCCACTTGTGACTAGACATGTTTGCAGTCAATAAATTGGTTTAGCTTCATATTAGCCGTTAATTCATATTTAGTGTCCGAAATTCTATTTGGATTTGTAAAACATACGATTGTTAGGTTTGTTTAACTTTTCATAACAACTATGAAAGTTTGTTATGATGCATTTTCAAAGCAAAAAATAACCCAATATGGCAGTCAGACTCATGAGGGGCTCCCACCATCACTGTGCTCATTATGAAGGGCTCCCAGCATCCCTGTGCCCACTTCCTCCTGGGGCTGTACCCCTGCTGTGCTCATTATGAGGGGCTCCCACCATTCCTGTACTGTGCCGACTTCCTGGGTTAACTTCACCATAACGAATAATCGTAATTATGGCAATACAATATTAACGAACATTCTTATTTTGTCCAAATCTGAATCTCCCATCAACTACCAGTATCACTCCCATATTAAAAACCAAAAAAATAAAAATAAAGTAATTTTACCAACCCTCACTCAGAAGAAAACCTCTGATCGGTCAGCAAAACACCAGCCATGTTTCTGTTGTAACGGAATTTGGATCAGAGATTCGTAGACTAAATTTTGTCTACAATTCAGAAGCATAGAAATTCGTATTTTAGATGCTTCCGAAGGAACTAATTTTTGGAAATTCGTACAAATTTAATTTGTATGAAAAAAAAAACAAAAAAAAAAAAAAAAAAAAAAACACATGTCCACATGCGAGAAGGAGATAATTTCCTACCAAGGGAGCCCAGAACATCAATTGGGATTATAAGGCTCGGTTCACACCAGACGCGGCACGACTTGCCGCGCCGCGACCTGACAAGTCGCCCCCGTTCTGTACTACGGAACCGTTCTAGTAGGAGCGACTAGAGTCGCTCCGACTTAGAAAAAAGGTTCTTGTACTACTTTTGCGGCGACCTCGGGCGACTTGCATTGACTTCTATACAGAAGTCATTTTGCAAGTCGCCGCTGAGGTCGCGGCAGGTCGCGGCGCGGCAAGTCGTGCCACGTCTGGTGTGAACCGAGCCTTAGGCTTAAGTTTGAATTAAGGTGAGAGCTCTGAGAGCACACAGGTGATCAGAGGCTGAAGTGCACAGTATACCAGTCACAATGGACTGAAGTATATCACAGGAATGGATTCACCACTACCAGACATTTTAATCACCATTTAATATTATATATTATATTATACACACACTTTCGATCTCATACACATGCTTTTTGAGAGTTTATTTGCCCACAGAAATTATATGGTTAATAGGTGATAAACTGAATAAAATAAATGGAGTTGTGCAGCCCATCATTGTTGCTCTATGTATTTGAATACAAATCTTATAGTACAATGTAATCAAAAGTGTCTCAGACTACAGCAGTAAATCACAGCTGCCCGTAATTCCCATAGCAATCAGAATTGACTGCTTAAAGTCAAAGCAGTACAAAATGGTTTCCTATTAGTTACTTTACTTAAGGGAAGAAGATATAATTGGCAATTGGCAGACAAAACATTTTGCCTAGAGGTGGGCTTTAAATTGTTGTAAAAGAGCTGTCAGGGTGTGGTCATTCCTCAAATTCATTTCACTGTAAATGTTCTTTGAAGAATCTCCATTTCTTCTATAGAGTCCTAGAGACAGCAGAAATTAGAAAAACACTAATTGGGGAAATCGATGTGGAGAAGGACCTGGGAGTTTGGTAGATCATAAGCTTAATAGCATGCAATGCCAAGGTGAGCAAAATCCTCTTGTAGTAAGAGCCATCATTTTGCCCTGGTACAAATTAGCAAGACCTCATTTTGGAATTTACAGTTCAGTTTTGGGCACCAGTTTGCAAAAGAGATCGGAGAAAAAAAAAAAAAATGCAGAAAAAAGAGAGCCTGTTTTTATATACCATGGTATGGTATAAGGGTTCAAAAGGTTTTTTTTTGTTTGTTTTTTTTAGATGAAGGCTGAGAAATCAGATAGTTTCAATAAAAAAAAAAAAAAAAAAAAAAAAATGCATAGAAAGCCTTTCTAAAAGGAACTCTCCCTGTCCATCTCTGTCAAACCACCAAGGCATTATAACCACCTATCCAATCTTCATTGAAACCCTGGACCATTATCTCATGATACAGGAGCTGGCTATAGCTGGAACCCTACATGACCTCATTGATCCTCAGGTGAGCCAAATATATATTTGGTTTAGTGTGATACATACATTTTTTGTTGTTGCTGAAATTGATAGGCTAACACCCCCCCAAAAAAAAAAAATTATATACACACACACACTCTCCATCCCTCCTAAATCCTACAATGGAACCTACCTTCACAACTGTCTACACCATGAAAATTACTGATCAATGCAATAAAAGGCTTGGCCAAGGTACTTTTGGTAAAGTCATACTTATTCAGGACAAGGCCACAAGTATGTCAAATAATTTTCTAGAATATATTTAGAACTCATTGGATGCCACTTAACAGTGCAGATGGACAATAACCAGAAGCATACTGCTAAAGCAACCAAAGAGTTTAAAGGGAAAGAAGTGGAATGTTATGCAATCACCTGACCTGAATCAGATTGAGCATGCATTTCACTTGCTGAAGATAAAACTAAAGGGAAAATGCCCCAAGAACAAGCAGGAACTGAAGTAGAGGCCTGGCAGAGCATCACCAGGGATGAAACCCAGCGTCTGGTGATGTCTAAGCGTTCCAGACTTGACTAGACTAATGGACTACAAAGGATTTGCAACCAAGTATTAAAAAGTGAAAGTTTGATGGATTGTTAATCCGTCCCATTTTTGGTCCCTTAAAAAGTGGGAGGCACATATACAAACTGTTGTAATTCCTACACAGTTCACCTGATTTGGATGTAAATACCCTCAAATTAAAGCTGAAAGTCTGCAGTTAAAGCAAATCTTGTTAAATTTCAAATCCATTGTGGTGGTGTATAGAGCCAAAAAGATTAGAATTGTATTGATATAACAAACACTTTTTTTTGGAAAAGGGGGGTACATTTCAGTTTAATCAGGTAAAGATGAAAAAAAGGCACGTTGTAACTGCTTAGACAATTTGAGTCAATCAAAACCTCTACAGACTTTCTGCAGTAATTGTGCTAAAAACAAATAAAAAGGTATGGTATACTATACAAACTGGCTGTGCTAGGCATGCCAAAAAAAAAAAAAAAAAAAAAAAAAAAAAAAAAAAGGGGAGGGGACCAAGTTGAAAGCCTGTCTAAAGAAGTTATCCATATCCGTTTAACCACTAAGGCATGACCACCACCTACCCAATCTTATACACCCTGGACTACTACTCCAGGAACCCTACATGACCTCAATGAGCCTCGGGTTATCCATTTGTATATTATGTTCAGTGGGTTTCATTTATTAAAGCGGAAGACAAGAAGCACAACAAATTAAATTGTTGCTGGCATCAACTGAACACATTTTTGTCTAGGAAAACAGCTTTGTTCTCAATTTGTCTTGGGGGGGGGGCTCAAAATCCCACACTCCCACCTTTAACGGCCCGATTATGATTTTAAGAGAAGTGCCTATTGAAACGAGTGTGAAAAGTATGCTGCCCCGATAACTGTGTCTCAATCCAGAGCAAGGGCATTCGATGAAAGATTAATTTAAGAGGCAATCGTCATAGTTTTAGTAGATACAAAATATAAAGACTTTGAAATCAGGTAAAGTTTGAGGCTCCTTTTTACACCCATCTGCCCTTAAATTGAATCCACCTAAACAGAAGGGGGAAGAATGGCAGGGGGCACATTTCCAACTGGGGCCCTCTCTAAAAAGTGGGGCTATTTCTACAAGTGGGAGCACTTCTGACTCTGCACTCATCCAATGAGTTATGTTATTTTTGCTTAACAGTCTGTAGACCTGTCCACATTACAATGCTTTATTATCCCCCTTGTCTTACCCAAAATGATGGCCCTTAAATTTAGTGCCCTCTTGCTAGTCTGTTCCTGAAGTAAAAATTTTGCACCATTAACCAGCCAACCTTTATTACCTCTTGATTGCTAATTGAAATCCGCCCACATCAGTATAAATATAAGCTTCTTTTGGGGGAAGCATTTGCAGGGGGCACATTTGCAACTGTGGCCTTTACTCCAGGTGGGGCCATTTCTATAAGTGGGAACACTTCTGACACTGCACTTCAGCGAATGCATAAAGAGAAAGGACACAAAGATACTTTGAAAAACACCACACAGACATCAGGTGACCTTATTTACCCCTTTTTCTTTTAACCAGCTTTTTCTCTTTGTAACATGCACACTCCACCTCTCCTTTTGACAGCTCTGTCCTATCTTTAAACGCTTCTTCACCCCTCTAATTCCAAATCCACACACTAAAAAACTCCAAGACCCTGGGCCATGTCCCTTCATATAAATACCACTCCCATTTTACCTCCCTTACCCTCCTGCTTCATCTAACTTCTGGAGACATCTCCAAACCCCAGGCCTCCATTTTACTGTACCCCATGCACCCTGCACCCTCTGGTAGCAGCCGCAATCAACACAATTTAGTTCCCATTTCTATTCTTCCCAAGACCAGACTCCCTTTCTCTTGTGCCCTTTGGAACTCCTGCTCTGTCT
Source organism: Lithobates pipiens (assembly GCF_037356315.1). Classification (NCBI taxonomy): domain Eukaryota; kingdom Metazoa; phylum Chordata; class Amphibia; order Anura; family Ranidae; genus Lithobates; species Lithobates pipiens. The sequence goes on along the minus strand of NW_027507758.1, from coordinate 550,732,019 downwards.
GCAACAAACTGACCTCCCTCCATGACCTCCTTTTTTCCCAACTCATTTAACCTACTCGTCATTACCGAAACCTGGCTCCACTAATTCCGTCTTCTGCTGCCCTATCCCATGGTGGTTCTGTGGACTCACTCCCCCAGATCCAGTGAACATAAGGGAGGAGGCGTTTGAATCCTAGCTCCACATAGCACCTTTCAGGTACTTCTTTCAGGTACTTCGCCCACCTCCCTCTGTCACTCTTCTCTTTCCACTCCAGTTTCTCTAAGGATAGCTGTGATCTACAGGCCCCCTGGATCAGTATCAAGCTTTGACTTCTCTACCTGGCTACCCTACTTTTCTTTCTTCTGAAATCCCCACAATCAATCAATCATTCTCAGGTACTTCACCATTCCTATTAACACCAACACTCCTGCCACTTCCAAATTTCTCAGCCTAACATCCTCCTTTGACCTGAAGCAGTGGATACATGTTCCTACTCACGCCAAAGGCAATACCCTTGACCTTATTTGCCCTCACCTTTGCACTCCATGCAACCTCTCCAACTATCCATTCCCTCTCTGATCACCACCTTATTAGTTTCTCCCTCTCCTCCATCCGCCTAAAAAAAAAAAAAAAAAAAAAAAAAAAAAAAAAAAGTTACCTGGAGAAACCTACGGCATCTCAACCCAACTCTTCTCTGCCATCGACAACCTCTGACAAAATCTCACCCCTATCAGGCACCAACCTAGCCACTTCTGTCTAGCCTCACTAGTCCCCCTCACTACACAGAATCAGGCCCTGACCCCCTCAACCTTGGCAAACAGACTAGAAGTCTGAAAAAAAAAAAAAAAACAGTCATGCTCATGAGCGCCTGTGGCGCAAGACTCAGATTTCAACCAATATAAATTTGTCCTCCAAAAATACAATTCTGATTTTTTTTTTTTTTTTTTTTTTTTTTTTTTTGTGTGATTCAACACCACGCACACTGAGCAAATTAAACCTTTCATGAAAAGTGCATATCCACATAGCAAATGTCTTTACAATGATTAACTATACATGGTGTTCCCCAAAAAGTAAAGGTCTCAAATAGTAAAACGTTATGCAATACATTTAGCCTGGGCTCAGGATTTCATATATAAAAACAGAAGTGGGGCAGAGAGACCTTAAGACAGACAGACTGTCTTGTTCATGGACAAGGAATGTCACTCAAATTGTGTGACTTTGGCCTAGCTGGAGCTATTGGCAGCATTGTCCCTTCAACGTCACACATCCCGTATAAGTCACCAGAACTGTGCCATGAATAAAAAGCATTTGGTTCACTCCAAGTGTGATGCCTGGGCATCACTATGTCATTCCCCGACCAGCTCACTGGGGGGACAGTCAGAAAAGCAGCCCCTATCTAGCCACCCCCTCTGTGTACTATGGATTCATGCATTGCATGAATCTAGCCATGGCTGCTGTAGGACAGAGAGACAGACACCATCTTCCTCACCTTGTTTTAACCCCCTAAAAGCTAAACCACAGCCCTGCACATATGTGCAAGTGGTGCAGTTGCAGCACAGCCCCATCCACACCCTCACCGAACAGTTTTATCAGTCATAACAGTGTCATGTGTATGCCCCCAGCTGCTGCCTTTATAACTAAAAAGGTCATGTTTGAGGGGCAGTAAAACTCAGGCTCAACCATGGGATTTTACCACCGACTACATGTGAAGCCCTTAAAAACATACAGTAACACTTGAGAGGAAAAAAAAAAAAAAAAAAAAAAAGATTCTGCTGTGCGTGGTGGTCTGAGACGATACGCAATTTTTCAGAAGTGTTTTACCAGCTAGGGTGGCCTTTATAGAGACATATCGGCATTAGTGGCAGATGTAAACAGCAGAGTTGATTCATTTTAATTATGCTGCGCTATGTGCATGCCCACCTTATGGTATAATGTAGTCCAAGTCACAGCTGCACAAATGTATTTCATAGTAAACAGTTCACTCTAATAGACTTTAACAAATCTAATAGCTCCAATGTCTGCACAAATTTTCATCTGCACCAGTCACCATATACCAGACATTTGGGATTCTGAATGAGAGTAGTGCAAAGCTGCCAACACATAGGCTTAACTCCCTTTGTGACCACATAACACAGGTGCAGCATCCAGGAAGTGTACTTTTATCATAGGCACCACTTGTGTTCCTCAGTTGGTGCTGGAAGAGCACCGAGAGCTGGCGGTTGGTGTCAGGCCTGGTTCTTATACTAAAGAAGGTTTTTTTTTGGTGGTGGGTCATGTTGATCGATAAAAAATAATAAAAACCCACACAGACCCAAAAACAAAAAGACCCACTTCATAAATAAAACCCACCACAGTGAACAGACTGCTTTACAAGTTATCAAAAATTCACTAATTTACCAAAATGCATTAAGGTCTGAAAAGAGAAAAATTGAGGCTTTTGATAAGTTTGAAGGGTCCCCCATAAGCATCACCATTTGACCTTTTCTTTTACAGGACAGGCAAGAAAACCTCCCTTTACAGGACATTGATGTTTACTTGGGATAAAAAAAACAAATGAGAAAAAAAAAAATATATAAAAAAAAAAAAATTAACTTTCAGGGGGTATACACAAAAAAAAGTTTAGATAATATGGGCCATTAATTTTTTTTGTTACTACAGATTTAAGAAGCGGGGTCACTAACCCCAGACTAGACCCCTCAACATAGAGGTCATTGACCAGACAGACATATAACCCTGGAATATTTGAGTTAAAAATGAAGGTACTGTTACAGAGGAAAAAAAAACCCACACTAGATTAAGTGTTGGTCAAACTCCTAAAAAAAAAAAACAAAAAAAAAACACCCATCCAGATTTAGCACCACATCCCAGTATAGAGCAGTAGAATGTATAGAAAGGGGAAATAAGGGATTTTCACGGTGCTTAGGAATACAAAAACAGAAGAATAAAATTTCAAACTTAAAAATATATTTATTGAAATCAAGATTAAAATCAATTCACACATTAAAAAAAAGTGCAGAGGTTTTGCGCTGTGTGAATTGTTTCAAAAAGATATAATATTTAAAGTTGTAATTTTTCTTCTTCTGTTTTTGTATTCGTAAGCACCGTGAAAATCCCTCCTTTCCCCTTTCTATACATTCTACTAAACAAAAACACTGTTTTGGCTAGAGTTGTACAAATAGGTATAGTTGTATTCAAGGTGTGGTCACCACTCGCAACTAATTAATTCACTCAGTCCTAAGAAGCCCCCTTTTTTCTAAAGAGTCCTAGAAACACCAGGTGTCCATTACCTGACACAATAAAAAACGAATTAACTGAAGTTGACACCTGCCCAGAAGATGGAATACACCCATAATTATGAAAAGCCCATTATATGAATCCTATATGCTTAAGTAACAATGGTGATGGAAATGTAAAACGGGGAACTATTACAAAATTCTGTCAGGGCTAATGTCTACACAAAAGTAAGTCTGCCTCATCACCATATACCATACATTTGCGATGCCGAAAGTTTAACAGTCCAAAGCTTGATTGAAAGAAAAACCCAAACACACCACACCCAATAGCTGAATCCAGGCACATTTGTAGACTTAAAGCTGGCCATAGATGGACAAACACTAGACAGTTTCAGCAGGGACGGGTCAAATTTTCGTGGCCCAGCTTAGCACAAGTCAGTCAATAGATCGACTGGGTCAAATGACAGGAATATGGGGAAACGTCTCTGGATCAGTAGCAGAGGATCAATGTATTCTGGAGCAGAGTCCCACGGTCAGACTTCAGTATCCCTACTGAAGTATTCCTCCATCTCACTTGTACGAATGAATCCGTTCAAGAATTAAAAAATAAAAAAAACAAAAACACACACACACACACACACACACACACACACACACACACACACACACAGCCAGCTTTAGCCTTTGCCATGTTCACCTGCACATGGTTTTAATTCACTTTTCAATTCACATTAATTTAGTTGCAGGGGGAAAAATAAATAGGAAAAAAAAACCTTTTGAAGACTGGCATTATCATGGGGCTCCATGGGAGTGTTTAAAGCTCAACATCCAAAATATTTTAGAATTTTGAAAATTATGGAATGGCTAGATCTTCAAATGGGGACAGACAGACACACACACACACTGCAAGGAAAGATAGATAACAGTACAAAACTAAAAATATTGTCTGGAGTAGGGTGGCCACCGAAAAACACATTACAGGTTCTGTGGCCAATTAAAGGGATACCCCTTTAGTGCCTCATCTTCATCAAATAAGCTTTAGAACCTGTGTAATTCATATGTGTTCAGGTTTAAGTGCCGGTTCACACTAGCGCGATGCCAGATATCGCATGTAATTCGCAGCTCACGGCTGTTCAATAGTAAGGCTGATATTGCAGCACATTTGGTCCAAACACGCACAGGACCCTTTTTTCTGTTTGGACCAGAAGCGGATTGCATGTGTGTTCACACATATGCGATCCGATTCGTGTGTGAACTATCAGTTCGCAGTGCGATATGCGAGCTGGAATGGGGGTGTCCCCAGCAGTTCGCATATGGCAGTGTGAACTGCCGTGCGTGTCAAGTGCAATGCAGGAACCCGCAGTTCATTCGCAGGGTTCTCGCATCACACTGGTGTGAACCGGCACTTAAGGGAGGATGTGGCAACCCTTGTCTGGAGTGAGATCTAAGATACTAAAAAGTGGATTTTAAAGACTGATTTCTGATTAAAGTATAGAAAATCCAGAAGTAGGCCAATGAAGACAAATCTGGCAGAGTTGGGTACATATAGTTCTATAGTGTGTAATCTACAACTGTGGAAAACCTTTTAGTGGCCATTTTGTGGTACAAAAGCAAATGACCAGATAATCGCTTCAAACTTTTTGCCAAAATCTCTGAATTTTTGCAAAATGCATTAAAGTCAGAGGGTAGATAAAAATGAAGGTGGCTTTAAATAGGTTTAAAGGGGCCCTCATTAGCCAAAATACTTCAGGAGCCCTTTCCTGCAGGTTCATCTTATTTAAAAAAAAAAAAAAAAAGAAAAAAAAAGAAAAGTTGTTTAACGTTAAGTGGGAGCACACAAATAAATAAAAATCAGAACATGCATTGATAAGCTATGGGGAAAAACAGAATTCTAAAATCTCATTTGTGACCTGCTATAGTTTCCTTGTGTCTATATAAAGCAAATAAAGTGCTAGATGGAAGATTTACTAAACCAGTCATAACTGTACATGTTACTACAATAGTCATTTTTGCCTTGGGAACTACAAAGTATAGTACTCTCAATGCATCTTAAACATAGCTCTGGAGCCAAATCCTTCAAATGTCCTACATAAAATTTAGTCAAACGTATGGCCATTGAGACATCTAGCTAGTAAGCAGATAAATTTAGGTCTTCTCAATAAAGTTCAGTTTGCGATAGAAGGGCATGGATGCGGCCATTCAACATGTGGTCATGTCCCCTATTCCTCCTTTAAGTCACAGCTTCCTCAACAATAGATCTGGTTTCACATACAGAAAACCCTCCCACCATGTACTTTTTGTAATGGCAGATGGATAGTCTTTTAGCTGTGATAAGACTGGGTTGGCAATATTCCCTATACTAGCAATTAAACCCCCCCCCCCTCCCCATATGTAGAATCAGAAGTAATGGGTCATTGACAGGTACTAGACTGTCATGAGTATGTAGGCATCTCCCCTATCATTCATTGAAAGTGGTTACCATCCATAGCTCCAAAAAATAATGGTAGCAGGATATTGGAACCAAGTGAACAAAAATCAGAGGGCTACCACTATGCTCTCCCAATCTGGATTGTGACTAGGTTTAGTTGCATCTCAGTTTTCTATAGATGGGGGGGGGGGGGGGGGGGGGAATTAAGTCTGCTCTTCTGGCCCAAAGCCACATCCCCCATAGGTACTCACTACTGCCCTTAAGGCAGGGCGTTCCTAAATGAGGGGGGTGGTATCTTTACATCTTTTGAGTATGAGAATCAAGTGAGGTTATAGAAAAATAGTGTTTTTAGATTCACTATCAATATTTTTAATAAGGTTTGAGCAGGTTACAACCCTCAACATGGAACTCTGCAAGTGAAAGTATTACCAGTTCATATGTTGGAGCTAGCCAATGTATTTGGTATACTTTTTCCTCCCAAACTTAATATGATCCTTCATTTTCAGCTGCCCTGTAAGTAAAACCAAGCAATTGATCTTTTGAAGATGGCCCCCCAATAGGAGAGATGCTTTTGAAACCCCCCCCCCCCCCCATGAAAGGGATACTTGCAATTATCACTTCTAGTACATATGTAAAAATATTACATTTTAGTCAAACTCTGCTTCTTAGTCATTTCCATTTTGGAAATAGTGGCAAGGAGTAGAAAAAAAAAAAAGTGGATTAAGGAAATTCATTGAGCGTTCATATTTTTTTAAACCACACAGGCATGTTTCTAACCAGGCTGGTTTCCTATGGCTCCTGGGCTTATTTATATCCAATTCAATCACAACCTCAGAATGGTCAAGGTCTAGATACCTGCATTAGCATCATAGAAGAGTCCTGGGTGCATATCATTATCTCTGGATAAGGTGTGACCTCACACCAGTCTGAACCCTTGTATAAAAAGCGTGATGCTCTCCTGGATCCCCAGTCAATGGAAAAAAACCCTGTCGTAAGGAGAAGGTAGCCTGGATCCTACAAAAGCCATTTTACAACCTAACTAGCAAGACTAAAGTGCCCTGCAGGACAAGACTCTCCATCTAACTGAGCTCAAGGTTACTGCATTCCCAGGTAAGTCGTTGTCATTTGCGTTAAACATCCCCCACCACCAGAAATGGTGACCTTTTCCCTATGTAAATAAGCCATTCACCTTTGACAACATTAATAAATATATATATATATATATATATATATATATATATATATATATATATATATATATATATATATATATATATATATATATTCCAGTTTTGGACAGAGTAGAGACACCCCCCCCCCGCCCCCCCACAAACTTTTGGCTTCATATACAAGGTTTTTCACATGCAAATAAAAATGGACGATGTTTTAATTGTATTTATATTTGTCAGAAAGCCAAAGTACAGCTATCTAAGCAGCCCATTTAATCCTGATAAAGATCCACAAACTGGTTTCTCTGAGAGAAAAAAAAAAAAAAAAAAAAAAAAAAAAAGTGTCTCCATTTTAAATCAACCAACCCAACAATTGCGATTGAAAATGTAAACCTGTACTAAAAGTTTTGTAGGCATTAGTTGTTGCCCTAAGAATTCTCATTTCCTGGCCACTGACCCCTGAACAAGCATGCAGAAAGCCAAAGTAAAGTCTGAAGTCTTGATATGCACACTTGTTCTGCCTCAAACTATGGAAGGCAATGGGTTACCAGCCTTTACTAGGATATTCAGGAGTGGATAGCAGACTTTAGTCTTAGTACTCAGATACCCTTTAGTTCCAAGCTAGTGGAATGTTTGATTTGGGCATACCATGATTGCCATCATGGGTCAATAAGTTTTGCCCCATAGAAACATTTGACCATGGCTTATAAAAAAGTGCTTTGCCCTCTTCTCAACCAAAAAACTAAATTATAGCAATCCTAGACCTCCACAAAAAAAAATTTATGCTATGAATTTCCCTGCTCCAAAAAAAATAAAAAAAATAAGTTGCTACATATAGCATCCCTAAGGCTCGGTTCACAGGGGCAACCCAACTTACATGACTTTGCAAGGTGATTTTGAGTTGACTTCAGCACAACTTTAAGTTGCCTCCAGGACAGGCAACTTTGGCTGTGGCCAATCACAGAATAATCTGCTTTGTGGGTAAAGAGGTGGTTGCCTGGGTAAACATGGGAAGTGCATTGGTAAATTTGCTTTTTCCTGTATAGTCGTTTCAATATAGATGGAGATCCGACTTGGAGGCAACTTCCATTTGAAATCTATGGGTACAAGTTGCCTAGAAGTCAGATTGAAGTAGTACAGGAACCTTTTCTGAAGACGAAGCAACTTCAGTAGTGTACATTAAGACGTCTCATTCACTTCAATGGAATTTCTTATGTCCAGCGACTTGGGGCAACTTGAGGTCTGACAAGTCAGATCCCAAGTTGCTGTAGTGTGAACCAGCACTTACAATTACAGTACATGGGAACATGCACTTGCAGTCAGCTTTTTATTTTTTATATACATCCTAAAAAAAAAAAAAAAAAAAAAAAAAAAAGTAAAGCAGTTTGTCAGTTTTGTCTCAGCTACAGAGCAGCCAGCTTTTATATTTTCCATTTCTAAACTGTAAAAATAAGAAAGAAAAAAAAAGGTGCTGATAGCTTGCTGTGGGTAATGGCCAGTTGAGAAAGCTCAGTGACCCCCATTCTTTTTTTTTTTTTTTACCATGGTATAGCATAAGGGTTTAATTTATGTAAGGCTGAACAATCAGACCCAACTTCAATAAAACTCAGATGGCCATATTTTAAAGTTTAATTTTCATTGACCTTTGAAAATGTTTTTCCAAAAAGGCAGAGGAAGACCACCACCCTCCTGCACCCTACAATGGAACCTACCTTCACAACTGTTTACGCTGAGGAAATCCCTGATCAATATCAAGTTATCAAGAGGCTGGGTCAAGGTACTTTTGGTGAAGTCCTACTCATCCAGGACAAGAACACAGGTATGTAAAAGAGCAATTAGAAAATTGGCATGAATAGGAAAAATGCTACAGGTTTAACATTTTCCTTATGTTCAGTTCTCAAATATAAATTGTTGTTTACCTGATACGAAACTTAGCATTTTAGATTAATCACTTGTAGTCAGCTAGTGATAGGCCAAGCAAAAGAAGGTTTCTACATAAAGTATGACAGTCATACACAACTGCAAGGTATATCCTTCTTTAGAAGAGGACATGGCGTATGTAAACTAGCTTCCAAGAAAGCTTGCTGTCTTAGTAGTCCAAGTAGAAAGTTCAGCTTGTTTTACATATTTATAGATGCACCACCATATAGTAAACCTATCCTCATTGAACATTTGAGTTATCTTGACCATCAGTTTATAAGCTTTCAAAAAAAAAAAAAAAAAACAATTTTCAAATAAAAATTGATCAAGACACTAGGCTCATTAAGGAATGATGATTTTTACTTAGATTACCCATAGTAACTAGCATCTTGAAGTTTCCAGTGATACAGGGCTGGTTTGAACATTGAAGAAAACAAACTGACACATAAAAACTGATCTTTCAGACCCTGCATTCTCTCACTTATTCTAGCCCACCCAAAGAACAAAAAAAAAAAAATATATATATATATATATATATAATATATACACACACACACACACACACACACACACATATATATATATATACATATACACACAGTATAGAATATAATCTCTCCTTCATATTTGTACAGTATGGAGCAGGAAAGCATTCGCAATGGACAGCAAAAAAAAAAAAAAAAAATGTATATGATGTTCCTGCGAGTCTGGTTTATGGCCAAATTGTTAATGTGTCATTTGTGTTAAGGTAAACCAATGGCGGTGAAATTAGTGAGGAAGGACAGGATCAAGCAGAAAGCCTTTCTAAAGGAACTCTCCCTATCCATCTCTCTGTCAAACCACCAAGGCATTATAACCACCTATCCAATCTTCATTGAAACCCTGGACCATTATCTCATGACACAGGAGCTGGCTATAGCTGGAACCCTACATGACCTCATTGAGCCTCAGGTGAGTCAAATATATATTTGGTTTAGTGGGATATACATTTTTTTGTTTCTGAAATCAATAGGCTAACATACCTATACTCATACATACATAATTGTCAACCCAAAGTTCTACTCTAAAATTAGATTACCCCCATCTTTAACTTCAAGGAGGGCCTTCTAACAATCAGAGGTTACTGTGAAAGTGTCACATCAACTAGCTCAGCCCAGAATTAGGGAAGCAGATTGACAATTGCATATGAAGAAGCCCAAGTTTTTTTTTTTTATCTACTAAAAAAAATAAAGCCAACGACATTTGAAGCTAGCTAAAGCTGGACTGACCAATAAGTCATACAAAGTGGAATTTGGGAAAATCTTCAGTACGTCCCATCTATTACAGTCCTGTTTTTTTGCAACAACATGAATGTCTTGCACGGTTTTAAACTTATAACTGCATCACTATCCCTAAATATACAATTTATTGCATGAAATGTTACAGCTGAACAAGTAGGAAAAGTTCATGAAGATTGCCTTTAGGCCATTCAACGCATGCACACCTCAGGTTGTGTGAACTGACCCTTTCATGAAAGTTGCATGTCAACATGGCAAATTCTTGCAGAACAATTCAAGTCAATTAACATTAACTAGCTTTATGTTCCATGTGATTTTGAAGAGTCTCAAAAAAAGTCTCTTTTCTTTTCCAGGTAGGAATGCCAGAAGAAATGGTAAAGCGCTGTGCAATACAGCTGGCCTGGGCTCTGGATTTTATGCACAGCAGAGGATTAGTGCACAGAGACCTTAAGCCAGACAATGTCCTGCTCATGGACAAGGAATGTCACACAATCAAATTGTGTGACTTTGGCCTAACTGAGACCATTAGCAGCATCGTCACTAAAATGTCCCATATCATCCCCTATATGTCACCAGAGCTGTGTGCTTTGAAGAAAAATCAGTACTTGGTCATAACTCCAAGTGTAGATTCCTGGGCTTTTGCAGTTCTTCTCTTCATTGCTCTAACGGGAAACTTTCCCTGGAAAGAAGCTATGGCGGAGGATATTCTGTACCAGGTCTACAAGTTCTGGCAGAAGAGTGAACATCTCTTTCCTCCACCAGCTCTCTGGGGGAAGTTCACAAAAGAAGCCCTGATGATGTTCCACAAATTCTTTTCTCAGGACCCCATCTCTCGACCCTCTGTTCTTTCCATCATAAACTGTATTTCCTATACTTGGAAAATTGAAGAATGCTACCAGGAGGTAGTGACAGAGGCGGAAGGAGGCACTGAAGAAATTGAATTTGTCATCATACAGGATCAGGAACCCACAGAGCAAGGTGGCGACGACACTGGAGAATTTGAATGTATACTCATACAGGACCAGGAATCTACAATGGAAGGGGATGACAACCTTGAAAGAGTTCATTTTGTGATACTACAGGAGCAGGAACTCCATGCACTGTATCCAGAAATAGACCCCTGTGACCCTGGCCTAATTATGATTTCAGAAAATGAAGCTTTGGTTTTGGGTTCAGAAGTTGAAATTCCTTAGAATCTCTTAACTGGTCTTCTGGAAACAAGCTTTTGGGCACCAAATGCCAAAGGGGACGAGTCGGGGACCCCGTGTGCTCTATGGATATCAGTACGGTTTCAGTTTCTGATTGGATGTTGCAATAGAAGTTACTACATTTGCCAACATTGTGAAAACATGGAGTAGTGAAAAGATGGAGTAATGCTTTCCGTGGATAAAGCCAAACAACTTTTGCACAAAGGATTAGAATTACTGGCAGGTTTTGCCAACTGTCTTCTTGTCCCAGTGACCACATCTCTGGGAATGTTGCATTTTTGTAATTTATGCATGCCTTTAAGTTTAAAAAAAATAAAAAAAGTGTTTAACTGCTAAAAAGCCTCATGAAAAGGTTTCATCTACACTTCAAATGGCCCCTTTTTTCCTGTGATACAAGAGACTGTCAACTTTGGAAGCACAAAAAAATTATATTATAATAAATATATATATATATATATATATATATATATATATATATATATATATATATATATATATATATATATATATATATATATATATATATATATAATATATATATATATATAACACACACACAGGGGCGGACTGACAACTCATGGGGCCCCCGGGCAATAGGAGATTATGGGGCCCCCAGGCAATCCGAGATTATGGGGCCACATAGTACACACACACAGTATAATATCACACACAGTACACACAGACATGTTTCTATTGTCTGAGAAGGTACTGGAGAGGTGGGGCAACTATAATCTTGGGTTTTACTGAGGCTGGCAACCCTGATGGGGCCCCCTAGTGGCATGGGGCCCTCGGGCAGTGCCCGAGTAGCCCAATGGTCAGTCCGCCTCTGTGTGTGTGTGTAATATATATATATATATATATATATATATATATATATATATATATATATATATATATATATATATATATATATATATATATATATATATATATATACTTGCTTCTGCCATTTCTCCTCCCCCAGCTCTCTGCCCTTAGCTGTGCATGGAGCTTGGAGGGTAAGCGAGGACAGAAACATACCCATTTATCTATACAGAATCGTTTTGGTCCATTTCCATTTTAAACTAAATGGGTTGCTTTATACAGTGAGGGTTAAGTATTTGATAGGAAATTTTCCATTCTTTATAACAAAGATTTTTGTAAGGGTTTTTACAGCATGCACTCATTTTTGTAGCTATAGACATGGTGGGTATGTTTATCTTCAAGGTTTACAAAAAGGTGGTACTGAAATCTCAGCTTTTTCCTGTTTACTACTGCAGCAAAACGGCCATTAAAAAAATAAAATATAAAAAACCCCCACACACACCATACCTGACTTTTTTGTCAAAGTAACAGAGCATGTGTATTCACTTGTGCGTTAAAGGTTGAGGAGCATGGTTTAATAAATTGATGTTGGGGGCCATTGAGAAATTAGGATACACTGCTTGAATTGTAGCTGGTTTCTGATGAATTGTCTGAAATTAGAGCCATGAGTGGACCTGCCGGCACTACTTGGCTTGACAATTTAAGAATTAGACTGAGTAAAGTGAAAAATTCTCAGCCTATCAGATGCAGTCACTGTTTGGATATTTGGCCAGCAGTAGATCTGAACACAGCACTAATCTACGGACTTTGATTTAGCCCTTGGACTGAACCAGAGATCTGGCTAGCTTTAGCATTTCCTGCTTCCAGTTCTAAAAGAGAAAAACATTTGTAAAGCAGGCAAGCAAACAAGATCTAAACCACAGACTTGAGGCATGACAACGATGCAGCAGTTTCAGACCCTGAAGCTATGTTAGTATAGCTGTACATTGTTATCAGGGCTAAATACACATTAGCAAACAGTCAATCATCCTCTATGTTGAGCTGGTAAAGGCCATGTAACTCATCCTGATGCAATTTTGTTGAAATTGTATGAAGATGGTATTTGGGGGGGGGGGGGGGGAAGAAGAGAAGGATGAAGCACAAACACCCAACTTTCCATTTGTCTTGAGAAACCCAATTGACTGGCAGACAGGCTTCTATTTGCCAAGTGACAATGGTTGTAGATTTAGCTTCTGCTTACATTGCCAGTGCAGTACAAAGAGTAATAAAACTTGCTGAAAAGTGAGCAGCTACCAAAATGTACCCCCAGGCTATGCTATGACACAGGTAATTGACAGAAGCATGGGAAATTCATTACAGCAACAATGGACACATTTAACGATTAAAGCATTTTCCACAATGCTGATGCATGCTAGAGGAATACCAGAAGGCCACCTGATGTGGTGAATGCATTTGCAAGGAGACTTTTTTTTTATAAAAAGGGGGGATATAGTTTCAGATAACTGTCCTGAAGGTATCTGAAGAAGGGCTCCAGGTTATCCTGAAAGTTTGCATCCAACTTAAAAATTAGCAGATAAAGGGTACCACTTTAAACTGCAAACTCTGTTAGGCAATGGTTAACATATTATACCGCTCTACTACTTTCAACAGAAAAATCATTCAGATTCTAGGTTTAACCAGGACTAGAAGCTACAATTATAAATTAAACTGTAAAGCCACCTGTTGGTTCCACTAAAAATTAAGTTTCTGTACTCAAACAACTAAACTTTGTCAGGCCAAGTCAAAAACACTCCTTTGATAACAGTTACAATTTTGGATATACTGAAGGGTTAGGCTAGCCATGCATACCCATTATTCAGCCCTATGGGCTGAACCTGGTAGATGACACTAAACAATGAAGGGACAAATCTACACTGCCAGCTATTGTATACAAACAGCTGCAAAAATCAGAAACTGTCCGAATAGCAACATCTGATCGCATGCAGTCACAGTTCAGCCGACATGTTTTAACCTCGCTCTGTTGGACTTTTGAAATTCATTTTTTTCTTCAAGCCAGGTGGTGCCAACAATTTAGCAGAAATCAACCAAGATTCAAACTTTGTATGGCTAGCTTTGAAGCTGAAGTTTAGGTATGGCAATGCTTACATATAGTTACATTAGGGTATAAAGCAACGTATATTACAGTAGGGTTTAAAACAAAGTATGTATGTGCCATACTAGTGGAATCTCCACAGAAACTCAAAGTCACTGTAGGTAGTACAGGGATAGCAAAAAGGCTTCATGTCCTGTAGAGTAGTTGTGCACCTTTGTGAACACCTTGCTAGGCACGGGAGCCATTAAGGGAACACTGTATTTTTGCACTGAATGCAAAGCATTCACAGATCAGAGGATGGACAGTGACATCACAATCTCCACCTCCTACAATCTGAACACTTTGCGTTCATTGGGAAAATCTGAAGGCTGCCTGTGCAACCTCCTATGTTCAGTAGAGATCCTTCAGGTATGGCATATGCACACCCTTATTGGTCCAAGTTAAACAAATGTAACTATGCAACGCTTACCATACCTGAAGTCAGCTTTAAGACCCCAGTAGGTATTACTCATATTTGGCCTCATTAAATAGCCAGGCTTTAATAAACAGGGAATAGTTGTGTTCTGTTGCAGAGTTTGTCACAACTATACCAACAATCTTTTAATGGGATATATATCACTAATAAAAGTCACAAGCAGTATTCAATAAACCCTTCAAAGAAAGTGCAGAACAGTTTCGTAGTTACAGTAAATAGTTCACCAGACCATAAGGCAACAGGAGTTTGTTTCTCAACGTTTTACAACATGGCAGACTGTGTACCTGGAGAGACGTCCCAGCAGAACAGGCTACATCCTCTTTGACAAAGGTAGCAAATGTCCGTGTGTGGCGTGATGGACATATCTGGTGGCTTGGCATATTCCTCCCATAAAAAGAGGACTGGATGCTGATGGTGGTTTTGTGAGGGCACTTAAGGGATACGTATTCACCATCACAGGCTTGCAGCGTATAAATCCTCAGCATTCTGGAAATATAACCTGAAAGAAAGTTAGCTTATTTTAAATTTTGACAAAGACACGTTCAACTTCAGCTCATTCAAAAATAAAAAGCAGCACAGGAAATTGAATATGGGCCACCATAAACATTCTAAATAGTAGTCTTACCAGTTTGCATAACTTTTTATAGAACAAGTTCATATAAAGGATGATCTCCTTCCTCTATAAAAAAAAAAAAAATGGAATTATACTATGAGAGCTACTTTAGCCTTTGGGCATTATCGCCGATTGGCTTGTGATCCAGTAGCAGTCAATTGGAGTCTGGCATTCTAGGATAGAACAGTGTCAACCCATATAGACCTAATACTGGTGAAATTATGTTAGAAGCTAAAGAGGTAGTCCGCTTATTTGTGGAGTTTAAGGCTGATTTTAACCCAATTTCTGCTGAGTGTAAAAGCTTAAGGGATGAAGATTCTGCAGTATTAAAACTCCAATTTTTTTAAACACTCCCCCATGCACTGTTGGTCATTTTGTTATAGCCGATTACACTGAGCCTTTATCCTTGTTTATAATGAAGACATTGTACTGGATTTATATATTACGTGTTTAAAATTATCTATTTCTTGGATTTATACAAGAGTTTAGTGCTGCTAATGCCTATAACGCCTTAGGGTGTGTAGGCATTTTTTTTACTTCAGATGTACTTACTAGCAGCAGCTGGAGGGTCTGCGACCTGTCTATTTTAACAGAGTCATGAGCACCGAGGGTAAGTGGATATTTGCCGTTTAGGGATGTACTGTTTTGGATTCAATTGTAAAACAGGCTGGTATTTTTCCCATAGAGATACGGAATGGTCATGTGTCAATATATAGACTAGTGTCCCATCAGATTGTCTACAGCTTGTGCTGGGCATTATGAAGCATTACTAGTCATGTTATGTACAATGCTTCCCACAGCACTGCTGGGTCTCCAAGAACATACCAGATCTCCCCAGCAGGTGGACACTTTAGCTGATGCTACACATATAAAAGCATTCATGGCCATACGCCTTACGCAATATAGTCAGCTGAGGGCAAATAGCAAGGGATTATAAAATTGTGCACTTTTAACTTGTCTGGCTGCCATTTGTTATATATTCAAAGGAAGAACTTAAGGGAGATGAAGGCACAGGAGCCCCAGTGAGAGTGTCTCTGCTCTGTACATCTGTCATATAGGCATTTAACTTGCTGACATGACAGCATGTTTGCATAAACATTGGCCAATGCTTTGCAGGCTCTCTTTGCGTTTAAGCATCCACTATGGATGTTTGAATATGTCTGATTGCCCTTGGGTTGAGAAGTTGAAAGGCCTCACTTTGCCACTTAAACACTGCAGTTTGAGGTTTTTAATTTGATGCCTTGCTACACTGTAACTACCTTGGGTATTATACCTTAATTTCATAGTCTATGGGTTTTTTTTTGGGGGGGGGGGGGGGTTCACCCCGTTTCCAGCCAGTGAAGACCAGCCCTACGACACATTCTGATTTTAATTTTCAATATACAAACTTAAAGTAAAGTAAAGTAACAAAGTTGAAAACCGTGATTATGAGAAATTGCGATGTTGGGGAGTTCATGATCTCTCAGGAGGCAATCCATACACAAGCCAGTTGTATGAGGCAAATATTTAAAACATATTACCATCATCCAAGCCATTTTGAGTTTTTTTTGTTTCATTGAGATATGCTAGGGCAAACTTGCTAGATATGTCAACACCAAGACTCCAATCAAGCCACCCAAGTACAGATATGAGGAGTACTTAGTTAAATGGAATCCCAGCATTACTGACAGCTGCACAAAGCTTTTCTTCAAAGTGCAGGAATAGGTTGTCCAAATACATACATCTTTCTGCATCAGAAAAAAAAGTAAAAAAAATATTTTTGAAGGTTTTGACTAATGGATCATCAGTTTTGAGTTTGGGCTAGACACAGATTTAGCAACAAAAGGATCAAAAGACTAATCTGGGGTTCATGAATGATGCAGACTTTTTAATTAAAGTCCAAATTGCCATTGTCTGCTGTCTAGTGCAGAGGTGTGCTCTCCATTGGCGAAATCATTTCACCAGACGGGGGGGGCGGGGGGGTTCTGTGTCAAATAAAGAATGCACAAGGATTTTCTACCAACAGAAATACCAGAGACAAAATCAGGAAAGCATTTTAACTAGTTTCAATACCATTTTCAGGTGGTTACAACTACCACCACAGTAACAGATTTTTCTTTTTACTTAAACTTTTTTTTTTTTTTTTTTTAGGGTAGAGAGGAATGAGAACACCTGTCAGTTTATTACAGTCTGTGCCCCCTTTTAAGGAGACTCTTCCTCTCCATTTGTCCTGATCACCATTATTAAAATTAAAAGAAAATCCCAAAATTTTGGGTTGCCCCCAGTAAAGTAATAGGCAGAGGAATCCTCCAATGGGAGGCACTAGTTCTGGTGATTGGGGACCCCCAAAGTGTTCCCTCAATTTGCAGGGATTTCTTCTCACTCAACATTTGGCTATGGGACAGGAAGTGAAAGGAAATTTCCACAATTGGACAGATGGCAAATAATATCAGGGGGGATTTATAACCCTGCCTTGCTCTGTTCAAAAAAAAAAAAAAAAAAAAGATAAATAAAAAATTTGCCTCTAGTTCCACTTTAATGATTTGTTCATTGGAGCCAGCAATGCACTGCAACTGATCACTCACAGGTAGATTCCACAGGCTTCTGCAGACCATTCCTCTAGCCATGGTTGCTGATAAGGCAGTACAGCTAGCCCTCCTCTATTGGGCTCAGGCCCCATCAGTTCAAAAAGGGGGGCCCAGGCACCTGTTGAGCAAAAGGTCCGGTTGTACTGCCTTATTGCAGACACCGATTTTCTGCCTCCCCCTGCAGCGCTGCCAGATTCTCCTTTCTCCACCTCCGGCTGCACTGCAGGGAGATCAGGGGTGCACGTGTTAGAACCTGTCATTTACTGGCCCCTTTTCCTAAACGAAAACACAATGACCGATCATTACCAATCATATCTGTGTCCATTCATTGTGGAAGCATAGTAAACAGTGTTCACCATGGTTCAGTTCGCGAATGAGCAGGAAGCCTCAGTTTATGGCAAAGGCTATGGCCTCTTACTGTGCGATTAACTGTCAGAACTCAAATGTATATTAACCATATAGGATTCCCATTCATGTATAGTAAAATGTGATATTAGTCTATTGTTCGTTTAATCGATAAAATGTTTACTTACATTCCTTTATGCATCTTTCTGGTTTCTAACCCATGCCTATGTCTCAAGGGGCAGCTCCTTTATTTTCCTTCCCTATTTAGGGATGTGGCGATAGGTTCCAGTCATTGACTATATACAGTTGTGCTCAAGTTTATACCCTGGCAGAATTTGATTTTGTGGCCATTTCAGAGAATTTGAATGGTAAAAACTTTTCACTCATGGTGTTTGGCTGAAGCCATTTATCGTCAATGGTGTTTAAAATCATAACTCTAAACAGCAACTACCCAAATGACCCTGTTCAATAAAAAAAAAAAAAAATAATAAAGTTTACATACCCCAGTTCTTAATACCGTGTATTGCCCCCTTTAACATCAATGACAGTGTAAATTTATGGTTTCAGTACCAGTCCAGCTGGGTGGCACTGGGTTTCTCCTTGGCCGCAGGCGTCGCTGCCACCGCCGGCAAGGTTAAGAACGCAGTCTAGCTGGGTGTATTGAATGCAACGCTTCTTTGGGAAACCAGCCCAGTGGGAGTGTTCTCCTGCTGTGCTTTCTGGGAGGTGGTATTTAAGGTACTGACATGTGCTCAGGGGTTTCGGAGAATATTTTCTGTCTGCTTGGTTCTGGTCCTCCTGACCAGCCCCATGGCCCTCCTGGCCTGGGGTGCGGAACCATGCATTTCCAAGTCTTGGGTCTAGCTAGACCGAGGCAACGCAACTGCAGGGACAGGCCTATTGAGAGGAAGTCTATCTGGGGGTTGTGAAAAGGTTGCTATTCTCTGGTTTTTCTCTATAAAGGGACTTTCTATTTTTGCAGTCCAAGGTACCTAAACTTATTCCTAACCCTCTACCCTAACCTTCAAGTAACACAAAAAGAAGAAGATTCAGTGTCAGTTTCCACATCTACCACAGGAAACCCTAGACTGAGAAGTACTCAAGAAGGCAACGGTAAGCCCAATAAAACCAGCAGCTCCTTCGGGGGGGGGTCAATGCTACACGTGCTTTGTAGAACCACCTGTCGCTGCAATTACAGCCTGTCGCTACCAGACACAGGAGCAGCTCTTTCAGGGTGCTTTGCAGGTGCTTTTTTTAGTGTGAAAGGGGTCTTAGAGGTATCAGAGTAAAGGGGGCTGAATACAAATGCACGCCACAAAAAAAAAAAAAAAAAAAAAAAAAAAATTCTTTCCTTCCACTTCACAATTATGTGCCAGTTTGTGTTGGTCCATCACATAAAATGAAAAATTAAAGGGATATGAACACTTTTACAAGGCACTGTACCTACCCAGAAAAAAAAAAAAAATAAAAAAAAAATAAATAAATAAAAACACACCCCAAACCAGCTTTGGCTGGAGTTGTGTTTTAGACAGGCAATCATTTCACCCCTGCATGGAAAAACCTCAAAAAAGCACAACAGAAGACAAGACAACATTGGGAATCTTAACCAAAGATTCCAGAAACGGCTTTAAAGTCTTCAATCTCTTCCTCTTTAATCAGGAACTGGATCAGCAGGATACAGACCATTGTTCCAATCAGCTGAGATATAAGATGTCTGCTATTTTGTAGAGTATTGGCTGAGGAGTTTACAGAGAGATTAAAAGAGCATTATCTCCATACAAAGCTATGAATGGGCCCCAGACATCAGTCCTCAGCAGTCAGTGACTGCATGGAAAAAAAAATATAAAAATAAAAAAAATAAAAGTCCGATCGTTTTTCCAACACCTGTCACTCTACTTATGGTGAATAGGCTCCATTGTGTTTGCTGCAGATCTTCCTACAGAAACACAAAACCATTGCACCTTGGGTGATGCTCACAGCACAAGAGATACCACTGTTCACAAAACACGTACCAAGGTCCATGAAAGCAATCTCAATGACAAGACTGCAAGTTCAAGGAAACCTACAGCAACAATGGAAAGAAATATACTCTTAAAGTCTGCAGTTAGGTGAATGGATTGACTCAGTTTGAGGCGTGCTTTGCTTTTCCTTTTTTTGCAGTAAATTGCTAACCAGACAATGCTGAATTGGTTCGAGGCTTCTCATTGACGGTTCCGATTTAGCCATCCCCAACCTTATTGAAGACCATTGGGACTTTCTGAACCTTTTCTGCCTGACCCAGGATACAGAAGCACATGTCAAAAGTAGGATACAGTCAAATAGGCTTTTCACATTAACTGGACACTAAAAGCAGAACTAAAGTTTTGAACAAAATTGTTGAACAACCACAAAACTGAGGGTTCCCAACATCTTGTAAAAACTATATCAAAATAGAACTTTGGACAATACCTACTTGTAAAACGACATATTCTTCGCAGATAGACTAAATTTTTTTTTTTTTTTTTATTAAACTAGAAACGCTAGCTCACACTCGAGCATAATCCAGAACACCTCAGATAATAAAGAGCATATAGTGCAGAACAATCAGATTAAACTAAGCAATCCATATCACCCAATGATGGTAAAAAGTCTGTATATGAACAGATATGAAGAGCCTCCTAAGGTGCATTAACAGACAAAGAATCAAGCAGTGATTGTAGCCCATCCACCAGATATTCCAGCCCCTCACCTCAGACTCTACCTGTAAAAAAGGTCATACAGCTTTTGACCCACACCTGGGGTACCGATCACCTATGATCCAGCTGACGGTCATTCACACATATGAACAAAAGGGATCTAGCGCTCTCTCCATTTAAAAACGTAATTGTATAATAAAAAGGAAAACTACTTACAAGCAAAGCACTCCAGCTGAGTGCAAGCAATACCCATTTGCCAGAATTAGGTGATGAAGCATTGAACTCAAAAACTTAGAGGTTCCAAAATTAAAAATGATTTCATGAAAAGAGTGTTGCGGCTCTCTACCACAAACTGGAGTCCATTGTCTTCCTCAAATGGATGCAACCAATTTTGACCCCACTCCCATAACCAGATAGAAAGCAACTGCAGAAGGACACACGGAGGAGTAAAAAATGTTGTATACCTATTACCATGTCAAACACTTATTTTAATATTTAAAACATGTTATGAAATGATATTGTATATATCTCCATGAAACAAAGTAGAAAGTCACATCTGCCTGTTGCTAATGCAGTTTAAAGGGCATGATAAGGACATGGCTGATCCACCCAATTTTTTTTTTTTGCAGTTAACAAAGTATGAATACAACATCGGCAACAGCACTATAAGTAATGAGAAGCTTGTCAAAGGTTGCCTGCACTGACTTATAAAAAAAATAAATTCAAATCAACTGGGTTTGCAACTGCTAAACATTTTCCCAAATAGCATCACTGGTTCACCAAGTGGGGGGGAGAATAAAAAAATAAATTCAGTAGGGAAGTAGTAAAAATGTAATTAGCTTGCATGTCCCCCCCCCCCCCCCCCAAAAAAAAAAAAAATGTTCATGCTTTTCCTAGTCGATAGCATGGTGTAGAGCAATGAATGAAGAGTACAGGTTTAGACTTGTTCACTGGCTTCCCTAGACTATCATTTACAAAGCACTCTTAAAGGTTTCCCAAATTATTGTGTCAGGAGTGCTCATTTAGCATTTGCTTAATGCCTTAATGAACTTGTGCGTTACCCAATTGACTGTAAGAGGCTATGTCATTTCATGCACACACTTATGTTACAAAAACAGTATGAAATATAGGGTGCGGAATCTACAGGAGTGACCCCGTCAGCAGCTCATGCGGCACACACAGCTTCACACGTTGCATAGAACGAATTTGAAGCACATTGCCATATTTTAAAATATCAATAGTTGTACTCTAAAGAAGGTTCTCAGTTCCCTTGGTTCAGAGGAGAAGACCGGTGCTGGACCTCAGAATGTGTGTAATACTTGGATTTTTTTTTACCTGCTTTAGTTAGACACATTGCTTATAGACCTTAATGCCCAGGTCCTAGTGATGTGCACTTTGAAGACCTCTCCACTTCACTATAAAAGTGATACCTTCCCAATATTAAGTGCCCCTAGCTTCCATTTACTACACAGTGGTCTTTCTTGCAAAAATGACAGCGTTCAACTTTTGTGTAAAGAACTGCCCCAGATTTCAAAGTTTACATGTTGGGTGGCTAAATGTGAAGTTACAGCTAACTCCTGACTCAAATTGCATAGAAGCCTTTATAATGAGCACCTTTGGTATTTCATGTTAATGTCCCATAAGCAGGCTCATCCCGACACGTTTCATCTAAAAAGACATCTGAGATGTAGACACATGCCCCCCTCCATGACTTTTCCATCAAAATCAACAATGCAACCATTAGGCCCTCCCCTCACGCCAGGGTACTAGGTGTAACCCTAGACTCTGACTTGTCATTTCAGCCCCAAGTCCAATCATTGTCAAAAGTTTGTAGATTTCACCTCCGTAACATCTCTAAAATTTGCCCCTTTCTAACAAATAAAACTACCAAGATCCTCATTCACTCCCTTGTTATCTCTCACCTTGACTATTGCAACTCCCTTCTCATTGGCCTGCCTCTCCATATGCTATCTCCTCTTCAGTCTATCATGAATGCTGCTGCCAGACTTATCCACCTTACCAACCGCTCAGTGTCTGCCAACCCTCTCCTCCAATCCCTACACTGACTCCCAATCACCCAGCGAATTAAATTCAAAATACTAACCACAACATACAAAGCCATTCACAACTCTGCCCCGAGCTACATCACCAATCTTGTCTCCAAATATCACCCAAACCGTCCCCTCCGCTCTTCTCAAGACCTCCTACTCTCAAGCTCTCTCGTCTCCTCCTCCCACACTCGTCTCCAGGATTTCTCCAGAGCCTCTCCAATCCTCTGGAACTCGCTACCTCCACCGGTCCGGCTATCCCCTACTCTTGCTACCTTCAGACGATCCCTGAAAACTCATCTATTCAGGGAAGCCTATCACGTCTCAAACTAATCTCCTACCACTTCCATCAACTCATTCCCGACAGTTATAACCTTCTGTACCACCTGCCCCACCCTTCTAGATTGTAAGCTCTTCTGAGCAGGGTCCTCTTAATCCTCTTGTATTTAATTGTATTGTAACTGTATTGTCTCCCTTTTATATTGTAAAGCGCTGCGTAAATTGATGATAACAACAACAACAACAACAACAGACATGCTGTGGCCCTTAAGTTTAAATAGACATTCTACCCAAATAGCAAAATACAAACTTGTTGGCAATTGGTCATGCAATAAATTTTCTGGTTCTCAAAATGGTGGCGTGTGCAGCTCACGCCTACCTACGAATAGCGAATCAGGACATAGGCAAATAAGATCTGACCTTCGTCCTATGGGTTTGGAGTGTGCGCAACAAGCCTCACAATCCGATGCATGACGTCCTCCAGATATGACAACGGCAATGCTTATTGGTCCACCTGCACTCAATCACGAGCGTAGGACCGCCCACCATGGTGCCAGCAATCTGGAAGAAATGGACATCTGTAGGTCACACCTTGCTATGAAACAGCGAGAATGGCCCACATCCAACACAACATTGGCTGTCAGCGCTGCCATTTTGAGAACCAGGAACTTGCATTACCAATTAGAGTGCTCCTCTTTTATGCGGATTTACACTATATGGAACTTTTGTTTCATTTATGGATGCATCCTGTAAGCATATGAGAAGGATTCAACCCTCCATCTCCGAGTTTCGCTTTCTGGCTTTGAGTCCTCTGAGGGACAGTGAACATCCTCCTGTGCTAACATCTACAGACATGGATGTCCATGCCTACCGGCATGCTGTTACCATAAGCCTTGATGACTCATTGGTAGACATGTGCGCCAGCAATAAATTTGTTTCATTTAGTTTTGCATTAGCCGTTAATTTGTAATTTGTGTCCAAAATTCAATTTGGATTCTTACAAAATACGAATGTTATGTTAGTTAACTTTTCGTAGCAATTACGAACGTTTGTTATGATGAATTTATCATTATGAGGGGCTCCCACCATCCCTGTGCTATGCTCACTTCCAGAGTTAACTTCATCATAACGAATCATCGTAACTAACGAACATTCTCATTTTTGTCCGATTCTGAATCTCCCATCAACTACCAGTACCAGTCTCCCACTCCAATACTAAAAAGGTAATTTTCCCAACCCTCACTCAGCAGCAGAAGAAAACCCGATTGGTCAAAACACCAGTTACGTTTCCGTTGTAATGGAATTTGGATAGGAAATTCATAAACAAAATTTCGTACAAAGTTTGGAAGCATAGCAATTCATATTTCGGATCCTTCCAAATGTATGGAAATTCGTACGGAACTAATCGCACAGGTCTACTCATTGGGCATACACCTTGTGTTGAGTACATTAGCTCCAGTAAGTCTCTTATGTTGATGGCATCTCCCATTATCTTCTCTTAACATCTGTCCTCCTATTGAGGTCAGAAAGGAGTGTCATTTACTTACCTGGATTAATATCTCAGTTTTCATCTCTGGACTATATTCGCTTATTTTCCATTAGGCCCGTTTCACACGCTAAAAAACCAGCCCCTTTCACTTCAGCGTGAAAGCCAGAGGGCTTTCACACTGGCAGGACGATGGAAAAAAAAAAAAAAAAAATCTTTGGAGTGGTAAAGTGCTCCTACCCATTGAAATCAATGGGGCAGCGCAGCTATACCGCCGGCAAAGCGCCGCTGCAGCAGCGCTTTGCGGGCAGTTTTAACCCTTTTTGGCCACTAGCGGGGGGGGTTAACCTCCCCGCTAGTGGCTGCATACTGCCACTAAAACGACGGTAAAGTGCCGCTAAAAATAGCGGCACTTTACCGCCAACGCCCGCACCAGTGTGAAAGGGTCCTTATATAGTGTGGACTATATTTAGTATATTTATGTTTTTGCATGCATACCATTCAGACTTTAAGACGTTTACCTTTTTCTCAGCATCATGTAAAGGTCCTATTATGACCGTACTAATTTAGCACTGCAGTTACTAGTAGTCCCCCCCCCCCCCCAAAAAGCAGTCTAATGCCATGTGCACGCGATCGGAATTTGACGAAAAAAGCCCTGATTGTTTGCCCGTCGGAATTCTGCTCAAATTGCCTTGCCTACACAGTCAAACCGAATTCCGACTGCCAAGAACGTAATGACATACAACGGGACTAGAAAAAGGAAGTTCAATATCCAATAGCTTCCATCTCAGTTGAATCTGAGCATACGTGAGTTTTTGCGTGTCGGAATTTCCGATAGAAACTTTTTCCCATTGGGAAAATTGAGAACATGCCATCAAATTTTTGATGGCGGGAATTCGGCCTGCTAAATTCTGATGGAGCATACACACGGTCGCATTTTCTGATGAAAAGCTCTCATCGGTCTTTTGCTGGCCGAAATTCCGATAGTGTGTACGCAGCATTAGACAGCTAGAGCACATTTTAATATCTTACTGTAAAGAGTCCTTTCTATTGCAGAAGTAAACCAGAAGTAAATCAGTGGCCAGTTTTGCTTTCCTATAGGACATTGCCAAGTCTGTTTGCAACTGGCTGTGGAGAAATGCGCTTCTAAAGCTACACCATGTAAGCCTTTCGTTAAACCGCAAGGAGGTTTAGCAAACATGATAGCATGTAGGTTATAATAACATACAGCCCTGTAGTATAACAGCCCAAGTACACAAACCTACCAGGAAAGTGGTTTTAGTGACCCTAAAATGTATTGCAAGTCAAAGGGATTACAGCAAAGTCTTTGAATGAGATTAAACCCATCAGCAGGTGGCCTTCTGCTGTGTGCAGCTATAAGACAGAAAGCATAGCTGCCAACTTTCTCCCTTGGAATTTCCATACTACATGAACTTGACAAAGTAAAAAAAATCCTCACAGACAGCAACTTTTCACAATCTCAAAAAGAACTTCAATAATCAGAGTCTTGAGCGCCATAACTATTTACATCTCTTAAAAGTCTGACAAAATGATACGGCAAGTTAGGAACCAGCATTTTTTTGTAAGGCTACTTTCACAAGGGGTGGGGGGGGCGCAACCAGCTGTAAAGCAGCGCTATATTTTGCGTGGTTTTAGCAGCAATATTTGGCCACTAGCTGGGCGGTTTTAAACCCCCCCCCCCCCCACACACACACACACACACACACACATTAACCACCTCACGCAAGTACAGGCAGATTAACATACCTGTACATTGCCCTTTAAGAGGCGGCTTACAGGCGTGCGCCTGCCGGGAGCTCCGCGAGTGTGACAGTCTGCGGGGATACCCACGATCGTCTTACAGTGAGGAAGAACGGGGAGATGCTAATGTAAACAAGCACATCTCCTCGTTCTGCCAACTGATACTGTCACTGATCCCTGTAATCGGAAGCGGTGATCAGTGACATATCACAAAGGCCCCCCCCCCCAGAAACTCCCTAGGACACACTTAACCCCTTCACTGCCAGTCACATTTACACAGTAGTCAAATGGATATTCCTATCGCACACGTTCCTGGTATCTGTGGCTCATAAAATGGTGGGTGCTGTAGCGATTACCAGTTGGGTCCTGGGCGGCTCCGAAAAGTTGCACTCTTGTTATGCGATTCTTTCCATTAAACCTTTTGGACAAGAAAATTGTCCATCCATGGTGTGCTGGCGAATATGTATGCACATTTACACAGTAATCAGTGCATTTTTAATTGGACCAATTGCTGTATAAATGGTCCCAAAATCGCATCAAAAGTGTCCGCCGTAATGTCGCAGTCACAAATTTTTTATATATATATATATATATATATATATATATATATATATATATATATATATTTATTTTTTTTTTTTTTTAGACGCTACAACTTTTGCGCAAACCAATCGCTTTTTGTGATTTTCTTACCAAAAATATGAAATCTATGTATCGGCCTAAACTGAAGGGAAAAAAATAATAAAAATGAATAAATATATTTTTGTGGATAATATAGCAAAAATAAAAAATGCATTTTCTTCAAAATTGTCGCCATTTTTGTTTATAGCGCAAAAACTGATAGCGATCAAATACCACCAAAAGAAAGCTCTATTTGTGGGGTAACAAGGACATCAATTTTGTCTGGGAGCCACGTCGCACAATTGTCAGTTAAAGAGATGCAGTACTGAATCTCAACAAGTGCCCCGATCAGGAAGGGGGTAAATTCTTCCGGGGCTGAAGTGGTTAAACACAACATTTCATATTCTTGATGTGCCTCCTGTACTTGTATGAAAAAGCATCCTGTTCTTTGTATGGCTTCACGTCCTTACACCGCCTCGCCCCCCCCCCCCCCAGCCATTCACTGGGAAGTTCAGTGTGCCGTTTCACCTCCCCCACCTCTATGCAACTGAAAGCCGAAACGATAAAAGAAGGAAAAAAATAAATAAATAAAAAACACCCCAACCCACACAATTTTGATGCGTTAGCATTGCATTTTCCTCTGGACATGCAAGTGGACAAAGCACATCCCACGAGCGTGCGTCTTTTTTGCTGTGGCTTCCATTCACTTGAGTATTGGAGGCGCATTGATTATGCGGCACCAAAAATGCAACAAGCCTTTTAAAAACACAACTGAAACACAATGGAGCAGTGAGAAGGTATCTATAGCATTTAAAAAGGTTGCACATGTCTTGTTTTTTTCACTTTACAAATAATCAAAAACTGATCAGTGTGAAAGTCTTTAGTCAGCTAAAGCCAAGGGAAAAAAATAAATAAATAAAAGTTGTCAGAGTTCCAAATAACTTATTTGTGAGCAACAGAATTTGGTAGTCCTATAGTGCATATAAAAAGACCTTCACTTGGGGTGGGGAGTGGCAACTCTTAAAGGAGGAATATGGGTTCAAAAGAGGACCCGTCCCTCCAATATAGGTGCACCTGAAAACTGTAAATCATTCATAATATCCATATATAAAACTTTTATAAAATGTATAGTCTATTGTAACTAAAGCAGTGACCTACACAAATGTTAGGTCAAGGCAGAGTTATTCTAAAGGGCTTTCAAAAACCTTTATAAAAAAAGGATTTAGTCTCACCGTAAATGTACCAAAAAAAAAATGTTTTTTTTTTTTTTTTAAAACAGCAATAAAGGAGGGGAACACTTTTCACTCAACACAATGGGTTAATACATCACTTCACATTGTTGGGAAGACCTTTTGAGCCCAGGTCCTGACCTCTCTGGGGCTGTGCAGCAGGTTTTATGTCAGCTGTGGTAGGTGTTTTGTTTTCCCTCTGCCCAGTGTCTTCTCCTGAACTCTGTAGGCTCTTTAGCCATCAATCACTGCTCTGACATGTATGGTGGACCTGAAGACATGGAATTGCAGGTCTGTTACTTTCTCCTAGCAATTAGTTTGTTATTCTATCTCACAACTGCCAGGTGATTAACATCAGGCACAAATTGTCGCATGAGTTTATTGCAGCTAACCATCGTAATTCAGTTTTGCTGGATGCATATGGCACTAGCGGCCATCTGTGGTCCAACAAGTTCTTTGACATGGTGAATAAAACAAACTCCTGTCACCGATTCTGTCAAAAAAAAAAAAAAGAAAATGATATTCAAACATGCCCTGAGAACATGCAGACTGTAGGCTCTTGGGTGCAGTCATCTATCGTGGCCAAGTGGTTAGCACATCTGCCTAGCAGAATCAGGGTCACTGGTTTGACTCCCAAACATGACACTATCTGCCTGGAGTTGCATGTTCTCCCTGTACCAGCATGGGTTTCCTCCAGGTACTCCAATTTCTTCACACTCCTTGAAGGCAGGAAATTATTTGAATATACAATGTATATGTAAAGTGCTGTGTAAATTGATGGCAAGTACCTGTAATAAAGCAAATCATGGTTTTGCAGTACTCATTACAGATGTTTGCAAAATGACCATGTGGCCACACAGAGGGACAACAAATAGAATTATAGGAAGCAGCAATATCAGGAAGAAGGTCCCGTTTTCCCCATATAGACCCAATTTACAATATGGTGTCCAGTCCTGGAAAATACAAATGATACTGATAAGATAGGTTGGGTCCAGAGATTTGCAACAAAAATGGTGAATGGTCTAAGGCTCCATGCACACTGAAGCTCATAAAGGGCCCATAAACTCCTCTGTTATATCCATGTGTGCATGGACACATAGGATCTTTGGATGTTTATCAGCAGTGGAGTTTATGGGTTGTTTTCCGAATGCCATAAAATCATGTTCAGGAGTTGTTTTTCTGACCGCAAAAAACGCCAAACACTGATAGACGCTCAAAAATGTGGCTCGCCAGCGTTTTTGATCCATGGGGGGGGGGGGGGGGGGACTCCTAATAAACACGGCAAAGACAAAACAAAAAAAAAAAAAGTTGAAGGACTCACTAAGATACTGGTGTTTTTTTTTTAAAAACATTATTTTAACTTCCAGTGCACATGGAGCCTAAGGAAAAAAAAAACACACGCACAAATCAGAAATTATATGTAGAGCCCTGCTCCTGAGTAGACACCATTGTTCTTTTTTCAAATGTAATTGTCTGAAGCTATAGTTTGGCTCAGACCAATTTCTCTAAAAGTTCTGGTTTCTGTACCAGTTCAGCTGGGTTTCACTGATTCCCACCTGACTGTAGGTGTCACTGTCACTGTTGGTGGGTGTGGAACAGCAGCAGGCTGGATGCATTGAATGCCACCTCTTGCTCGGAAACAGTTCAGTGGGTGTGGATTCCCTGCTGTGCATTCTGGGAGAGGGTATTTAAGGTACCAACGCCATTTTTATTGCATCATCATTTGGGCTACTTTCCACAGGACACCCCTAAGATGAAGAGGCAATGGTAAGCCCGAATAAAACCAACAGCCATGCATAATAACCAGCTTCTAACTTCAGCTTGTTCAGTTAGGCTGGGTTCACACTATAACCCACTGCAGATTGCACAGGGACAAATCAGGGCCGATTCTATGTCTGAATTTGGCCCTGAAATGGAACCAAAGATGCACAGCATTTTTGTGCAGTGTGCTCTGTAGCCACAATGGAGATATGCGAACCGGCTCTATAAGGAGCCAGTCGCATTCTCCTGCTATACGAATTGGATGCCGGGAAAACCACATAGATGTGAACACAGCCTGAAGCCTTGACATAAAAAAAATAGGAACTGATTGGTTACTAATCACAGGTGCACAACAATCTGTGCTTTAGTTCTTGTAAATCTACCCCTTATGACCAGAAAATCTAAAGGCACAGTATGGGAAAAAAAATAAAAATATAAATAAAAACCCCACCACATTTTAAATGAAATAGTTTTGAAATGTGCCCAGGATTACATTTGAATATCAGGTCCAGATAAAACATTAAGGCTGGATTCACACCTATGCGTTTTTAGTGCTTTTTGCAGGTTTGCACTGCAGTCCATTTAACATGTTTTTCTATGGAACACGTTCTGTAGTGCAAATCTGCAAAATGCAAAAAACACTAAATGCATAGGTGTGACTCCAGCCTAAGGCCTTTCGAATGAAAATCGGTGGACTCAATGGCAAGAAAAATTTTAGACTTTCCATACAAATGCTCAAATAAAAAAAATAAAAGGCCAGCTTAAGACTATATATATGATGGTCCATCATATTTGGACCGTCAAGACAAGTGTGTCCAGAACCAAACGAATGACATGAACACTGAGCTTTTTGCTTTTGTAGAAGAAAAACCTCCAGCTGTGCTTCAATCACTGGGAGGTCTGAGGAATGCATCAGGGATCCTAAGAGCCCCATTAGCAATGACAGTACTGATTTATAACATATTGATTGTGACCATCAAAGGAAAAGGCCAACAAAAACAACTAGTAAAGCCATAAAGTGCAATAAAACACCCAAACTTCCCTGTTTATCTTTAAAGGATTGCCCTGGATCTGGAAACAGTGCTGGAGTAAACACAGCTAAGCTTGTTACAGGGGGTAATTATCACCTCTTATTAAAACCAATAACTTGATTGATACATTCTTTCATCTGGCAGATCGTAGATATTTCTCATATTAGTGATCTGCAATAGACAAGTTATCTTTTGAAAAACCATTACCAGAGACAGTTTAACTTCCATGGCCTCATATGTCCACTCACTGTGCCGCCCTGGCTACACCATTGTAAACTTACTATAAAATTAATGACATGAATGTGTTCTAGCTCAAATTAAATATGGAAACGAAAAAAAGTTAAGATAAATCAGGGACCAGTCTGAGTTCCAAGTATGAACTTAGCCTGGCCATACATGCCTGTTCAATTTCATTGAGATTTAACCTCAACTAGGTAGTGCAAGGGCCTGCCCGATTGCATACAAATTGTAAGCGTTTGACCTCATAATATGATTTTGGTAAGTCTAAAGGAATAGTACAAGAAAATTATATAAAATGTATGGCCAGCCTTCGCGACACATTCATTTGATTGCATGCTGGTGCTGCTATCCAGTATTCAGTTCAGTCACTACTTTAGGTTTGTGCCATAGGTGTCATTAAGGGGGGGCTATTGAGACAGGAGCCCTGAATGTGGGGCCAATAGCTCAGAGTGTCCAAGCGCCGGGTCCAGCAGTCAAGAGTACAGACAGCAGCAGTTTACCTGTGCGATTTGGGCATTGCGGCACTATCCTGCCTGGCCTGATAGGCAGCAGCAGAACGCCGCCACAGCTCCCTCAACCTCCAGAGTCGTGCGGCATAATGACCATGGTGGCTGTGACAGAAAGAAGATTAAAAGGGGAAAAAAAAAAATTAAAAAAAAAGTTTCGGCTGCATTTGATGAGGCATTTATTTTTTATCTTTTTCTATTGAGCCTGCAGAGCATTGCACCCAGTTGTATTTTCTCTGGGTGGAGAAATACAACCATGTTTTACATTGTACGTCCCTATAAAAAATAAAAACAAATAAAAATAAGGGATGGGCATTATAAAATGTCATAAATTTTTATATAAATAAATGCCATAAATATTTATATTCAGTGTAATGGTCAGTGTGGGCCATGCAGCAATCTAGTTTACCTCCCCCCTTTCCCACCCCACAACACTGCGCCCCCCGGGTGCCAAGCTCAAGCCCCTGGTCTTTTTCCCCACCTAGCCATGCCTATTTAGAGCAAAGAAACAGGTTCACTTTAATCTAGGCCTCCACATCACTGTTCCGCTGCCAGGAGTGAAAGGCTTGGATAGAGTGGAGAGGAATTAAACACCGTTCAGGTTTTTATTGACGTCTGTGCCCCATCAGGGAGATTCACCTCATTTTGTCCTGTTTACCATTAAAAGAAAAACTTTTTTTGGTTGTCTCCAGAAAAGTAATATAGTAGAAATCTTCCAATGGAGACACTAGTGCCAGTGACCTGGGGGGGTCACCAAGAAATTACCTTAGCCACTTCTGGACCACGGACGTCCTAACTTTGAAGGGGGATATCATTATGGCAGCAGCTAGTCTTCAGCCGGCGGTCTGATTTCCGATAAGTGATCTCTGTGGCAGATTTGCCACGAGATCCCTTTTATCCACAGCGGGAGTGGAGGCAATCGGATCTTCACCCATGCTGGGCATGGAGACGAGTGAGGGGGGAAGATGGCCCCCACCTGTCTCCAGAACATTGCAGGGTGGAAGCAACAGCAAAACATCACTTCTGCCCATAGCTCTTAAAAAAAAAAAAAAAAAAAAGCCTCCCTGAATCGTTCAGCCAGCAGCATGCAGAAGTGCACAAAGGAGAGATGAGTTTTGTAGAAAGGCAAGTGAATCCAAAGCACTCACCATGGACAGGTCAGTGTTAAAATCCTCAGTCAGTTCTTCCCAAGCAGCCAGCATTCTGTGCTGAACTGTCAGCACTTCACAGGAGCTGAAGAGGAGAGGACACTGACAGAGGAGATGACACCCTCGGAGGGATAGAAGGACGACACATCCTTAGATATCAGGACAGGGTTCATGCTGGGATGTGACCCCCATAAGTGAAGGGCTACAGGTCCCAGCACAAACCCCTCAGAACTGAACATGTGATACTCCCCAATCACTGAAGAACTACAGGTCCCAGAATTAGCATGTGAAATCTATGAGGTCATACCCTTAATTCTCAGGGGTCCATGCTGGGACCTGCAGTCCAAAAAAAAAAAAAAAAAATGGGGGGGGGGGGGGGGGAGAATCACATCCTTAGATATCAGAAGTTCATGCTGGGACTTGTAGTCCTTCACTTTCAGGGCTCCGGTGTATCAGACTGGTGGCAGGCAGTGGGTGGAAAGTGGCACACTGCATCTGGTGGCAAGAGACAAGCTTCGGGTCCCCACTGATTCTGCATTATGGTGAGTTGAACAATTATATATTGCAACACCAGCCATTCACCCGACAAATCACCCCTGCCACTGAATCCCCCCCCCCAATCAACCCCGAGACTACATTCTCCCCCCCTCCCCCAATCTTTTTTGGTTGGCAGAATGGCAGTTTGGAAATGTGGTCCCCCTAACCCACCCACAACACTTGAACTTGTACAATGCCTTTAAAACATTTCATGCCAGATAAGGTTTTCTAGTCTTTCCAAGGAACATTGGCCCACAGACATCAGTTCCAGTCTACAAAAGGTCTAACAGTCTGATCACCATACCGTAATCATAAGCCAGGGGGAGCTAAAGGGTATCTGCACACATCTCAAGTCCATCACAAACAAAAATATTAAAATGAATCCTCAATTTTAGGATAGTGCATGCAAAAACCAATCTTGTGGGCAACTGTCACTCCAGAACCACCAATTTATAGTGCATATGCAACCAAATATTCTAAAACTATTTCAAGCTGCATTAGCCTACTGCAGCATAACAGCTCTGGTTGGACCAGTCATACAAACACTTACAATGTAGGGGCAATTTTAACAACTTACCTTTTTTTTTGGAAGAGATTAAAGCAGATGGAGAAAACTTGCAGAAATTGGTACAATTTAGGAATCTGTTCCCACCAGGGGTGGAGTGGCTGACCAGAACCTAGTGTAGCAACTGGGTAGAGGACTTGGCTGGTCACTTGCTTAGCAGTGGTGAGAGCCCTGAAAAGGGCTGAGGTGCAGAATCTAAGATACCACCTGGTCTTCACCAGAGCTCCTAGAGGTGGAGATGTTACGCTGCAGGCCATATCCAGGTTGCAGTCCTCCGGCTCATCCAAGCTGGCCACAGCCAAGAGCAGGTTATAATCTTGCAGCACTGAGATTACAAGACAGCAGGGTACACAGCAAAATAGCCAGAGAATACAAGAGAAGACTGAGAAAAACCAAACAAGGAACACAGCCAAAGAGTGCACAGGTGCTAACATTGAGACTTAGGCCTGATTCACACCTATGCATTTTTTGTGTTTTTTTGCAGCTTTGCACTACAGAACATGTTCCATAGGAAACCATGTTAAATGGACTGTATTGCTCATCTGCAAAAAGCACCAACAAAGCATAGATATGAATCAGGCCTAACTTGACCTTACAAAGGAAAGACTGGTTCAGAGAAGCAATTAACAAACTGAAGTGCAAAGAGACAGACATGAAGGAAGACATAATGCCGGTAAGGAGCAGACAAACAGAGGCTGCCTACTGGGCTTCTTCCACAGAGCAGCTAATCAAGCTACTAACGCTTGGACACTGAGCAACAACCATGATAGCCCTTTAAGACAGCACTCACTGTGTGATTGGCTGGTAGCCAGTGGCTGCACACAGAGGAAAAGACCTGGCACTGGAATATAGAACAGGTGAATGTCATATTACCTCCCCCCCACTTCTTTTATGGGTTCTCCCCACTTGCCGGGTCCAGATTTCAAAGGGAGACTGAGATGAAACCTCTTAACCAGGAGGGGAGCAGACATCAGAAGTTGGGACTTAAGACCTTTCTTCAGGGATAAAGCCCTTCCAGTCTATTAGGTAATGGAGTTTTCCACAGGAAAACAAGAAACATGGAAAGAATTCAGAACCTTCAGGTCTGGAGGAAAATGAGGTTTATAACTATCTAATAATTATTAAAGCTTGTGGGGGGCTGGATAAAAAAAGCTTATAAGGGACACTTGTGCAGGAAGCAAGAAAAGTGCAGTGGTGGTACAATTTAATGCCATTGTTGGGGGAAAAAAAAACCCTAGTGGGTTAAAAGTCAAGGGTCCATACACACGATCCGAATATCGGACGACAGACTGGATGACTTTTTTTGCTTAATAGTCAAACAGAAATTGAATAGGTAACTAAAGTCATGAAAATTCTTGTACGACAGAAAAAAAAAAATCGGAAGTGATGTCATGTGTTGTAATCTATTTGTATTGTATTTCCGAGTGACAGCTATACTGACTAAATGAAAATCGTATGATCACGTATCGTATGAGTAAAATTTTCATGCTTGTCTGATCGAATAATATCGGATGAACTGTCGTGATTGGCTCTCAAAAGTAGTGTACCCAAAAATCGTAAATTCTTCCTCGGAAGTCAGTTTTTGTACGATATTCGGATGGTGTCTACGGGCCATTAGCAAGTGCTTTGATTTATGAATTATCAACTCCTCACCCAAAGGTAATTATTCAAGACCTGAAACTGAGTATATTCCTTTCATTCATGAGAAAAAAATGTATTTGTTTTATACACTATAAGGTTGACTTATTAAAACTGGAGAGTGTGAAATCTGGTGAAGCTGTGTATGGTAGCCAATCAACTTCTAACTTCAGCTTGTTCAATTAAGCTTTGACAATGAAACCTGGAATCTGATTGGTTTCTATGCACCTCTGTACCCGACTTTGCACTCTTCGGTTTTAGTAAATTAACCCCAATACCTGTGTGAGAAGTAGCTGAAGGAAGCTATACTTAGGCTGGTTTTACACCTATGCATTTTTAGAGCATTTTGCAGATTTGCAATACAGTCCATTTACCATGGATTCCTATGGAACATGTTCTGTAGTGCAAATATACAAAAAGCACTAAAAATGCATAAAAAAATTGTCTTATAGATGGACTGTGATTACAATGGTAAAAATCTCAGCCAGTTGGTATCAAGACAGGATGTGAGAGACGCATGTTCACAATGTACATTCATTTGTCTGTAGTTGGACTATATTGCTAATAGATCACTGATTAACCACTTGATTACTGGGAACCTAAACCCCACTCCTGCCCAGACCAATTTTCAGCTTTTAGCACTGTCACTCATTGAATGACAATTGCGCGGTCATACAACACTGTACCCAAATTACATTTTTATAATTTTTTCCCCCACAAATATAGCTTTCTTTTGGTGGTATCTGATCACCTCTGTTTTTGTTTGTTTTTTATTAAAAAAAAAAATAAAATAAAAAAAAAAAATACAAAACCGTTTTATATTTTGGTAATAAATTTTGCAAACAGGTAATTTTTCTCCTTCATTGATGTACGCTGATGAGGCTACACTGATGGGCACTAATAGGTGGCACTGAAGGGCATTGATAGGTGGCGCTGAAGGGCACTAATAGGTGGCACTGATAGCCGGCAGTGATGGGCACTGATTAGAGTTGCCACCTTATCCCTTTAAACCCGAACACATATTGATTACACAGGTTCTGTGGCTGATTAAGGTGGTAATTAAACTCACTTGGTGCCTTATCTGCATTAAATTAGCCTCAAAACCTGTGGAATTCATATGTGTTAGGATTTAAAGGGATGAGGTGGCAACCCTAGCACTGATGGGTGGAAGTTATGGGCACTGATCGGAACTGGTAGGTGACACTGATAAGCAGCACTGCTAGATGGCACTGATTTGCACCACTGGTGAGCATTGATAGGTGGCGCTCATGGGCATTGATAGGTGGCACTGATTGCTGGTACTTATGTACTGGTGGGCACTGATAGGTGGGCACTGATTTGTGGCACTGGCAGGGGGTACTGGTGGGCACATATGAGACAGCTTCGCCTCTTCCTCTTCGGGACCGATGTCCCTTCAACAGAAGCCGTGGTAGGCTTTTTTTCTCTCCACACGCTGTCAGCGTGAGAAGAAAAGAAAAACGATTACCAATCTTCTGTTTACATCACATGATCCGCTGTCGTTGGCTGTCGGGATCAACCCCTTACTCCAATCTGTGATCACCTGAGTCTCATTGACTCAGGTGTTTACAGCGCACACTGCGCGCGTCCTTCGGGGGGGGGGGGGGCGAGTGTGCAAAGGGGAGGACATCTATTGACGGCCTCCTGGCAAAGCAGACCCATGCCTTAGCCTTCATTCAGCTATAGCGGGTATCTGAAGGGGTTAAAAAAGTTAAATTATGGCAGGTGTAGCCTTACATGGAGTATGTGCAAAGCAAATCTAAAGGAACCACATAGATAATTGTATAGTGGGAGACCATATAAATTCTATACCTGTGTGAGAAGTAGCCAAAAGAAGCTGCACTAGAGTTGCCACCTCATCCCTTTAAACCCAAACACATATGGATTACACAGGTTCTGTGGCTGATTAAGGTGGTAATTAAACTCACTTGGTGCCTTATCTGCATTAAATTAGCCTCAGAACCTGTGGAATTCATATGTGTTTGGATTTAAAGGGACGAGGTGGCAACCCTAAGCTGCACCCATATATGTGGTAAATGTGATTCCAACATGGAATATCGCAGCAGGTTTGCATCAAAACATGTGAAGGGTGGATGTTAATGTTGTACTTGGATTAGAGTCTTCCATGGATTATATTGCTAATGACTAAAGAAACTAAATTATAGTGGATGTAGCTTTATATACCCTATGTGCTATATAAAAGATATAAAGTATGTATAAGCACTGGAAGGCAGACGGCAGTTGAATTAATTCTGATTGTTAACCCTTGAGTGAAGTTAATTGGAGATCACAATGACACCATACCTGTGTGAGAAGTGGCTGAAGGAAGCTATACTCCTATAAAGATTTCATTAATTAGAAGTGATTATGAATGCATAAAGCTTCAATAAAATAGATGTATGTTATGTGGATTTGATCTGAAATAAGATAAGGATCCAAGACTGGGGTGTAAAATACTGACATAATTAAATAAATACCATTGATGAGGTTATGTGCAAATATAACAACTAGGAAGAGAGAAACTTTGTATCCAAAATTTGCTGCTAAAGCAACAAAAAAGATAGAAGTTCATTACAGAAACTTGGTGTTGTGGAAGTATTAAAAGAGCCTGTTTTGAAAAAAATGGATCCAATTCATGAACATTTATAAGGCATTGGGGCGGGTTGCTCATAACAAGTTAATAGGCTGTTGTTTTTTTATTGGTGGGGGGTCATAAACATTTAATTTTTTTTTGCAACCATTTCTTCAAATCCATTTTTGATGTGTTTTTAATGTGTTTTGCATTTTTGGAAGGTGTCTGTTGTCTTGCAGGAGAAACCAGCAAAAATGCAGCATAAATGCATCAAAAACGCAAGCACTTCGCTTTTTGTATGTGTTTCCACTGCGTTTCCATTGAAGTCTATGGAACCAAAACCCAACCTGATGTTGGAAAACAAACTCCCTGACCCTTTCCCAAAAAACGCACTGGTGGAAAATGCACAAATGTGCATAGGAAACCATGTTAAATGAACTGTAGTGTGTTTTCTGCAAAACCAAAAAAAAAGACAAAAAGAAAATGCATAGGTGTGAACTAGGCCTTACCCTAGGTTCACACTTATGCATTTTTAGTGCATTTTGCAGAAACGCACTACAGTCCATTTAACATGGTTTCCTATGGTACACATTTACATCTATGCGTTTTGCAGCCGGTGTGTTTTTGAAAAGGGTCGGGGACTTTTTTTTTCCCCCTTGTGTCGTCACAAGGGACGGTTTCCCCGGTTGATGTCATTGGATGGCCCTGCCCCATGGCTAAATAAGAAAAGGCAGACAGTAGGCAATGACACAACAAAAGAAGACAGTGCTAGAAGATATTTTTTTTGTTTTTATTGAGTAAGCGGCGGCGAGGAAAAAGACAACACAAGGAGAAGATCGCACCAGGGGGAAAAGACTGCACTGGAAGGATAAGACATTGGTACCGGAGAAAGAAGACGTTGAAGCTACGATGGGGGGGACATTTTAGATTTTTAATAAAGGACTTGTAAAAAAAAAAACATCTCCTTGTGTTTTTGGTTTTTTTAACACTTCACTGCTTTTTGTGGGTGAATGGGTACAATGTACCCCTACTCATTCACATAAGGGAGGGCTGGAATCCGGGGATCCCCCTTTCTTAAAGGGGGATTTCAGATTCCGATAAACCCCCTGCCTGCAGACCCCCACAACCACCGACCAGGGTTGTGGGGAAGAAGTCCTTGTCCCCATGAACGTGGGAGCAAGGTGCTTTGGGGCGGATGCAAAGCTCCCCCTGCCCCAAAGCACCCATCCCCGTGTTGAGGGCATGTGGCCTGGTATGGTTCAAGACGGGGGGGGGGGGCGCTTCCTCGTCCCCTCCCTTTCCTGACCCGCCAGGCTGCATGCTCAGATAAGCGTCTGGTATGGATTTTAGGGGGGGACCCCATGCCATTTTTGTTAACAATTTTGGTGTGGGGGGGGTCCCCTCTGAATTCATACTAGATCTGAATGGCCTGGTATGGACCTGAAGCCTGGAGGGGACCCCACGCCTTTTTTTTTTTTTTTTTCACAATTTTTTTTTTCCGGCAATTTTTATTTTTATTTTTACATTCAGCTGTCAGTGGGGAACCCCACTGACAGCTAATGACTGATCGGTTGTTAAGGACACGGCAGCCGGCTTCCAGACCTGCTTCTTGGCAACCAGCAATGTACAGTGTGTTTAAAAAAACATAACATGCGTGAAAACTTCATGCAAAAACGCATTAAAAAAAATGAGGTTTAAAATGCAAAACATGCCTGAAAAATGCATCAAGCACAGCCGCATAGATGTGAACCTAAACTTACAGCAGATATTCTTGTAAACCAAACTTTGTCATCGGGTTGCAATTTAGGAGCCTTTTGCTGATGTTGATTGCAGTTTTTCTGTGCTTAGCAGCTGCTTGCAGGAGTTGTTTTTGTACTTGGGTCTATATTTGAATCGTATCCTTTTGCATGGAATCCAGAGCAGGAATTTCAGAAGTTGAAGGCATTGGCAAAGACATGTGTAAGTGCCTTCTATAAATGATAAAGAATTGTGACTCCAGGGTGCTGGCATTCTGATGACTGTTATGTGCGAACTCAGTCCAGTTGTCTAGGTGAGCTGACACAAAGGCTCAGGGAACAGTCTGGTTGGTTCTCTGGGTTTGCCCATTGGATTTGGTGGGTGAAAGGCAGAAAAGGACTGTTAGGGTCCTTTCACACGGGGCGGATCAGTTCTGATCCGCCCCGTGGATGTCCGTTTGCTCAGCGGGGATCACTCCGCCGATCCCCGCTGAGCAGGGAGATGACAGCTCCGTCTCTGCACACTGCGCAGGGACGGACCTGTCACAGCGCCGCTCTCCCCTATGGGAGATCGGATGACGACGGACCGCAGTGCCCGTCGTCATCCGATCCGATCCGCAGACGGATGGAAAAATAGCTTTTTCCTCCGTTACACTTTTTCGGATCGGAGCGGGTCGGATGTCAGCGGACATGTCACCGCTGACATCCGACGCTCCATAGACCTCTATGGAGCACCCGTTCAGGTCCGCCTGAAAAACTGACAGGCGGGCCTGAACGGGACGTCAGTGTGAAAGAGGCCTAAGGAAACTCCCTTGGATTTGCAGAGGGCTCTACAGAATCACGAGGTGAATTGGACCACACGATTGGACATCACGTGATAGAAGTGAGCATACCATGGAGTCTGAAGGTCTCTCAAATAAAGATCAGCACCAAGGCAATAGCTGAAGGCAGTGAGGAGAGGAGTACAAAATATGCCTTCTTAGGCAAAGGCAAAAATGCAAATGCGTTTTTGCTGCATTTTCATTGCATTTTTCCCCTGGACATATGACTGGACAAAGCAATTCCCACAGGTGTGTTGCATTTTTTATGCGTTTTTGTGGTTTCCTTGCATTTCAAAGGAAAGGTGCATTTTTTTTTTTTTTTTTTTTTTTTTACAGCACCAAAAAATGCAGGAAGTAGGACTTTTAAAAACTTAACTGAAACGCAAGAAATTAAGAGTTCCAAAGTATAAAGAGGGATCCATTTTTCTTCTTTTTTTTTTTAACCCGAAAAACTGAACAGTGTGAAAGGTCTCTTAGAAAATTGGTCAATGACCATCCAGATCACGGTGCACACTTCAGAAGAGGATGGGTCAATTTCGAAGTCCACAGCAATGTGGCACCAGGACTTTTTAGGAACAGGGAACAGAAGAAGAGCTCACATTGACACTGGAGTGGGAGATTTAGTCTGGGCACAGATTGAACATGTTTCACATACTCATCCAGCCTGGATTATCCAGGCAACTTGTCATGGGCCCAGTGACATGCTACCTAAAATCTTTGGGTACAACAGTCTTTTCCGGAGGAATAGCAGGTTCTAGGATGAAAGTAGGTGCAAGGACTCAGTCAGGTGAAATGATAAACTCGGGTTCAAACGATTATCAGAATCCTTCAGATCAAGGGAATAGGAAAGAGCATCCACACGGAAATTGGCAGCCCCCAGTTTGAAGGTGGTAGCAAAAATCAAACCAGGAAAGAACAGCCACCAGTC
The DNA here is from genome assembly GCF_037356315.1 of Lithobates pipiens. Classification (NCBI taxonomy): domain Eukaryota; kingdom Metazoa; phylum Chordata; class Amphibia; order Anura; family Ranidae; genus Lithobates; species Lithobates pipiens. Next base: position 550,690,309 of record NW_027507758.1, on the reverse strand, counting down.
GGCTTGTTGGGGATTCAAGAAGTGAACTGGCTGAACATGCTGCAAGCAAGTTCTTATGGTCAATCAAAAAGAACCCCAAATGGGTTTAAAGCAGGGGCAGCCCGTCTATATATATTGTGGCAGCAGGCAGGTAAAATCACCTGGTTGTATCCAGGATGGGAAATATGTGTGTCCTAGATTCAGGCTTTATGCAGACTTTTACAATTAGAGGGGAAGAGTTAATGAGCCCAGCTGTAGTAAGTGGGCTCATTAAGACCTCTACAAAAAACCCCAGCATGCTTAGGGAGATGCTCCATCCTGGAACCAGTTTTGTGTTGTATAGACTGGGGAGTGTGTCACCTGTACTGTGCGGTGAGTTAACGCCTGTGTGGCAAAACCTTTACAACAAAGGCAGGGACTGGTACAGCACAAGGCTGTACCCAGTTGTTAGACAGGGAGTCTATGTGTGTAGTTAGAGGTCAAGCTGACCAGGATTTATTTTCTTGTTTTATTTTGTTTGGCTGTTATATGTATCACTGCATGGAGCATAAATAAACCGGATCTTTTGTTTTTTGAACCTACACCGCTGTCTGCTGTGCCTGACTTTGTGTTGTGAACCCATCCAGGGGGTCACACACACCCGCTGCCGAGCTAACCCCTCACTATATATATATATATATATATAATTTATTTTTTTTTTTCTTAAAGCTGGCCCTTAAAAAAAAGTCCTTAAGTGCACTGTGTTCGGACGCCGGACACAGTCCGACGCAGGACACATTGCACCTTTGGGAAGCGCCACATCTATGCAATCACGAGATTGCAGACGTAGCGCTTCATTTGTGGGCGTTTAGCCCACCTTGTGGTGCTTTGTGAAGCGTTGAGTAGCTTCCGCCCGTTCGTAGTATATATTACTAAGGCCGGGTGGTTTGATTGACATCTGAGATGATGTCACTTCCTGTTTTCTCTCTCCAATTGCGCCCAGGAGAGAGGAACCAGGAAGTATGAGGAGACCTCGCTGGAGAGGACAACATGTAAGGTAAGTAAGGGGGGGTTTGATGTGAGGCTGCTGCAACTTGGTGACACATTCTGCTGCAACTTGGTTTACACATGCTGCTCTAACTTGATGACACATTCTGCTGCAACTTGGTTTACACATGCTGCTCTAACTTGGGGACACATTCTGCTGCAATTTGACGACACGTGCTGCTGCAACTTGATGGGACACATGCTGCTGCAACTTGGTGGTGACACACGCTGCTGCAACTTGGTGGTGACACACGCTGCTGCAACTTGGTGGTGACACACGCTGCTGCAATTTGATGGTGACACACGCTGCTGCAATTGATGGTGACACATACTGCTGCCATGTGGTGGGACACAGGGTGCATTTGGTGGGACACAGGCTGCATGTAAGGAGGGACTCCGCTGGGGACACCTGATGGCATCTGGTGGCAGGCGACGTGGGTAGTGACACGCTCAGGGCTCTCACTGATTCTGCATTATGGTGAGTTGAATGATTTCATTTTATATTACAATGTTATAATAGAAATAATGCGCTTCAATCATCCTGACACCATAACAACCATGGTGCCGGGATGACTGAAGTGCTAACACCAGGTGTTTGAAATATCTTTATCTGCTGATTGTTAAACTTTCTAGAATACACATTTCTATTGTTGTGTAGGATCTGTCCCTGCTGTCCCTCCATTCCTCTCTCCCTCTCCCTCCGTCCCTCGTTCATCTCAGACACTAACCACACCACCTTAGAGCCACGCCCACTATTTCGCTGAAACCACACCCATTTTCTCCAAGTGGGAGGGGTAAAAAAGGAAGGGGGGGGTCTGCCCCCCCATTTTAATAACTCACCAGCCGCCACTGGTTTAAAGTAAAGGCAACCTAGTGATTTTGACACTCATCCAAGGCCAACTTGACAGCTAGTAGTTCCATAATTTCCTGTGGAGTAATTGTTTTGAGTAGGGGAACATTTCTTGGAGAACAAGGCACAGGGAAGCCTGGCTCAACTGGGAGAATGGAAGAGAATGGGCTCAACTCCTTTAAAAAAAAAAAAAAGGTTTAGTTAAAGCGGGAGTCCACCGGGACTCCGCGTTTTTTTTTTTTTTTTTTTTAAAAGCCAGCAGCTACAAATACTGCAGCTGCTGACTTTTAAATAGTGACACTTACCTGTCCAGCGCGCCCGCGATGTCGGCACCCGAAGCCGATCGCTCGCTCATCTGGCGGGTCCTGCCGCCGCCATCTTGGGTATGGGAATCAGGAAATGGAGCCTTTCGGCTTCATTTCCCGGTTCCCTACTGCGCATGCGCGAGCCGCGCGGCGCAATCTGGACGGTCCCCGCTGCCTCTGGGAGCTGTGTGTTTCCCAGCAGGCAGCGGGGCACCCGCTGAAGGGGGCGGGCGCTTGCGGAAAGGGGCGTAACGTACGCCCCTTTCCGCAGAGAGCTAGCCCGGAAGTGGGTGCAGTTACCTGGATTATCCAGGTAACTGCACCCCCCTCCCCCCTGAAAGGTGCCAATTGTGGCGCCGGAGGGGGGGGGATTCCGATGAGCGGAGGTCCATTTTAGGGTGGACCTCCGCTTTAAATCTGGTCTTGAGAGCAGGGCCCGTGAAGAAAGGCATGGTTAAATTGGAGGTCCCGCTAGCTTTTTTTGGGTCCATGGAAAGTTCATCCTTGGAAATGATGTAACTAGGGCTGAAACAACTAATCTACATAATTGATTATGAAAATTATTTTCATAATCAATTAGTTGGTAGGCAGATTAGTTGGCTGCATACAGAATGTATTATTTGTTTCAGAAAATACAGTGCAGCACACATACAGGTCAGTACACTGTCCATACATGTCAGTAAGTGCCTGAGACCTTGTGAATGTGATTGTGTGAGAAGCAATGTGCCTTGAAGGACTTGTAGTCCTGGACAGGAGAAGGAAGTGATTTAACCATTTTTTATGTGGCACTGTGCTAATTTAACTGATGATTGCGCGCTCATGCAATGCTGTACCCAAACAAAATGTAGAAAAAAAGTTTCACACAAATAGAGCTTTTTTATTTTATTTTTTTTTGCTGATATTTGATCACCACTAATTTTTTTTTTGATAAACAATAAAAGACTGAAAATAATAATAATAAAAAAAAAGTTTTTTACGTTCTGCTATAAAACATATCAAATAAAAACAAAAAATCAAATTAATAAATCATAGCCAAACTACTACATATGAAACATGACTTTGGTTAAAAAAATCCCAGTAACTGTATATTGGTTGGTTTGTTTAAAAGTTATAGCATCTGCAATCTATGACTTATATACTGGAATTTTTTAATTTTTTCTTTTTTTACTAGTGATGGCAGCGATTAGCAAATACTAACAAAACTGCGGGTAATCTGACACTAACTGTGCAGTTCATTTTGCACAGAGTGGCCCCGATCCTCGACTTCCTCCCTACATCGGGAAAGCCCCTAGGAGAAGCGCTCACCCTGGGGGTTACCATGCAGGCACGCTCCCGAGTCCAGCATTTGCGTCCATAGACAGAGTGCAGGACTCGGCCCTGCCCCCCGGCGCTCATGTAATTGGATTTGATTGACAGCAGTGGGAGCCAATGGCTGCACTGCTATCAAGCTATCCAATCAAGAGCCGAGACCCCAGCCAGAGAGGGTGTGCGTGTCTCCGGCGTGGGAACAAATGTGCTCAGGTGAGTAAAACGGGGAGGCTGGGGGGGGCTGTTCAGTGACAGAAGTTTTAGCATAGGATGCATTAAGGTGAAAAAACACAAGGGTTTACAACCCCTTTAATGCATAGAACACATTAAGGTAAAAAACACCAGATAACGCCAGAGACACCAAACTGTGGTCACGTAGACACGTTTCACACATACATCTTGTGCTTAATCATTACTGATTAAGCACAAGATATATGTGTGAAACGCGTCTACGTGACCACAGTTTGGTGTCTCTGGTGTTATCTTTGTGAAGCAAAATAAAATGCAATTCAAAGTTTTGGATGTGCACCCATTTCTTTCTTCTTTCAGGGAGCAAGGCAGGAAACAAGATGGGGCACACTGGGAGCAAGGCAGGAAACAAGATGGGGCACACTGGGAGCAAGGCAGGAATCAAGATGGGACACACTGGGAGCAAGGCAGGAATCAAGATGGGACACACTGGGAGCAAGGCAGGAATCAAGATGGGACACACTGGGAGCAAGGCAGGAATCAAAATGGGACACACTGGGAGCAAGGCAGGAAACAAGATGGGACACACTGGGAGCAAGGTAGGAAACAAGATGGGACACACTGGGAGCAAGGCAGGAAACAAGATGGGACACACTGGGGGCAAGGCAGGAAACAAGATGGGACACACTGGGGGCAAGGCAGGAAACAAGATGGGACACACTGGGAGCAAGGCAGGAAACATGATGGGACACACTGGGAGCAAGGCAGGAAACATGATGGGACACACTGGGAGCAAGGCAGGAAACATGATGGGACACACTGGGAGCAAGGCAGGAATCAAGATGGGACACACTGGGAGCAAGGCAGGAATCAAGATGGGACACACTGGGAGCAAGGCAGGAAACAAGATGGGACACACTGGGAACAAGGCAGGAAACAAGCTGGGGCACGTTGGGAGCAATAGGAAGGCTGGGTATCACGAAAGGCTCAGAAAACCACTTGAAGAGAGCACATTGGGGTCTGGCGGATGCTAACGTGGACCGCATTGCTCATACACTGAGCAATCCACACACGAGCCCTTTAAGACTGTGCCCCCTCTTATTGGCATAGAAGCTGGTGGCCACACACGGATGGGAAGAAACGGCACTGGAACATGAACAGATGGGTGTGACAGAAACCAGAGGGCATGGGCGTCCGCAGAACTTTTTTCAGGGGGGGCATCATTTTAGGGTCACCCCTGCACCGCCCCTTTTTGACAATGTCATGATCACATTATCATGGTCAGAGACTGCAGACATAGTACAGTCCTTAGGATAAGCAGTGGATAATGGCCAACAGGCCCTCTTACCAGACCCAGCAAAACTACAACAGTGATCCCTCCAGCTGGACGATTGCTCCCTCTGGATTCTCCAGGGGCGACTCTGGTCAGTAGTGTAGCATGTCTCTACCCTGGTAGTGGCTCAGTTTTTCTCTCTCTGGTGGCGCTGGGCAGTGTTTCTCTCTCTGGTGGCGCTGGGCAGCATGTCTCTCTCTCTGGTGGCGCTGGGCAGCGTGGCTCTCTCTCTGGATTCTACCCAGTACACTCCTCATTCTTTTTCCTGTAGTGCTTTCTCCCTCAGCTTTTTTTCCAGGCTGCAGTCTCTCAATCTCTCTCTTGATCGAGCTGTAGCCTCCTCCCTGTGAAAAATGGGGCCACCAAACTTTGGGACTACATGTCCCTTGATGCTCTCCTTTGATTGGCCCTCAGTTATGGCCAATAGGGAAGGAACGGAGCGGGCAGGAAACTGGGCGGGGAACCTGGTGAGAGCCACTGTCTCTTGTCCCTGACAAGAGAAAGGGGGGAGAGCAGGGGAAACCTTTGATAGCCCGCACCTCGTCTTTCTCCTGTCACAGCGACGCCAAGTTTTCTGCTGGACTGAGCAGGGAAAAGAGCCCAAAGTCACACTACACTGATGGGGGGGGGCTTGACAGCAACTTGATGTTACCCCACTGGCGGGTGGCACCTGGGAGCGGGCTGCCCGCACCCCGATAGAGATGCAACTGTGCTGAATTTATGATCTGATCTCTGATTCCAGGGGAGGGCACTTGACCCCCCCCTTGCCCCTACCTGTGGATGCCCATTCCAGAGGGGGAACAGACTCCTTGACAATGTCCTTGGGGGGGGGGGGGGGTATAAATCCCAGAAACCCAGCACCCCAAACTTCAGAAAAAAAACAGCTTATCCAGAAACCGTGCATAAGATGAATAGTGAGATTCTGTAGCACAGAGCATTGTATTGTGTTTGCGTTGCCATGGAAAGTGTCAGCGGTGAAGTTAGTCATGTCACAGGCAATCGGCTACAGAATGATTGGCATGCTGATACAACTTTCCCATATCTTTCTGGATTAAACTACATGCCAATTACATGTCAAGGTCTGATTAGCCACAGGGTGAAATGCATTCCACACAATCTGCTCCTTCTTATTGATTGACATTAGATCATAAGCTCAACCAACTCCTCATAATGAATCAGCATGTATCTGGGTTATGTGAATGACAACTTTTATTTAGTGCACATCATTCTTTTCACTGGTTGTTATCTATTCAACCTACACAGAACAGAGATCCCTGACAACTTGCACTGTCTTCTATATGTCAACTACTGGTCCTAATGACCCTCAAAATGTGAATGTATGCCAACGATGTCCTGTTTTCTGGGTCTCATTGGAGCAAAACATATCAGTCTTTGTGGCCTATCCAGACATGGGAATATTTTGAGAGATGAAAGTGGAGTTAAGCCCAAAATAAAATATGTATTATACTGCAGCTTACCAGTTCTTAGATGTAATGGCTGCATTTTTTCCATTACTTCAATCTGGTGATCTGGCCAATAAATCATGCTTTTCAACAGAAAAAGCTCTCCTGCAAATGTATCAGTTAGGAGTGTTGCGATAAACCATTTACCACTTACCAAAGCAATGTACCCAATGAGTCTGTCAGCAGGTCCCAGCCAATGATTCATGGCCAGGACCTACTGATCAGCTGTATCTAATCACAGCCCAGAGCCCCGTGTTGACAATCAACACAGGGCTTTGTACAGAGGGAACCATCTCTCTGTTTCGTATCCCTGCATCCTATGGAGACATAGATGGATAGGAGAGTTTACTGTTTTAGTTTGCGGTGCTCAAATGCAATGTAGTTTCCTTTTAAGTACATAATTAATCACTTGATAGCCCTAAATGTTAACCCCTTCCCAGCCAGTGTCATTAGTACAGTGACAGTATTATCAAGGATCACTATATTAGTGTCACTGGTGATGTCAGTAGCAAAGTCATTCCCCCCATCAGTTAGTGTCAGATGGTCTGCTGCACTATTATACGTTTCTGATCACTGCCATTACTAGCATTAAAAATTCCAATATATATCCCATAGTTTGTAGACTCTATAACTTTTATGCAACTCAATCAAATGCTGATTGGGATTTTTTACCAAAGGCATGTAACATTTTTTTTTTAGAATATGTTTTATAGCAGAAAGTAAAAAATATCTTTTTTATATTTGGTTTTTTTTATATTGTTTTTTCCTAATTTTTTGCTCCTTCTTTTTTTTTTTTTTTTTTTTTTGTTTAGCAAAAAAAAAAACCCGCTGATCAAATACCACCAAAAGAAAGCTGTATTTGTGTGATAAAAATATCAATTTTTATTTGGGTACAGAGTTGCATGACCACGCAATTACCAATTAAAGTAGTGCTAAATAGCAAAAAGTGGCCTTGTAATGAAGGGGTAAAACCTTCAGGAGCTGAGGTGGTTAAATGTCTGTTGATGAAGGTTTGTGGGTTTATCTATAATATCTATGTATCTGGAAAAGATCATCCAAATGCATGTTCTTGTCTACAGTTATACCAGAAAGCAACATCACACAACTGGTATCCAATAACTGGAAGTGCCTGAACAAGGATCTTTATAGCAACAACTTTTGAAATGACATTAAACCCTTTTGGAAATTGCACTAATGCCGCGTACACACGATCGGACTTTCCGGCGGACCAGAGTCCGTCGGGCAATTCGATTGTGTGTGGGCTACAGCAGACTTTTTCTTCCCAAAAGTCCAGCGGACCTAGAAATAAGCCGGACTTGGCTTTTAGAGGACAATCCATTCATCTGTGTGCTAGTCCGATGGACTAAAACCGACGCTAGGGCAGTTATTGGCTACTGGCTATGAACTTCCTTATTCTACGTCATCACGATCAAATCCGTCGGACTTTTGGAGTGATCGTGTGTGGCCAAGTCCGTTTGTTTTAAAGTCCGGGGAACTCAGCTGCAAAGTCCGTCGGATTGTCCGCCCGACCAAGTCCGTTGAAAAGTACGGTCGTGTGTATGCAGCATTAGATCTATTTAGAAGCCCCTCTCTGGGCTCTGACACCCACCCCCCAGTTGACTCCCTCCATGTCCATTTTTCCAATAGGATGCAGCCACTGATCAGTGTATTCTGATAGTAGCAGGAGCCACATTCAGAATAAAATGTCTTGGTGGGATGGATTCCTCCATCCACCTCATTTGTGTGGCTGGAGCTTTAGGTGGTTCCCACTGATGCAGAGAGTGATGATGACATCAGCATTGCTTTCTACATTATTATACTGTGAGTGCAACATGACATGGTGACACCTCCTCAGAAGAGGTGGATCCATGATGTCCTGAACTGCCAAATTGTCCTAAAGCCTGGTACACACTGGTCGAATGTCGGGAGACAACGGGCGACTAAAAAAAAAACGCCCGACATTCGGTCTGTGTGTGTGTTAAGCCCCGTACACACTATCAGACGGTCTGCTGAGTTTTTCCTTCAGATTTACCAAAACCATGTAGTAGAAGGGCCTGCCTGATTGCATACACATTGAAACTCCTAAGGTTTGACCTCATATTATATGGTTTTGGTAAATCTGAAGGAAAAACTCAGCAGACAATCTGATAGTGTGTATGGGGCTTTAGAGGAGAAGGCTAGAAAACCAGCAGCCAACAGACTCCTGATCAACGTTCTCAGCCAATGGCAGCGAGAGCTGATCGGAATGTTCCGGTGGTGGGGCTGTACCCCTGTCAGAACACAACAGCTCAGCGGGGGAGATCGCTGCACTAACTTTGCATAGTTATTACATCGGCTCCGACCAGAGCTGACATAGTGTGTACCAGAATTTAGTCTTCTAGGTTAAATGACACTGAACACGATTCAACCTTGAAGACTGAGAATATGTAGTGGTGGAATTTATCTATTGTGTGGTACAAAAGAGAGGTTAGGCTGACTATTACACCCAAGACGTTTTTTTTTTTTTTGGGGGGGGGGGGGGGTTTATTTTACAACACCTGGGGAATCTTTATTAAAAAAAAAAAAAGGCCAAGGAAAAAGCCAAGGGAAATTCTGAGCTCTACTTACCAACCAGCTTGTGACAACCCAAATTGACCTGTCTAACAGTATGCGTTAAAAGCAGGGGTTTAGTCTGCACACATTTGCAAATGCATGCGTATGCTACAGGCCCCCGTCAAGGCACCCTGTTACCTGTAGTCCCTACCTCCAACTTTTAAGAGGCTCCACAGTGGATGCACATGCATTCTGATGGATAGATAGTGGGCAGATGGGCTGGAGGGAGCCCACCCCCCCTCAAAGGTACAGGGGCACACTAAGCACAGAGCAAGTAGAACTATGGCCAAAACGTGTCAGTGCGTTGCCTGACCAATATATCAAAAGTACACAAAGTACACAAACTTTCTGTACCTGGGGAATCTTTTGTAATGTGTGGAATTGGGCTCTAATATAACTTTGTGCTTTGCAACCTCACTCTTGGGCTCCATTATGTGTTGGTAAGGATCAAGATGGCTAAAGCTGGCCATACATGAGTAAGGTATTTTTTTTGGTGGGTTGAACAAAAAAAAACCAGACCCAGTTCCCCCATTCATACATTTCTTGATGCTGTGTCATTGTATTCTGACAGCAGGGAGATTTTGCTACTGTCAGAATACACAGATCAGCACTGCAGTCTATTGCCTGGGGCCCTGATGGAGCAAGAAATATTTTTATTTTTTTTAGTGTGTACCCGGCTTAAAGGCTCATAGTTCTAGCTAATCAAAAAAAAAAGGATGTTGACAAATATAGGGACTTAGCTAGGAGAGTGGCTTCATACATGAATGCCGCAATTACATTTTAAGCCACTTTGCACATAGGCTGTATATACTAATTCAGTTTCAATAAACACACTTTCATGTCTGATTGGAATCGTAATGAATATGTGAAAAGTGCAAGAAGCCAGAGCAACCAATCCATATCAACTCCTAAAGTGAAATCTGAACAGTTGCTTTTGGTCATAACATAATCATGGCCTTGTGGACAATCATATTTTGCATTGCTTTATTGAATAATTTTAGCTGTGTATGGCCAAACAGACTGTGCAAAGCATTAAGGCTTCTACGACATTCAAAATGTGTGTTTGCAGTAAGTGTTGTGTCTAAGTGATAATACACAGACCAGATCAGGAAAAAGATTAGGGAAATACTGACAAACTCAGGGCTTGTACAAGATTTGTACTTGACATGAGCAAACATGTTGGGAAGGTTGCAGGCAGTTTTCTAATAATCCAAATTCTCCCATCAATCACCAGGGTCAGACAGGTGAGGATCAACCCAATATCCACATCAATACACAGGACAGGCAATGCCAAACATGGCACAGATGGAATTTATAGACATTGTTTTACTTGTCACACCATGGCTCAGGGAGATGTTCAATGCATAGCTGCCACCATTTTCCAAAAACATCTAGGGATAATATACCACTGAAGCAATGCTTCTCAACTAGCAGTACTGTCCCATTGGGCTGTTGCTTGATACATTCCCATCATACTATGCAGTTAAGGTTGAACTCCAGCACACCTTAATTCTTCCCTTGCAGTTGGGCTGCACCCACACTGCATGGGTTGTCTGCTTATTTCTGTCTGGGGGACTTGGTAAAGCACTTTTATTTACCCGGTCCTCCACTCCTGCAGGCCCCTCTGCATTAGACCACATATAAGGATCCTAAGAAACAGTCCACCACCTAAGCATTGGGAGACCACCATCTGTGGGGGGGACAAGAGGGTCAGGAATAGGTCCCTTAGACAGAAATTAGCAGTTAGCCCCTTGCCGTGTGAAGAAGCCCCACTGCAAGGAAGGAGTATTGGGTTTCCTGGAGTTGGGCTTTAAATGTGAATTCCAGGTGTGCCATTTTTTACACAGTTACGTTGATACAGCTTGATCGGTATACCATACCCTTTGGATACCTACTACAGTGACCTCCACTAGCTTCCAGATACTGTGGCAAGCGGCTGTCCTGCTGCATTGTGAGCACAAGAGGCCAGCTGCTTGACACGGGCACCATTCGAAGATTGCTTTCCATTTTCTCAATGAATGCAAGACATTCTTTAATTGGATGAGGTGGAGATCATGATGCCACTGCCCCACCTCTTCACTGTGTCCAATCAGGGAATGCTTAGCATTTATGAGAAAATGCAAAGAATTCCCTAAATGGTGTTTAAAGAGGAAGTAAACCCTGATGGGTTTACTACCTCTTTGATTCCCTGCAAAGGTAAAGCATAATGGACTACTATGCATTGCATAGTAGTCCATTATGTGTCACTTACCTGACACAGGAGCCAGCGAAGTCACCGCTGTCCCCTGTAGTCCGGAGCGTCCATCTTCTCGGTGGGTCTCGCTGCTCCGACACTGTCATTCGATGAAACCGCGATGACGTCACTCCCGCATGCGCATGGGAGCCGCCACTCGTGGCATATCGCTGTTGACAGCGGCGCGCTCAGTGTGCCTGCGTGCCTCTGTCTACGGCGCATGCACCGTAGACAGCGGTGCCTGTGTTTTAGTAAATATCTCCTAAACCATGTAGGTTTAGGAGATATTTCTTGGACCTACAGGTAAGCCTTAATCTAGGCTTACCTGTAGGTCAAAGTGGTTTGTAAGGGTTTACAACCACTTTAAGCTGAGTGGCCGCCCCCTTGTGTTTACAATGCAACAGTGCAGCCCCTCGGCACGGGACCAAGAAGTTAGTGGAGGTCACTAGAGTAGCAGTGTCTACTACACTGATTTCCATTTTCTAGAGGGATCCCACAGGCGTAGTATATGGATAGTTACATTGGTCCAATGTAAAAAATGCCATACCTGGAATTCTTCTTTAAAGTCCAACTCCAGGAAACTAAGGTCCTTCCTTTCCAAGTACCAAGTTTTTTGTAATTGTATATCTTTATGAGAAAAATAACTTCATGTGCACTTCATGATCCAGAATGGGTGACCCAGAAAGGGTGGGACCCCTGGGTAGCTCACCAACTGCAGCATTACTTGGCCTCACATTTTCTATAGAAGAACTTTGACTCCATTTGAAAAATTTAGTGAGAAGGGGCCTTCTGTCCCCCACATGCTATCCAACATTTACAAGCTTCTTAATGCCTGGGGGAGGATTTTGTCCCACCACGTATATATACAGTATGTAGGTGGGAATCCGAACTAAAGGTAACACTCTCAAAAGCACAGATTGCTAGTCATTACTCTGACCTACAAATCCTCACTAGCCAACCGGTTCCAAGAACAGGGTTACAATTTGCTATCACAATGGTACCACATCCTGGTGATGCTAAACAAAATGTACACGTCTCGAAAATGTGCTGGCCATGTTTTTCTTTTATAGTGGTAGCTTCTTCCCTTGATCCCACATGGGACTTATCCCTCTTATTATCCCAATTCTTTTTCCATTTTTTGCGTACATGATAAGCAATATTTATAACTTTCTCTAGTGACAGGTGCAAATCTCAGAAAAAAATTTTCTCTTAATTTATGTCTACATAGTTTATGGGTAACGTTTGTTTCTCTGCCTTTCAATTATTAATTCACTTTGATACTGTGTACTGTAAATGATGATTGTAACTGCTTCTGATGGAACATGTAATGGAGACTCTAATATGGGTCTGTTTTGTACTAATTTGCAAAATGTTTTAAATAAAGAATTATATATTTTTATTTTTATATTCTAAAAAAAATGGAAATTTCCCCATGGGAACAAAAATTAACATTGTGTCCTCCCCACCATCCCTGACTTCTGCATCAGAGCTTGATACCTGGCCACCATAAATATGTGTAAAGTAGCTTTTTCTTCTTTCTTTTGCTTGGTGCATTCTGCTCTTGTGTTACCCTGGACAATGTTCCCTGATATTTCTAATACTCTCCTCTAAAAAAAACTAATGTACTTCTACTGGCTTGGCAAGGCTCCACATTTTGAATGGCACCCCAACTTATTAAGGTAGGGCATGATAGTGACTTGCATTATAACATTTTGGTGTGTTGGCAACTTGTTCATTTCAGCAGGCTGCCTTAATGCAATGCATGCAAATGTGAATCATAAAGCACGTTAATATATTACAAAAATAAAAATTTCAGTCTCTCCTCTAGAATTGTGAGTGGCTAACTTGTAAAAAGTGTAATCATAGACATTTCTACATTGATTTCTGTGATGTTTCTAGTGCAAAGTTTATCATTACCCTGGCCAGGCATTCCCCTTTAATTGACCATTCCATAATTAATAAGTCTTGACGTGTCCTACCAGTGATGCCTTTGATTTCTCATCTCTTAGATCTTCCAGTTTTTGTATCTTAATGTGTGTGCTCCTTTGTCCCTCTTAATGCTAATCCACCTTATTTGTGGCCACCACATTGTCTTCACCCTGAACTCTGCTATAATAGACCTTCCTCCCATTACCAAGCCCATTACCATCTCCCACCTCGACATTAAAGTCTATTTAAACTTCATTCAGGATGTGTTAGCATATAGATGTCCTTTATAAGTCTGTGAATGCCCTTGTCAAACTAATTGCCTTTATAATTGTCTGAAAAGAGTTTACCTACAAGGGAAATGTCCTCTCTCTCAAACTAGCCCTTATCAGCTCAGATAAACAGAGCAAACCAATTAGCACCCGAGGGGACAATGAAAAACCACCTACTAGAACCCATAACATGTTCACACAGCATGAAGCTAGGAAGTAACCTGGTGAAGCTTGCTGATATTTTTTTATATGGCCTCTAAAGTTAACCTGTCAAGTTGGAAACAGCTCAGCTAGGTGCCAATACAACAACTTGACCTTCTACAACTGCTTCCTTGAGATAAATGAGCAGTGTCTGTTTAGAAGAAAAAAGTGTTTATCAGCCTTACCTGTACTTATTCTATACAGGGACCAGATTTTTTAATTAATTTAAAAAAATAGGTACTAAAAAATATAAAAAGTAAGGCGCTATCACACCATCAATCAGAAAAATCAATCCACTTGAGAAAATTATAAAAATATTTCAAATAAAAAATCCATATAAAATAGTCCTTATAAACGCTAACCACCGTGCCATCTGGTACAAAGGTGCTTAAATTATACCTTCAATTTGTGCTCCACCAATGTGTATACAGAATGGACCCTTACCACGAACACATAATGATGATTGGGGTATCACCCGTTCTCAAAAAGCAGTTGAGAAGAACCACATATGTTTTTTGCTTTATGGAAAAGACCAACCACTGGCCTCACAGATTCCTTTTCTCTCTCTCCTCAGTAGCCCAGAGCAAAAAAAAAATTAAAGTTTCCAAAATAGTGTAATTGTGTTTTTATTAAAAAGTAGAAAAAACTAAACACAATTATGCACTTACATTTTATGGTGCTCAGGTCAGCACCAACATAAACAGCCTGGTTTGTATTTAATCCCGCAGACCGCTCAGACAAGCCGGCATGCATTCCACCGACCAGAAGTGTAATCAAAACTCAACAGGAAGTGACGTCACTGATGGGAGTCGCGCAACCTCAATGCATTTCGCATGTTAGCGTCATCAGGAAGCTTCCTTTTGATGCTGGTTTGTTCAAGCGGCCTGCGGGATTAAATACAAACCAGGTTGTTTATGTTGGTGTTGACCAGAATAATTAGAGTCAGGTGCATGATTAACCAATTATACCAAGCAGGTGCTAATTATTATCAATTTAATTTGTAGGTTGAAAAATAGCTGTGTATGAGGCTTAAAACAGGGTGAGTAACAGCCAACTCTGCTACTAAGGTGAGATTGTGGAAGATAGTTTCATATCATAGGTCATACACCATGGCAAGGTAGTTATACGCATCAGCTAGGTCCCTCCCAGAAGATTTCAAAGCAGACTGGGGTTTCAAGATGTGCTGTTCAAGCACTTTTGAAGAAGCACAAATAAACAGGAAACGTTAAAGACCATAGATGCAATGGTCCACCAAGGAAACTTAATACAGCAGATAAAGGACACATCATACTTACTTCCCTTCCACATCAGAAGATGTACAGCAGTGCCATCAGCACAGACCTGGCAGAAACCAGTGGGACCTAGGTACACCCATCTACTGTCGGGAGAAGCCTGGCTAGAAGTGGTCTTTATGGAAAAATACAGCCAAAAAGCAATACCTCCAATGTGTAAACAAGGCTACAAAAATCAACACTGCACGAAAAGATCGGAACTGGGGTGCAGAAAAATGTCAGCAGCTGTTCTGGGCTGATGAGTCAAAATGTAAAATATTTGGCTGTAGCAGGAGGCAGTTTGTTAACCGGGGGGCTGGAGAGCGGTACAATGAGTGTCTGCAGGCAACCGTAAAGCATGATGGAAGTTCCTTCCGAGTTTAGGGCTGAATTTCTGCAAATGAAGTTGGAGTTTTGATCAGGGTCAAAGGTGTCTTCAATGCTGAGAAATACAGGCAGATATTTATTCATCATGCCATAACATCAGGGAGGAGTGTGATTGGCCCCAAATGTATTCTGCAGCAGGACAACAAACCCAAACATACAGCCAATGTCATTAAGAACTATCTTCAGCCTAAAGGAGAACTGGAGTCCTGGAAGTGATGGTTTGGCCCCCACAGAGCCCTGATCTCAACATAGTTGTGTCTGTCTGGAATTACACAGTAATATTGATTGGCAAAGTAGCATGGAGCAGAAAATAAATGGCACAATGACTAATGCATGTTACCTGCATTGTTCACACCCTAGGGAGACCTATTTTTTATTTTTTACAGTGCATGTGTGTAGTGATCGATGGATACTCTATTAATAACAGAGGATGAATACGGGCTATATGCTCCTTTTCAAGTGATGTGCTTCACTCTTTCCTTGTTCTCATACAAGCACACTCAACTTTTGGCCTATCATTCATAAACTATTGTATCCCACAAGCATTGATTTGGAACCATCCGGTGTCAGGTATCTGGGAGAATTTGCTACAGAAATCAAGAATGAAGTTAAAGGACATCCAATATGTATCTGTTCTCACATCGCTGAGTCCGTCAACTAAAACAAAATTGGTATGCTGGCAAACTAGCAGAAAATGAATCTCCACTGTGAAACTGTGATTTCAAGAGACCTGAAGAGCCATAGGAGGGCGTTTATGTTATTTATTTAAAGGTGGATTCGAAAATCTTCTTAGCATAGTCTGGCAAAAAAATAAACAATGTTTCTTTTAAAGAGGAGCTATTTAGGGGCCTAATTACACTTAGGCAGGCACTGATGTTGGACAAGACGGCCTGGCTCGCAGTCTGCACTCTAATTCATCCCAAAGGTATTTTATTGGTGTTGAGGTAAGGACTCTGTGCAGGCCAGTCAAGATCCTCCACCCCAAACTTGCTCATCCATACTATGCTAAAAGTATTGGGCCACCCCTCCAAATCATTTGGTGGAGGGGAGATTATGGTGTGGGGGTGTTCTTCCAGGGGTTGGACCCTTAGGTCACGTGAAGGGAACTTTTTTAAGGCATCAAGATATTTTGGCAATTTCATGCTCCCAACTTTGTGGGAACAGCTTGGGGATGGCCCCTTCCTGTTCCAACATGACTGCGCACCAGTGCACAAAGCAAGGTCCATAAAGACATGAATGAGTGAGTTTGAAAGAACACCTTTTGGGATGAATTCGAGTGGAGACTGCGAGGCCAGGCCTTTTCGTCCAACATCAGTGCCTGACCTCACAAATGCGCTTCTGGAAGAATGGTCAAACATTCCCATAGACACACTCCTAAATGTTGTGGACAGCCTTCCCAGAAGAGTACCCTTCCCAGAAGCTGTTCTAGCTGTAAAGAGTGGGCCAACTCATTATTGAACGCTACAGACTAATACTTGGGTGTCATTAAAGTTCATGTGTGTGTAAAGGCAGGCACCCCAATACTTTTGACAATATAGTGTACCTCCATAGACCCAGTATAGTCACTTGCTGACTTAGCACCATTCACAGGCACCTTCTTTTCAATAGGACACAGAGGTTAAATCCAGAACAATTTTACTTTTCACAAGTGCAGTATTTTTGAACCATAATAAGCAAATTACTTTTCTAAGCCCTGTCAATGCTAAGAACTAACACAGACTAAAAGAACATGTACTTGTATGATAGGCACCAAAAGGTAACCGGTCATAATTGTAGAATTGCTGCCATAGTAATTAAAGTGCCACCAGTAGCCTTCTCCCCCAAAATACCCTACTGATCCACCTCCTTCATATCCAACCAAGGCAGTACCCAATGCCACAGTGATGTATTGAAAGGCCAAAGCACTATCACGTGAAGGAGGGGCTAATCATATTTGAATTAAATGGCCGAGGCACTTTAAGGGTAACATCTGTATTGCTGCAGGTATCATTGGGCACCTTATCCTGTCTACCAGATAGGAGTATTGTAGTCTACGTGTGCTTTGTTTGGTCTTCGTACACTCTCAGTACTGGCAACGTGGTGTCACCCAAGTGCTCTAAATTCCTCTTTCTACTTATGAGGTCCCCAAGCTCCTAATAGGCATACATAGCAATATCATTATCCAAATAGCAGTTACAGTATATGATTAGTCCTCCTAGGCAAGAGTAGGCAGTTCAGATCCCATAATGCAGTGGGAGCTCATTTTTTTGTTTTTCTTGGTTCGGTGTTTTTTCTGCTTTGTGTAATCTGCTGTGTAAAGAAGAATGAATTAGTGGAGGGCGTGAGCATGAAAATTCCAATGATGTCAGGTCGGGAGTGCATATTAACTGCTTTTGTGGAAACAGGTAAGGTCTTAGCTGGTTTTATGTAAGCGGAACTATAATAACAACTTTCTGCTATCCTGCTCCATTATTAATCAGTAGAGGTAACAGAAGCCTGGAGATACCCTCCATGCAGAAACTGCTTCCCCAGTATAATACAAATGATGATTATTATTATTTTTAATATACAGGATATTAAGGCTTCATGCACACTGGACATTTTTATTACTGCTCCCAGGGTTGGCTTTTTTTGCCACTAAACCCCCCTGCATCCATGCATACATAGGCATTTAAAGGCAAAAAACCCCACCACCAGTGCATCCAGGAGCAGCGGTGTTTTGGCAGAAAAACTGCTTGATGTGTAGTCACATGTAGTACTTGAGCATTAATTCATTTCAATTACCAGAATACAGTGCCTTGAGAAAGTATTCATGCCTCTTGAAATTTCCCCCAATTTGTCATGTTACAACCAAAACATAAATGTATTTAATTGGATTTTATGTAATAGACCAATACAAAGCGGCACATGATTGTGAAGTGGAAGAAAAATGATAAATGGTTTTCCATATTTTTTACAAATAAATATGTGAAAAGTGTGGTCTGCATTTGTATTCAGCCCCCTTTACTCTGATACCCCTAATTAAAATCTAGTAGAACTAATTGCCTTCAGAAGTCACCTGTAGTAAATGGAATAGATGTTTGTTAGAGAACCGTCATGAACAAATGGCATCATGAATGCCAAGGAACACACCAAACAGGTCAGGGATAAAGTTGTGGAGAAGTTTAAAGCAGGGTTAGGTTATAAAAGAAAATATCCCAAGCTTTGAACATCTCAAGGAGCACTTTTCAATCCATCATCCAAAAATGGAAAGGGTAAGGCCTGTGGTAACTCTGGAGGAGCTGCAGAGATCCACAGCTCAGGTGGGAGAATGTGTCCACAGGACAACTATTAGTCGTGCTCTCCACAAATCTGGACTTTATGGAAGAGTGGTAAGAAGAAAGCCATTGTTGAAAGAAAGCTATAAGAAGTCCTGTTTGCAGTGTGCGAGAAGCCATGTGGTGGACACGGCAAACATGCGGAAGAAGGTGCTCTGGTCAGTTGAGGCCACAATTGAACTTTTTGAAACGCTACATGTGGAGGAAAACTAATACTGCACATGACCCTAAACACACCATTCCCACCATTAAACATGGTGATGGCAGCCTCATGTTGTGGGTATGCTTTTCTTCAGCAGGGACAGGGATGCTGGTCAAAGTTGATGGGAAGATGGATGGAGCCAAATACAGGGCAATCTTAGAAGAAAACCTGTCGGAGTCTGCAAAAGGCTTGAAACTGGGGCAGAAATTCACCTTCCAGCAGGACAACGACCGAAGCATACAGCCAGAGCTACATTGGAATGGTTTAGATCATGGCATATTCATATGTTAGACTGGCCCAGTCAAAGCCAAGACCTAAATCCAGTTGAGAATCTGTAGCAAGGCTTTAAAATTGCTATTCCCAGACGCTCTCCATCCAATCTGACAGATCTTGAGCTATTTTGCAAAGAAGAATCAGCAAAAATGTCACTCTAGATGTGCAAAGCTGGTAGAGTTATCCCCAAAAAGACTTTCAACTATAATTGCTTCAAAAGGTGGTTCTACAAAGTATTGACTCAGGGGGGCTGAATACAAACCTTGTAATCTACAATGGATGGGTAAGTGGTACAAAAGATGTTAACTGTGAGAGATGAGCAAAAAATGAATAGAGGAAAGGACTTTGAGCCGCCACACACAACTTCAGAAAAAAATGAATACTTGGCTGATTAAAATCCAAAACAAATTTTATTCACAACCTAATTCCTTTAAAAGCTTATACATCAATAAAAATAAATGTTTTTTATTATTGTATAAGCTTTTAAGGAATTATGTTGCCAATAAAATTTGTTTTGGATTTGAATCAGTCAAGTGTTCATTTTTTCTCGATTGATGTGTGGCGCCTCAAAGTGTTTTTCGCTATTCGTTTTTTGCTTTACACATAAGGATGTGGTGCCATCTCAGTGAATTGTGCTTTTTGTTTTCCCAGCTGTGAGAGATGAGCTGATAATAAAATGTAAATTGTTACATAATGGAGGACAGGCTCCTCATAGCCTACAGATCGCTCTTCAGAGGGTGCCCCTAGGGGGCTAGTTCAGTTACTGACTTTTTCAAAATGTATAAGTTGGGAACCCAGGATTGCAGGTGTCGGAGTCACCAATTCTGTTCCTTCTATACATTGCTAGATGTGAGACAGGCTTATCTGCAATAGATGTGTGTTTGATTTTGTTGCTAAATTACTTCATAAACCTCCTTCACAGCATCCCGTTTTATAATAAGCAAAATGTAGGCATGTTCCTGAATATACATGTGGTGGGGGGGCCAGGAGTATGGTACTAAATCTGGGGAAGCAGCATACATAGACTCCAGACAGGGTTTCAGCAGTTGCATTGAAATGATCTAAGGTTTAAGGGTAACAGAAAAGCTTGAGAATACAGTCACTAGCACTAGTATTGGTATTGTTAGCAACAAATGGGAAATGGTTGTGATTGTGAACCGCACCAATTATTTATATTTTTTTTTAACCCTACAAGGTAAAGGTATAAGGTGCTAGTATTCATTACATACTAGTACATTATGAAATACTTAACTTAGAACAAATCCCTCCATTGCCATGCCTACACCCCTAACAAACAATTCGATCTTCACCCAGTCTTCCTTCTGGGTTTGCGTCCTCCAGCCATCAGGTTGGCCGATGATGTCATGGCCACGCATGCATGTGAGAGTCATGGAGCTCTGAAGGCATGGCGCGGGTATATCATCCCTTCAGAACACGAACTGTGAATATCTCCTAAACCGTGCAGGTTAGGAGATATTCACAGTACCCACAGGTAAGCCTTATTATAGACTTACCTGTAGGTACAAGTGCCAGAGAAGTGTTTACTTACACTTTAAAGTGGTACTAAACTGCATCTGAGCACCACAAACTAAAAACACAATTTCATACATTTTTATCATTCAAAACAAACTCGCCCATCCATCCATGGCTCTATGTTTTATTTTGTTGAGAAATTAAAAGCGCCACCATTACATTTCTAGCCATCTAGCCAAGGCCATCTTGATCATGGCTGCTGATTCGTGTAGCGTTTACTTCCTGGAATCATCTGCCCTTAGCTCAGGCTTGCAGACAGGAAGCTGTGCTTAGTTGATTAAACACTTTCTTCTTCCAGATGAAAGAAAAAAATGCCCATGGAGACTCCTGGGATATATAACATCATTTTGACCTGGCCAAAAACCAGAAGCAACTCAAATGTAAAGAAAAATGTAAAACAAGAAAAGAAAATATAACTTCTTATCTATTTAATAATTCTAACAGAATAAGGATTAAAAATAGTTAATGCTGATTGAAAGAGTTTAGTTTGGCTTTAAGGACCCTGTGCTACTATGTTGCATGCAAAATTGCAATCCTTAACCATGTAAGAAAAACTAAGATGCCAGGGTCCCCTTCCCTCCCCCCTCATTGTTTTCCTCTTTGCTCTGTAAAATCACCCCTCACCCACCCTCTCAAACTTTTTTTAATTGGTGACTGTCTGTCTTTGCAGGTTGAAGCAGGACCCATGAAGCTATATGTGTACTGTGTACTACTAACTGGCTGTCAGTATAAGTCGTGTTCCAACCCAAAAAATCTGATCTCATTATAGATTTTAGTTTACTGTATATATCTGATAAAGTGTATCTCAACACTTTTTGGTAGAGTAAGGAATGGTTAAAACCTAGTGTTGTTGTTGTTGTTGTCGTTGTCTGTGTCCAATTGGGGACATTTTCCTGAAGTTCCTGCAGTGGAAACATAACGTGAAGTAAGAGAAAAACTCTCGGACGTGAGGGGAAATCTCTTAAGCTGGCCATACGCTAATAGAAGTTTCTGTTTAAGAGCATATATTAGATTATCTATTGGTTAGTGGGGTAAAATCAAAGCTGGTTTTCGAAGATTAGACAAGTAGAAGGATTGAAATAATTTCTGAACAATTTATTTTTTCCATTCTGAAAATTAAATTCATTTCAAAATTGGATGTTAAAAGCAAACAAAATATGAAAGTACTTTCAAATTACTTTTGTCATCCATCAAATGTACTGATAATTTTCATGCAAATGTTTGTTTGAAAATCTACTTATGTATGGCCAGCTTTGGACAGCTGTCACCGAAACTGGTGTCTCTATTAAAAGATTCCCTTTCTTTTCCTTTTTCAGTGACAAATGTTATATTTCCCTCCACTTTCTGTCACACAGGACAATGGGATTGGTTAACTAAAGACAAATAGTCATGTTCACTATGCAAGGAATTTTCCCTCTCTTGAATGAGGAGAAGCTCTACTCTACTGACTTCCATCATCCAATCATGTGCAAGCAAAACTACTTTTTTTTTCTTTTCCTTGCACATAGTTACATAGATAATCTGGTTTAAAAAATACACTAATCTATCCAGTTCAACCCAAAAAAAACTCACACAAAAATTGAAAACATTCTTATACACAATCCTATAAGCTACAGTTGATCCAGAGGAAGGCACAAAAAATAAAAATAAAGCATTATCTAATTTGCTCCAGCGGGGGGGGGGGGGGGGGGGACATTTCATTCCTGATCCCACAAGAGGCAATCAGATATTCCCTGGATCAACTTTACCTATAAATGTTAGTATCCAGTTATATTATGTGCATTTAGGAAAGAATCTAGGCCTTTGTTAAAACTACAAAAATCTACTGAGCTGGCCAGAACCAGCTCTTGACTGAGTCTATTCCACATTTTCACAGCTCTTTACTGTGAAGAAGCCTTTCCATAATTGGAGGTTACATCTCTTTTTCTCCAGATGTAAAGAGTGCCCCCATGTCCTCTGTGATGACTTTACAGTGAATAACTCAACATCAAGTTCACTATATGGACCACTTGTATATTTGTACATGTTGATCATATCCTCCTTTTAATCTCCTCTTCCCAAGAGGGAATAAATTCAGTTCCTCTAATCTTTCCTCATAGCTGAGCTCCTCCATGCCTCTTATCAGTTTGGTTGCCCTTCTCTGCACTTTCTCCAGTTCCCCGATATCCTTTTTGAGAACTGGTGCCCAAAACTGAACTGCATATTTCAGATGAGGTCTTACTAACGATTTGTACAGGGGCAAAATAATATCTCTCTCTCTGGAGTCCATATCTCTCTTAATACAAGAAAGGACTTTGCTCGCTTTGGAAACCGCAGCTTGGCATTGCATGCTATTATTGAGCTTATGATCTACCAAAACCCCAAGATCCTTCATTCCATTGACTCCCCCAGTGGTACTCCCCTAGTGTGTATGATGCATGCATATTCTTAGCCCCCAAGTGCATAAATTTACATTTATCAACATTAAACCTCATTTGCCACACAGTTGCCCAGTTAAACAGTGCATTGAGGCTGGTTTGTAAGTTGGAGACATCCTGTAGGGATGTTATTCCACTGCATAGCTTGGTGTCATCTGCAAACACTGAAATTGTACTTTTTTTCCTAGACCCTATATCATTTATAAAGATATTAACCTCTAGGGATCCGCGCTATAGCCGAATGACAGCTACAGCGTGGACCTGCATTGCCGGGATGACGTCTGTTGATGTCGTTCATGCACGAGCGGCCTGCGCACCCCCTGAAGGGCGCACGCGGCGCGCTCTGTAATCAGCGAGTCTATGAGACTCGCTGGATCACAGATCGGAGTAAGGGATCGATCCAGATGTCAACACAGCCGGTAAGCCGATCACCAGCGGCAGTGAGCGGGACATCTGTCCCACTCACTGCGATGTGCCCCCAACAGCGCCGCCTGTCAGTGCCCACAGTGCCACCTGTCAGTGCCCACAATCTGTGCCTGGACAGTGCCGCCCATCAGTGCCACCCATCAGTGCCACCTATCAGTGGTACCTATCAGTGCCCATCTGTGCCACCCATACGTGCCACCCATCAGGGCCTATCAGTGCCATCTTATCAGTGGCCATCAGTGCCGCCCTATCTGTGCCCATCAGTACCGACTTATCTGTGCCACCTTATCTGTGCCTATCAGTGCCACCTTAACTGTGCCTATTAGTGCCCATCAGTGCCCACCAGTGCAGCCTATCAGTGGCCACCAGTGCCACCTCATTGGCGCATATCAATGAAGCAGAAAAATTACCCGTTTGCAAAATTTGATAACAAACCATTAAACATGATTTTTCCATCTTTTTTTGTTTAGCAAAAATAAAAACCCCAGCTGTGATTAAATAACACCAAAAGAAAGCTCTATTTGTGGGAAAAAAATAATAAAAATGTAATTTGGGTACAGTGTTGTATGACCACGTAATTGTCATTCAAAGTGCATCAGCGCTGAAAGCTGAAAATTGGTCTGGGCAGGAGGGGGGGTTTAAGTGCCCAGTAAGCAAGTGGTTAAAAAGTAGGGGCCCCAACACTGAACCTTGGGGTACACCACTAACAACCCTAGACCATTCATAGTATGAATCATTAACCACTACTCTCTGAATTTGGCATTTTTGCCAGTTTTCTATCCATTTACAAACTGATTTTTGAAACATTGGCTATTCTTTGTAATATGAATTTCACCACATTGACTAAGTTAAGGGAACATCCCATTATAAAGTGAACAGCCTTCTGTATATGGCTTTGGTAAATTAACCCAATAATGTTTCCCCCCCAGTGGGGACAGAAGCAGAAATAGAAACCTGAAGAGATTCTAACCTTTCCACAAAAAATGTTTTGGTATTACATGCACTTTGATTTCAATAAATTGATAAAATAGCCTGGTGCCCAAGCTGCAGCTACATGGCCTGCACCCCCTTGGTAATTTTTATGGGGACCTCATTGCTCCGGTAGTCAGTATTCTGTGTTTTTGTGGCTTACTCCAGTGAAGGAAGATATTCTCTAGATCGCTTTCTAGCATTAGTTTGGTTTATGTCTTTCGTGGTCTCTTACTTTCTTTTGCTTTGAGGAAGCTTTGCTTTTTTAGGTCTTGTTTTCCTCTGATCTTTTATCATGGATCTTGCTCAGAGATATATTAATTACAAGTCATTTTTAAGGGGGTTGGAGTGAGCACAAATGTGGAACTGTTGACTTTGTAAAGAGGCTGTAATACTAGTGATCTCCTAATAGGTCAATGTTTCTCCAGTTTATGACTTTCTTCAGAAGCGTGTCTCCAACAATTTCTATAGCATGTTTGCCATCACCGGCCATCTCTCGCTGCATGTCTGCACTCTCTGATCATGTCTGGTAGCATTCCCATAGTCTCTGACCATCTTCTGTTGCATGTCTGCAGTCTCTGACTATCTTCCGTTATATGTCTGCAGGCTCTGCCCATCTCTGGTAATATGCCTGTAATCTTTGAGCATCTTTTGTAGTATGGGTCTCTGACCATCTCCTGTTGCAAGCCTGCAGTCTCTGACCATCTTTGGTAGCATGCCCGTAGTCTTAACTCTTCTATTGCATATCTGCAGTCTCTGACAGCTTTCAATAGCATTGCATGAATGTTATGTTTGTCCATTTGGGGATGTCAGGGGGCACACCCGAGGTTCCCTATATCAAGGAAATTGGCCCCTACTATTACAATAGGCAAAATAAAGTCTTTAATCAGAAACAAAATATCACTTGGGATTAATGGAAAATATATCACTGATGGCTGGTATGCCAATGTTTTCTTAAAAGAGAAAAAATGTTTGTCTATGACCAGAAATAAATCAGGTAGGATAAAGTATGGGAGAAGTAGTGCTTTTGTTTGCTTGGGAAGAGTACATTCCCCAGCTTCTTTCATCAGCGTGATGACTCTGAGCTGGGGGATCCTCTCCTGTCTTTCCACAGATCAAAGGCAGCTACTGACAGCAGAGCCCACAGTTCACCGGTCATCTGGATGGCATCTACAACAATACAGGTCATCCAGTCTTGTGATACATTGTAGCAGACATATGGGAAGTCACAGCACTCTGAACATTCCATAGAACTCAAGCAGAACACTCAAGTCGCTAAGCCAATATGACATGAAAACTTAAGCTGATACTGCGGGCACAACTGACCAAGCTAATGTATTTACCCAGCAATAAATGATGTTCACACAGCCATAGAAAAAATTTTATTTTAGTATGTAAGAGCAATTCTAGACAGCAAGTACAATGCATCAAAGGACTACTATGGAAAAATTGTATTCTAATAACTAACTGGGGGTAGTACATTTAATAATAATGTACAGTTTTTTTTTTCCAATTTTCTCAAACCAGACCAAGTTGTCGATGAAAAGTAACAGAACCATGAGTCAGACCAAGAAACTTTATCACCACCAGGTATTTGGGAGCAACTGCAACTGTTTGCAAACTGTTTTTTTTTCAAAACCATGTAAATAAATGGTAACTATTGTAAGCAGTGTTATAATCTTGCTGCATGGTATAGTAGGCACCTTCAAATGCTGGCTTGCGGAGTTGGTTTCCCTAAAAGTGCCCTCAAAGCTTTAAATCCTTTGGTGCTCTGAAATGAAAACTGCAGCCAGAGCCTACAGGGTCTCCTAATGCCCACACATACTTCCCTTTGGCCAGAAAATGTGATGGTGACCTCCCTAGCCAATAGCAAGGTGCAGGAGACAGGAACCGCTGAGCTATATGATGCTAGTATGGACTGACCATGGTTGCCGACATCGCGGTTCCAGCAACTCACAGTACCGGAGCCGCAAAACCCGGAAGACACGCCGAGGGAATATGTCAGCTCCCTTGGCGTGGATCGGGTAAGATGTCGGGGCCTCATTCTAAGATAAGTATTTCATAATGAGATCATTATGCCTTTTCCCTTGCAGGTGTAAAAAAAAGTCAGCGGGTTTACTCCCGCTTTTAAGATGGCAAAAGGCTATATTGCCATTTTGTATATCATGCTTGCTGGAATTGGCATGGGGGCAACGGAAATCTTCAGCTGCCATTGTGCTGTTACTGGGCTTCTAATGTGTCCCTGCACATATAAAGGAGGAATTTGCTCCCTCTAGGCATATGTACCCACTGCTATATATGCACCAATATGGAGACTTTAAATTATAAGAGTTAGAACTGCACTTACAAAGGAGTCTTGACAAGGCGGTGTGGTGTTCACATATATTTTCAAATGTGTGCAACCAAAACCTCTGTTTTTTAATTGCTATTTAATTGTTAGACAGTGTACTTTGTTTTTGTTTTTTTGTTTTTTTTTGCAGGCCAACTGGTAAGTGTGCTGTGAAAACCTTTGCTTGTACTGTGCAAAGCCCTTCTATGTGCACCTTACTTCAAAAGCCATTTATAAATTGGGGTGGTTGCCATTTTTGTATAAATCACTTTGGCTGGACCTACACTTTAACCGATCTGTGTTACTGTAGGCTCAGTACACATTTCAGTTTTACCCAAGACAAACTGCTTCTTTTTCCTTCTTTCAGTGCTGAATAGAGGTTCCCTGAAAAGACTCAGAATCTCACTCCGTCCTCTGTCCCTTATGGTCGGCCTACAGACTTCGATCCTTTACAAATCCCTTATTCTAATTCTTGCTTCCTTTCAGAGTACCTTTTTTTTTCCCCACTAAGCAAAGACAAATCTCCCTACAAAATGCAAATGCTGCATCTTCCTAGGAAAAAGCTCAGTAATAGGCTTATTGTTTGCTGCAGGTTGTTGTGATGCTTGGGAACTGCTAATTCCCTTGCAAATAAGTTCCCATTGGAAAAAGGATAATATGCTTTGTAGCTGTCAGTGCATAGTCTCTTGTGAGGGTCTCACTGCTGGGGAATGAGGTCTTGTTGGAAGCATTAGGGGTTATGACATGATGAACTGTGTGATAATAATTCCACTTCATTATAAATATCTACACCTCAGCTTTGTCATCCGGGTCTCTGCTTTCTGTGTGTTGTCCGATGTCCCAGGGAAGTTTTATTGGTAAAAATATCCCCATTTTTAAAAATTTTGGTCAGTAAAAAATTCTCCCATACCTTTAAATAAACATAGTTAGGCCTTGTTTACACTTGTGGTTTGGAGGTGGCAAAGACAGTCGGATGAAGCTGTACATATGCCATGACCACAGTGCTTTGTTTTGCCACATGGCAAAAATTAGACCCCTTTTTGCATTCAGCAGGCAGCACCACCTCTGAACATGACCCAGTCAAGTGGATGGGTCCACTCTGCAACCACAAGCCACTTTCTAGGACCAGTGTAACAATGTATATACCATGCCTGGCTATTTCCCCTGCAAGCTGAAAATCAATGAAGTAGGCACCACTACTCCAGTGATCTTCACTTGCTTCCATGTCCCATGCCAATCTGTGGTGTGGACCTTCTGCAGAGGTTTGCCATTTGGCATGGGTGCCATTCACAAAATGCTTAGCATTTTTCTGAATGAATTCAAAGCATTTTCAGATTGGATGAGGTGGACAGGCAGAGTGGTGATGCCATGTTTTTCACCTCATTCAATCAGAAAATGTTTTGAATTCATTCAGAAAAAGCAAAGCATTCTCGAAATGGCACCTATGCGTGTCAATCTCCTGTCTATAAAACTAAGTATAAAATAAGATATCTGAAATTCTTCTTTAACGCTGAATTTCGGGTATTTAAATTTTTAAAAGATTACACTGACCCAGTTTGGAACTATGTAAAAAATTATTATTATTATTATTATTATACACGATTTATATCTAACAGTTTACGCAGAGATTGCATTCTAAAGGGAGGGGGTGGTGGTACAAAAGGTAATAGCTGCAGAGAATGATTTGATGTGGGGGTGGCTCGGGGACAGTTGTTAGGTGGGTGTGGTAACTATGCAAAAATTGCCATGCCTAAAATTCATCATGGGGTGTATAGTAATGTTGACAGTGTGCTCTTTCACTCAATGGTGCATACTATACTTTCTCACTTAATTCAAATATATATTCTACTTAGTATAGGTATACTTTATAGTGGCTCATATGGCTTATCTGGCCCCAGTAAACACATACCTTTTTAATGTCTTTTGTTTAGAAATTTGAATACCAGACCAAATAACTGGTTTCCTTAATGACAAATATGATCTGCAGAGCCATTCATTTGCTGCCTACATAAAGCTATACTATTAGGCTAGATAGACAATCAGACACTGTTATTAAATGGTTATAAAATAAATGTTATTAAGTATAACTAAATGCAAAACTTTTTTTTTTTCTTTTCGTTTTGCAAAGATTGGAGAGGGATTAGAACACCTGCCAAGTTTGTATTGCTGTGTCTAGGAACCTTCCCCATACCCCATTAGGGAGATTCACCCAGAAAAAGTAAAAGCAAATCCCAAATTTTGGGTTGTCACACAAACAAATGGGAACAGAG